>NC_065588.1:35161500-35761500 GCF_024542745.1 Macaca thibetana thibetana | reverse complement strand
GATTTGGGAGCTCCTATTAGACCATGAGTTTTGAAGGCTAGGGATCAGTTTTATCTTTTCTTCTAATGTGTGATCATTGCTTTCACAATGCCTGCACTCAGTAGGTATTCAATCAATATTGTTTACTGACTAAATGACTGAATGAATAAAGGAATGAATCCTCTATTAAATTACAACCTCATTGAGAAAAGGGCTGTCTCAACTAATTTGTATCTCCAAGAGCCTCTAGGTATTTCTTTGCACATGGTAGGTCCTCTACAAATAATTGTTAAGTACATTTTTATGGGAAGAGTAAAAGTTGTAGTTGTAAACAGAATTGCGACTCTGCAACTCAATTCAATACCACGATCTTATCAGCTATTTTACTTGGAAATTTTTTATAATAAAATATTTTTATTTCATATTATAAAAAATGATTGAATCAGAAATATATCCACTTGATTTTCTCATCCCCCGTTTTTCAAGCTTACTCAGTATACAGCAATGACATTTGAAAATACACAGTAAATCTGGTTGTAAAATTCAGGAATGACTCCTAGATTAAGATATACACTGAAATATTTTACCTTCATCCATATTAAACAAATTTTGGATGCTCTCACAATTACTAAGGCCACTTTCTATAAAGTCAGATGAAGTTATTTCCAAGTAAAAGCAGCCCAAGGAAATAATAACCAGTGAATCTGATCTCATCTAAAATTAAGTAGTTTCCCATTATCAATTATTAAAGACAAATGAGAATTGACTATCAAACATAATAAGGAGTCAGTACAATTAGGTTATGATAGGAAAAAGATATTTTTGTACTCATTGCACTTTGATTTTTCAAATGTTTCTATTAGACTCCACCTTCTGTGGAAGGAGTGTCAAAGAAATTGCAAACGTAACCTTTGATCACAAATTTTTATACGCCTTTCATATGCAAAATATACTCCACTTACTTAGGCAAACGGGTGTGGATGAGTCTCCTTAGATGCCCTTTATCAAATACAGCTCTCTTAGTTTACCTTGTTAATTTCTCTCAGTTTTTATGCATTCACTTTGTCTAATTCATAAATGACATATGAATAAAAATTCTTAAAAGACAGAAGGGTGACAAATATTGTACACATACATGTTCAGTGACACAAAAAGTTGAGGAACAAATGGCCAAGAGCAGGCAACAGAGTTAATTAACTCTCATGCCAACATGCAACAGGAAAACAGACTCCATATGAGCAAGTGACTTCAGCTTAACAGAGCAAAAGCATTTAACTGGTATATCTGCAATATTTAAAATGTCCAATTTTAAGAGTGTGAAATCTAACATTAGAAAAGAATCTCCATAGGTCTTTTCATTCATTCTTACAAATCTTAATTTTTTTCAAGCATGAAACATTTCAGTGGCTCCAGCGAATGTTAGATTTCATAACTTTTCCATCTAGACAGGATATTCTCTGTGTTACGGAAATAGGTCTTCTTAGTTCAGAATTTTATGTGCATACTTAATCACATTTTGGTAGATTCTTTCCATGGACACTCAAATGTGAACCACAGGATGAAATGTAGCTACACACAAATCAGGGACAAGCAAGGCATAAGTTCTGGAGAAGCAATGGCCAAATATCCAATAAAATACATGGTGTAGGCAAAGTTAATAGATAATACCTAGTTCAACTGCTAGAAATTTATGGTTAACAGCAAAACCAGGTAAAAATCAGTCATTAGAGTACACGCTTTGAAGTCAAACAGACTTTTGGTTCAAATCCTGTCTCCACTATTGACTGAACTTGAGAAAATCAAAATCACTTCATTAATTTATTCATCTTCCTTATCTGTAGAATGGGGATAATAATCCTAATAATGTGTTGTGGAGATTAAAGGAAGTTATGCATATAAGGTTACTTTGGTGTCTCCTACATAGTTATGATAAATCAATAAATGATTACTAAGTGTTTACTCTGTACTAGGCACTGTGTTCCAGGGAGATACAGTGGCTCTCAACCTTATAAAATTTACATATAGTTCAATATATTTTATAGTTATCATCATCAGGCCATGAGGCAAACATTAGGTTAAGGAGTAGAAGTTGAGATGAAGTGAAAGAAATGCTAGACACTAGTTTGTGAACTAGAGCAAAGGGTGGAATGAAGCTAACGTAAACAAAGCAACAAGAACAAACTTTCAAGGGGAAATGTAAACCAATCCAAACATATTGCCAGAATAGACCTGCTATAAAAGAGCCAGGTGCATGTATTCTGGGTTGTGCTCCAATCCATTTAATATCACTAGCTGGATTTATTGAGTATCAACTATGGAAAAAAGCATTATTTGGAGCCATATATATTAAAAAAAAAACAAAAAGTACTGCAGAACAGTTCTGGCTCTCAACAGTAAATCCAGCAGTAAGGAGAATAAGACAGTTAAAGGTCCTTTGTTCCAATTATCTAACGCTGTGTAGCCAACTACCTCAAACTTCTAGTTGCATAAAACAACATATTTTATCATAAATATGAAATTGAGCAGGGTTAGCAGGAACAGCTTGCTTCTACTCACCATGGGCTGGGGCTGCACATCTAGTGCTCAGGCTGAGAAGACCCAAAAGGCTGGGGCTGGGAAAGCTGGGGCTTCTCAAGCATCTTACTCTCAATCTCTGTGGGGGTCTCTCCACATGGTCTCTCCAGCCTGGAGGCTTTAGAGTAGCCAGACTTCTTAAATGGCAGCTCAGGACACCCACAGCATGTGTCCTGAAAGACAGAGTGAGCATGCCAGCTGGAAATTCTATTTATGACATAGCCTTGGAAACCATGCAACATCACTTTTGCCCCATTCTGTGTTGTTAGAAGCAAGTCATTAAGGCTCACCCATAATAAAGGAAGGGCAATTAGACTCCACCTTCTGTGGAAGGAGTGTCAAATAAATTGAAAACATAACCTTTGGTCACAAATTTTTATATTCCTTTCACACGCAAAATATACTCCATTTACTTAGGCAACCAGGTGTGGATGAGTCTCCTCAGATGTTATTTATCAAATACAGCTCATAAAGTATAGCTATCCTTAATCCAAAGACCTGGTGAACTAAAGAGACAATTTATATGTCCTTCACACACTGACGTACAATGGTGGAAGAAGCATAGGATAATTACTATAGACTTTCCCATTGAAAAGGGAGGAAAAGAAAGGCAAACAGGATTCACTAGTCCATAACAATTCTGTAATCCAGCCATGCACACACTAATGGCTCCTTGACTCAGGTCTGCTGTCTGATAATGCAGCATAGCGTCTCCATGGGTCTTAGCTCTATCTTCTGAGCTCACAGTTTCTCCTCAAGTCATCCTTTTCCATTAAAAAATGCTGATATTTACAGCTAAGTAGTTTTCTCAGCCTGCTTCCTACTAGTATTACTTAAGAAATCCAAAGCTCTCTTTTTGTGATGGTCTGTCTCTGCCCCCTTTAGTCCAAGCTGGCAGTGTTTCTCCAAGTACACTTCTCTTAAAATTTTGTGGGTCTCCTATGAATCATACTGGGGTCCACCCCATCTTCCAAAGTTGCACCCACAAAATTCATCAAGATAAGCATTTCTCTGGTTTCCTGTAAAGTTGCTACAGGAAAGCACCTTGACATTCTTAAAAGCCCTATTGCTTAGAAAAGACAATCTCCAATGCTGTGCCTCAAGATCCTTAGGGATAGTTACCTGTATGAAATACTACCTCAAATCTTTGCAAAAGTTTGTACAATAACACTCTTGAAATAATCTTTATTACTTATTTTCCTGACAGTGCCCTAAATTTGGCCTTCGTCCAAAAGCCTTTTCTTAATTTTAGCATCATTTGCCATCTGAAGAGACTATAATGAGAAAGTTTTATTTTTGATCCCAATAAATTCTGGCTTCTTTATATATTAAAGTTTTTTTCTGTTGCTTAATACTCTCATCTGCCATTTTATAACAGGCAGCTAGAAACCAGGTATCATCATCAACATTCTCCTTGGAAATCTACATAATTTTCTAGTCCTATTCTCTATTTCTGTTTTCTACATTACTTCACATGATAGTGTTGCTTAACTTTCTATCACTACCTAATAAATATCCTCATTCTTCCAACTTTCAATAACATCTTTAATTTCCTTTCAGCCCTCACTATGAGCCACCTCAAGGTGGCATATAGTTACACTAAGAATCTCTTCAAGGCCCTTAGACCTTAACTAACAATCTTGTTAAGGTTGTTCCAGCTTCAGACCACCACCTAGTCCTAAAGCCATGTTTTAGGGTTTTGTTATGATAGCACATCACTCCCAGCTACCAAAATGTGTAACAACTATCTACTATGGGTTAAAAAACTTCTCAAAACTTAATGGCTTAAAATAACTTTCATGTTTCTCAAGAAGCTGCACTCTAGGCAAAAGATTGCTGCAATAAATTAAAGAAAACCTGGATAAATAAAGAGATACAGCATATTCGTTGATTATAAAACTAAACATTATTAAGATAACAGTTCTTCTCCAAATCAAGAGAGCACGTCAACACAATCCTTACTAAAATCCAATCAGCAATTTTTAGTAAAAATTGACAAGCTGTAGCCAAAATGCCTATGGAAATGCGAGCAACCAAGCCCAGCCAAAACAATTTTGAAAAAGAACAGGAAGTAACACTACAATCAAGATAGTATGATATTGGCATAAGAAGATATATATAGATCAATACAACAGAATAAAGAGTTCAAACTCACATGTATGGTCAATTGATTTTCGATAAAAGTGCAAAGTTAATTAAGAAAGAGTAGTCTTTTCAACAAATTGTGCTGGAGCAACTGGATATCTATATGCAAAAACAAACATTAAAAAACTAATAATCCTATATAATATACACAAAAGTTTTCTGAAAATGAATCACAAACCCAAATATAAGAACTAAAAATAAAAAAACTTCAGGAAGAAAAAGCAGGAGAAAATTTTTGTGACCACAATCAATAATTTTTAAAAGACAAATTTGATTTTTTTTTTTTTTTTAGACGGAGTCTCGCTCTGTCGCCCAGGCTGGAGTGCAGTGGCCGGATCTCAGCTCACTGCAAGCTCTGCCTCCCGGGTTTACGCCATTCTCCTGCCTCAGCCTCCCGAGTAGCTGGGACTACAGGCGCCCGCCACCGCGCCCGGCTAGTTTTTTGTATTTTTTAGTAGAGACGGGGTTTCATCGTGTTAGCCAGGATGGTCTCGATCTCCTGACCTCGTGATCCGCCCGTCTCGGCCTCCCAATTTAAAACTTTTGCCCTTCAAAAGACACCATTAAGAAAATTAAAAGATGATTCCTGGGCAAGATGGCTAAATAGGAACAGCTCCGGTCTGCAGCTCCCAGCGAGATCAGTGCAGAAGGCGGGTGATTTCTGCATTTCCAACTGAGGCACCTGGCTCATCTAATTGTGACTGGTTAGACAGCGGGTGGGCGAGCAGAAGCAGGGTGGGGCATTGCCTCACCCAGGAAGCGCAAGGGGTCTGGGGACTCCCTCCCCTAGCCAAGGGAAGCCGTGAGGGACTGTGCCATGAGGAACTGTGCATTCCGGCCCAGATACTATGCTTTCCCACAGTCTTCACAACCCGCAGACCAGGAGATTCCCTTGGGTGCCTATACCACCAGGGCCCTGGGTTTCAAGCACAAAACTGAGCAGCTATTTGGGCAGACACTGAGCTAGATGCAGTTTTTTTTTCATACTCCAGTGGCACCTGGAACACCAGCAAGACAGAACCATTCATTCCCCTGGAAAGGGGGCTGAAGCCAGGGAGCTAAGTGACCTAGCTCAGTGGATCCCACCCCTACAGAGCCCTTCAACCTAACATCCACTGGCTTGAAATTCTCCCTGCCAGCACAGCAGTCTGAAGTCAACCTGGGATGCTCCAGCTTGGTGGGGGGAGGGGTGTCGACCATTACCGAGGCTTGAGTAGGTGGTTTTCCCCTAACAGTGTAAACAAAGACACAGGGAAGTCTGAACTGGGCGGAGCCCACCGCAGCTCAGCAAAGCCTCTGTAGCCAGACTGCCTCTCTAAATTCCTCCTCTCTGGGCAGGGCATCTCTGAAAGAAAGGCAGCAGCACCAGTCAGAAACTAACAGATAAAACTCCCATTTCCCTGAGACAGAGCACCTTGGGGAAGGAGCGGCTGTAGGCACAGCTTCAGCAGACTTAAATGTTCCTGCTTGACAGCTCTGAAGAGAGCAACAAATCTCCCAGCACAACTCTTGAGCTCAGCTAAGGGACAGACTGTCTCCTCAAGTGGGTCCCTGACCCCTGTGCCTCCTGACTTGGAGACACCTCCAAGCAGGGTTGACAGACATCACATACAGAAGAGCTCCAGCTGGCATCTGGTGGGTGCCTCTCTGGGACAAAGCTTCCAGAGGAAGCAACAGGCAGCAATTTTTGCTGTTCTGCAGCCTCCACGGGTAATACCCAGGCAAACAGCGCCTGGAGTGGACCTCCAGCAAACTCCAGCAGACCTGCAGCAGAGGGGCCTGTTAAAAGGAACTAAAAAACAGAAAGGAATAGCGTCAACATCAACAAAAAGGATGTCCACACAGAAACCCCACCTGAAGGTCACCAACATCAAAGACAAAAGGTAGATAAATCCACAAAAATGAGGAAAAACCAGCACAAAAAAACTGAGAATTTCCAAAACCAGAACACCTCTTCTCCCCCAAAGGATCACAACTCCTCACCAGCAAGGGAACAAAACTGGACAAAGAATGAATATGATGAATTGACAGAAGTTGGCTTCAGAAGGTGGGTAATAACAAACTCCTCCAAGCTAAAGGTGCACGTTCTAACCCAATGCAAGGAAGCTAAGAACCTTGAAAAAAGGTTAAAGGAATTGCTAACTAGAATAACCAGTTTACAGAAAAACATAAATGACCTGATGGAGCTGAAAAACACAGCACTAGAACTTTGTGAAGCATACACAAGTATCAATAGCCCAATAGATCAAGTGGAAGAAAGGATATCAGAGATTGAAGATCAACTTAATGAAATAAAGCATGAAGACAAGATTAGAGAAAAAAGAATGAAAAGAAATGAATAAAGCCTCCAAGAAATAGGGGCTATGTGAAAAGACCAAATCTACATTTGATTGGTGTACCTGAAGGTGACAGGGAGAATGGAACCAAGTTGGAAAACACTCTTCAGGATATTATCCAGGAGAACTCCCCCAACCTAGCAAGACAGGCCAACATTCAAATTCAGGAAATACAGAAACACCACAAAGATACCCCTCAAGAAGAGCAACCCCAAGACACATAATTGTCGGATCCACCAAGGTTGAAATGAAGGAAAAAATATTAAGGGCAGCCAGAGAGAAAGGTTGGGTTACCCACAAAGTGAAGCCCATCAGACTAACAGCGGATCTCTCTGCAGAAACCCTACAAGTCAGAAGACAGTGCGGGGCCAATATTCAACATTTTAAAGAAAAGAATTTTCAACCCAGAATTTCATATCCAGCTAAACTAAGTTTCACAAGCGAAGGAGAAATAAAATCCTTTACAGACAAGCAAATGCTGAGAAATTTTGTCACCACCAGGCCTGCCTTGGAAGAGCTCCTGAAGGAAGCACTAAACATGGAAAGGAACAACCAGTACTGGCCACTGCAAAAACCTACCAAATTGTGAAGACCATCAACAATGAAGAAACTGCATCAACTAACAGGCAAAATAACCAGCTGACATCATAATGATAGGATCAAATTCACACATAACAATATTTACCTTAAATGTAAATGGGCTAAATGCCCCAATTAAAAGACAAAGACTGGCAAATTAGATAAACAGTCAAGACCCATAGGTGTGCTGTATTCAGGAGACTGATCTCACATGCAAAGACACACATAGGCTCAAAATAAAAGGATGGAGGAACATTTACCAAGCAAATATAAAGAAAAAAAAAAAAAAGCAAGGGTTGCAATCCTAGTTTCTGATAAAACAGACTTTAAACCAACAAAGATCAAAAAAGACAAAGGGCATTACATAACAGTAAAGAGATCAAAGAAACAGGAAGAGCTAACTATCCTAAATATATATGCATCTAATACAAGAACACCCAGATTCATAAAACAAGTTCTTAGAGATCTACAAAGAGACTTAGACTCCCACATAATAATAGAGGGAGACACCCCACTGTCAGTGTTAGACAGAAAATTAACAAGGATATTCAAGACTTGAACTCAGCTCTGGACCAAGCGGACCTAACAGACATCTACAGAACTCTCCAACCGAAATCAACAGAATATACATTTTTCTCAGCACCACATTGCACTTATTCTAAAACTGACCATATAATTGGAAGTAAAGCACTCCTCAGCAAATGCAAAAGAATGTAAATCATAGCAAACTGTTACTCAGACCATAGTGCAATCAAATTAGAACTCAGGATTAAGAAACTCACTCAAAACCACAGGACTACATGGAAACTGAACAACTTGCTCCTGAATGACTACTGGGTACATAATGAAATGAAGGCAGGAATAAATAAGTTCTTTGAAACCAATGAGAACAAAGACACAATGTACCAGAATCTCTAGGACACAGCTAAAGCAGTGGTTACAGGGTAATTTATAGCACTAAATGCCCACAAGAGAAAGCAGGAAAGATCTAAAATTGACACCCTAACATCACAATTAAAAGAACTAGAGAAGCAAGAGCTAACAAATTCAAAAGCTAGCAGAGGACAAGAAATAACTAAGATAAGAGCAGAACTGAAGAAGATAGAGACAAGAAAAACCCTTCAAAAAATCAATGAATCCAGGAGCTGGTTTTTCGAGAAGATTAACAAGATAGCTAGACCACTAGCCAGACTAATAAAGAAGAAAAGAGAGAAGAATCAAATAGACACAATAAAAAATGATAAATGGGAGATCACCACTGATCCCACAGAAATACAAACTACCACCAGAGGATACTATAAACACCTCTCTGCAGATAAACTAGAAAATCTAGAAGAAATGGATGAATTCCTGGACACATACACCCTCCCAACACTAAACTGGGAAGAAGTTGAATCCCTGAATACATCAATAACAAGTTCTGAAATTGAGGCAGTAATTAATAGCCTACCAACCTAAAAAAAGCTCAGGACCAGATGGATTCAGAGCCGAACTCTACCAGAGGTACAAAGAGGAGCTGGTACCGTTCCTTCTGAAACTATTCCAAACAATAGAAAAAGAGGGACTCTTCACTAACTCATTTTATGAGACCAGCATCATCCTGATAACAAAACCTGGCAGAGACACACACACACAAAATAAAATTGCAGGCCAATATCCCTGATGAACATCAATATGAAAATTCTTCATTAAATACTGGCAAACTGAATCCAGCAGCACATCAAAAAGCTTATCCATCACGAAGTCAGCTTCATCCCTGGGATGCAAGTTGGCTTAACATACTCAAATCATTAAACGTAATCCATCACACATAAACAGAACCAATGTCAAAAACCACATGATTATCTCAATAGATGCAAAAAATAAATTGCCTTCAATAAAATTTAACACCCCTTCATGCTAAAAACTCTCAATAAACTAGGTATTGATGGAACGAATCTCAAAATAATAAGAGGTATTTATGACAAACCCACAGCCTATACCATACTGAATGGGCAAAAGCTGGAAGCAATTCCCTCTGAAAACTGGCACAAGGATGCTCTCTCTCACCACTCCTATTCAATATAGAATTGGAAATTCTGGCCAGGGCAATCAGGCAAGAGAAGGAAATAAAGGGTATTCAAATAGGGAGAGAGAAAGTCAAATTGTCTGTTTGCAGATGACATGATTGTATATTTTGAAAATCCTATTTTCTCAGCCCCAAATCTTGTTAAGCTGATAAGCAATTTCGGCAAAGTCTCAGGATACAAAATCAATGTGCAAAAATCACAAGCATTCCTATACACCAATAATAGACAAACAGAGTCAAATCATGAGTGAATTCCCATTCACAATTATTACAAAGAGAATAAAAAACCTAGGAATGCAACTTACATGGGATGTGAAGGACCTCTTCAAGGAGAACTACAAACCACTGCTCAAGGAAATGAGAGAGGACACAAACAAATGGAAGAACATTCCATGCTCATGGATAGGAAGAATCAATATTGTGAAAATGGCCATACTGCACAAAGTAATTTATAGATTCAATGATATCCCCATAACAGAATTAGACTTTGACAGAATTAGAAAAAAATTACTTTAGATTTCATATGGAACCAAAAAAGAGCCCGTATAGCTAAGACAATCCTAAGCAAAAAGGACAAAGCTGGAGGCATCATGCTACCTGACTTCAAACTATACTACAAGGCTACAGTAACCAAAACAACATGATACTGGTACCAAAACAGATACATAGACCAATGGAACAGAACAGAGGCCTCAGAAATAATGCCACACATCTTCAACCATTTGATCTTTGACAAACCTGACAAAAACAAGCAATGGGGAAAGGATTCCCTATTTAATAACTACTGTTGGGAAAACCGGCTAGCCATATGCAGAAAACTGAAACTGGACCCCTTCCTTACACCTTATGCAAAAATTAACTCAAGATGGATTAAGGGTTTAAACATAAGACTTAAAACCATAAAATCCCTAGAAGAAACCCTAGGAAATACCATTCAGGACATAAGCATGGGCAAAGACTTCATGACTGAAACACCAAAAGTAATGGCAACAAAAGCCAAAATTGACAAATGGGATCTAATTAAACAAAAGAGCTTCTGCACAGCAAGAGTGAACAGGCAACCTACAGAATGGGAGAAAAATTTTGCAATCTATCCATCTGACAAATGCCTAATATCCAGAATCTACAAGAAACTTACACAAATTTACAAGAAGGGCAAAGGATATGAACAGACACTTCTCAAAAGAAGACATTTATGCAGCCAACAAACATATCAAAAAAAGCTCATCATCACTGGTCATTAGAGAAATGTAAATCAAATCCACAATGAGATAACATCTCACACCAGTTAGAATGGCGATTATTAAAAAGTCAGGAAAGAACTGATGCTGGAGAGGATGTGGAGAAATACGAATGCTTTTACATTGTTGATGGGAATGTAAAATAGTTCAACCATTGTGGAAGACAGTGTGGTGATTCCTGAAGGATCTAGAACTAGAAATACCATTTGACCCAGCAATCCCATTACTGGGTATATGCCCAAAGGATTATAAATAATTCTACTATAAAGACACATGCACATGTATGTTTATTGCAGCACTATTCACAATAGCAAAGAATTGGAACCAACCCAAATGCCCATCAATGATAGACTGGATTAAGAAAATCTGGCATATATATACCATGGAATACTGTGCAGCCATAAAAAAGGATGAGTCCATGTCCTTTGCAGGGACATGGATGAAGCTTCAAAGCATCATTCTCAGCAAACTAACATAGGAACAGAAAACCAAACACTGCATGTTCTCACTCATAAGTAGGAGCTGAACTGTGAGAACACATGGACACAGGGAGGGGATCATCATACACCGGAGCCTGTCAGGGTGTGGAGTGCTAGGGGAGGGATAGCATTAGGAGAAATACCTAATGTAGATAACTGGTTGATGAGTGCTGCAAACCGCCATGGCACATGTATACCTATGTAACAAACCTGCACGTTCTGCACCTGTATCCCAGAGCTTAAATTATAATAGAAGAAGAAGAAAGAAGAAAGAAGAAGAGGAAGAGGAGGAGGAGGAGGAGGAGGAGGAGGAGGAGGAGGAGGAGGAGGAGGAGGAGGAAGAAGAAGAAGAAGAAGAAGAAGAAGAAGAAGAAGAAGAAGAAGAAGAAGAAGAAGAAGAAGAAGAAGAAGAGGAGGAGGAGAAGGAGGAGGAGGAGGAGGAAGAAAAGGAAGAAATAGGAAGAAATATGTAGAGGAAGGAGAGGAAGAGGAAGAAGAGGAAGAGGAAGAAGAAGCAGCAGCAGCAGAAGTAACAGAAACAGCAGCAGCAGCAGCAAAGAAGAAAATTAAAAGACAATACAGACTGTGAAAAATAGTTTTGCTGGTACAAGTTGTTTTGAAAAGGCAAAGTTGTTCCACATGACTGACATATTAGGAAATAATTTGAGCATAATGCAAGTATCACACGGGCTGATGTGCAGTTGTGTCCACAAGAAACACCAGGTGAACACACAAACCTGTACCCATAAGAACTGAACCACATAATATGCAAAATGAACACATACACACCCCGCAGACACCTACCAGCTACCTCAATTCACTGTGCGTATTATCTCATAAGGTTGTGTTTTGCCATTCTTTCACATTGTGAATATTTATAGATATCAATTATATAGTCATATATAGGTTATTATATATATTACACATATATAAAATATACATGAATAAATACAGTCAGTCAACATCCTAAAAATGTCTATGTGTCCTGATTTTAAAATGTCAAACAGGACATGATACAGAAAGCATTAAGTATTAAAGAGAAGCTTGAAATAAAGCCTTTTGAAGGAAATGGGAAAACATGGTACTTCCTGAGCAACAGGCATAAAGGAATACATATTGTAGACCAACAGGGACAGCAGGTAAAAATAAAACAAATGCCTGTGGCTAAAGCCATTCCAAGTGCTATGAAGTCTATAAGAAGGCCTAAAGACATATAAGAAATAGGAAAACAGGGCCGGGCGCGGTGGCTCACGCCTGTAATCCCAGCACTTTAGGAGGCCGAGGCGGGCGGATCACAAGGTCAGGAGATCGAGACCATCCTGGCTAACATGGTGAAACCCCATCTCTACTAAAAATACAAAAAATTAGCCGGGCGTGGTGGCGGCGCCTGTAGTCCCAGCTACTCGGGAGGCTGAGGCAGGAGAATGGCATGAACCCGGGAGGTGGAGCTTGCCGTGAGCCGAGATTGCGCCACTGCACTCCTGCCTGGGCGACTGAGCAAGACTCTGTCTCAAAAAAAAAAAGAAAAAAAAGAAATAGGAAAACAGTTGAGCATACAGGTTGAAAAGCAAACAGGGATAAAATCAGGAAAAACCTTTCCTACAGCCAAAGAGAAAGCATTTATGTATATACAATATAAAGACCCTAAATATGTCACCAAACCCAACAGAGCAGATCCTTCATGCTAGCAGTGGCTAGTTTTGTGATTTCAAACACTATTACAGCTGTAGGACTAGAAACACAATTGTGGAATGACAATTATTTTCTATCAGCATTTGGAAGGTATTATTACACTGTCTTTGAGCTTCCATCATTACTGTTAGTAAGTCATCTGACACTGTAGCTGTCTTTTCTAAGAATGTAGTCTTTTTCTCTTCAGTGGCTTTCATGTTTTTTCATTTGACTTTGAGGCTCTGTCATTTTATTATGTTGGGACTAGAATATGGATTTCATTTTTTTTAAAATCCCACTTGGAAATTGCTGGTGTTCACGAATCTGTGGATTTTTTTTTTTTTTTTTTTTTTTGAGACGGAGTCTCGCTCTGTCACCCAGGCTGGAGTGCAGTGGCCAGATCTCAGCTCACTGCAAGCTCACGCAGGTTTACGCCATTCTCTTGCCCCAGCCTTCCGAGTAGCTGGGACTACAGGTGCCCGCCACCTCGCCCGGCTAGTTTTTTGTATTTTTTAGTAGAGACAGGGTTTCACCGTGTTAGCCAGGATGGTCTCGATCTCCTGACCTCGTGATCCGCCCATCTCGGCCTCCCAAAGTGCTGGGATTACAGGCTTGAGCCACCGCACCCGGCCAGAATCTGTGGATTATATAATAGATAAATTCTGGAAAAGTTCTCAGCTATTATCTCTTCAAATTATGCCTCTATTCTCTCTCTCTCCTATACTGTTGATACTTCAATTAAACACATAGAACTTCTCACTCTGTCCTTCTTATTGTTTAATAAACGCTCTTTCATATTTTCTATTTCTTGTTCTCTTCTGGCATTCTGGATAATTTATCCTTATATATATTTCACTTCACAAATTCTCTCTTCACCTGTACCTAACATGCCACTTCACCTACATATGAAATTTTCAGCAGATGGCAGAAATGAAAACCTGAGACTGGAGAATGGTAAAACTATAAAAATTAGCAATGTTAACCTTTTAGTTATACCTATGAAGCCAATTCATCCATTCACGTGTCATAATCTCTGCCTGTCTTAATTTGACCTGCCCCAAAAACAAACTATGAGGCAAGGATTCAAGTACATATAGTTTGTTTGGGGTATGATCTCAAGAAACACATGGAAGTGGAAAGTAAGACAGATGGAAAAAGAAGGAAAGTAATAAAGTGTTTGTTATTAAGCAAGTTACCATTGTGAGCAACTTAAGGTTAATCCTTCTGAGGAACTTGGCAGGAATAGTGTTTTCCAACATGAGAGGGCACAGACATCACTCTACGGATTCCCAGGACTTATTGCCTGAGATTCTGATTCAGTAATTTGGGGGTGGGTTCCACAAATTTTAATTACTAACCAGCTCCCAACCAATGTTGATGCTATTGTTACTGGTCAGTGGATACTTTGAGTAAGCAGAGGTGTAGAACACACTTTCAAAGACTTATCCCGCCCAAGAGGCAAGGGAGGAGTATTTATCCACCAATTCCCATAAGTTATTGTTTAAAACGACTGTGCTCAAACAGCATTAACATTCTGGTACTTCCGTCTGCCTCCTCCTAGGCAGAAGAGGTACTGCAGCCAAAAGAAACACCTTAGGAAACGAGTCATGCACTGGCAGCTGCAAGTCAGGTTGGTATATATGAAAATAAGGGATGCCCAAGAAATGTGAGCTGGGCACAGATAGCATTTGCTACATTGCTATATTGTCATGGAGGAAAACAGACAATTAACCAAGAAATTATAAATAAATTACAATTGTTATAAGTGCTTTAAAAGTAAATTACATGAAACTACCCCTAAAGATAGCCTCTCATCTTATTACAGATGGAAACTTCCTAGAGTTGTTGTGGACCAAAAAAATGTACTGTTTCACAAATATGGTTAAACACCAACTCCAGTCCAATACTGTATAGCATTGGCCCTTAATGAATGTATACTATCTTATCTGAAGACACTCTGATTGGCAGTTTACATTAGAAATGTGTGCAGAATCATTAAGTTTTCATTTTGTTTCATCTAGGTAGAACTTAGCTAGGATTTACTCTGCTTTATAAACATTAAATTACAAACACGGAATGAAAACAATGTTTACTTCAATTGCTTTTTATTTATATTGTCATCAAATGGTTTTACCAAGAGAAAGCCCAAACCAGTAATGCATTTTGAGAAGTATTTTATAATTACATAAGATGGCTTATTTTGCAAATCCATACTCACTTTCCACTCTGAATATATTTACCTCCTTAAAGCATCTAAGGAATTAGCAACTGTGAAGTTAGGGAAGAGACCATAATACTGCCTTTACTTCAGACACCAACAGCAAGTCTGTGAGTTCCAAGACCACCCTCAGATTTGGTAATTCATTAGAAGGACTCACAGAACACACTGAAAGATATATTCACAGTTATAGTTTATTATAGTAAAAGGATACCAGTTAAAATCAACCAAAGGACAGAATCCAGGAAAGTAACCAATGGGGAGCTTTCAGTCATCTTCTCATGGAGTCATGGACAGCATTACTTTCCTGGCAATGACTGACAATTCACATGAAGTACTGCCAACCAGGGAAGCTCCCCTAAGCCTTGGTATTCAAAGTCTTTACTGAGGCTCAATCATAGCCATGTGGCTGACTATCCAGTCTCAGTTTCTGACCCCTTAGGAAGGCAAGCTATTATCACTTTACTCAATGTCTCTATCCTAAATCATATTGTTACTATCTAAATTGGGCCAAGCTTCCTAGGCAAATAAAGACACTCATTAGCCATGACATTCCAAGGGTTTGGAGGTTACCTTCCAGAAGCCAAGGGCAAAGGCAATACCTCTTTTGGGACAAGATTAAATTCTTTACTGCACCACACCTTACTCTGCTCTCACTGGGAGTGGTCACTGCATTTTTTAAAGCCCTGAAATTCTTCATCTTACTGAGCTTAACTGCTACATTATGATATTGATAAAAACAAAACTAGGTATGAACTTTTGTAATTAATGTACTTTCAATATTGCCAGACTTTGATGCATATTTGGAAAAAATCAGTTTATTTGATATTTGAAACCAACCCAAGATTCATAGCTCAAATTTATTCTACTGGTATCATTATAGTCTTCTTTTTCTATGTATCAGTCTTCACTGCTATAGTATGCAATATTTTTGCAAAATAATGTTCAGGATAATCAATCCACAATGGAATACCTTTCATTTAGTATCAGGATAAAAATCTGGCCTTTAAAGAAACTATCAACATACATATATAAGATAATTATATTCCCCTTTCATGAGTTGATCATTAAGCTGGAAGAAAATACTTAGGAGCTTATTGTGCTCCGTAAGGCAGCAAAAATAACTTCCTAAAACTAGCTAAAAACCTGAAGATTCCTACTGCTTAAACTTTAGCTGTTGGTGTCTCCAAATTGCAATGCCTCAAATCATCTCTGCAACACAAACTCTTTAGTGATACATCTGTATTAAAAAAAAAAAAAAAAAAAAAAAGAAAGAAACCATTGTTTTCTTTAAAGGCACAGAAACCTCTAACAATTTTATTTCGGGTTCAGTTAGATACTGGAATGCCCTCTGCTGTGTACCTTGAAATGTATCAAAACAAGTGTCAATTTTAGAGTACAAACATTTAAAATCGTTATACAAAGTAAGTGTTGTGTTAGAAACAAAGCCCGTATTTTAGAAATAGGAAATCTTGTCATAATGTTTATGAAAATAATCTTAGCAACATTAAAATTAGAAACATAAATCATTTTTTCAATTTCAAACAATTCTTTTATAAAAGCATTAAAACATATTTTAGTCCTACAGAACATTTTCCTTTGAATTAATAGCAGCACCAACAAAAAAAACTATGTTATGCAAATAGAAGATATGTATTATCTACAAATTAATGCTAGAATTTTTAAATAGGACTATAATAAAGAGAAGTAGCTAACAAAATTATTATAATGAGGACATAAAATATATTAGGTATTATTTTCTATCTTAAAGTCTTGAAAGAGAGCATTTTTGCCAGAAAATGCAACTGCAAAGAATATTAAAATAAATGCAACAAGGAAGCAATTAAGCATATTTTAACCCATAAATAACAGCATATCATTATAATATAGTGAATAATCACATAAGAATGCTAGTAAATTTACAAATATATTATTTTCTAAAAACTCTACCATATACCAAAGCTATTAAGGAAATGGCTATATACAAATTAAATACATACATTAATAATATTAAAATGTTTTAACATGAACCATGAATATACTCTCTGAAGACGGTCAGCTTGTCCTTAGTTACATTTTCTCATTTCTTATCATGTTAATGAAATTTTCAACATTTACTATTGTTTTCTAAGGGCAAGTGAAATTCTACATCCTAGGTAGAGATTTTAGAATATTAGTTGTTGTTAAGGATTTCCTGCCCTCCAGTGGTATCTGTCTTAATATTTTCACTGCACCTTTCCAGGTTGCAAAGAGAAACATCACTTCTACATGTACATTTTGAAATTAGATCACACTGTATGGCAGCATCTAATTTTTCCTCCATTACAGATTCACTCTCTGTTTGTACCCCTGCATCACATCTTGCAGGCTGCAGAATGCAGTTATCACTGGTTTTGTTTTGCAAAATGTGTGCTGAATTACACTGTGACTGTGGAAACTGATCTGTATTATTTTTCACTGAGAACTGGTAGAAATTCTCATTCTGTTTGTGAATTTTGTCATTGTTTTTAACAATCCTGTCACCTGAAACTTTTGCCATTCTTTCTACATAAAAATTATTTGTTTTTTCTTTGGTTTTGATGGGCATCCTATTTGAATCTTCAATATGCTGTGATATTTGATCTTCATCTTCAGATGGCTAAAAAGAAATTAATAATTTTGCTATAAACCATGCTTACATTTTTAAAATGCATTCAATCACTTCAAAGGATATATCCTTAAAATCCCTACTATAGAAAATTTCTACATACAGAAAAGAGTTTGGCAAGTTACAAATCAAGCCATCAAAGAGTCTTCAACCAATAATCTGCCATACCTCCCAGGAGGCTATGAATTTTAAAATAGCAGTAACAGTAATAATCTTTGTAATAAAAATGCAAAGAGGTAAAACAGAGAAGGGAAATTTTGTCTTTTATTAGTCCCTATAAACACAGGCTCTATTATCTCTCTACACTTTGAACAGAAGAAATGATATGCAGCACACTTCCTCCACTTAAAAAGAGTAGACTAGAAGAAGTACCTTTGAAGGAAACAGCTAACACATATAACTTACTCAATTATTTATTGACTCATTAAGTAAAAAATAACTACTTGTATACTTTTTACGGGCCCAGTCCAATATATATAAATATTATCTTCAGAAGATAACATAACTTAAGAAGAGCATCAGGTAACAAGAAATTAAACAGACAAAAGAAAAGTTAAGCAGCAATACATGAGCAATACATATCTCAACAGTTAGATAAAAAGACAAACTTTGATCATGCGGCTCCAAGATGGCTGAATAGGAACAGCTCCAGTCTACAGCTCCCAGCATGAGCAATGCAGAAGACGGGTGATTTCTGCATTTCCAATTAAGGTACCGGGGTAATCTCACTGGGGCATGTTGGACAGTGGGGGCAGGACAATGGGTGCAGCCCACCAAGTGTGAGCTGAAGCAGGGTGGGGCATCACCTCACCCAGGAAGTGCAAGGGGTCAGGGAATTCCCTTTGCTAGCCAAGGGAAGTGGTGACAGATGGCACCTGGAAAATCGGGTCACTCCCACCCAATACTGCACTTTTCCAAAGGTCTTAGCAAACGGCACACCAGGAGATTATATCCTGCCCCTGGCTCGGAGGGTCCCATGCCCACGGAGCCTCGCTCATTGTTAGCAAAGCAGTCTGAGATCCAACTGCAAGGCTGCAGCAAGGCTGGGAGAGGGGCGCCCACCATTGCTGAGGCTTGAGTAGGTAAACAAAGCAGCCAGGAAGCTCCAACTGGGTGGAGCCCACCACAGCTCAGGGAAGTCTGCCTGCCTCTATAGATTCCACCTCTGGGGACAGGGCATAGCCAAACAAAAGGCAGCAGAAACCTCTGCAGACTTAAATATCCCTGTCTGACAGCTTTGAATAGAGTAGTGGTTCTCCCAGCGTGGAGTTTGCAATCTGAGAACGGAGAGACTGCCTCCTCAAGTGGGTCCCTGACCCCTGAGAAGCCTAACTGGGAGGCACCCCCAGTAGGGGCAGACTGATGCCTCACATAGCTGGGTAACCTTCTGAGACGAAGCTTCCAGAGGAACGATCAGGCAGCAACATTTGCTGTTCAGCAATATCTGCTGCTTTGCAGCCTCCGCTGCTGGTACCCAGGCAAACAGGGTCTGGAGTGGTCCTCCAGCAAACTCCAACAGACCAGCAGCTGAGGGTCCTGACTGTTAGAAGGAAAACTAAGAAACAGAAAGAACATCCACACTAAAACCCCATCTGTACGTCACCCTGATCAAAGACCAAAGGTAGATAAAACCACAAAGATGGGGAAAAAACACAGCAGAAAAGTTGAAAATTCTAAAAATTAGAGCGCCTCTCCCCCTCCAAAGGCACGCAGCTCCTCGCCAGCAACGGAACAAAGCTGGGCGGAGAATGACTTTGACGAGTTGAGAGAAGAAGACTTCAGATGATCAAACTTCTCCGAGCTAAAGGAGGAAGTTCGAACCCATCGCAAAGAAGCTAAAACCCTCGAAAAAAGATTAGATGAATGGCTAACTATAATAACCAGTGTAGGGAAGTCCTTAAATGACCTGATGGAGCTGAAAACCATGGCACGAGAACTACATGATGAATGCACAAGCTTCAGTAGCCGATCAATCAACTGGAAGAAAGGGTATCAGTGATTCAAGATCAAATGAATGAAATGAAGCGAGAAGAGAAGTTTAGATAAAAAAGAGTAAAAAGAAATGAACAAAGACTCCAAGAAATATGGGACTATGTGAAAAGACCAAATCTATGTCTGATTGGTGTAACTGAAAGTGACGGGGAGAATGGAACCCAGCTGGAAAACACACTTCAGGTTATTATCCAGGAGAACTTCCCCAAACTAGCAAAGCAGACCAACGTTCAAATTCAGGAAATACAGAGAACGCCACAAAGATACTCCTCGAGAAGAGCAACTCCAAGACACATAATTGTCAGATTCACCAAAGTTGAAATGAAGGAAAACATGTTAAGGGCAGTCAAAGAGAAAGGTCAGGTTACCCACAAAGGGAAGCCCATTAGACTAACAGCAGAACTCTTGGCAGAAACTCTACAAGTCAGAAGAGAGTGGGGGCCAATATTCAACATTCTTAAAGAAAAGAATTTTCAACCCAGAATTTCATATCTAGCCAAACGAAGTTTCATAAGTGAAGGAGAAATAAAATCCTTTACAGACAAGCAAATGCTGAGAGATTATTGTCACCATCAGGCCTGCCCTACAAGAGCTCCTGAAGGAAGCACTAAACAGGGAAAGAAATAACTGGTACTAGCCACCGCCAAAGTATGCCAAATTTTAAAGACCATCAATGCTAGGAAGAAACTGCATCAACTAACGAGCAAAATAACCAGCTGACATCATAATGACAGGATCAAATTCACAATAATAATATTAACCTTAAATGTAAATGGGCTAAATGTTCCAATTAAAAGACACAGACTGGCAAATTGGATAAAGAGTCAAGACCCATCAGTGTGCTGTATTCAGGAGATCCATCTCAAGTGCAGAGACACACATAGGCTCAAAATAAAGGGATGGAGGAAGATCTACCAAGCAAATGGAAAACAAAAAAAGGCAGGGGTTGCAATCCTAGTCTCTGATAAAACAGACTTTAAACCAACAAAGATCAAGAGAGACAAAGAAAGCCATTACATAATGGTGCAGGGATCAATTCAGCAAGAAGAGCTAATTATCCTAAATATATATGCACCCAATACAGGAGCACCCAGATTCATACAGCAAGTCCTTAGAGACCTACAAAGACTTACACACCCACACAATAATAATGGGAGACTTTAACACCCCACTGTCATAATTAGACAGATCAATAAGAGAGAAAGTTAACAAGGATATCCAGGAATTGAACTCAGCTCTGCACCAAGCAGACCTAATAGACATCTATAGAACTCTCCAACCCAAAGCAACAGAATATACCTTCTACTCAGCACCACATCACACTTATTCCAAAATTGACCACATAATTGGAAGTAAAGCACTCCTCAGCAAATGTAAAAGACAGAAATTATAACAAACCTTCTCTCAGACCACAGTGCAATCAAACTAGAACTCAGGATTAAGAAACTCACTCATAACCTCTCAACTACATGGAAACTAAACAACCTGCTCCTGAGTGACTACTGGGTACATAACGAAATGAAGGCAGAAATAAAGATGTTCCTTGGAACCAGTGAGAGCAAAGACACAACATACCAGAATCTCTGGGACACGTTTAAAGCAGTGTGTAGAGGGAAATTTATAGCACTAAATGCCCACAAGAGAAAGCAGGAAAGATCTAAAATTGACACCCTAACATAATAATTAAAAGAACTGTAGAAGCAACAACTAATAAATTCAAAAGCTAGCAGAAGGGAAGAAATAACTAAGATCAGAGCAGAACTGAAGGAGGCAGAGACACAAAAACTCTTCAAAAAAAATCAATGAATCCAGAAGCTGGTTTTTGGAAAAGAGCAACAAAATTGATAGACTGTTAGCAAGACTAATAAAGAAGAAAAGAGAGAAGAATCAAAAAGAGGCAACAAAAAATCATAAAGGGGATATCACCAACAATCCCACAGATATACAAACTACCATGAGAGAATACTATAAACACCTCTACGCAAATAAACTAGAAAACCTAGAAGGAATGGTAAATTCCTGGACACATACACCCTCCCAAGACTAAACCAGGAACAAGTTGAATCCCTGAATAGACCAATAACAGGCTCTGAAAGTGAGGCAATAATTAATAGCCTACCAACCAAAAAAAGTCCAGGACCAGACGGATTCACAGCCAAATTCTACCAAAGGTATAAGGAGGAGCTGGTACCATTCCTTCTGAAACTATTACAGTCAATAGAAAAAGAGGGAATCTTCACTAACTCACTTTATGAGGCCAGCATCATCCTGATACCAAAGCCTGGCAGAGACACAACAAAAAAAGAGAATTTTAGACCAATACCCCTGATGAACTTTGATGCAAAAATCCTCAATAAAATACTGGCAAACTGAATCCAGCAGCACATCAAAAAGCTTATCCACCATGATCAAGTGGGCTTCATCCTGGGATGCAAGGCTGGTTCAACATACACAAATCAATAAACGTAATCCAGCATATAAATAGAACCAAAGACAAAAACCACATGATTATCTCAATAGATGCAGAAAAGCCCTTTGACAAAATTCAACAGCACGTCATGCTAAAAACTCTCGATAAAGTAGGTACTGATGGGACATATCTCAAAGTAATCAGAACTATTTATGACAAACCCACAGCCAATGTCATATTGAATGGGCAAAAACTGGAAGCATTCCCTTTGAAAACTGGCACAAGACAGGGATGCCCTCTCACTCCTATTCGGCACAGTGTTGGAAGTTCTGGCCAGGGCAATCAGGCAAGAGAAAGAAATAAAGGGTATTCAATTAGGAAAAGGGAAGTTAAATTGTCCCTGTTTGCAGATGACATGATTGTATATTTGGAAAACCCCATCATCTCAGCCCAAAATCTCCTTAAGCTGATAAGAAACTTCAGCAAAGTCCAGGATAGAAAATCAATGTGCAAAAATCACAAGCATCCCTATACACCAATAACAGACAAACAGAGAGCTAAATCATGAGTGAAGTCCCATTCACATTTGCTTCAAAGAGAATAAAATACTTAGGAATCCAACTTACAAGGGATGTGAAGGACCTCTTCAAGGAGAACTACAAACCACTGCTCAGTGAAATAAAAGAGGACACAAACAAATGGGAAAACATACCATGCTCATGGATAAGAAGAATCAATATCGTGAAAATGGCCATACTGCCCAAGGTTATTTATAGATTCAATGCCATCCCCATCAAGCTACCAATGATTTTCTTCACAGAATTGTTGAAAACTACTTTAAAGTTCATATGGAACCAAAAAAGAGCTCGCATTGCCAAGACAATCCTAAGCCAAAAGAACAAAGCTGGAGGCATCATGCTACCTGACTTCAAACTATACTACAAGGCTACAGTAACCAAAACAGCATGATACTGGTACCAAAACAGAGATATAGGCCAATGGAACAGAACAGAGTCCTCAGAAATAATACCAAACATCTACAACCATCTGATCTTTGACGGTCCTGACAAAAACAAGCAATGGGGAAAGGACTCCCTTTTTAATAAATGGTGCCGGGAAAACTGGCTAGCCATATGTAGAAAGGTGAAACTAGTTCCCTTCCTTACACCTTATACTAAAATTAATTCAAGATGGATTAAAGACTTAAATGTTAGACCTAAAACCATAAAAACCCTAGAAGAAAACCTAGGCAATACCATTCAGGACATAGGCATGGGCAAGACTTCATGTCTAAAACACTAAAAGCAATGCCACAAAAGCCAAAACTGACAAATGGGATCTAAATTGCTAAAGAGCTTCTGCACCACAAAAGAAACTACCATCAGAGTGAAGAGGCAACCTACAGAATGGGAGAAAATTTTTGCAATCTACTCATCTGACAAAGGGCCAATATCCAGAATCTACAAAGAACTCAAACAAATTTACAAGAAAAAAAACAAACAACCCCATCAAAAAGTGGGCAAAGGATCTGAACAGACACTTCTCAAAAGAAGACATTTATGCAGCCAATAGACACATGAAAAAATGCTCATCATCACTGGCCATCAGAGAAATGCAAATCAAAACCACAATGAGATACCATCTCACACCAGTTAGAATGGCGATCATTAAAAAGTCAGGAAACAACACAGGTGCTGGAGAGGATGTGGAGAAATACGAAACCTTTTACACTGTTGGTGGGACTGTAAACTAGTTCAATCACTGTGGAAGACAGAGTGGCATTTCCTCAAGGATCTAGAACTAGAAATACCATTTGACCCATTACTGGGTATATACCCAAAGGATTATAAATCATGCTGCTATAAAGACACATGCACATGTATGTTTATTGCAGCACTATTCACAATAGCAAAGACTTGGAACCAACCCAAATGTCCATCAATGATAGACTGGATTAAGAAAATGTGGCACATATACACCATGGAATACTATGCAGCCATAAAAAAGGATGAGTTCGTGTCCTTTGTAGGGACATGGATGAAGTTGGTAACCATCATTCTCAGCAAACTATCTCAAGGACAGAAAACCAAACACCGCATGTTCTCACTCATAGGTGGGAATTGAACAATGAGAACCCTTGGACACAGGAAGGGGATCACACATTGGTTGGGGGATGGGGGGAGGGGGGAGGATAGCATTAGGTGATGTACCTAATGTAAATGACAAGTTAATGGGTGCAGCATACTAACATGGCACGTGTATACATATGTAACAAATCTGCACATGATGCACATGTACCCTAGAACTTAAAAAAAAAAAAAAGACAAACTTTAAGAACTTTTTAATAGGTCTAGATTTCAATTTTCTAGGCATAAATTTTCCAAAATTCTTGAAAAATTTACCTTTTAATTACTGAATTAATGAAAATATTCTTTTAATGAAAATCTTATATAAAATATTGATTATTCAAGCTAAAAATACAAAGTTAATGTAAAAAACTAAATATAAAAAGGGGTATAGGGGCTTTAGCTGATTGACACTGAAACAGCAATAGTAAGCCTATGAAATAGCATTAAAACTGAGCACAAATTAGAGAAAGCAAGCTCAATGCATTTATTTATTCAAACAAATACTCATTTAGCAACAATAATGTTACCCTCTTGGAGCAGACATTCTGATGGGTAGAAATGATGTTAGTCAAATAATCATACACTTGCATATATAATTATGATTCAAAAAAAGTGTTATAAAGAACAAATATGAGGCATTGTGAGCACATAACTGATAGGCCTAATTAGATTGGGGAGCAAAGGAGGGACTTTTCTAATAAGTGACATACTTAAGATGAGACCTAAAGGATGAATAAGAGTAAGGTAGAGGGAACAGATTGTATAAAAGATCTGAAGCAGAAAAGACACTGACAAGCTAAGAAAAGTGAAATGTCAGTAAGTGTGGGGCAGGATGAGAGAGGGAGATCACTAGAAGAAACTGAAGGTGTTAGTCAGGGTCATATCGCAGATGGCCAGTAGTCACTGTAAGGGATATTGATGCTAAAGTAAAATAGGAATCCACTAAAGACTTGCACATGGAAATAACATGATTCAATTTATGTTTGCAAAAGAGCGTGAGAGTTGCTAACTAGAAGAAAGTGGGGCAAGCGTGATAGCAGACAGATTTCTTAGGGAACAACCACAGTAGTTCAAGACAAAATATTGACTTGATTGGATGAAGTGACAGAAGGAATCTGGTTGAATGAGGTAGATGAGACAGCGAAAGAAAGGACAAAGTTAAGTACTAAGTTTCTGACATGATCATGTGGGTGGACAGAAAAGGTATCTACTGATATAGGAAATGTCAGAAAAACTCATTTGTGGAGAACCAGGGGATATTCAGTTTGAGGTATGAAGAAATGGAGATTTTTATGAAATATCAAAGATATGTTCAACGGAAAATTGGACATCTAAATAAAGATGAGGGCTAAAGTTTAAAGTTAAGAACTGTCATCATGCAGATAGCACAAAATTCATTGGAGTGTATAACATCACCTAGGGTTTAGAGTGTAGGTTAACAGAAGAAGATTGTCCTATGTCAAATCCTAAACTTCACAACATTTATATGGGGGGTAGAGGAAAAGTAGACAAAGGCATGAAGTAGCATTCAGAGAAACACGAAGACAAACAAGATAGTGTGTTATCACAAACGCAAAGAGTTAAAATTGTTTTTTAAAAAATAAAATAATAATTCATACCAATATTAGGAGTTCTTATGAGATAGATTCAAAAGTATCCAATGAATTTAACAACATAGAAGTCACTGGTGTCTTTAGCAAGAGTTGCTTGGATGGTGAATTAGAAACAAAAGGTAAACAAAATGAAGATGAAAGAATGAATGGAGGAGAATTCCATTTAAACATGTGATTTACCAGCAATGGAGCATTTCTACTCAGAATATACTATGTCACTCCAATTATTCAGGTTTCAGTTTTCAATAACATTTTACAGTTTTCATCTAAATGTGAAGAGTTTATTTTTGAACATATTATTGGTTATTTTACATTTCCAATTATTATTAATGGGTTCTTTTAAAAAGCCTCTTAAAAGAAAGAAAATGTATCTCTATATATTTTTATATATTATATATCATGTGTGTATACACAGTTGACCCTTGAACAACACAGGTTTGAACTGCACAGGTCCAATTATATGTGCATTTTTCTTCAATAAATACATTAGAAAACTTTTTAGAGATTCGTGACAATTTGAAAAAACTCAGAAAATAAGAAAAAGTTAAGTATATCATGAATGCATAAAATATCTGTAGATACTAGTTTACTTTATAATTTACTACTGTAAAATATACACGGATCTATTATGAAAAGTTAAAATTTATCAAAACTTTTGCACACAAACATGGCCATAAGTGGCACCATTTACAACCAAGACAAATGTAAATAAACATAGAGAAATGTAAACAAATATTCAGTATTAAATCATGACTGCATAAAACTAACTGTAGCACATACTGTACTACTGTAATAATTTCATAGCCACCTCTTGTTGCTGTTGCGGTCTCTCTGGTAAATTGCATATTGTAGTAAAAAGTGATCTCTTGTGGTTCTTGCATATTTTTCACTATGTTTAGTGCAGTAACATACACCTTGAATAACATCCAAGGAGCCACATGAAATGCCACTAGTGATGCTGGAAGTGCTCCCAAGAAGCAGAGAAAAGTCATGGCATTAATTAATTGCTTGACCTGCTTGGTATGTACTATAAACTGGGGTCTGCAGCTGCAGTTTCTCGCCATTTTAAGATACATAAACCCAGCATAAGGACCATGTACAGAAGGACAAATATGACATGTTCTCACTCACATATGGGAACTAAAAAAGTTGATCTCATGCAGGTTGAGAGTAGAATGATAGATACCAGGGACTGGGAAAGGTGTCATTGTCAGGGGGTGGGAGGGATGAAGAGAGGTTGATTATTGGGTACAAACACACAGTTAGATAGAAGGAATAAGTTCTAATGTTTAATAGCAGAGTAGGATAACTACAGTTAAAAACAAATGTATATTTCAAAATAGCTAGTAGCTATGTCTTAAAACGGTCCCAACACAGAGAAATAAATACTCAAGGTGATAGATATCCTAAATATTCTGGCTTGATCATTACACATTCGAGTCATGTAACAAAACATCATATATACCTGATTAAGTATGTATAAATATTATACATCAACAAAAAATAAATAAAAAGTAAATCTAAGCATGCTTCTTTAGTGAAGCAATTTGAGTTATATTCTTTCAGAGAATTCAACTGTTTAACAAATAGATAACCTTGTAATCTAGTGTTGATAACATGTTATTGGTGATTTTTTTTTTTTTTTTTTTTTTTGAGACAGGGTCTCACTCCATTGCCTGGGCTGGAGTGCAGTGGCACAATCATGGCTCAATGTGACCTCAACCTCCCAGGCTCAGGTGATTCTTCCACCTCAGCCTCCCCAGTAACTGGGACCACAGGCACACACCACCATGTCTGACTAACTTTTTGTATTTGCTTTGGCCATGTTGTCCAGGCTGGTCACGCACTCCTGGGCTCAAGCAATTGCCCACCTCAGTCTCCCAAAATCCTGGGATTACAAGCAGGAACCATCATGCCTGGTTAACTGATATTTCTTACCTTTGTTCATAAGTACTTATTATAATATGTTTATGCATATACATTTAAAATGTAATTATAAGCAGGATCCTTTGGAGATGCATTATTTGGTCTTTTCTTTCAGGGAATGGAACTAGTTAACAAATAGAGAACACTGTAATATAGTGTTGAGAACGTGCTATTGAAGGACAGTCATCTCTTCCTTAGAATTTCTAAGGCCTCATGTGCATGAGTTTACATATACACAAGTAAAAGCTAAATGTAAGTATAGTTCTTTAAAAAAAGAAAGAAAAGGAAACTTGTGAAGGCAAATGTACTTTTGTGAAATGCCTTTTTACGTTGTTTTAAAAATGTAGCTTTTATGTGGGTGCAGGATTGCTATGACAAAGGCATACTTTTAGACGCTAATGTGATTCAAGAAAAAGTGAAGCCATTCTATGACAACTTAAAGCAAAAGGAAGCTGAAAGATCTAATGCTGGAGAATTTAATGCCAGCAAAAGATGGTTTGATAATTTTAGAAAGAGCTTTGGCTTAAAAAATATCAAGGTAATAGGGGAAGCAGCTTCTGCAGACCAAGAAGCAGCAGATACATTCCCAGATGCCTTTAAAGGAAATCACTGAGGAAAATGGATATCTGCCTAACCAAGTTTTTAATGGAGACAAAAGTGCCCTATTTCAGGGAAAAAAAAAAAAAAAAAAAAACATGCCACACAGGATAGTTATTAGGAAGAGAAGCAAGCACCAGGATTTAAGGCAGGATGGGATAGGCTAACTCTACTGCTTTGTGCAAATGCAGTCAGGTTTATGACAAAGATTGCCCTTATCTATAAAGCTGCTCGCCTTCAAGTTTTGAAGGGAAGGATAAACACCAATTGCCAGTCTCTCAGTAATACAACAAGAAGGCCTGGAAAACAAAAACGCTTTTTCTGAATTGATTCCATCAGTGCCTTGTCCCTGAAGTCAGTAAGTGCTTTGCCAGTAACGGACTGCCTTTAAAGTTATTTTGATATTGATAATGCCCCAGGTCACCCAGCATTCCATGAGTTCAATACCAAAGGCGTCAAAGTAGTTTATATGTTTTGAAGTACAACATCTCTAATTCAGTCCCTAGATCAGGGAGTCACACTGACCTTTAAGGTTCATTATACATTGTGCTCTATGGAAAGGGTGGCCAATGCAATGGAAGAGAATCCAGGAGAGAGAACATCATAAAAGTTTGGAAGGATTATACCATTGAACATGCCATTACTGTTATAGAAAAAGCCATGAAAGTCATCAAGACTCAGAAAAGAAATCCCTGCAGGAGAAAACTGTTCTAGATATAGAACATGACTTCATAGGATTTACAAGAGCTAATCAAGAAAATCATGAAAGAGATTGTAGATATGGCAAAAAAGGTGAAAGGTGAAGGGTTTCAAGATATGGAGCTTACAAAAACTAAAGACCTAATAGATACCTTCCAGGGGAATTAACAGAAGACAACTTGATGGAGATGAGTACTTAAGAACCAGTTACAGACGACAAGGAAGAAGACATAAAAGAAGCAGTGCCAGAAAACTCTGACATTAGACAATCTGGCAAAAGTGTTGACCTCTTTTGACTTCTTTATGACACAGATCTTTCTATGATACAGGCTCTGAAGCTAAAGTAAACAGTAGAAGAAGGATTGGTACCATGTAGAAACATTTTTAGAGAAACGAAAAATCAAAACTCAGAAAGAAATAATGATGTATTGCCATAAAGTTACACCAAGTGTGCCTGCCTCTCCTGTCCCCTATTCTACCTCCTCCACCTCTTCTGCCTCTGCTACCAATGAGACAGCAAGACCAACTCTGCCTCTCCCTTCTCCTCCTCAGCCTACTCAACATGAAGATGATGAGGACTGCGACTTTTATGATGATCTATTCCTACTTAATGAATAGTAAATATATCTTCTCTTTCTTAAGATATTAATATTTTCTTTTCTTTAGCTTACTTTATTGTATAAATACAGTATATAATATGTACAACATACAAAATATGTGTTAATCAACTGTTTATGTTATCAGTAAGGATTCTGGCCAACAGTAGGCTATTAGTAGTTAAGTTTTGCAGGGTCAAACATTTTATTCAGATTTCTGACTGAGCAGCATCCCTAAACCCTGCAATGTTCAAAGATAAACTGTACACACATAATGTGTGTGTGTGTTTATGTGTATGTGTATATATATGTGTATATATATAATGTATCCTGATAAAAGGATAAAAGGTGTTTTGTAAATGGCAGTAAAAGCATTATCTTTACAAATGTGAAGAATGGTACTCATTTACATTTTTATTTTACATTTTTGTTTACATTTTTCTTTTGTATATTTTTAAATAGTTGTATATATTTTTGTTTACTTTTTTGTTTATATTAATTTTTACTTACACTATTTGACTCAACATTTTTATAAGGTAAACTATGAGAAAAACAAATAATTATTAATTAACATATATTAATAGGTGAAACAAGCATAACTTACCACATCTGAACTAGAACTGAAACAGCTGTCGGTTGGTCTTGGAGAGTAACTGGTAGACCAACTACTCTGTGCAGAATCAAGAGCTGAAAATAAAGGTTTAATACATGAATAATGGTATTTATGAATACTCTACAACATACATATGCCAAGTAGAAGATATCTGCTGATAAAACAAATTTAGATAACAACATACAACACTTTAAAATGTACCAAAATTAGTTAAAATTGTGGATATTTAGCACCTTACAATTCTGACAGGATTTATGGGTTTATTTTACCCTTAAAAAATGTGTAGCTACAAATGAAATAAGGGTATATAATGTAAGTGAAGAAAACAGAATAAAGAAACTTGGATTGATTTTTCCAACATGTGAATTATATTTTATGAACAAATAAAGTGTTAACCTGAGGGAAGGAAGAAAAAACCAAGTTATTAAGTCCTAAGGCATCAAACATTTGCCAATCTAGTAAATGAAAGTTTACTATGCAATCAAATGCTGTGAATAAAACCTATTCAAAGCATCCAGTTTGATAAATTTTCATTATCTGCTTAATATTACTATTTTACAATTGCAAGTAAAGTTTTAAAATGGGATTGAGATGTAGGTCATGAATCCCTACTATGTATAAATGATAAAGAGCAACCGTAGCTTCAACCACTCCTGTTACCTTGTTTATGAAAATGAGTCTGCTATCAAGAGAAGCAAAAGGCTGCAGAACATGAAACAACAACACATACCAGATCACATACCCTCCTATATGCAATAAACCATGAGCACCTCAGGCCAGGACTAATGCTCTCTGTAACAGAATCTAGCTTCAGTCAACTGAGAGGCAGAGAGAACTTAGCTGAACTCTGATACCCTTATTTCATCATTCTAGAAGGAAATTTATACCCCCACAAAGCAGGTTTCTCCCTGACAACAGAAAGTAGAGTGCACAAAAATGAAGGGTAGAATATTACTACTAACAACGTAACTTAAGGGCATTTCACCCTCATTTCACCAACAAGGTTCATTCAGTCCATAAGTACTGTAAATCCACAGTCATCAGAAAGGAAGAAATTTGTCTGCTGAATGAATGTTCTCATCTTTAACAGTACAGGAAAGGGCATGCAAATGAAAATAAGTACAAATAAACACTTGTTTTGGTGACCATGGCCTTATACTATAGTTTGAAATCAGGTAGTGTGATGTGTTCAGATTTGTTATTTTCGTTTAGTCTTGCTTTGGCTATGCAGGCTCTTTTTTGGTTCCATATAGATTTTAGAGTTGTTTTTTCTAATTCTGTGAAGAATGATGGTGGTATTTTGATGAGATTGCATTGAATTCATAGATTGCTTTTGGCAGTATGGTCATTTCCACAATATTGATTCTACCCATCCATGAACATGGAATGTGCATGGTACTGGTATAAAAAAAGGCACATAGACCAATGGAACAGAATAGGGAACCCGGAAATAAACCCAAATACTTACAGTCAACTGATCTTCAACAAAGCAAATGAAAACATAAAGTGGGGAAAAGATACCCTTTTCAACAAATGGTGCTGGGATAATTGGCTAGCCACATGTAGGAGATCCTCATCTCTCACCTTATAGAAAAATCAACTCAAGATTGATTACAGACTTAAACCTAAGACCTGAAGTTATAAAAATTCTAGAAGATAACACGGGAAAAACCCTTCTAGACATTGGCTTAGGCAAGGATTTCATGACCAAGAACCCAAAAGCAAATGCAATCAAACAAATATATAGCTGGGACCTAATTAAACTAAAGAGCTTTTGCACGGCAAAAGGAACAGTCAGGAGAGTAAACAGACAACCCACAAAGTGGGAGAAAATCTTCACAATCTATACATCTGACAAAGGACTTATATCCAGAATTTACAAGGAACTCAAATCAATAAGAAAAAAACAAACAATCTCATAAAAAAGTGGGCTAAGGGCATGAATAGACAATTCTCAAAAGAAGATATACAAATGGCCAACAAACACATGAAAAAATGTTCAATATCACTAATGATCAGGGAAATGCAAATCAAAACCATAATGTGATATCATCTTACTCCTGCAAGAATGGCCATAATCAAAAAATCAAAAAACAGTAGATGTTGGCATGGGATTGGTGAACAGAGAACACTTCTACGTTGCTGGTGGGAATGTAAACTAGTACAGCCGCTATGGAAAACAGCGTGGAAATTCCTCAAAGAATTAAAAGTAGGGCTACCATTTGGTCCAGAGTCCCACTACTGGGTATCTACCCAGAGGAAAAGAAGTCATTATTCAAAAAAGATACTTCCACACACATTTATAGCAGCACATTTCACAATTGCAAAATCATGGAACCAACCCAAACTCCCATCAATCAATGAGTGGATGAAGAAACTGCAGGGTGTGTGTGTGTGTGTGTGTGTGTGTGTGTGTGTGTGTGTGTATTTACATATATATGATGGAATAAAAATGCAGCCATAAAAAGGAAGGAATTAACAGTATTTGCAGTGACCTGGATGAGATTGGAAACTATTATTCTAAGTGAAATAACTCAGGAATGGAAAACCAAACATCGTATGTTCTCACTGATATGTGGGAACTATGATATGAAGATGCAAAGGCATAAGAATGATACAATGGACTTTGGGAACTTGGGGGAAAGAGTGGAAAGAGGGAGAGGGATAAAAGACTACAAATATGGTGCTGTGTTTACTGCTTGGGTGATGGGTGCACCAAAGTCTCACAAATCACCACTACTTTCTCATGTAACCAAATATCACCTGTGCCCCAATAATTTGTGGTAAAAATTTTTTAAAAACTTAAAAAAAAAACCACTTATTGAGTAACTACTTTATGTAAGGCACTGTGATAGTTATTAGGGACACAAGGTCAGAGCCCTCAAAGTGTTCAGAATCTTGTAGTGGAGAAAGATACACATTTTTTAAGTCACAAAATAAGATGTGACATCATAGAAGATACAAAAGTAGTAGGCGGCTAAGTGTGATGAACCCTAGGGAAAGAGATTTGGTGACAATTTAGAGAAAACACAAGTATAAAGAATAGGTTTTGAATGACGAATAAACAATTTTCAGAGACAAGATGAAAAACTAACATGTGGGATAGAGGGAAAAGAATGTGCAAATATTTCTAAACATTAATGGAGGTACATTTTAGATTGTCCATGATGTTACCTAAGGATGCATTAAAGAGAGGTGAGACAATGAAATCAAGTCAGTTAGATGATTAACTGAATAATCTAGGTGTGAAGTGATTATGACCTGCAATAAAGCAGTGAAATTGGGATAGAGAAGAAGCAAAAGATTCAAGTTTCAAGAAGGCTTTCAAATAGCCTCAATTTTTGCCTGTATGTACATTTAAAAACTTTTCTGTATCTGGTATAACATCAATATCAAAATCTGATAAAGATTGCACACACATACACACATTCTCTCTCTACAGGAAAATCTCACTTATGAATACCAATACGAAAACCTTACACTAAAAAAGTATTAAATTTTTTAAAAAGAACAGAATAAAAAGAAGAGCAAAGAATCACAACACAGCAGGACTTGGTGGAATTTACTATAGGAATGCTAAGATGGTCCAAATCACAAAATCCATTAGTAAAATTCACCATTTAAAAAGATCTATATCGGGCCGGGCGCGGTGGCTCAAGCCTGTAATCCCAGCACTTTGGGAGGCCGAGACGGGCTGATCACGAGGTCAGGAATCGAGACTATCATGGTTAACACAGTGAAACCCCGTCTCTACTAAAAAAAAAAAAAAAAAAAAAAAAATACAAAAAACTAGCCAGGCGAGGTGGCGGGCGCCTGTAGTCCCAGCTACTCGGGAGGCTAAGGCAGGAGAATGGCATAAACCCGGGAGGCGGAGCTTGCACTGAGCTGAGATCCGGCGACTGCACTCCAGCCTGGGTGACAGAGTGAGACTCTGTCTCAAAAAAAAAAAAAAAAAAAAAAAAAAGATCTATATCAAAATGAAGTATCACCTCACACCTCTTAGGGTGACCACTGTCAGAAAAAAACAAAAAATAACAAATATTGGCAAGGATGTAGAAAAACTGGAACCTTTCTGCACTGCTGGTGGGAATGTAAAATGGTGCAGCAACTACGGAAAATGGTATGAAGATTTCTCAAAAAAATAAAAATAGAACTACTATATAATCCAGAAATATAACTTCTGAATATATATCTAAAATAACTGAAAGCAGGACCTAGAAGAGATATTTGCATACTTATGTTCATTGCAGCATTATTCACAATAGCCAAGAGTCAGAAACAACCTAAATGACAATCAATGAAAGAATGGATAAAGAAAATATGGTATATGCATACAATTGAATACTATTCAGCAATGAAAAAGAAGGAAATCTTGTTATATACTACAATGTGGATGAAACTTAAGGACATTATGTTAAGTGAAACAAGCCATTATAAAAAAGATAAATACTACATGATTTCACCTACTAGGTATATAAGTAGAATATAGAAACAGAAGGTAAAATGGTAACGGTCAGGGGCTGGGGAGAGTGGCAAGTAGGAAATTGTTGTTTAGGGAGTGTGAGAGACAAGACGAGGGTCTGTTACACAACAATGTGCATGTGGTTGACAATATTGTATTGTACACCTGGAAACTGTTGAGAGGATAAATGTTATGTTGCATGCTTTTTTGCAACAATAATGCAAAAAGACATATGAATAAAAATTAATAATCATTCCCATAGATCCCATAGATGCTAAGAATCACTTTCTCCCAAATTACTGATTCATCAAAAACACCTCACAAGAAAAAAAAGCTATTGGCAAAACACACACACACACACACACACACACGAGCCTAAGCCCCAAATTCAGAATGTTACTTAATACAGAAACACAGGATATATATTCATGCTAAAGTAGCTGTGTGTGTGTGTGTGTGTGTGTGTGTGTGTCAGAAGGCACTACAGATAAATCTAAAAAGAAACATGCAGAATCTATGTGAGGAAGACTTCAGGAAAGTGCTTGAAGGTATTTTAAGCAACTACTAAATATAAAAAACTAGACTGAATTAATGAAAGGACATCTTATGTTCTTAGGTAGACTACTCAACATTATTAGGATAATAATTCACACTAAACTAACACAGTTAACAGTTTCCTAATAAAAATTAAAACTTTTCTTTTGGACTTAAGTTGATTTTAAACGTTATATGAAAAAGCAATCCAACAATAACCAGAAAAAACTTTTTAAAAAGTGCAAAGAGGCATGTAATTCTTCAAGAAATTAAACATTTATAAAAAGATGATTTTTAAAAAGCGGTATGGTATTGGCACATGAAGATTAGGAAAGATCAATGAAACAATTAAGAAACCCACACAATAGGTTAGCTACATATGAAAAGTTATTGTATAAAAAAGGTAGTATCACAAATACCTAGGGAAAAGATGTATTTTTAAAACTTGGCTGGGCGCGGCGGCCCATGCCTGTAATCCCAGCACCTTGGGAGGACGAGGCAGGGGGATCACGAGGTCAGGAGATCGCGGCCATCCTGGCTAACATGGTGAAACTCCGTCTCCACTAAAAAAATGTAAAAAATTAGCCAGGCGTGGTAGCAGAAGAATGGCGTGAACCTGGGAGGCGGAGCTTGCAGTGAGCTGAGATTGCGCCACTGCACTCCAGCCTGGCCGACAGAGCCAGACTCCGTCTCAAAAACAAACAAACAAACAAAACCTTGGACTGATAGAAACCTCATGCCTTAAATCAACTCAAAATCCAAATGGATTAAAGAACTAAATTTAAAAATATAAAAGCATACTAATACTAGAAGAAAATATGGTATGTTCTTTTGTAACTTGGAAGTGTGGAGAGTCTGGAGAGTCTAAATCCAGAAATAAAAGAAAAAATTGATCAATTTAACTACATAAAGAAGATAAACCTTCTGCAAAGCAAGAGACACTATATGCAAAGACTAAACAAAATAAATCAAAAGCCAACATTAAACTAGAAGAAAACATTTGCCACATATCAAAATATACATGCTTTTACTTTTTTATTTTTATGGATACATAGTAGGTGCATATATTTACGGGGTATATGAGATGTTTTGATACAGGGATACAATGTATAATAATCACATGAAAACTGGGGTATTCATCCCCTAAAGCATTAATCCTTTGTGTTATCTGATTATATTGTTTTCGTTATTTTAAAATGTACAATTCAATTTTTATTCACTATAGCTACCTTGCTGTGCTAGCAAATACTAGGTCTTATTCATTCTTTCTAATTAAAATTTTTGTACCCATTAACCATCACCACCCTCCCAACCCCACCACTACCCTTTCTAGCCTCCAGTAACCATTCTTCTACCCTCTTATTTCCATGAGTTCAATTGCTTTGATTTTTAGATCCCACAAATAAGTGAGAACATGTGTTGTCTTTCTGGGCCTGGCTTGTTTCACTTAACATACTAACCTCCAGTTCCATCCATGCTGTTGCAAATGACAGGATTATTCTTTTTTTATGATATTTTCTGGAGTTAGGCAAGTTGATTTTAAAGGTTATATGAAAAAGTAATCAAGAATAACCAGAAAAAAAACCTTTTTAAAAAAATGAAAGGAGGGGTGTAACTTCTCAAGAAATTAAACATTATAAAACAATAATTATTATCATTATTAGATTACATACAATTAGATTATTAGATTGTGTTTAATTAACACATTTTCTTTAGCGATTCATTTTGTGATGGACACTTAGGTTGCTTCCAAATCTTGGCTATCACGAACAGTGCTGCAACAAACATGGGAGTGCAGGTATCTCTTTAATATACTGATTTCCTTTCTTTTGGGTATATATCCAGCAGTGGGATTGCTTGATCACATGGTAGCTCTATTTCTAGTTTTTTGAGGAACCTCCAAACTATTCTCCATAGTGGTTGTACTAATTAATGTTACCATCGATAGTGTATAAGGGTTCCGTCTCTCCATATCCTCACCAGCGTTTGTTATTGCCTGTCTTTGGGATATGTCATTTTAACCGAGGTGAGATGATATCTCACTTTACTTTTGATTTGCATTTCTTTGATGATCAATGATGTTGAGTACTTTTTCACATGCCCCTTCCATGTGTATGTCTCTTTTGAAAAATGTCTATTCAAATATGTGGCCTATTTCTTCTTGAGATTATTAGATTTTTTTCTATACAGTTGTTTAAACTCCTTATATATTATATTAATCCCTTGCCAGATGGGTAATTTGCAAATATTTTCTCCCATTATGGGTGGTCTCTTTACTGATTGTTTCCTTTATTGTGTAGAAGCTTTTTAACTTGATGTGATCCCATCTGTCCATTTTTGCTTTGGTTCCCTATGCTTGTTATTATTCCAGAAATTTTTACTCAAACGAATGTCCTGGGGAATTTCCTCAGTGTTTTCTTGTGGTAGTTCCATAGTTCAAGGTCTTAGATTTAAGTCTTTAATCCATTTTGCTTTGATTTTTGTACATGGTGAGAGATAGGGGTCTAGTTTCATTCTTCTGCATACAGATATCCAGTTTTCCCTGCAACATTCATTGAAGAGACTGTCTTTTCCCAGTGCATGTTCTTGGCACCTCTATCAAAAATGAATTCATTGGAAATGTGTGGAATTGTTTCTGGGTTCTCTATTCTGTTCCATTGGTCTATGTGTCTGTTTTACGCTGGTACCATGCTGTTTTGGTTACTATAATTCTGCAGTATAATTTGAAGTAAGGTAATGCTATTCCTTCAGTTTTGTTTCTTTTGCTTAGGATAACTTCAGCTATTCTTGGTCTTTCATGGTTCCATGTAAATTTTGGGATTAGTTTTTCAATTTCTGTTAATAATGTCATTCGTATTTTGATAGGGATTGCATTGAATATGTAGATTGCTTCAGGTAGTATGGACATTATAAACAATATTGATTCTTCTAATCCATGAACAGGGAATATCTTTCCATGTTTTGGTGTCCTCTTCAGTGTCTTTCATCGGTGTTTTACAGTCTTTATTATTGAGCTCTTTCACTTCTTTGGTTAATTCCTAGGTACTTAACTTTATTTGTGGCTACAGTAAATGGAACTACTTAAAAAATTTTTTTTCAGACTGTTCACTGTTGGCATATAAAAATGCTACTGAATTTTGTACGTTGATTTTGCCTCCTGCAACTTTACTGATTTTGTTTATCAATTCTAATAGGTTTTTGATGGAGTCTTTAGGTTTTTCTAAATATAAGACCACATCATTGGCAAACAAGGATAATTTGACTTCTTTCTTCCAGGTTGGATGCCCTTTATTTCTTTCTCTTTTCTCATGCTGTAGATAGAACTTCCAGTACTATGTTGAATAAGAATGAAAGTGGGCATATTTGTCATGTTCCAGATCTTAGACGAAAGCCTTTCAGTTCTTCCCCATTAAGTACTATACTAGCTGTGGGTCTATCATATCTGGCTGTTATTATGTTGAGTTATGTTCCTTCTATATTCAGGGTTTTTTGACGATTTTTATCATGAAGGGATGCTAAATTTTTATCAAATGCTTTTTCAGCATCAATTGAAATGTTCATATGTTTCTTGCCCTTCATTCTGCTGTTATGATGTATCACATTGATTGATTTGTGTATCTTGAACCATTCTTGTATCCCAGGGATAAATCCCACTTGGTCATAATGAATAATCTTTTCAATGTACTTTTGAATTGTATTTGCTAGTATTTTGTTGAAGATATTTGCATCAACATTCATCAGAGACACTGACCTGTAGTTTTCTTTTCTTGATGTATTTGTCCGGTTTTGGTATCAGGGTAATACACTGCCTTATAGAACGGGTTTGGAAGTAGTCCCTCTTCCTCCATTTTTCAGAATATTTTTAGTAGGACTGGTATTAGTTCTTCTTTACATGTTTTGTAGAATTTAGTGGTGAAGCCTTCAAGTCCCAGGCTTTTCTTTCCTGGGAGACTTTTTATTACAACTTCAATCTAGTTCCTGATTATTGGACTGTTCAGGTTTTGGATTTCTTCGTGGTTCAATCTTGGTAGATTGTGCGTGTCTAGGAATTTATCCATTTCTTCTATATTTTCCAACTTATTGGCATGTAGTCATTCACAGTAGCCACTAATGATCCTTTCGATTCTTGTTATCAGCTATAATGTTCCTTTTTCATCTCTGATTTTATTTAAATCTTCTCTCTTTTTCTTAGTCTAGCTAAATGTTTGTCAATTTTGCTTAATTTTTCAAAAACCAACTTTTTGTTTCATTGATATTTTGTACTGTTTGCTTCATTTCAATATCATTTATTTCTGTTTGTCTTTATTATTTCTTTTCTGCTACTAATTTTGGGTTTGGTTTGTTCTTGCTTTTCTAGTTCTTTAAGATATATAGGTAAGTTGTTTATTTGTTGTTTTTCTTCTTTTTTGATGTAGGCTTTTAGAGCTACAAACTTCCCTCCTAGCACTGCTTTTGCTGTATCCCACAGGTTTTGGTATATTGTGTTTCAATTATCATTTGTTTCAAGGAATTTTTCAATTTCATTCTTAATTTCTTCATTGACCCACTGGTCATTCAGGTGCATATTGTTTAATTTTCATGTATTTGTATAGTTTCCAAAATTCCTCATTGTTGATTTCTAGTTTTATTCCATTGTAGTTAGAAAAGATACTTGATATCATTTCAATTTTCAAAAATGTTTTAAGACTTGTTTTGTTGCCTAACGTATGTCTATCTTTGAGAATGATCCATGTGCTGAGGAAAAGAATGTCTATTCTGTAGCTACTGGATGAAATGTTATGTAAATATCTATTAGGTCCATTTGATCTATAATACAGATGAAGTCTGGTGTTTCATCATTGTTTTCTTTCTGGAAGATCTGTCTAATGCTGAAAGAGGAATGTTGAAGTCTCCAACTATTATTGTATTGGGGGTGTATCTCTTCCTCCTTCACTCTAATAATATTTGCTTTATATATCTGAGTGCTTCAGTGTTGGGTGCATATATATTTTAAATTGTTATATCCTCTTTCTGAATTGGCCCCCTCCACGAGTGTGGAGCCCACATGTCCTAACTACCTCTTTAATGGTCTCACCTCTTAACACTGTTGCATTAGGGATTAAGTTTCATTAAGTTGCATCAGAGTTTATATAATGACCTTCTTTGGTCTCTTATAATTTTTGTCTTGAAATTTATTTTGTCTAATATACATTTAGCTACTCTTGCTCTTTTTTGGTTTCTATTGGCTTGGAATATCTTTTTCTATCCCTTTATTTTCTGTCTCTGTGTGTCTTTATAGGTAAAATGTGTTTCTTATAGGCAACAGATCATTGGGTTTTATTTTTTATCTATTCAGCCACTCTATATCTTTTGATTGGAGAGTTTAATCCATTGACAGTCAAAGTCATTATTGATAAGTAAGGACTTACTGCTGCTATTTTGTTATCTGTTTTTTGGCTGTTTTGTGGTCATCTCGTCTTTCCTTCCTTCTTGTCTTCCTTTTAGTAAAGGTGATTTTCTCTGGTGATATAATTTATTTTCTCACTTTTTATTTTTTGTGTATCTGTTGTATGATTTTATCATAACGCTTGCAAATACAATCTTAGAACCCATGATTTTAAGCTGATAACAACTTAATTGTTTGCATAAAAAATGAGCAAAAAGAAAACTAGTAAAAATTCTACCCCTTAACTTCATTCTCCTGCTTTTCAACTTTCTGTTGTTTCTATATATATCTTATTATATACTCTATGGTTTGAAAAGTTGATATAGTTACTATTTTTGATTAGTTCATCATTTAGTGTTTCTACTTCAGATATAAGTAGTTTGCACACCACATTTACAGTGTTATAATATTCTGTTTTTCTGTGTACTTATTATTATCAGTGAGTTTTTTACCTTCAGATGATTTCTTCTTGCTCATTAACTTTCTTTTCTTTCTGATTGAAGTATTCGTTTTAGCATTTTCTTGCAGAACAGGTCTGGTATTGATAATCCCTCAGCTTTTCTTTGTCTAGGAAGTCTTTATTTCTACTTCATGTTTGAGGGATATTTTTGCTGGATATACTATTTTAGGGTAAAAGGTTTTTTCCTTCAGCACTTTAAATATGTCATGCCACTCTCTCCTGGCTTGTAAGGTTTCCACTGCAAAGTCTGCTCCCAGACGTATTATAGCTCCATTGTATATTATTTGTTTCTTTTCTCTTGCCACTTTTAGAATCCTTTCTTTATCCTTGATCTTTAGGAGTTTACTAAATGCCTTGAGGTGGTCTTCTTTGGGTTAAATCTGCTAGGTGTTCTACAACCTTCTTATACTTGGATATTGATATGTTTCTCTAGGTTTAGGAGGTAAAAGGCCAATAACTACTTTTAGATTTGCCCTTTTGAAGCTATTTTCTAGATCCTGCAGGCATACTTCATTCTTTTTTATTCTTTTTTCTTTCGTCTCCTCTGACTGTGTATTTTCAAACTGTCTGCCTTCAAGCTCACTAATTCTTTGTGCTGCTTGATCAATTCTACTATTAAGATTCTAATGCATTCTTCAATATGTCAATTGCATTTTTCAGATCCAGAATTTACGCTTGATTCTTTTTAATTATTTCAATCTCTTTGTTAAATTTGTCTGATATACTTCTGAATTCCTTCTCTTTGTTATCTTGAATTTCACTTTCCTCAAAACAGCTATTTTTAATACTCTGTCTGAAAGGTCACATATGTCCATTTCTCCAGGGTTGGTCCTTGGTGCGTTATTTAGTTCATCTGGTGAAGTCGTTTTCCTGGATGGTCTTGCTACTTGTAGATGTTCATTTGTACCTGGGCATTGAAGAGTTAGCTATTTATTGCAGTCTTCACAGTCTGGGCTTGTTCTCATCCATCTTGGGAATGCTTTCCAGGAACTCAAAAAGGACTTGGGTGTTAAGATCTAAGCTGTATCTGCTTTAGGGGCACCCCAATGCTGTGGTTCTTGCAGACTTGTAGACATACTGCCTTGATTGTCTTAGACAATATCTGGGAAAATTTTCTGCATTACCAAGCAGAGACTCTTGTCACTGCCCTTACTTTCTTCCAAATGAATAGTCTCCCTCTCTGTTCTGAGCCATCTGAAGCTCAGGGTGGAGTGACATAAGCACCCCCATCGCCACGACCATCAGGACTGTGCTTGGTCAGATGTTAAACCAGCACAGCACTGGGTCTCAACCAAGGTCCACTGTAACCACTACCCGGCTACTGTCTATGCTTTCTCAAGGCCCTAGGGCTCTACAATCCATGGGTGGCAAAGCTGGCCAGGTCTGTGTCCTTCCCTTCAGGATGTCAAGTTCCCCCAGGCCCCAGGTGGATCCAGAAGTGCTGTCTCAGAACTGGGAGCCAGGAACTACAGTCAAAAACCTTAGCAGCCTACCTGGTATTCTATTTTACTGGGGCTGAGCTTACATTCAAACCACAAGACACAGTCCTTCCCAGTCTTCCCTTTCCAAAGGCAGACGAACTTCAACCCATGGCCATCACAACCCAGGCCTACAGGGAGTACTGCCAGAGTACCAGTGATGTTCCCTTATGACCCAAGGGTTCTTCAGTCAGCTTGTGGTGAATGATGCCTAGCTGGGAGTCACCCCTCAGCACAGTGGACTCCCCCTCTGGTCCAGGGCAGGTCCAGAAATGACATCCAAGAGCCAAGTCCTGGAATCCAAGAGCCAAGTCCTGGAATTGGGGACCCCAAGAGCCTACTTGGTATTCTACCCCCATGGCTGTGCTGGTACCTAAGATGCAAGACAAAGTCCCCTTTACTTTTCTCTCTGCTTTTCTCAAGTGAAGAGTCTTGTCCTATATCCATCACAGCTGGAAATGTACTGAGACTCACCTGATGCCACCAAGTCTCAGAGTCTCACCCAAGGCCCTCAATGCAGTCCCTGGATATCACTGATGGTTATTCAGGGCCCCAGGCTCCTCAGTTAGCAGGTGATGAATCCTGCCAGGATTGGGTCCTTCCCTTCAAGGATATAGGTGTCCTTCTTGCCCAAAGAGTGTCCAGAAATGTCATCTTGGAGCTAGGGCCTGGAAAGGGGACATCATGACTCTGACCTGTGCCCTATCTTACTGTGGCTAATCTGGTATGCAGGATGTAAGACAAAGTCCTCCCCACTCTTCCCTCTCCTCTCCTCAAGCAGAAGGAAGGGGTCTGTTTTGGAGCTGCAAGCTGAGTGGTCTGGGTTAAGGGAGGGGTGACTCCCATACTCCCTTAGCTGCCCCAACTGGTGATTCAATAGAACACATGCCATCCCCAGTCCACAGTCTCTGGCCCTAGTTCAGCACTAGGACTCACCTAGGAGTTGTAGTCCTTGTGGCCTAGACTGCCTTTCAAATTTACTTAGAGCACCAGAGCACTTTAGCCCATAATAGGAGGGCTTATGCAAACTCAAGTATTGACCGCAAGCATCAGCAATTCCCCTCTGGCTAAGGCTAGTTTAAATACTCTCTCCATGGGTAGACATCAGCTGAGTTTGGTCCAGTTTTGCTTTCTGTTACAACACAGCACTGAGTTCAATGCCTCAAAATTGCTACACTGACTGTCCCTCTCCCCAGTACAAAGAATCACTCTCCGCACTGTGTCCCACTCCCAGGGAATGGGGGAAGGGTGGCGTCAGTGACTCAAGACTATTTTTCCTACTTGTTCAGTGCCTCTTTCAGTGATGCGAAGTTAAAACCAGGTACTATGAGTGCTCTTACGCAGTTCTTAGGAAGGTGTTTTTTGTGTGTAGAGAGTTGTTAAATTGGTGTGCTTGTGGGTGGTGTCTTCTATTCCGCCATCTTGTTTCACCCCTCATCTACATCTTGTTAATATTTAAAGATCTCTTAATATCTCTTAAAGATCTCTTAACTATCAAGGAAAAAAATGCCAAAACCCAAGGGGGCAAAAGATGTGAATGGAGAATTCACAGAAAAAGAATCGCAAATAGCCAATGAACATTTTTTAAAGATGCTCAACTTCACACATAGCGAAGTGCAAACAAAAACTTCTATCTGTCCATCCCCCTGCGAGACTCAGCAAAATTCCTAAATTTGACCACAATCCCTGTTGGTGAGGCTGTGGAATAAAATATACACTGCTAATGGAATTGCCAAATGGTGACACAAGGAACTTGGAAATATACATATATCAAAATTGAAATTCAGCAATATCTATCAAATACCAGCATATTTCTCCTTCAACTCAACAATGTCCCTCCCAGAAATTACCCTGAAAATGTACTTTCACAAATAAGAAACATTGCACAAAGTTGTTTACTTAAACAGTATTTGTAAGAAAAATATACTGGAAATAGCCCAAATGTCCATCAATAGGGCATTGACTGAAAAAACTACAGTTCATGCATGTAATGGACTACTAAATGGTCATACGTAAAGGATGAAGAAATACCTAGCACTAACACAGAGGAATCTATAGGATATTTTATTAAATAAATGAATTCACTTAATTCTTTTATAAAATATTCTATATTACATTTAGAATGAGAAAGGCAGGAAACTAAGACTCATGGTTATGTATGTGTTTATATATTTTTGGGATTTATTTTTTTTTAAATGGACTGGAATGAGAAACCAGAAAGCAGCAAAAAAAAAAAAAAAATACTCATATTGCAGAAGGAAATAGGGCAGGGACGATAAGGACAGAAACCAGACTAGTATTTTACATATTCAAAAAATTAAATTATAAAAAGTTTCAAGGTATTCCATCAGACTAGATAACATGAAGGACTATGCTATCACAGAATACCTAAAAGAGTACCAGATCAACATGAAACTTCTGTCTGTAAAAAGACAGTATAGAATTAAAAGATTGCTCAAATATGAAGTATTTGCTACACACAAGCCTACAAGCAGTCAGTATCCAGGACACATAAAATATATATAGGAGATATAGACATATAAAAGACACATCCCATAAAGAAAACCAAACTTCAGAAAAGGAACATGAGCAAATGACATTTCACAAATGAAACATCGATGGCCAGTTAACCTAATTAGTAGTCAGAGAAATATAAATTAGAACTACAATGAGCTATCAGATTACCAGTAATGATAAAAGACTGAGATACTGTTGGTGAAAACATGTAACAACTAAGACTCTTACGCATTGCTAAGAGGGGTACAACTGGCATAACCATTTAGGAAAATAATTTTGCATTACCTTGAAGATGCAAAGAAGTGCATACCATATGAACTAGCAATTCTACTCCTAGAAATATATCCTAGAGAAACTTTTTATACATGTGTGCAAGGAAAAATGTCAATAATAGTCCAAGTAGCATTGTTCTTCGTCGGAAAATATTCTAAACAACGTAAGCAAAATATTCAAAACCACCTAAATATCCATTGTTAGAAGATACATAAATTGTGATATATTCATACAATAGAATGCTGTATAGCAGGAAAAATAATAAATGTACTAAATCTACAAGTATCAAAGCAGGTGAACCACAAAATATAATACTGAGTGGAAAAAAAAGCAAGTTGCAGAAAAATATATAGAGTTGGATCAATATCTAGAAAGTTCAAAATAAAGCAACTAAGAAGTCTGTGTTATAACAAAAAACAAATTCAAGGAAATAGTTACCTCTAGAGGGCAGGATATGAAATACAAAAGAAGAAATCTTCAGAAGTATTATGTATTATTTCTTAAGCTACCTAGTGAGTATGACGGTTATCTGTTTTATTCTTATTTGCTAAACTGTACATATACATTAATGTACTCATTATGTATATTTAAAAAAATATAAAAGTAATTTTATTTTTTTTTTATTTTATTTTTTTTTTTCACTTAATGTCTTTTTTTTTTTTTTTTTTTTTTTTTTTTTGAGACGGAGTCTGGCTCTGTCGCCCAGGCTGGAGTGCAGTGGCGCGATCTCGGCTCACTGCAAGCTCCGCCTCCCGGGTTCACGCCATTCTCCTGCCTCAGCCTCCCGAGTAGCTGGGACTACAGGCGCCCACAACCGCGCCCGGCTAATTTTTTGTATTTTTAGTAGGGACGGGGTTTCACCGTGGTCTCGATCTCCTGACCTTGTGATCCGCCCGCCTCGGCCTCCCAAAGTGCTGGGATTACAGGCGTGAGCCACTGCGCCCGGCCTATAAAAGTAATTTTAAAGAGTCAATTGCATTAGCAGTACTAAAATATCCATGATATATATTTGTTCGCAAACATCCAAAAAATCACTTCAAATTTAACTGATTTCTATTTAATTGTTAGTTTTTAAAATAGAGTAAAATTAACTTATACAGTTATACTGACAGATTTTCTCAGTAGATGTTGGCCTGCTTTTTAAAGAGCATATTCCTCCTTCTTCCATCAGAATCTAGGAGAAAACCAAAATGTTAACAATTCCTAAGTATACATAATAATATTCACTTATATCTACCCTATTTACACCACCAATTCATTTTATAGTACTTTTCTTTTACATTACTTCAGTTCAACTTTTTTTTTCTTTTTTTTTTTTTGAGATGGAGTCTCGCTCTGTCCCCAGGCTGGAGTGCAGTGGCACCATCTCGGCTCACTGCAAGCTCCGCCTCCTGGATTCACGCCATTCTCCTGCCACAGCCCCCCAAGTAGCTGGGACTACAGGCGCCCGCCACCACGCCCGGCTAATGTTTTATTTTTTTTTTAGTAGAGACGGGGTTTCACCATGTTAGCCATGATGGTCTTGATCTCCTGACCTCGTGATCCACCCGCTTTGGCCTCCCACAGTGCTGGGATTACAGGCTTGAGCCACCGCGCCCGGCCAACATGGTTTATTTTTAAATCACAAAGAAAAATTAGCCTGTGGTGAACAATAAAATGAAATTTAAATTGGTTTTAAAACGACAAGCAACAGAAGAGACACTTGCCAAGAAATGAATTACTGAGAAAAAGGAAAAGCTTCAGATAATCATAGTAAATGCAGCTGAACAAAGACAAACATATTAAGGCAATTTGGAAATTTGTTATTCTTTATTTAATTTCCTAAGTTAGATCATCAGTCATTTGTTTTCAGGTTTTTTAAATAATAAAAGCTCTTAGAGGTATAAATTTCTATAGAACACACCTTTGGTTTTGGTTTCCATCACTTTCTATGTATTTGTACTTTATTTTCATTTCCTTTCTCAAACAAAGCAAAGAAACCCTGAGTGTTTCTTTATTTCCAGGATGTTAAGGGAAGTTAAGTATCTCTTTTTAGTTGATTTCAATTTTATCAAATTTTGATTAGAGAATGTACCTATAAATCTCTCCTTAGATAAATTTCTTAGATTTTCTTTATGGCTTACTATATGAATTATGTTTGCAAATGTACCATGGGCTTATAAAAAATTTTTTCTATATATTCTCTGTTAGTAGGATATAGAATTTTAGATATATAGAATAAAGGAGAAACTGTCTAGCTGCTTCCCAAACCTGACTCCCTTTTTCTTGGACATACAGCTAGACTGTATTTCCCAACCTCCCTTGGAATTAGTTTAGACATGTTACTTAAGTTCTGGTCATAGGCAGAAGTAATGTATACTACTGCCGGTCCTGGTCCATAAAAATCTTCCCCACAATCCTCCACTTCCTTTTCCCCTCTGCTCTCTGGTGACAATAAACTGGAAGCCACCAGTTTAGGGCCTGAATAACTACATGAAGCAGAACCCCTTCCCTAACCCCTCTATCTTATCATTTAAAAACCTTTTCTCTTCAACTAATGACACATTCAACCCCCTTGCAACAAGAACACAAAACTTTCAAGAAAGCTATGGAGACCCCAAGGCAGGTCTGCACTCCAATACCTACTTCAGATCTGTTTGAGAAGGACAGCAAAGATCTTCCCAAAGGACAAGACACCAAGTTATTCACGAACGTCCTCCATCCTCCAGGATGGCAAGCCTTCACAATGCATACCCAGCAGGATTTTATAGTTGCTGTGGATCAGAAAATCTGCATCTCCTATTTTTCTCTTTTCCGAATGGGCTTTTTATTGCATTTATATGGTCTTTGCTCCAATAGTATATATGTTTTCTTAATGTATGTATATTGCTATCTGTTTGCTTTCAACCTTTATTATATTATAGATACGCTGCTTGTAAACTATATTGATTTTTTCTCCATAATTTGATATTCTTTGAATATTGAAAAGAATTCATGTTCAATATATTTATTCATATTCAATATGTTAATTGCTAAGTGGGTTTCATTCCTTACACTGTATATAGAATTGCTATTTCATTTCTTCCCATCTTGATCAGGTTTCCTAGTGTGACATCATCACTCTTGAATTTTGTTCTACCATGGCTCCACTTCTCTAGTGATTACCTTCCCATGTTAACAATTGTATTTAAACTTTATTCCTCTACTAAACCTTTAAAATTAAATAATTATACTCCTCCAACACTTTGTTCTTTCCTATTCTCTTCCACTCCCACTAAAGGCTCTTGAGAACAACACACGTCCCCATTCAAGAGGCTTGTTCTGTTTGCTTGTTTTAGCCTGTATGTCTCTTCATCAATTCTTCTTTAGCAGAAGCTACCTGTTTTAATTTTACCTAACCCATGGGCAGGTGCAACCCAGCCCTCTTTCTACTCCTACCCCTTCATTCCATCCCATTGGTGACTCCTGCCTTGGCCCCTCTGGTAGAACCTAATTTTAGTCAGGGTTCCACCGCACCTTTGGCCATGGCCAGGCATCACAATGTAAAAGTCCCCACACCTGCTCTACCCAAAGAACTCCTCATAGCACCTGATTCCCCTTGGGCTACACCAATGGACTTTTTTCTTTTCTGACTAGTTCTAGCTACATTCAAGCTGCCAGCTTTCTAGACATAGGTGTAGTCAAATAGAATTTGTTTTTGAAGTATTATATTTTGTTGATAATTCATATTTTGGGAGGATACATCTATATTATTCATATTTGGGAAAATATGAATTATTTAAAGGAATAACAGGACAGCTTCCAACACTACTGACCACATTCTCCTCCTTTTTCTTTCCTATGACACTAGTACTCCTCAAACCTCTCTAGTAGCTCATTCTCAGCCTCCTTTTCTGGTTCCTCTTCTACTTCATACCCTCCAACCTGAAATGTGCCTTCTCAGGAATTTGACAATTTTTTTTCTTATTCTATACACTTTCTCTCGAGAATCATACACTTGGATGTAGTCAATTATCTCCTATTCATTAAAGTCTAAAAAATCTCTTCTGACCTCAAGCCCTGTATATATAATTGTCTACTATACATCTCCACATAGATCACAGGCTTTTCAGAAGATCCTCACTTGAGCTCAGTGGGTCAAATTTCTCTCTCTCAGAAATCTGCTCCTCCTCTGAATCAGAGTGATGTTAGGTATTGTTTTTAAAAAGTATATTACAAAATGTATAATGCCAAACACAATCATTTCTCTCTTGTATAATAATCTAAAGTGAGTGTTTCTGGTAAGCAGGCAATTTGCCTCCATGTAGTGATTCAGAGACCCAGTCCTTTCCATCTTGTGGCTCCATTATCCCTTGGGGCCTCACTACCATCTAGCCATCAAAAGAAAGACAGCATGGAAAAATAATTCCCTTTTCTTATAAGCCTTGACCTAAAATGATGCACATCACTTTTCCTAATATTTCATTAGTGAGATCTAGCCATATGGCCACATGTACATGGACGGATGGTTAGGAAACATGTTCCTTGGCTGGGAAGCCATTTCACAGTGGTAGCTCTATTCTATTAAAAAGGGTACATTCTACAAAAAAGGGTACATGAATTTTGATGGAGTTAACCTTTCCTGCCACCTCCTCCTATGGTTTCAATCTCGTTCAGTAGCACAATCCCATCAACTACCCATTTACTCAAATCATAAATAAATCTAGGTCTTCCTCAATTTCTTCCTTCTTCTTTAACTAATCACCAATCACCAAGTACTATCAATTCTAGAGCTAATCTTCTCTTCTCTCACTTTCATCCTTACTGCTATTATAAAACTTCAAGCTCTCATTATTTCTTCCCCTAACTTGAGTTGTTCCACTTATCAAATCCCTCCTCATTGTTGCTAGAGTCAACTTTTTTATTACTCTGACATCATCATATTCCTCTGCTAAAATTTGTTTAGTGGATCTCTGTTTAACAATCAAGAATTGGCCGGGCGCGGTGGCTCATGCCTATAATCCCAGCACTTTGGGAGGCCGAGGCGGGTGGATCACCTGAGGTTGGGAGTTTAAGACCTGCCTGACCAACATGGAGAAACCCCGTCTCTACTAAAAATACAAAATTAGCCAGGCATGGTGGCACATGTCTGTAATCCCAGCTACTCAGGAGGCTGAGGCAGGAGAATCGCTTGAACCCAGGAGGCAGAGGTTGTGGTGAGCTGAGATCGTGCCATTGCACTCCAGCCTGGGCAAAAAGAGCAAAACTCCGTCTCAAAAAAAAAAAACCAACAATCAAGAATTAAACTGTTATATATCATACAAGGCCATTTATGACCTGCCTCTTTGTATTGTCCAGAATTACCTAGGCCACTCCTGCGCCTCTTATCATTAGTATTATAAATAGTAGCTATAACAATAACTAGAATGAAACAAGGTACTTGAAATTTCTAAAACAGGCTGTACTCTGACATCTTAGTTTATCTATGTTGCTCCTTCTTCACAATTTGACCATTTGGTAAACAACTTATTGATACTGTGCTCAAAAGTTACCTCCTCCATCACATCTTCCTCCTGTTTACAGATGAAACTTAGAAGTGTCTTTTACTAATAACCCAAAACAAAATTCAAGCAGTTGATCTAAATGTATTATATTTTTGTCTCTTTCTGACTAGCCATTAGATGAAGACTTCTTAAAGACTGGTTCCATGTCCTTTCATCTCTGTACCTTGCAGAGTCTAGTGCAAACAGAATATAATCTTGAGAACAAAGCACCATTTTATCCCCAGTGTCTAGCACACAGGAAACATTCAATAAGTGTATATGAATTCATGATATAACTCAATAAATATTTATTGAAGAAAAAAGGGAAAACAGTATAGCTGAAAATATCAAATCAGATAAGACAGATAGTTGAATCTTAGCTTGAGAGTGTGACCTCAAACAAGTTATCTAATCTCTCTAAATTTCAATCTCTTCTGCTGTGAAGACTTTAGCAACTCAGGCTCCTATAGATTAGAAATAAACTACATAAAGTTCCTAGCACTATTGTAAAAATTACAACCTTATGATGGCAAAGGGATTATAATATTACATAACCAGTGTTTATAGATATTTCAATAGTATGGCAAATATAAAATTATGTAGTAGATTGAAACCTAAAGCATTTTCATGTTGAAAGATGATATGGTTTGGATCTTTGGATGCCCCCCAGCAAATCTCATGTTGAATTATAATTCCCAGTGTTGGAGATGGGACCTGGTGGGAGGTGACTGAATCATGGGAAATAGTTTCTCCTGAATGGTTTTGTACCATCTCCCTTGGTACTTCCTTTACAATAGTGAAGTCTGTTCTCATGAGATCTGGTTGGTTAAAAGTGTGTGGCACCTCCCGCCTCACTCTCTCTTGCTCCTGCTTTTGCTATTTGAGATGCTTCACACCCACTTCACCTTTCACCATAACTGTTATTTCCTGAGGTTTCCCCAGAAGTCAATCTGATGCCACAATCCTGCTTCCTATACAGCATGTGAAACCGTGAGCCAATTAAATCTCTTTTCTTTATAAATTACCCAGTCTCAGTTATTTCTTTATAGCAATGTGAGAACAGACTAATACAGAAAATTGGTACCAGGAGTGGAGTTTTGATATAAAGATACATGAAAATGTGGAAGGAATTTTGGAACTCGGTAATGGGCAGAAGTTGGAAGAATGTGGCAGGCTCAGAAGAACACAAGAAGAAAATAAGGGAAAGTTTGGAACTTCGTAAAGACTGGTAGTTGAATGGTTATAACAAAAAAGGCTGAAAATGCTGGTAGTGATATTGATAGCGAAGTTCAGGCTGAGGAGGTCTCAGATAGAAATGAGGAACTTATTGGGAACTGGAGCAAAGGTCACTTTTGTTATGTGTTAGCAAAGAACTTGGCAGTATTGTGCCCCTGCCCTAGGGATCTGTGGAACTCTGAACTTGAAGGTGATTAATTTAGGATATCTGGCAGAAGAAATTTCTAAGCAGCAAAGCATTCAAGACATGGACCAGCTGCTTTATATGAACAGCCTATGTTCATATGCGTGAGCAAAGAAATGTTAAAAAAAACTGGAACTTATATTTAAAAGGGAAGCAGAGCATAAAAGTTTGGAAAATTTGCAGCCTGGCCATGTGGTAGAAAATAAAAGCCCATTTTCCAGGAAGGAATTCAAGCAGGCTGCAGAAATTTGCATAAGTAAAAACGAGCTAAGTGCTAATAGCCAAGACAATGGGGAGAAGGTCTCAATGGCATTTCAGAGACCTTCATGGCAGCCCCTCCTATCACATGCCTGAAGGCCTAGGAGGGAAGAATGGTTTCCTGGGCCAGGCTCAGGGCCCTGCTGCTCTGTGCAGCCTCAGAACACTGCTCCCTGTATCCCAGTCACTCCAGCTCCAGCCATGGCTCAAAGGGGCCCAGGTACAGCTCAGTCTGCTGCTTCACAGGATGCAAGCTGTAAGCCTTGATCCTTCCATGTGGTGTTAAGCCTGTGGGTACACAGAGTGTAAGATTTAAGGCTTGAGAGACTCCACCTAGATTTCACAGGATGTACGGAAAAGCCTAGATGTTCAGGCAGAAGTCTGTTGCACAGGTGGAGCTCTCATGGATAACCCCTACTAGGGCAGAGTGGAGGGGCAATGTGGGATTGAGCCCTCCCACATAGTCCCCAATGGGGCACTGCCTAGTGGAGCCATGAGAAGAGGACCACCATCCTTCAGACCCTGGAATGGTAGATACACCATCAGCTTGCACCTAACTCCTGGAAAAGCCACAGGCACTCAGCACCAGCCCACGAAAGCAGCCACAGGGGCTGAACCTTTCAAAACCACAGAGGCAGGGCTGCCCAAGGCTTTTGGAATCCACCTCTTACACCAGTGTGTCTGGATGTGAGATATATAGCCAAGGGAAATTATTTTGGAGCTTTAAGACTTATGGCTGCCCTGTTGAGTTTCAGACTAGCATGGGGCCTATAGCCCCTTTCTTCTGGCCTATTTCTCCCTTTTGGAATGTAAATATCTACCCAATGCTTGTACCCCCATTGAATCCTGGAAGTAACTACCTTGTTTTTGATTTTACAGGCTCATAGGTGGAAGGGACTTGCCTTGTATCAGGTGAGACTTTGAACTTTTGAGCTAATGCTGGGATGAGTTAAGACTTTGGAGAACTGTTGGAAATGCATGATTTTATTTTGCAATGTGAGAAGGACATGAGATTTGGGGGGCTGGGGGTGGAAAGATATGGTTTGGATCTATCTCCCTGACAAATCTCATGTCAAATTATAATCCTGAGTGTTGCAGGTGGGGCTTGGTGGGAGGTGACTGGATCATGGCAGGGCAGCAATTTCTCTTGAATGGTTTAGCACCATCCCTCTTGGCGCTGTCCTCATGCTAGTGAGTTTGTTCTCCTGTGATCTGGTCATTTAAAAGTCTGTGGCACCTCCCTACTCATTCTCTCTTGTTCCAGTTGCTGCCATGTGAGACTCCTTGTTTCCCCTTTGCCTTCTGCCATAATTAAAAGTTTCCTGAGGCCGCCCCAGAAACCAATCAGATGCCATCATCATGCTTCCTGTATAGCCTGCAGAACCATGAGCCAACTAAACCTCTTTTCTTTATAAATTGCCCAGTCTTAGGTATTTCTTTATAGCAATGCAAGAATGAACTAATACAGAAATTTTGTAATACTTAAAAAATGTGTTTAAAATGTCCTCAAGATTGTTTTGTCTCAAATAAAGCACGTAACAGTCTCTGAAAACGTGTTTTTATTTCTAGATCTAAAATATAATTTCCTCAGAATAAAAAAGTGTAAGACAAAGAGTCCATCCCAAAAAATTAATGAATAAATGCTAACCTTAAATCAAAGTGAACGCTAAATACAGTAATACGATATGGTAATACAAACTGACTTAATTGAGAACATAATGTGAGACTGTGCTTTACCTCATCAAGTCCAAAGTCCCATGACTGCTTATAGTGCAATTCTTCTGAAGGTATATTTCCCCTAAGGATTATAAATACACAGTATTAAAGTTTGTTGTATTCCCTCTGGGAATTAATGTTCTAAATTAGAGTTCCCAAACTTGGCTTCAGATCGGAATTATATGGGAAGCTTTCTTAAAAATAAAGATTCATAAGCTCCAGGCCAAAGAGCCCACCTATTATGTGCAGGTCAAACTTGGTATTCTATAGTTTAAAATCACTCCCTCAAGTAATCTGGACCTGCAGTCAGGATTGAGAACCATGTTTTAAATTGCTTTCATAAGGTACATTTAAAACTCAAGGCCTAACATGATTTTTTCACTCATAAATTTCTAGATATTGGGAGATTTAACAACAAAGATACAAAGTTGTCAATTTTATGAAATGTTTTGTAAATCTATGTTTTAATTAATGTGTATGTGCCAATCCCACTAAAATTACATCTTTTTATCAATCAATATTTTTAATAACTCCACAAGAAATCATTTCCAAAATAAAAATTTATTCTAGTTCACGATTTCCAATCAGAAAGATTTGTCTAAATTGCAATTATTACCAAGAAAGTTAGGACTATTCAGAAACTAGTAGCTAAAATAAAGTTTTCTTTAGTTACTTATAATTGCAGGCCAGTATTCACAAAAGTCTGGAAGGTAGCTTCCAAACTCTAAGTAATAAATTTAATATCAACACATAATGGATGAGTGTAAAAATCTCCTTAAATTCAGAACATTTTGTACACCAGCTGCAAGAAGAGAAAGAAAAATCTGGTGTAACATAATTGTTTTCAATGTATGGGTAGAGGAGATTGTAATCTTGAACACAGAGAAAACATGGAGTCTCTGAGAGGTAAATGTTGGCAATGAGGAGAGTGCTCTATCCCTAAAATGTACACTGTCCTATAAACTGCTGATATGCTTCCTTATGCCACTAACATCTGAATTCTATCACTCCCTGTAGTGATTCTATACCAACCAAGCAAGAAACCTTCCCATTGAGAGCTGTCTGAAAGTAAGAAAACATGCTTTTTCATGTCAGACTTCCTATATATGTTCCCTTTCTATTTATTACTTTAAGTTAATAAATTGATATTCTGGCAGATATGAGTTTCTTGGATGCATTAAGTCAATTTCCTCAAACCTAATCAACACTAATATGCAGATAAGAAAGTATTTGGGAGCTGGTAAATATGAGCACCACACTCTCAACTGGGGTGATATTATCAACACTACGACTCCTGGTAAGACTGCTTTGAGACAAGTTGCCTGCCCACCCTCAGATGGCAATACGCCTACCTCACTTTGCATCAATTCAACCTTCATCATGCATCATACTAGTTCCTGATTTGTATTCCCCAGATTTCCCTAAAAACTTACATAGAGTTTGCTGGATATTTCTGAATACTTTTCTGTGGTGTCCTCTCTTGGTAATCATTTTCAAGTTTTCCTTAAAAAATAAAAGTATGCACTGAGTTAAAAATTTAGCATAGTCTATTTTCATTTTTTTAATTCAAAGAATATTAACATGACATGTACAGAGGAAAACCACTGGTCCACAATGTTATATGATAGGAAGCCATTCTATTTTTGGTTTCATTTTCTTCCAAACACATAAACACACATACAAATATATAGATGTGTGCGTATATAGATATACAAATATATATACTAAAACTGAAAGAAAAAAGAATATGTAATTACATTTTCCATGTACAATACCAACCTTTTCTTTCAGAGCTGCTTGGGTAGTAATCGTTCTCAAAAGATGTACTAAGATCATTTCTTTCATTTTTATTGTACTCTCTCTGATTCTTCTTGTTTGGCTGACATTTTTCTGGATAACTTGTTTTATTCAAAGTTGAATTACTAAAAGTCAACTCTGGAACTGTAAAAATGTTTCTAATGCATCTGTCAGTGACACGGTTTTTATCAGAATGAGTGGCTACACAAATATCTCCCATACTATCATAATCACACTTGTTAAATGTTTTCTTTATCTTTTGCTGATCTATGTTTAATACATTGATCATATTTTGACTAACAAAAGAGTCAGAATTCTCTGATAGAAAGTTAGGAGTAGACTGGTTCACATCTTCAAGAAAATTTGAAACTTTCTTTCCATTTTTCCTCCAAATATGCTGTATGGAGTGTTTTTCAGTAATGTAGTCTGACTGTCCTATTTCATCCATGCTTCTACAATCTTCATCCATAATTACAGTAGGGCATTTAGTAAGTAAATTCCTATTTCCTAGACTTCTGGAAAAACAAAAACATATTTAGCAAGAAAATCAGGATTATTTGCATTTAGAAACACTTACTTTCAATTCTTAGAGGACATATTGAGTTGCTACTAACATTTACCTAGAACATGTTTTTATTTTTATATTTAAATAAATAATATTGCTTTGGGTGAAAATTTGTCTAATGTGCTCTTCTAATGACTTATTGAGTATAAAAATAATCTACAGTCAGTTTTTTATTACAACATGAAATGTTAGCATGTGGTTTAATTAAAACATGACCAACCTATAGTATATCTTCTGTAATAAAATCTAAAGAATAAACTAGACAACGATTATATGTCACTGCTGTTCCATTTAACCAGAGAAAGATGTTTTGAAGACTATGCAGAGAAAATTTATCATCAATGTTAAAATATAAAATCAAATAGTTATGAGACATTATAACATATTTTTCAACCTAATATGGATATAAAAACAATTATAAAGTTCCCAAGGAAAAGCAATATAAATACAAATGTGTATATAAGTAATAAAACCAAGAGATAAGGAGAATTAGATAAAAACTAATTTGATGAATTAGATAGCTTGAAGTTCTATTCTAATGCAGAAATAATAATTCTAGGTTAAGTCCAATTTGTGTACAAGAATCAAAGCTATCATGGAAAATAATTACAAATCAAGATGGTTCTTATTTTATTATCAGTGACTATCTACAAATTTATTTGGAAGTGAGTTGTTCCAGAGGTTGGAGGTATCAAAAAACTTAGAAAACACACACACACACACACACACACACAAACACACACACACACACACACACAGATTGCTAAAACTCTGATTTCCAGTCTTATTTTTAAGTTATTTATCAAATATTTGATGATCACCTACTCTGTTTCAGGTACTAGGCCATGTATTGGCAACAGAGAGATAAAAGAGCTCAGTTTGTTGTTAAAGAGAGAAATTAATGTTTTACCCATGAATGTTCACAGCTCATGATCCAACATTGTTTCTCAATGAGGGCCTTACTGGTGTTTTAAACAGAATGACGTTATTTTGCTATACCAAAAGACATAGTATATACTACGCACTAATATACACCATTAACATAAGGAAAATATCTGTTACTCTACATAAAAGAATAGAGGTAAGTGTACTTTATAAGATATTAAGCACAGTATAAATGTAAATCTTTTTTATTATTATTATTCTTTGAATAGTTTTTGGGAAACAGATGGTGTTTGGTTACATGAATAAGTTCTTTAGTGGTGATTTCTGAGATTTTGGTGCACTCATTACGCGAGCAGTGTACACTGTACCCAATGTGTAGTCTTTTATCCCTCACCCCTCCCCTACCCTCTACCGGAGTCCCCAGAATCCATTATATCAATCTTTTGTGTGTGTGTGTGTGTGTGTGAGACGGAGTTTTGCTCTTTTCATCCAGGCTGGTGTGCAGTAGTGCAATCTTGGCCCACTGCAACCTTTTCTTCCTGAGTTCAAGCAATTCTCCTGCCTCAGCCTCCTGACTAGCTGGGATTACAGGTGTGTGCCACCACACAACTGTAATGATTTTTGTATCATTACATTTTTTAATCAAAAATCAGCCTGGCTGATTTTTATATTTTTAGTAGAGACAGGGTTTCACCATGTTGGCCAGGCTGATCTCAAACTCCTGACCTCAGGTGATCCCCCCGCTTCGGCCTCCCAAAGTGCTGTGATTATAGGTGTGGGCCACCAAGCCAGGCCCATTATATCAATCTTATGCCTTTGTGTCCTCAAAGCTTAGCTTCCACTTATAAGTGAGAACATAACAATGTTTGGTTTTCCATTCCTGAGTTACTTCAGTTAGAATAATGGTTTCCAACTCCATCCAGGTTGCTGTGAATGCCATAATTTCATTCCTTTTTACGGCTGAGTAGTATTCCATTGTGTGTGTGTATATGTGTGTGTGTGTGTATTTTCTTCACCCACTCATTGGTTGATAGGCATTTAAGCTGGTTCCGTATTTTTGCAGTTGTGAATTGTGCTGCCATAAACATGCACATGTAAGTGTCTTTTTCATATGACTGATTTTCCTCTGGGTAAATACCCACTAGTGGGATTGCTGGATCAAATGGTAGTTCCACTTTTAGTTCTTTAAGGAGTCTCCATACTGTTTTCCTTAGTGGTTGTACTAGTTTACATATCCACCAGCAGTGTAAAAGTATTCCCTTTTCACCACATCCATGCCAAACTCTATTATTTTTTCATTTTTAAATTATGACCATTCTTGTAGGAGTAAGATGGTTATTGCACTGTGGTTTTGATTTGCATTTCCTCCATCTTTAGTGATGTTGAGCATTTTTTCATATGTCTGTTGACCATTTGTATATCTTCTTTTGCAAATTGTCTATTCATGTACTTAGCCCATTTTTGATGATATTACTTCTTTTGTTCTTGCTGATTTGTTTGAGTTCCTTGTAGATTTTGGATATTAGTCCTTTGTCAGATGCATAGCTTGGGAAGATTTTCTCCCACTTTCTGGGTTGTCTGTTTACTTTGCTGATTATTTCTTTTGCTGTGCAGATTTTTGTTTTAATTAGGTCCCATTTGTTTATTTTTGTTTTTGTTGTATTTGCTTTTGGTTCTTGGTCATGAACTCTTCGCCTAAGCCAATGTCTAGAAGAGTTTTTCCAATGCTATCTTCTAGAATTTTTATGGCTTCATGTCTTAAAGTTTTTGATCAATCTTGACTTGATTTTTATATAAGGTGAGATGAGGATCCAGTTTCATACTACATGGGGCTTGCCAACTATCCCAGCACCATTTGTTGAATAGGGTGTTCTTTCCCCACTTTATGTTTTGGTTTGCTTTGTCGAAGATCAGCTGACTTTAAGTATTTGGCTTTATTTCTGGGTTCTCTATTCTGTTCCATCTGTCCACATACCTATTTTTATACCACTGCCATGCTGTTTTGGTAACTATAGTCCTGTAGTATAGTTTGAAGTCAGGTAATGTGATGCCTCCAGATTTGTTCTTTTTGCTTAGTCTTGCTTTGGCTCTGTGGGGTTTTTGGGGGTCCATATGAATTTTAGGATTTTTTCCTAGTTCTGCAAAGAATGATGGTGGTATTTTGATGGGAATTGCACTGAATTGATAGATTGCTTTTGGTAGTATGGTCATTTTTACAATATTGATTCTACACATCCATGAGCATGGGATGTGGTTCCATTTGTTTGTGTCATCTATGATTTCTTTAAGAAGTGTTTCTAGTTTTTCTTGTAGAGATCTTTCACCTCCTTGGTTAGGTATATTTCTAAGTATTTTATTTTTTTGCAGCTGTTGTAAAAGGGGTTGAGTTCTTGATTTGATTCTCAGCTTAGTCAATGCTGATGTATAGTGCTACTGCATTGTGTACATTGATTTTGTACCCTGAAACTTTACTGAGTTCATTTATCATATCTAGGAGCTTTTTGGATGAGTCTTTAGGGTTTTCTAGGTATATTATTATGTCATTGGTGAACAGCAACAGTTTGAGTCCCTCTTTATCTATTTGGATGCCCTTAATTTCCTTCTCTTGTCTGATTGCTCTGGCTAGGACTTCCAGTACTATGTCAAACAGAAGTGGTGAACTCTTGTCTCATTGTTCTGGCTAGGACTTCCAGTACCATGAGAATAGAAGTGGTGAAAATGGGCACCTTGTCTTGTTCCAGTTCTGGGGGGAAATGCTTTCAACTTTCCCCCATTCAGTATAATGCTAGCTGTGGGTCTGTCATAGATGGCTTTTATTATCTTAAGGTATGACCCTTTTATGCTGATTTCGCTGAGGGTTTTAATCATAAAGTAATGCTAGATTTTGTAAAATGCTTTTCTGCATCTATTGAAATGATCATATAATTCTTGTTTTTAATTCTGTTTATGTAGTGTATATTTATTGACTTATGTATGTTAAACCATCCCTGCATCCCTGGTATGAAACTCACTTGATCATGATGTATTATCTTTTGGATATGCTGTTGGATTCAGTTAGCTAGTATTTTGTTGAGGATTTCTGCATCTATGTTCATCAGGAATATTGGTCTGTAGTTTTCCTTTTTTTTTTTTTTTTTTTTGTTATGCCTTTTCCTGGTTTTGGTATTAGGGTGATACTAGCTTCACAAAATGATTTAGGGGGGATTCTCTCTTTATCTTTTGGAATAGTTTCAGTAGGATTGGTACCAATTCTTCTTTGAATGGCTGATAAAATTCAGCTGTGAATCCATCTGGTCCCAGACTTTTTCTTTTGTTGGTAAGTTTTAAAATTACCATTGCAATCTCACTACTTGCCATTGGTCTGTTCAGAGTTTCTGTTTCTTCCTGGTTTGATCTTGGAGGGTTGTATATTTCTAGGAATTTATCAATCTCCTGTAGGTGTTCTAATTTGTATGTGTAAAGGTGTTCATAGTAGCCTTGAATAATCGTTTGTATTTCTGTAGTATCAGTTATAATATCTCCCATTTTGTTTCTAATTGAGCTTATTTGGGTCTTCTCTGTTCTTCGTTAATCTTGCTAATGGTCTATCAATTTTATCTTTTTAAAGAACCAGCTTTTCATTTCATTTATCTTTTGTATTGTTTTTTCTGTTTGTTCTGCTCTGATCTTTGTATTTCTTTTCTTCTGCTGGGTTTGGGCTTGGTTTGTTCTTGTTTCTCTAGTTCCTTGAGGTGTGACCTTAGATTGTCTATTGTGCATTTCCAGACTTTTTGATGTAGGCATTTAATGCTATTAACTTTCCTCTTAGCACCACTTTTGCTGTATTCCAGAGATTTTGATAGGATATGTCACTACTACTGTTCAGTTCAAAGAATGTTTGGATTTCTGTTTTGATTTCATTGTTGACCTAAAGATCATTTAGGAGCAGATTATTTAATTTCCATGTATTCGTACAGTTTTCAGGGTTCCTTCTGGAGTTGATTTCCAATTTTATCCCACTGTGATCTGAGAGAGTACTTGATATAATTTGTTTTCTTAAATTTACTGAGACTTGTTTTGCAGCCTATCATATGGTCTATCTTGGAGAATGTTCCATATACTGATGAAAAGAATGCATATTCTGCAGTTTTTGGGTACAATATACTGTAAATATCTGTTAAGTGTATTTGTTCGAGGGTACAGTTTAAGCCCATTGTTTCTTTGTTGACTTTTTGTCCTGATGACCTCTCTAATGTTGTCAGTGGAGTACTGAAATCCCCCACTATTATTTGCCATCTATCTCTTTTCTTAGGTCTAGTAGTAATTGTTTTATAAATTTGGGAGCTCCTATGTTAGGTGCATGTATATTTAGGATTGTGACATTTTCCTGTTGTACTAATCCTTTCATCATTATATAATGTCCTTCTTTGTCTTTACTTTTGGTTTCTGTTTGCATGGAATATCTTTTTCCACCTCTCCACCTTAAGTTTATGTGAGTTCTTATGTGTTACATGAGTCTCTTGAAGACAACAGATACTTGGTGGATGGATTTTTACTCATTCTGACATTCTGTATCTCTTAGGTGGAGCATTTAGGCCATTTATATTCAATGTTAGTACTGAGATGTGAAGTACTTTTCTATTCATCATTTAGTTGTTGCCTGGATATCTTGGTGTTTTTTTTCAGTTATTGTTTTACAAGCCCTGTGAAATTTATGCTTTAAGGAGGTTCCATTTTGGTATATTTTATGGTTTTATTTCAAAATTTAGAACTCCTTTTAGCATTTCTTGTAGTGCTGGCTTGGTAGTGGTGAATTCTCTCAGCATATGTTTGTCTGAAAAATACTTTATCTCACATTATGAAGCTTAGTTTCAATGGATATAAAATTATTGGCTTTTACTTTGTTTAAGGAGGCTAAAGATAGGATCCCAATCCCTTCTGGCTTGTAGGGTTACTGCTGAGAAATCTCTTGTTAATCTTACAGGTTTTCCTTTGTAGGTTACCTGACGCTTTTGCCTCACAGTTCTTAAAATTCTTTCCTTTGCCTTGACTTTAGATAACTTGATGACTATGTGCCTAGGTGATTATCTTTTTGTGATGAATTTCCTGGGTGTTCTTTGAGCTTCTTGTATTTGAATATCTAGATCTCTAGTAAGACTAGGGAAGTTATCCTTGATTATTCCCTCAAATAAGTTTTCCAAACTTGTAGATTTCTCTTCTTCCTCAGGAACACTGATTATTCTTATGTTTGGTTGTTTACCATAATCCCAAATTTCTTGAAGGCTTTGTTCATTTATTTTTTATTAATTAGTTTTTCTTTGTCTTTACTGGATTGGGTTAATTCAAAAGCCTTGTCTTCAAACTCAAGTTCTTTCTACTTGTTCGATTCTATTGTTGAAACTTTCCAGTGTATTTTGTATTTCTCTAAATGCATCTTTCACTTACAGAAGTGTAATTGTATTTTCTTTATGACATCTATTTCTCTGGAGACCTTTTCATCCATATCTTTTTTTTTTTTTTTTTTTTTTTTTTTTTAATTTCCTTAAGTTGGTGTTCTCCTTTTTCTAGTACCTCCCTGAGTAGCATATTAATCAACCTTCTGAATTCTTTATCTGGCAATTCAGAGATTTCTTCTTGGTTTGGATCCACTGCTGGAGAGCTTAGTGTGGTCTTTTGGGGGTGTTACAGAAACTTGTTTTGTCATAGTACCAGAATTACTTCTCTGGTTCCTTGTCATTTGGGGGCACTGTTTCAGTGGAAAGATCTGGAACACAAGGGCTGCTGTTCAGATTCTTTTGTCCCACAGGGTGAGCCTTTGATGTGGTGCTCTCCCCCTTCCCCTACGGGTGGGGCTGCATGTGAGCCAGACTGCAGTGATTGGGTCTAGCCACCCAGCGAGGCTATCAGACTCCAGGGTGGTGCTGGGGAATGTCTGCAAAGAGTCCTGTGATGTGATGATGTGATCCATCTTCAGGTCTCCCGGCCATGGATACCAGCACCTGCTGCAGTGGAGGTGGCAGGGGAGTGATATGGACTCTGTGAGAGTCCTTGGTTGTGGTTTTGTTTAGTGCACTGGTTTTCTCAAATGCTGCTTATGCTAGTGGTGAAGCTGTCACATGAACAGACTCAGGACCTCTGGATAGCCAGGATGTTGCACATGGTAGAATTAGCTGTTATTTTCTCCTCCTTTGGAGCAGGCTTGTTCTGAGTTGCTGTAATGGAATGAGTTGGCTGGCCTCCAGTCCAGAGGTGGCACTTTCAAGAGAGCACCATCTGTGGTAGTGGAAGGGGTATAAAAGTTTGCCCTACATTGGCCAAGATAAATTTTCAGGTTTCTCAAGCGATAGGTGGGGCCATAGAGTTCCCAAGAGTTTATGTCTTTTGTCTTTGGCTACCAGAGTGAGGGGAAAAAAAAATCAGGTAAAGGCAGAGTTAGAAAGGTGTGTGCTCAGACCCTCCTTGGGCAGTGCTTGCTTCAGCCACTGTGGGGGATGGGGGTGGTTCTCAGGCCAATGAAGTTATGTTCCACAGAGGATAATGGCTACCTCTGCTGCATCATACAGTTTATCACTGAGAGAAAGCCTCTAGTGATAGGCTTCTCCCAGCTCCCACACAGCGAGTAAAGCCTGATTCACTCTCACCATGCCCACCAACAATGCCAAGTTTACATCCAGGCAGGGGGCACATAGTGCTGAGATCGTGCTCCAGGCTATAAGCCTCCCCACTAAGAAAGCAACCAGGGCTCCCAGGTCTTGCCGCTCCCTGTCTACCCACACTGCTGGCTGCAGCTTCTGCACTCATATCTGCACTTCCCATTTGCACCCCTCCGCCAAGATTCTGCTCATGAAAATTCATGTTTAGTCAAAATTATTACAGAGTTCAATTAGAAGCTTCTTTCACCCTGTGGCCCCTCCTCAATTCCACTGGGTATCTTCCCCAAGGACCCCTGTGAGAGAAGGCCAGGCATGGCTTCCCTGAGCTCAAACTGGGGACAAGGAGTGCCTACAGGGCTCTTCCAGCTGCTCCTTCTACTTTTATATTTCGCTTAGCTCCCTACTTCCATTTCATCTCTAGGCAAGGTTAAATCCTTCTCCCGTAATCTGGATTTTCTGGTTCCCCAGTAGAGACATGTGTTTGGAAGCAAGCTATCCCCCCCCTCACACTTTGGGAACTGAATTTTTTGGCTGTCTCATGGAGTTGCAGAGCAAGCCACATCTTTCAAAGGGTCTTTGAATTCTTTTGATTTTCCTGGTATGTTTCTGCAGTACTTTTTGGAGTAAAAGTTCATGATGTGAGTCTTCACATGCTGTTCTGTCCAAGTGGGAGCTGCATACTAGCCCTGTCTCCTATCTGCCATTTTCCAAAATCATGATTTTTAAAGGGTATTTTAAGCATCTGACTCAGTGGAATCACTAAGAGATGTGGACAATAGAGAAATGTAGAGTAGTTATTGCCAACAAGAAAGTTACAGTATAAAAGAGGAAGAAAAAAATTACAAAGTGACAGGTATTATCCTACAGTCAAATGCTAAAACAGTAAATGGAGGTAAGAAGAGATTCTTCTGCTTGAGAAAACTTAGGCAGATGGCTTCTGATTTGGGAACTAAAGTTGGGAAGGATTCTTACTTCTAGAGATGACAGAAAGCAATTATCCTAAAAAACTGAAAAGAATTAAGACAAGTCAGTTCAACTTTTTAAATAATTTATGTTTTCCTATAAATATAAAATTCATTAAAAATTATGGACTAAAATTTTAATAAAAACATTCATTATCTAAATAAGCTTTTTATGTGTATTCAACAAATATTTAATGTGTCTATTATGTAGTAGGGAGACAACAGAGGTTATAGTCTAGTGAAGGATGATAATAAACAAATAAAAGAAAATGAACCACTAACAAATACAGTGGTTAAGAAACAAAGAAGTAAACAAATATAAAAGCTAATTACAAGTACTACCAGATCACATGATGGGATGCCTTGTGTTGGAGGTCGTGTTTCAGACACTTTGGTGAGGAAAGTCACTAGAGTAAGGAAGTGATAAATACACTAACGATACAGAATGGTTAGATACATGAAAACAGGAATAAGCATACTGGATAAAAAGTAGAAATGCAAAATTTGCAGCATGTTTGAGAAACAGAAGAGGGTAAAGCTGGAATAGAATCAATGAAAGAACACTTATGACCTACAGCTATAAAGTACAAAAGGGCCCAGATTATGCAGAGCCTTGCTCTTGAAAAGAACAATAAGAAATCATTGAAATAAATGTCCTGAGCACAAAAGTGAAATTGACATTTTGCCTTGGAAAACAGCAGTCTGACTTCTCAATGAATCTCCTGAAGAATGAATTTCAGGATCTCCATCTGACTAAAATGAAATAACAGGGGCCAGACTGACCCTACTAACTAATAAAATTTAAAAACTGGAGGATAGTTTCAAGATGGCTGACTCGAGGCATAGGACACTTTTCCACAAAGAATCAAAGTAGTCAGTAGATAGTCACACATCAAAGAGAATATGAAAGAGAGCACACTGGAATTCATAGAAGTGACAGGAAACACCTGGGGCACAGAAGGAGAGGGAGGCTACGCAGATGGCTTAGCCTCCCTACAACAGCAGAGCCAGGAGAGGCTCCCCAGTGTGGGGAAAGGTTAAATGAGAGATCCCCAGCAGTCTACATTCTTATCACAGACTCCTATAATCCTGGTCACATTAGAGTCCCTCAACCCCCATGGGCTCTGAGAATGGAATGAGAAGGTCCCCAAAGATGGCACTGCTGTAGTAAGGGAGTTAATGCCAGGTCCCACACAAACCTCAAATCCGAAGCAGCTGCTTCAGAGCATCATTTGATACCCTGGCCCCAACAGATGGTATCCTGCCCCAGGGCTCAAAAACCCTTGCATCTACATATCCCTGGAGCCCCACTGACATTTTCCCATGTCTGCCTAGATGGGTGCAGCAGTAAGACACCAGTTGGACCCTGTGGACCAGCACAGCCCCCTAGTACTCTAGCCCACAGTGTCCTGCACACTAGGAAAAAGGTGGTATAGCACACCAGGAAGACTACCCCTGGTACAAAGGGTGCCACAACATGTGCTCCCCAGAGACAGAAACCTGCCAGCCTGGGACTGCTATCACTTATAGCTCCCCCAGTTACAGGGCAGCCACACACTTGTACATGCGCTGAAGATAGGTTCTCCCCGCCAACTGCCACTGCCAAGTGTCAAAGCATGCTCTACCCAGGGCCTTAAATCTGCCTGCCTCAGGCAGCTACCAAAGGTAGAAATTGTCTCCCCCTAGCAGCAGAGCCACCTCACACTTGCAGGCCCCTGAAGACAGGCTTTCCCTACCCACTGCTTCTGCTGCCACTGCTACCCAGGCATACTGCTCAAGCACTGGGGACTAGCCTGCCCTGTTCACTACAGGCTACACCCATGCACCATCAGGGGGCCTGAGGACAGGCCCACCCAGCCTGGCACCATTCCTTCCACACACCCCTGCATCCGCCAAGTCCAAGCATGATGCTTGAGGCCCCAGGAATTGTCTTGCACCATCAGCCACCCCGATGCACACACATATACCACCAGGGGGCTTAATAACAGCCCCACACCACCTGCCACCTCCAGTACCCTAGCATGCCTTCCAGAGTCCTGGGGCTTGTCCTGCCACACCCACCATAGCCTGTGCCCATGTACACCATTGTAAGGACTTAAGAAGAGGTCTGCCTCACCTAGCACTAGCCCCAGTGCCCAAGCATACCACCTGGGGGTCTGGGGATCATCTTACTCCATCAGTTGCCCCAGGTACATGTGCACACTACCTGAGTCTAACAACAGACCCAGAAAACCTGCCACCAGTGCCCAATCTACCCATGCAGAGGCCTGGAGATTGCCCCATCCATCAACCACAGCTGGCATCTGTGCATTCCTTCCCAGGGCTTGAAAATGGGCTTGCCCAGCCTGCTGCTACCCTGCCAGCACCCACACACTCACACCACCCAGGAGGCTAGCTAGCCCAACCTGTCAAAGCTACCACTATCGCCAACAAATGCCACCTAGAAACCTGAGGGTTGTCCGTCCCACCACCATGACTATCATCACCCACACCACATACACTGTATAGGGGCCCAAAGACTTACCCACCCACCTGGTCTGCCACTACCGCAACCAGAACCTGAGTAAGCTTCCAGGAGGACCAAGAATTGGCCCACCTGGATCTGTCAATGCCAGCACATAAACATGCTATTTAGAGACCCAAGAACAGTCATACTCAGTATGCAATTGCCACCACTGGGGCCAAAAGACTGTCCCACCTGGCACTCCATCCCCAGAAAAATCTCACCACAGCCTCCTCTAACAATTTTGTGGCCTAAGTCAATGAGGAAATCAGCACTGACAGTGTGTACAGTTTAAGAAATTATACAAAGACTACATTACTGCATGTATCCAGAATCAAAATCCAAGTGTCCTACCCAACCAACTTTATGGATACACCTACAGGAAAAAGTCTTCCCCTATGAAAGCCAATCCAAAAAATCAGAAGAAGAAACTATTACATCTGGTGCACATATATCAATAAAAGAACACAAACATGAAAAAGCAAGGAAATATGGCACCTTCAAAAGAACACAATAATTCTCCAACAACAGATTTTAACAAAAAAGAAATTTATGAAATACCTGAAAAAGAATTCAAAATCATGATATAAAAGAAGCTAAGTGAGATAACAAAGAACACAGATAAAAAAATCAAAGAAATCAGCAAAACAATTTAGAATATAAATGAGAAATTCACAGAGAGATATCACAAAAAAGAAATCCTGGAACTGAAAAAGTCAATGAATGAAATGAAAAATACAATCAAGAGCATTAATAGATTAGATCAAACAGAAGAGTTTCAGAACTTATAGGTCTTTTAAAAAAAAACAAAGAAGAAGAAGAAATGTAGAAAGACGTGACATATGAGACACCATAAAGTGACAAAATATTCAGATGTTGAGGGTCCCAAAAGGTGAAGAAAAGTTTAATAGTATAGAAAACCTATTTGATAAAATAATAGCTGAAAACTTCCCAAGACTAGCAAGAAATTTAGATATCCAGATAACTAAAAGATCCCAAAAGAAATACAACCCAAAAAGCTCTCATCTCCCACCACATTATAGTCAAACTGTCAAAAGTCAAAGACAGGTCGGGCGCAGTGGTTCATGCCTGTAATCCCAGCACTTTGGGAGGCCGAAGTGGGCAGATCACCTGCAGTCAGGAGTTCAAGACCAGCATGGCCAACATGGCGAAAATCCAAAATACAAAATTTAGCTGGGTGTGGCGGCATGCGCCTGTGGTCCCAGTTATTCAGGAGGCTGAGGCAAGAGAATCAATTGAACCCAGGAGGCAGAGGTTGCAGTGAGCTGAGATTGCACCATTACACTCCAGCCTGAGTGATGGAGCAAGACTCTATCTCAAATAAATAAATAAACAAAAACTCAAAGATGAATAATTCTAAAAACAAGAGAGAAGTGGTCATATATAAGTGAATTCCTATTAGAGACTAACAATGAATTTTTAACAGAAATCTTACAGGCCAGGAGAGAAAGGGATTATATATTCCGGGAGACAGGAATACCCAGAAAAGCTATGCTTCAAAAATGAAACAGAAATAAAAACATTTCCAAGCCAAAAAAAAACGAAAGAAAGAAAAAGAAAGCAGGCAATTCATCACCACTAGACCTGCCCTACAAGAATTGCTTGTTGATTCTTTCACCTCAAAGTGAAGGGATGATATCTACCATCATGAAAATGCATGATAAAACTAACCAGTAGAGCAAAGATACAAATAATGAAGAAAAAGGACTCAAATGTTACCACACCAGAAAATCAAACCATTAAGATAAATAATAAGAGAGAAATAAGAGAACAAAAGAAACACAACCAGAAGACAATTGACAAAATGACAGAAATAAGTCCTCACATATCGAGACTAACCTTGAATGTAAACTGATTAAAATTTCCCATTAAAAGACATAGATCCACCGAATGAATAAGAAACCATATAACAACTATATGCTACCCACAAGAAACTCAATTCATCTGTTAAGATACATATAGACTAAAAGTAAAGGGATGGAAAAAGATATCCCACACAAAAGGAAACCAAAAGTGAGAAGGCTTTAAGTCAAAAACACTTAAAAGAAACAAAGGTCATTATACAATGATAAAAGGATCAATTCAGCAGGAGGACATAACATTTCTAAATATATATATGCACCCAACACTAGAGCATCAAGATTCTTAAAGCAAATATTATTAGATCTAAATAGAGAGAGACACCAATACAATAAGAGTTGGAGACTTCAATGCCACACTCTCAACATAAGACCGATCATCTAGACAAAATATTGAAGAGGAGGAAATCTTCCTAACGCATTATATGAAGCCAGCATTACTCTGATATCAAAACCAGGCAAGGACACAACAACAAAAAGAAAATTACAGGCCAATATTCCTGATGAACAGGCACAAAAATCCTCAACAATACAGTAGTAAACCAAATCCAAAAGTACTTAAAGATAATACACGATAATCAAGTGGATTATCGTAGGGATATAAGGATGGTTCAACATATGCAAACCAATCAATGTGATATAAAACATCAACAGAGTGAAGGATAAAAACTATATTATCCTACCAATTAATTCAGGAAAAGCATGCAATAAAATTCAACACCCATTCATGATAAAAACGTTCAACAAACTAAGCATAGAAGGAACATATCGGAATATAATAAAGGTCATCCACGACAAACCCACAGCTATCATACTGAATGGGAAAAACCTGAAAGCCTTTCTTCTAAGAACTAGAACAAGACAAGGATGCTCTTTCACCACTCCTATTCAACATAGTATTAGAGGTCCCAGCTAGAGCAATGAGGCAAGAGAAAGAAACAAAAGGCATCCAGACTGGAAAAGGGAAAGTCAAATTGTCCCTCTTTGCAGATTACATGATCTTATATTTAGAAACTTCAGCAAAGTCTCAGGATACAAAATTAATGTGCAAAAATCACAAGCATTCTTATACACCAGTAACAGACAAACAGAGAGCCAAATCATGAACGAACTTCCATTCACAATTGCTTCAAAGAGAATAAAATACCTAGGAATCCAACTTACAAGGGATGTAAGGGACCTCTTCAAGGAGAACTACAAACCACTGCTCAGTGAAATAAAACAGGACACAAACAAATGGAAGAACATACCATGCTCATGGATAGGAAGAATCAATATGGTGAAAATGGCCATACTGCCCAAGGTAATTTATAGATTCAATGCCATCCCCATCAAGCTACCAATGAGTTTCTTCACAGAATTGGAAAAAACTGCTTTAAAGTTCATATGGAACCAAAAAAGAGCCCGCATCTCCAAGACAATCCTAGGTCAAAAGAACAAAGCTGGAGGCATCACGCTACCTGACTTCAAACTATACTACAAGGCTACAGTAACCAAAACAGCATGGTACTGGTACCAAAACAGAGATATAGACCAATGGAACAGAACAGAGTCCTCAGAAATAATACTACACATCTACAGCCATCTGATCTTTGACAAACCTGAGAAAAACAAGAAATGGGGAAAGGATTCCCTATTTAATAAATGGTGCTGGGAAAATTGGCTAGCCATAAGTAGAAAGCTGAAACTGGATCCTTTCCTTACTCCTTACATGAAAATTAATTCAAGATGGATTAGAGACTTAAATGTTAGCCCTAATACCATAAAAACCCTAGAGAAAAACCTAGGTAGTACCATTCAGGACATAGGCATGGGCAAAAACTTCATGTCTAAAACACCAAAAGCAATGGCAGCAAAAGCCAAAATTGACAAATGGGATCTAATTAAACTAAAAAGCTTCTGCACAGCAAAAGAAACTACCATCAGAGTGAACAGGCAACCTACAGAATGGGAGAAAATTTTTGCAATCTACTCATCTGACAAAGGGCTAATATCCAGAACCTACAAAGAACTCAAACAAATTTACAAGAAAAAAACAAACAACCCCATCAAAAAGTGGGCAAAGGATATGAACAGACACTTCTCAAAAGAAGACATGCATACAGCCAACAGACACATGAAAAAATGCTCATCATCACTGGCCATCAGAGAAATGCAAATCAAAACCACAATGAGATACCATCTCACACCAGTTAGAATGGCGATCATTAAAAAGTCAGGAAACAACAGATGCTGGAGAGGATGTGGAGAAATAGGAACACTTTTACACTGTGGTGGGATTGTAAACTAGTCCAACCATTATGGAAAACAGTATGGCCATTCCTCAAGGATCTAGAACTAGATGTACCATATGACCCAGCCATCCCATTACTGGGGATATACCCAAAGGTTTATAAATCATGCTGCTATAAAGACACATGCACACGTATGTTCATTGCGGCACTATTCACAATAGCAAAGACTTGGAATCAACCCAAATGTCCATCAGTGACAGACTGGATTAAGAAAATCTGGCACATATACACCATGGAATACTATGCAGCCATAAAAAAGGATGAGTTTGTGTCCTTTGTAGGGACATGGATGCAGCTGGAAACCATCATTCTTAGCAAACTATCACAAGAACAGAAAACCAAACACTGCATGTTCTCACTCATAGGTGGGAACTGAACAATGAGATCACTTGGACTCGGGAAGGGGGACATCACACTCCGGGGCCTATCATGGGGAGGGGGGAGGGATTGCATTGGGAATTATACCTGATGTAAATGACGAGTTGTTGGGTGCTGACGAGTTGATGGGTGCAGCACAGCAACATGGCACAAGTATACATATGTAACAAACCTGCACGTTATGCACATGTACCCTAGAACTTAAAGTATAATCATAATAATAATAAAAAAAAAAAGAAAAAAAAAGAAAATCCTAGACTCGGCCGGGCGCGGTGGCTCAAGCCTGTAATCCCAGCACTTTGGGAGGCCGAGATGGGCGGATCACGAGGTCAGGAGATCGAGACCATCCTGGCTAACACGGTGAAACCCCATCTCTACTAAAAAAATACAAAAAATTAGGCGGGCGCCTGTAGTCCCAGCTACTCCGGAGGCTGAGGCAGCGTAAACCCGGGAGGCGGAGCTTGCAGTGAGCTGAGATCCGGCCAATGCACTCCAGCCCGGGCGACAGAGCGAGTCTCCGTCTCAAAAAAAAAAAAAAAAAAAAAAAAAACAAAAAAAAAAAAAAAAAAAAAAAAAAAAAAAAAAAAACCTCTTAGATTTGATAAGTTCAGTAAAGTTGCAGGACAGAAAGTTAACAAACATCAGTAGATTTTGTATACATCAATAATGAACTATCTGAAAAACAAATCAAGAAAGCAATACCATTATATACTTACAAAATATGAAAATAAAATACCTAGGAATAAATGTAACTAAGGAGGTGAAAGGCCTCTACAAGGGAAACTACAAATCTTTGATAAAAGAAATTGAAGAAGATACAAATGGAAAGACATCCAATGCTCCTGGATTAGAATAATGAGTATTGTTAAAATAATCATACTACCCAAAGCAATCTACAGAGTCAATGTAATCCCTATCAATCAATTTTTCACAGACATAGAAAAACAAGCCTAAAATTTGTATGGAACCAATAAAGAGCCCAAGTAGCCAAAGCAATCCTGAGCAAAAAGAACAAAGCTGGAGGTATCACACTACCCAACTTCAAAATATATTACAAGGCTATAATAACCAAACAGCATGATATTGATACAACAACAGGGACATGGACCAATGGAACAGAATGAGAACCCAGAAGTAAACCCATATATTTACAGCCAACTGATTGTTGACAAAGGTGTCACAAATATATCTTGGGAAAAGGACACCTTCAGTAAATGGTGCTGGGTACACTAGAAATCCATATGTGGAAGAATTAAACTAGACCACTACTTCTCACCATATACAAAAATCAACTCAAAATATTAAAGACTTAAATGTATAGCTTGAAACAATAAAACTATTAGAAGAAAATACAGAAGAAACACTCCAGGACAATGGTCTAGGCAAAGATTTTATGACTTAGACTTCAAAAGCAGAGACAAGAAGAAAAAAATAGATAAGTGGGACTATATTAAACTAAAAAGCTTCTTCACAGTAAAGGAAACAATCATCAGCGTGAAGAGACAACCTGTTGAATGAAAGAAAATATTTGCAAATTATTAATCTGACAAAGGACTAGTATCCAGCATATACAAGAAACTCAAATGAAACAGGAAAAAAACAAACAATCCCATTAAAAAGTGGGCAAAGGATATAGACACTTCTCAAAAGAAGACATACAAATGACCAAAAGGTATATTTAAAAAAATGCTCAACATCACTAGTAATTAGGGAAATGCAAATCAAAATCACAATAAGGTATCATCTTATTTCAGTTAGAATGGCTATTATCAAAAAACAAAAAAATAACAAATGTTGGTAAGGACATAGAGAAAAGAGAACTCTCATACACTGTTGGTGAGACTGTAAATTAATATTGTCATTATGGAAAAGAATGTGGAGACATCTCAAAAAACTAAAAGTAGAATGGCGGTATGATCCAGCAACCTCACTACTGGCTATTTATCCAAAGAAAATGAAAACAGTCAATCAAAACAATATATGCACCCCCATGTTTATCACAGCACTATTCACAATAGCAAAGATATGGAATCAACCTAAGCATACTTCGATAGATGAACGGATAACAAAAAATGTTAAATTTACAAAAGAGAGTATTATCTAACCATTAAAAAATAAAATCGTGTCATTTGCAGCAACATGGATGGAACAGGAAGTGAAATAAGCCAGATACAGAAAGACAAATAGCACGTGTACTCACTTACATGTGGGAGCTAAAAAAGTTGATCTCCAGGGGGTAGAGTAGAATGATAGTTACCAGAAGCTGAGGAGGATGTAGATATGTATGCAGGGGGGAAGGGAGGGGGTGTGAAGGGAGATCTAATGGGTACAAATATATAATAAATAGAATGAATAAGTTCTAATGTTTGATAGTAGAGTACGGTGCTATAGTTAACAAAAATGTGTTGTACATTTCAAAATAGCTAAAGATGAGGACTTAAAATGTTCTCAACACATAGAAATGATCAATGGTTGTGGTGATGGATATCCTAAATACCCTGACTTGATTATTACACATTCCATGCATGCAACAACATATCACATGTATCCCATTAATATGTACAATATTAAATAATATGTTATCAATAAAAAATTTTTTTTTAAAACAGAACAAAATATGAGACAACAGTTTTCAGTCAGGGGAGACCAGGTGAGCAAGATAATGATCCCTGAGAGACAGAAAACAAATGAGGAGAACTCTGTGATTGTTCCTAGGTTATTGTCTGGAGACAATATTCAAGCCACAGAACACGGAAAGGGAACCCAATCAGAGCCCAACTGACTCCCTTTGTTGAGGAAACAGCTGGGGATCCAGGGAGATTGCAGAGGATAGAGTTTAAAAGTTAGAGTACCATAAAGGAGAGTGTTTCAGAGAGTAAGACCTCCAGAGAGCCACAGAGTGTTCTTCTCAAGTGTTCAACTAAATACTAACCGGCACATGCATGTGAAGTAACTGCCAAAGGCTGTGAAAAGAACCACCCAAGGTGAGAAAAACAGAACTATCTCAGGAGCTCACTAGGGCTGGAAAATTTTGTTTCCACCCTCTAGAGTGGAAAATTTCATAATTCAAGGGGAATCAAGAAAGTATTCAGAAGGGTATTGCCTCAGCAGTTGAGCAAAATTAGCTATAAACTGAATGCTTACTGTTCTGCTTAACAAAATTTAAAAGCAAGCCTCAATAAGATCATAGTGTTTCCAAGTACCTGAACGATTTACAGGATGATGTGCAGGAAAATAAAAATATCCAGCAGTTATAAAGATAAAAATTCACAATGTATAGAATCCAACAAAATTACGAGAAATGCAAAAAAGAGAAAATCTATAATGAGAAGCAAAATCAATTATTTAAAAACAGATCAAGAAATGACAAAAATAATGGAATTCATAAACAAGGACATTAAAAGTTATATTTCCTGTCTTCAAGAAGACAGGAAATACTGAACATGCTTAATAGATACATGGAAGATAAAAAAGAAAAGCTAAATCAAAGTTCTAGAGGTGAAAATTACACTGGATAGGATTACCAGCAGATAAGACCACATGGAAGATACAATTAGGGATTTTGAAGATATAGTAATATAATCTACATAAAATAAAGCAATGAGAGAAAAAAGACTGGAAAAACAGCACTGGAAAAAACAGTAAACTGAAATTTCAAGTAGACTAATTACCAATCTGAGTCCCCCAAGGAAAAGGAAAGGAGTCAGAAACAATATTTGAAGAAATAATGGCTATAAAAATTTCAAATTTGATAAAAATAATAAGTACGCAAATCCAAGATCAACAAAACCCAAACACAAGAACTAGAAAGAAAATTAATATCTTAAAGAATAGAAATCAATGTTTAAAAAATCATGATAGAAAAATCATAAAAAAGATAAAAACTATATTATATGTACAGATATTAAGATAATGACAGCAAACTTTCAGTTGGAAACTACACCAAGTCAAAAGACATCTTTCAAAAACAGAAGCAAAATAAAGATTTGCAAATATACAAAGATTAGAGCATTAATCACCAGCAGATCTATGATATAAGAAATGTTAAGTCTTTCAAACAGAAAATGACACCAGATGGAAATCTAGATCTACACAAAATAATGCAGACCACTAAAAATAATAACTGTGCTTAAATATAAGAAACATATTTTCTTATTTAGCTTTCTTTAAAACAAAACAACAATGCATTATGGGGTTTATAACATACATATAAATAAATGTGTGAATATAACACGAAGGCCAAAGGAGAGAAGAAATAAAAAGTATACTACTTTAAGATTCTTATACTATACTTCATGCTATAACTTGAAGATAATCTGTGATACATTAACATATATCCTATAAAGTCTAAAGCAATCAATAAAACAGAATTATAGCTAATAAACAAAAAGAGATCAAAAGAAGTCATAAAAATATTTAAATCAAATAAAAGTAGAAAAAGAACCAAAGTGACAGATAAAATACAAATAGCAAGAGGACAGACTTAAACCCAAACATATACATTATCATATTAAATGTAAACCATATTCTTAGCCACAGTACCAGTCTCAATAAATTTGTAATGATCAAATCATACAAAGTATGTTCCTTGTCCACAAAGGAATTAATTCAAAAAGATAATGGGAAAGTCTTAGTTTCTGGGAATCAAACACCAAATCTCTAAATAACTTACAGATTGAAAAAGAAATCCAAAGAAAGATTAGAATGTATTTTGATCTAGGCTGGGCACGGTGTCTCAAGCCTATAATCCCAGCACTTTGGGAGGCTGAGGCAGGTGGATCACTTAAGGTCAGGAGTTCGAGACCAATCTCTACTAAATCCCAACTCTACTAAAAATATTTTTTTAAATTAGCCAGGTGTGGTGGCAGGTGCCTGTAATCCCAGCTACTTAAGAGGTTGAGGCAGGAGAATCACCTGAACCTAGGGGGCAGAGGTTGCAGCGAGCCAACATCACACTACTGTACTCCAGTCTCAGCAACAGAGCGAGACATCGTCTCAAAAAAAAAAAAAAAAAAAAAAAAAAAAAAAAAAAAAAAAACTATTTTGATCTGAATAAAAATGAAAACATAGTATTTCAAAATTTGTAAGATACAGCAGAAACAGCAGTTAGTAGAAAATGTATAGCCCTAAAATATGTATATTAGTAAAGAAGAATGGTTTCAAATCAATGACCTTACCTCTTAACTTAAAAAAACTAGAAAACGCAGAGAAAATTAAATGCAAAATAAGCAGACAAAAGGAAATAAATAGAAAAGCAAAATTCAATTTTTAAAAATAGAAAAATAAAAGAATTGTGAAACTAAAAGATAATTCTGTGAGAACATAAAAATGTTCTGTGAGAACATAATTTTCTGACTATTCTGATATTGCTGTAATCAGAATAGTCAGAAAAAAATAGAGAATAACTAGGGAAAAATAATCTCATTAATGAGAGAGAAGACAGTGCTACAGATGGCAAAGATTTCAAACAAATAATAAGAGAATGTTATGAACAACCTTATGTCAATAAATTCTACAAGGTAGACAAAATAAATACATTCTTTGTATAACACAAACTACCAAAGCTCACTCAATAACAAATAATCTGATTGACGAGCCCTGAGTTTAGTAAAAACTTAAAACTGTAATAAAAATCCTTCCTACAAAAAAGAACACCAGTACTCACATGGCTTCACTGATTAACTTTACAATTTAAGTTAGAAATTACAATCATGTATCACTTTACAACAAGGATACATTTTGATAAATGTGTCGTTAGGCAATTTTGTCATTGTGGCAACATCATAGAATGTACTTACACAAACCTAGATGGGATAGCCCATTACACACCGAGGCTATACAGTATGGCCTAATGTTCCTAGGCTACAAACTATAATTGCCTACAGCACAATATTGTAGGCAAGTGTAACACGATATTTGTGTATCTAAACATAGAAAAGGTATAGTAAAAAAATACAGCATAAAAATTTTTTTAAAGGCACATCTGCAAAGGACACTTACCATGAATGGTGCTTGCAGGATGAAAGTTGTTTTGGGTAAGTCAGTGAGTGAGTGGTAAGTGAATGTGAAGGCCTAGAACATTACTATACACTACTGTAGACTTTATAAACACTCTACACTTACGCTTCACTAAATTTATTTTTTAAAATTTCTTTCATCAATAATAAATTAATCTTATCTTACTGTAGCTTTATGTTTTAATTTTTTAAATTTTTTGACTCTATTGTAACAACTTAGCTTAAAACAAACACATTGTACAGCTGTAAAAAACTTTTTCTTTTACAGCCTTATTCTATAAGCTTTTTTCTATCTAAAAAATGTTTTCCTTACTTTTAACCTTTTTTGTTAAAAACTAGGACATAAACATACATTAGCCTAGGTCCATACAGGGTCAGGATCATCAATATCACTGTCTTTCACTTCCCCATCTTGTCCCACTGGAAGGTCTTCAGGGGCACTGATTTGCAGGGAACTGTCATTTCTTATGATAACAATGCCTTCTTCTGGAATATCTCCTGAAGGACCTGCCTGAGCCTGTTTTACAATTAACTTTTTTTTTTTAATAAGTAGAAAGAGCACACTCTAAAATAACAATAGTACAATAAATACATAAACCATTAACAAGTCATTTATTACCATTATCAATTATTATATATTATACATAATTGTATATGCTCTGCTTTTATATGACTGGCAGGTTTGTTAATACCAGCATCACCACAAACACATGAGTAATGAGTTGTGCTACTACATTACAACAGCTACGATGTCACTAAATGGTAGGAATTTTTCAGCTCCATTATAATCTTATGGGACCATATATGCTGTTCATTGTTGACTGGAACATTGTTATGCAGCACATAACTGTGTATGCTCTCTATACAAATTCTTCCAGAAAAGTAAACATGATGGAATACTTCCCAGCTCATTCTATGACACTGGCATTATGCTGATCAAAAACAGACTAAGATATTATAAGAAAAGAAACCTACAAAATATATTCCTCATGAAGACTGATGAATTTCCTAACAAAATGTGACCAAATCAAAACCAAGAATACATAACAAGAGTAACATATTGCGAAAGGTGAGATTTATCCCAGGAATATAAGGTTAGTTTAACTTAGAAAAAGAAAAAAAAAAAAAAAAAAAGCCTGATGTGGCGCAGGACCTTCCGGGATGACAGAGTGAGCAATTTGGCAAATACTCTCCCACAAAATGCAATGTTAAAACCAGACAAAATGTGCAAAAACAACCATTTCAGAATGTGTGAAGTAACCAAAGGCATACAAAGTACTGAGAAGCAGTACTTCAAGAAAACTACTGAGCCTTAGTAGAAATAGTAAGTGTCCATAGAGTTTTAGCCTGGAGCTGTCCCTTCCCTCCACCAGCTACACTAAACATGAAAAAAAGAGAGAGGGTGCATATCTAGAATTAAAGAAGTGATATAATCACCAACCTTACAGAAACTAAAAGGATTCAAGGGTATACTATAAATAACTTCATGCTAACAAATCATGCAACTCAGATGAAATGGACAAATTCCTAGAAAAACACAAATTACCACAACTGACACAAGAACAAACTAGAAAATCTGAACAGACCATAACAAGTAAAGAAAATGAACTAGTAATTAAGTGTTCTCACTAAAAAAAGTCCACGTGCAGATGGCTTCACTGGTGAATTCTAAGAAAAACTTAGAAATAATAAATAATACCAATCCTCTACAAATTCTTACATAAAACAGGAGGAAACACTTTCAACTTATTCTATGAGGCCAGTATTACCCTGATACCAAAGTCAAACAATCACAAAGAAATAAAAAATTCAGACAAATATTCTTCATAAATATAGACACAAAAACCATTAATAAAATATTAGCAAACCAAATACAACAACATATGGAGAACATTATACACCAAGCAGTTTTTACCCCATCAATACAAGGTGGTTTGACACCTAAAAATAAATTATTATATATTAACAGGTTAAAGGAAAAAAAACAACATCATAATTTCAAGAGACATGGAAGGAGCGCTTGACAAAATTCATGATAAAAACTCTCAATGCTCTAGAAACAGAAGAGAATTTTCACAACCTGATAAAGGACGCTTACAAAAACACCTACAGCTAACATCATACTTACTGGTGAAAGACTGAATGCTTTTTCCCTAAAACTGAGAAGAATAAGCACATCTCCTCTTGCCACTGCTATTCAGCATTGTACTAGAGGTTCTAGTTAGCGAAGTTAAGCAAGAAAGGGAAGTCAAAATTGCTCCCTGGCCTTTTGGCTAAGATCACGTTCAAAACGAAAAAAAAAAAAAAAGGAAGAAGAAGAAGGCATCCAGATTGAAAAGAGAGAGGTGAAAATATCTTTACTTAGGGACAATATATTCCACCATGATTTAAAAAAAACCCTACTCAACTATTACTAGAACTAATAATGAATTTGTCAAGGTCAAAAGATATGAGAGTCATATACAAAAATCAATTGTATTTATATACACTACCAATGAATAATCCAAAATGAAATTGGGAAAGTAATTCCACTTACAATAGCATAAAAAGAATAAAATACTAGGAAGAAAGAAACAAGACTTATATCCTGAAAACCATAATACATTATTGAAGAAATTAAAAAAGATGAAAGAGGAAAAACATTTTATGCTTGTGGACTGGCAAACTCACTATGCTACAGATAGATAGCAATTCTATCAAAATTAATCTATAAATTCAACATAATCTCTTAAAATCCAAATAGATTTGGTTTCTGGTTTTTGGTTTTGTTGCAGAAACTGACCAGCAGATCCTAAAATTTATATGGAAATGCAAAGGATTAAGAAGAGCCAAAACATTTTTGAAAAAAAAATGTTGGACTAATACACTTCTTTGATTTCAAAACTAGCAATAAAGCTACAGTAACCAAGACAGTTTGTTACTAACATAATCAACAGAACAGAATTGAGATTCCAGAAAAAAAAAAATCCTTATATTTACAGTCAATTGATTTCTGACAAAGGTGCCAAAGCAATTAAGCAAGGAAAGAATATTCTTTTCCACAAATGTAAATAATGGATTCAGACCCTTACCACACCCAACACATAAAAACTAACTCAAAATGAAACACAGACCTACATATAAGATCTAAAAGTATAAAACAGAAGAAAATCTTCATGACCTTGGGTTAGGCAAAGATTTGTTGGTTTTGACACCATAAGCACAATTAATAAATGAAAAAATTAGTAAGTCGGACTTCATCAAATTAAGCCTTTTGCACTTCAAAAAGGTACCAGTAATAAAATGAAAAGGGTAAACATTTCACCAAAGAGTCACAAATGGCTAACACACACATGAAAAGATGCCAAAATCATTAGTCATTAGGGAAATGCAAACTAAAAACATGAGGTACTACTACACACTGACTAGAATGGGTTAAATTTTAAAAGACTGACTGTACCAAGTGTTGGCAAGGATGTGTTGCAATGTTCACACATTGTTGATGGGAACATAAAATGATACAAATACCACTGGAAAATAGTTCGGTAGTTTTTGTAAAACTTAAACATGCAACTAACACATGATCCAGTCATTCCACTTGCACCCAGGAGAAATGAAGTATATGTAAAAACAAAGACTTATACATGAACTGTCACAGCAGGTATATTTGGAATAGCCAAAAACTGGGGAGAAACACCAAATGCCCATGAACAGGTAAATGAATACGTTGTGCTATGTCCATACAATGAAATACTACTCTGCAATAAAAAGGAATGAACTATAGATATGGGCAACAACCAACATAGATGAATTTCAAAATAATTACGCTGAGACAGCAACACAAAGCAGATCAGTGGTTGCTTCGGGATAGGTGTAAAGGACGTGAAGCAATAGAGAGAAGGGATTACCAAGGTACCCAAATAAACTACCAGGCATAATAAATGTGTTCATGTGTCATTATCTTTGACATTGTCAAAATTTATTAAAGTGCATATATTCATTATCATAGTTAAATAAGTTTATGTCAATTGTACATTCATAAAACTGTTTTTAAAAAATGTATCTCAGAACAAAAAAGAACTATTATGTGGCATTACAACTCTCCAGGCAAGAAAGAATGATGTCATAGACTGGGATGGAACCCACAGAAACAGAAATGTAAGTAGATAATTTTAAAGTTTATTAAAATACAGAATTGACAACACCTTTTTGGTGAAATGGATATTGAGAGTTGAAGGAAAGGAAGGAATCAAGGACAACTTTTATTTTGGCTTTGGCAACTGAGTGAATAGTGGTGCCATTTACTAAAATAAGGAAACTAGGATAGTATGACAGATTCAAGGTTTCTCATCACATCACCAGGAGTGGGTCAAACTGGTTTTACAAGCTTAATAGATTTTAAAACAACAAACTAGGGTTCACAGAATTCCCTATTACCCACAGTTTCACTTTCTGCAGTTTCTGCTTTCTGTGGTCTACAACCCACAGTCAATTATAGTCCAAAAATAGGTAAGTACAGTTTATATAGTAAGATACTTTGAGACCAAGAGAAGAGACCACACTCTTATAACTTTTAACAGTATATCATTATAATTGTTCTATTATTAGTTATTGTTGTTAATCTATTACTGTCCCTAACATAAATTAAACTTTACCGTAGGTATGTATGCATACAAAAAAACATAGCATATATAGGATTTGGCACTGTCTGCAATTTCGGGATTGCACTGGGCGTTTTGGAACGTATCTCCTGTGGATAAGGTGACACTACTGTACTGTATCTACAGACATCTAGAAAATAAAAGTGGGATTCTATTCAACTACCACAAATGTGAAAAAGAAATCACGATTTTTGCAGAAAAAGAAAACAGTAATTCATGGAGATTACAAAATGTGCAAAATACCTTTGTCCAAAATAATTTTAAAACTAAATAAATGACTCTGGGAGGCTAAGTGGGCAGATCACTTGAGGCCAGAAGATTGAGACCAGCCTGGACAACATGGTGAAACCCCATCTCTACTAAAAATTCAAAAATTAGCCAACTGGCTGTGGTGACACACACCTGTAATCCCAGCTACTATGGTGCTAAGGCACAAGAATCACTTGAACTTAGGAGGCGTAGGTTGCAGTGAGCTGAGATAATTGTGCCACTGCACTCCAGCCTGGGTGAAAGAGTGAGACTTCTCAAAAAATAGAAAATAAACTTAAACAAATTAAAGGTAGATGTTCATGTTATAAAATAATTACTTACACTATTTTAATTTAATAATACATTTTACTTTGTGATTTTTTTTCTAGAAGTATTACTTAGGACTGTTTATATTTTTAACTAAAAATATTTGTGTCCATTAAAATCAAATTGCTAAGTGAAAGTACAGAATGCTACAGCTTCTTTATTTCCTTCAGCATCTTTGCTTACCTGTTTAATCTTTCAAATAATGTCCCAAATTGTGTAGTTTTATGTGATGGACTGAGAACATCTTGACTTTTATTTAACTTGGAAAGCAAGGAATAAGAACAGTTAACATTACTGAGCTGAAAAAAAAAATTGAAGAAACTGCCAAAATAGTAAATGTACATATATAAAATTTAAATTATTTACCATAAAATGTCATGTAAATGAACTGCATTTATATTTTAAAATTGTAAAAATAGTCCAAAAGAAAGTAATTTTACTACTTATTGAAAACAAAATAAATACTTTCCTAACAAAAAAAGTCAATACCAGTATTTGAGTCATTGTTAAAATAACAGAGTTGATACTACGGTAAGCTAACCATTTTCTCCAAATTGAAAAATAAAAATAAAAGAAAAAAAAACACCCAGAACACGAGGATCTTGAATAACTGTAAGTTAAATTTCTCTGACAGAAAATAATAATGTGTCCCAAGACAAGAGCTATAATTATCTCAGTTCTTCCATTTATTGAGTAACTTTAGATTGCTACTTTAATTTTTCTGAATATCAACATTATTCAGTTCAAAAGGGGGATAGTGTGTGAAGACTATTGTGAAAAGAATATAATCAATTTGTTAATGTGGAAAGTACTCTATAAATGTAACTTACTATATTGGCCCAACACTAATCTGTTCAACAATGATTTTTATCTGTCATACATTTGATTTATAACTCATGAAACATAAATGAGAAGTCCAAACACAACCAATGACAGAATTGTCAGAAAAAAAAAAAAAAAAAAAAAAAAGAGAGAGTCAAAAAAAGACACTGAAAGTCTTTGGGGGGAAAAAAATGTACTAAAGTCAGAGAGCGCTTACACTAATGTCTCAGCTAACTAATACATCTGAGAGACAGTGACAGAGGTGCAAAACATTATCCCTTAAAATAAGAAAGAAATCAAAAGAGAAGAGAATATAGTATTTCATATTCAACAAATACTACTTAACTAAGGATCAGGAAACCCCAAGCCACTTTTTCTTCTAACTTGTTTTTCAACCCATTTTCTTTTGTATTTTATAATTTCATTGTAATTATTTTCACTTTTTTCAAAATTCCTCAAAGTACACTATTAAGTACTTCCCTAGTATTTCATGATGTGACACTATGATTGAAAAGGGACATTTTCTCTTTCCAGTCTTTTACCATGTTAAGTATAACATTATTTACCTCTCTGAGCTCATCATTAACCTGCAGTGTATAATATGTATAGGCAAGAAAGTTAAGTAGAGATTGCACAGATGTTTTATCCTTTATCTTTAAACTATTTAATAGAGCAAGGATGAGTTATAAGCTGATCTAGAATGCAGGTTTTTGTCTTACGAAATACAAACTGAATGGGTAATAGAATGTCTTTCATTGCATCATTCGAAAAGTATTGGGCCTTTATAATAAGGCTAGCATGGCTCACAGAAATGTAATACTTCATTTTCCCTTATCTGGGAGTCTTTAATAAAAACTTTAACAAAATGGAATTATATATAACTATCATATGGCATATATATAACTGATATGCTATAATACATAGCTATAACTATAATATAATTTCTAAAATGTAGAACTATAAATTAATTATAAATTGATTTATAAATATATAAATATGTCATAAAACCACTGCATGCTAAAAATAAGATAAATTCAAAGCTAAGTATTCCTATTAACAAGACATAGTGTTTACATAAGCATTTTCCTAATTACCATTTAATTAAATTTCATTTTTAGTAGATTATTTCCTGGTATGCTTTATGACAGATGTATTTTAGAATTTTAATATTTATATATTTTATATTTTTAACTTTAGAGCACACAATGATTGAACAACATTTTAGCACTACATATCTCTACATATTTGTATAGTGTTGATCAAAAAACAAACATAAAAACTTGTCATCTTTCAAATTATAAAGAATCAAGCCATCACATTTCACACTTTAAGACTACTATGACCATCTCTGAAACTATATATTGCTTTCACAGGACACTTTCCATATCATGCATATTGGGTCATCATGACATCACCAACTAATCAATTACAGTGATTATAAACATCAACTACTATATAACACACTGAACTACTTTCAATTCTACTATCAATAGTTTTCTAATAGAATGATAAATTCCAAGATTTTTTTTAAAAAACACCCCAGCTCTGGGATTCACAATCTTCTACACTGCAAAGAATTAAGTTTTTGATCTAAAGGGAATTATCCTTAATTTATCTCCTAATTTTTTTATATCTATAGCAATTCAAAATGTAAATATTTTAAATCTATAAAAAGAGAAAAAAAGAGTTTCATGAAAATATAATGATATAAAATGCTAAGAAGTAATGATTCAAAGGTACCTGGTCATTCTGCTTTTTTTCATATGCAAGTTTCTGAGGAGTAGGTGCTATTCCGGGTGTGAAATTTAGTTTTGAAATATGTCTGTTAGAAGCTAACTCCACTGAAAAAGATGTTGGAGTGAAACTGCAGTTCTCTATTTTGCTGAACTGAGGGTCAAGCGTACTATATGAGTCCATGCCTTGTGACTATAGGAAAGAAGATAAAATCATTTACATTACCAAAATATGTAAACTAGAGAAGAGAAAAGTCAAAACAGTGAAATTAAAATAAGTGAAAAGGGCAGGGGTTACAAAAGAAAAAGTCCTAAGGCAAGGCAACCCATCAGTAATTGACAGAATTTACTAGGAAGAGAGTGGTTATTAGCGAAGGCTATATACTCAAGAGCACCTTTCCCTCTGCCTACCCTACTCCTGCTCCTCTCCACCCTCCATTCCAGTAGGCTACCTTCTAAAGACAGGAAATCTGAGTTTCATTAACCCATAATCCAGGTGACAAGATTTCTAAGGGATTTTAGTATCATTGCCATTATCTTTCTGATCTAGCTTAACTCTGGCAATTCAAAGGAAAAAAAAAAAGATAGCTAACAAAATGACATTAGATGTTAAAGTTTCAAGCTTTAATTATATTTAATTATAATCTATGCATTTTCTAATTGATTAAAATTTTATTTGCTAAGAAAATTATTTGCTATACTTTGAAAGAGAAATCATCTTGGGATCCACGTGAGAGTTGGACATCACAATTTGATATAAAGTAATCTGGTTACTATGTTTGAACAGATGAATTGCTCAATAATCACGTGAACCCCAAGTAAGAATCTCTAAGTGAATTGTCCTTGGCAGCTCATCAGTAACAAGCAGAATCAAATGTTATGCAAACATAGGCCTAGTCACATTACCAGTAGTCCAAAGGGATTCTCATAAGCAATCAATTAAAATATTCTCAAGGCATAGATTTCCCACCTGGAAAACTTTTAAAAGAATTAAAGACTCAAAATTTTCTTTAAAATAATTTTCTCCAGTATTCAGACATTTAGATCATTAGGCGGCATGTCACAATTGCTGAAATAACTTATAGAATTTTTTTTTTTAAATCTCACCTGGACTGGGCCAAGATCTTCCTTGCTACTTAGTCTTTGATAGTTTATGCTAATGAAAAGAAAAATTTAGGTTAAAAATATAAATGGAAATAAAATTGACTGTCCTTTCCTGTATTTAAAATTCATACTGCTCTACACAAAACACACAGAAACCTACATAAATCATTACAGGGTCATAATATTACTCAGTTTTATAAAAATTATATTAATACTAGAGATAGATATTTTTATGATAAGGTAAGTCAAACAAAGTGTACAAGATCTGGATCATTTGATAAAGGTCTTAATCATTGTATAATACTGTTAACAGCCAAACAAACAAAAACTGGAGGTAGAAGGTAAGTATTTTATACAGTTTCCAGTGAGTAAAAGTGTTGATAATAACCAGTTTAAACATTAATAATATAAATCCTAGCTAAAACCTACTTGGTTTCTGTATCATCAAGGCAGAGTTTAGAAGGTACACAGTGAGGCGATATTGGGAGTTCTAAATTATGCTTTCTTAGGGGCATTTTTATGCCTCTATTCATGTTCACATGGGTTGGTTTCCTCACAGTTTCTACAATAAAAAATATATAATTATAATTTTAAAATAAGAGTAATAAAATCTTGTAAAAGTACTGCTTAATATATAATGTTTATTACATAAATGTACATCTAAGAAATTTTACTAAAATATTTACATTCTGTCAGTGTTAATAAATCATTACAATATAAACAACTATCACAGAGACTTTAAAATATATTTTTCTTCATTATCTTATATACTCATTATAGGTGCCCTATTAATTTAGTTCTACTTTTTCTTCCACCAAGATTTCTCCGATCTCCAAACTATATTAGATACTGTGTTATATATTCCCACTGTACTTTATATTTTCCCTTTCTTTGGTCAGTACTTTCACCCACTGTATTTTTGTGATACACCCACCCCAACTATATACATAGTTATAGTGTAGATTTTATATCTTCTTATAAAACCCTGCCTCAAGCCAGGCACAGTGGCTCATGTCTGTAATCCCAGTTACTAAGGAGGCTGCAGTTGGAGGACTGCTTGAGGCCAAGAGTTCAAGACCAGCTTGGGCAACACAGTGAAACCCTGTCTTTAAAAACAAAACAAAATAAAACTCTTGCCTCTCTGGATAAAATACGTGATTTCGCAGTAGCCATCTGACTAAAGATGAACCAATAATAGCATCCCATTCTTCTAGTTATAAATGAAATTGTTTCACTGTGAGATTGGTACCAGTAGCACAAGGCAACATTCTTACAGTGGAATTTTGAAATGTGGGACAAGAGAAACAATTCTCAGTATTTCCTTGGTGGCAAAACTAGAGGAGGTGAGTAATATTAGTTTCTTAAGGCCATGTTTTGAGCCTCAATGATGAAGACAGCCTGAGAAAATAAAGTTAGTAACTGAAGTGAAAAAGAATCTTGATAGTATCCAAGTTCCTGTTTCGAGTCGTCTCTGAGGCCCACTGCACCATCACTCTTCCTGTTAAAGGAGTAAAAATGTATCTGTTTTGAACTTCTGTCATTTGCAGCCACAAGTCCTGACTAATAAAGTTTGCTTTCTGTTTTATCCTCAGCACCCAATAGAGTACTTACAGTGGGTACCCAATAAAAATATGCTGAAGAAATAAATGAAAAGAAAGTGCAGGGGTTCAGGACATTATCCCCAAATAAGACATCCTGCTATTTAAGAAAATAGCAGAAGCAAGAAGGTTACTCTCAGCTTCCCCCTGAAGCAGGTCATAAAACCCTCATTTGAGAGGTGCCCTGGTTATACTTGGAAGAAAATAATATCCCTATCTCTGAAGACACAGGGTCACAAAGAAGAATCTGAGCAAAGAGGTCTTGCTAAGATCCCCTTAGTTTATTACTATTAGATCATTCTTTTAAAAATCCAATCATACTTCTTGAGGACTATCCACTTTTTCATCAAACCTGACAAGAAAAATACACAAGTTTAGCCATTTCTTCCAATCTTAAGATATCAACTTTTTTATCAAGGCTCTTGTGTCACAGAAAACTTACTAAATAAATCTGTATGTTTTTATCCTGTTAATCTGTCTTTTGTTATTGAAGCTTTAGCCATAAACCTAGCAATGGATGAGGAAATATATTTTTATTACCCTACGACTGGGAATAAATAAAGGTAAATACATCAAAGAGATTTACAACAAAAAGTTTTATTCTCAAAGTCCATGAACAATGTATTTATTCCTTCTAAAGTATAACTAAATTTACTTGTGTAAACTGTTATCTATGGAGGGAGGAAAAAAATGACGGAGAAAGGAAATGAAATATTAACAATACTCTGATGAATTTCTATCCCTTCCTGATAAATTGTCTTATTTTTATGCTCTCATTTTTAGCAGTTGTTTTAAAACTTAAATATCATACACAAGTTCCTCTGAGAGAGGAAAAATATACTCTAATTAAGCTTTTTATTTACTTGAAGAATCAAAATATATGACAAAACGGACTTTATTTTGCAGTATTAGACTGCTATGATTAACATCCCAGTAAAGTGTAATAAATAATTCAAGTGATGGCATAGGAAACTAGTCATTGAGGCAAGAATGTTTCCAGATCTTCCTTTCATACCTATCCTCTAAATATAAAGAATAGTTAATTTGTTGACATGTATTAACATTTATTCCCTGCTCTCTAGCTAAACTTTGGTAACTACCTACCTGTATAGAATAATATAACAACTGTACTATAATAAGTTTAATGACACCTAATAAATTAGTTTTATATAACACATACACAACATAAAAATAAAAATAAATGGATTAAGCAACAAAACATTTTAAGCAGATATTAACTAGGCATCTAATTTAAGAGAGCAACCAAATTTTAAAATTAATTTTCCACATGCTTTGAGCTCTAAAATTACAAACTAATTAGAAGGCTAAACATTATTATGATTACATCAAGTTCAAAACAGAATGCAATTGGAATGACTTACCAGGGATTTTCTTCTTGCAAGATATCTGATTTACCATATATAGGTTAAGAATGTCTAAGCTGACAGCAGAATTTTTGACAGGAGATAAAACTCCGAGTGATTTCATTTTTGATTTTAACCTGTGTTTTTCAAAATATTCCTAAAATAATTAAAAATTAAAAATAATGCAGCAAATACGTGGTTTTAAACAGAATTATAAATAATAAAAAGCAATCCTATTATTAAGTCATTGACTTGATATTTTTATATTTTGTGACATCTTTGTATGTTTACAAATAAATTACAATTAATCATAACTTGCAGTTTGCCTAAAGACTAAATTTCACAGCCTTTTATGATCTTAAGCATAACCTTTAAAACAGAATGCTATAAAGCTATTCTCTGAAATCAAAAGATTAGAAATTATCTGTATATAGAAAGTTAAAAAAATCTAGTAACAGAACAACAATTCTGACAGGCCAAAATCTTGTTTTTCTACAAAGTATGCTATTCTGCAGATATAGAAAACCTTAAAAATATGTACAGCTGAGTGCCATTGAAAGTCAACAGAAATGAAGAAAAAAAAAGCTATGTGCAAATTAATCTGCAACCAAAGCCAATTTCATTTATTTGTTATCCCTCCAGGATTCCTAGATGTTTGTTTTTTAACCAGACTTGCACATAATTATCACTTTATCCAGTTTTTATTTTCTTTCTGTTTGAATTATTATTCTTTCTTATTGCCATTCTTTCTTTCAGGTTACATCATTAATTCATTTAAATAAAAATTAACTATTTAACATTTATTTATCAAGCCACTATTATGTGCTAGATATTAAGACACTGCGAAAACATCTTCTCTTCCATTATAACTCATTATAACTTCTCTTCCATTATATAACTCATAATATAATGCTATAAATGTAATTATAAATGTGAAATTGTCAGAAATGAGAAAAAGCCAAGATGGCAAAATATTTAGTGCAAGAGGTCATAATCTGAAGAGGTTACATATCATATTTATTTTCAAGAAGTTGAGGCTCTTTCACAGTAACATCTCAGAATATTGTTAATTATAACTTTTAAGTTTGTAAAAATCTTGTAAGAACTATAAGAGACCTGCTAATGATCACACAAAAAAAGTAAATGTTTTACAAAATAAATAATAGATAAAAGGATTTGTTCACATTTCATTTGAGTGATCTGGAACCCCAAATTAGACTAAAATGTATTTTTAAAGACTACACTATGGTTAAGCAATGAAATAACAGGATCTTCAGGATGTAAATATTTTTCCCCCTTGAAACAATAACTCAGTCATTGCTAGATCTTATAATTGATTGTGTCCTGGAATTAAGAACTTGTTAGTTCATCTGTACAAAGTACAAAGGCACTATATTTTGTGGTGGATAAGACCATAGTGAGGGAGATGATGACACAAATAAATACAACTGACTATGATTGGGGATGGTATCAAATCCTAGGAAAGGTATGTAAATTATTGTTTGGGGGCAGGGTGGGTACAGGGAAGGGAGGAGGACAAGGAAGATTTCTTAGGAAATGGGTTCTAAGATAGATAGATGAGTCAGAGCTATCCAAAGAGGGTAGGAATGTAAGGTTCCAGGAATAAGGAAGAACAACACAAAGACTGTCAAAGGGACTAAGCCTTTATTCCAGGAAATATGTTGAAGAAGTCTGTCCCATATTCTCTAGCCATCATGATAGCATCTAATACCTGTTCCAAGAAAGAACAGAAGTACGTAACTAATTGATTCACTTGACAAGACTAAGCTCAATTTTTTTGTCAAGTCTCACTTGGTAAAAACAACTAGAAAACAATTTGAAAAGAATCAGAAAACTTTCAGAAACCAAGTAATCAAATTTTAACTTGAAAACAGTCATTAAAAAGGAACAACCAGAGAGACAGAAATAAAATCTGGAGAATGTACCGAAGAAAGAACAGAAAGAATTTGTTTCCAGATGAAAGGAATGGCAAACTGTGTAGGAGATGGCAACATAATAAAATGAATTGGACTGACAAATATCCTTTCAATTGAACAACATAAAGTTCATTGTTGATGTTAGCAAGATGACTGAGAAATGAATGAGATACAATATAAAAGGGGATAGCTTGGGAAGGAAAAGAAAACATAGATGGTCACTATCCTGCTTTTATAATATCACTCCGTTTTCTTTAAACTTTACTACCTTTGATCGTATTAACATTATTGGGTTTTTTTCTGTTTTAGAACTTTGTATAAAGGAATCTTACTGCTTATATTCTGTGAGTTTCTTCTTTTGCTCAACATTGTGTATTTGAGATTCATCTGCATTAATTATATGCAGCTTATACATTTTCACTGCTATGCTATTACTGGATATGCCATAGTTTGTTTAACCATTCTACTATTCTACTGCTAATGGATGTTGGGGCAGTTCTCTTTCCCTCTCCTTCCTTCCCTTTGCCTGTCTTCTTTCTCCTTCTCTCTCTCTGTTTGCTATTTCAGCATAACAATGACTCAAGCAAATCTTGTACATATCCAAAAGGGCACATGTACAAGAGTTTCTTTGCTCAGTTGTAAAGTATATACATGCTCAACCTTACTATGGAATGCAATCAGTGTAATAAAAAATAAAGACAAACTAAATGGAAGTAGTACACAGGTTATGACACCATTACTGTACATCATTTATTAGGTAATAAATGATTATTTAAATTAGAATACCAATACTCAGGTAGTGAGAAGTGGTCAGATTTGGGATACATTTTGGAACTAGAAGGACAGCAGTAATCAACAATGATCTTTAAGTCTCTGACTGAGCAAAATGAGTGGCTAATTAAGTATCAACAAGGATGTAGAAGAACAAAGGAAGGTGGCCTCCAGTTTCACTTAGGTGAATGTATTGGTGGTAGAAAAACACTTCAAGGTCATTGTTCTCATCAGGCTGACAAAAATAAAAACATTTTTTTCTTTACCTTTTGCTTTCTCCTTTCCTGCTTGATCAGAACCCTGGACCTGAAAAAGGAAGCAGAATAAAATACATAGTGATTAAAGAAATGACCTTTAAGACAATTGCCAGTTTAGCTTAATAGATTTAGAGTTAAAATCTAAAAGTGTAGTATCATTGCATTTTTTTCTGAAAAGAAACTATAAAAATATTCTTAAAGTATTTACAGTATGATGTTTCACAAAATTTTCTTAGATAGGAAATCCAAGATCTAATAAAAAAAAAAACCTGCATACTGATGATGAATAATTAAGTATAAAATAAATCTGAATTCTAATGCTAAGATAAGCAAAAAAAAAAAAAAAATGCATTGGAAAGAATATATCCCTGAAACATTCTTATCTGATAGCAATATTCTTGGTCAACATTCTTCTTTTTCTTTGTATTTCAACATTCTACTGAAATCAACAGAGAATAGAGAGGAAGTTGAAATCTACTTGGGATCTAAGGAAATGTGAAGTGTATTGCTAGAGCAACATCAGTTACATTAATATATCAGCTGTATTTACTTGAAATCTCATATCTATGTCTTAATCTGTTCAGGCTGCTATAACAAACTACCATAAAGCCAGGGAGCATACCAAGAAGAGAAATTTATTCCTCACAGTTCTAGAGGCTAGGGAGTCCAAGATCAAGGCACCAACACATTCGATGTCTGGTGAGGGCCCACTTTCTGGTTTACAGATGACATTTTTTGCAGTATCTTTATTTAGTAAAAGGGGTGAGCTAGCTCTATGCAACCTCTTTCACAAGGGTATGAATCTGAATCATGAAGACACTGCCCTTGTGACCCAATCACCTTCCAGAGCCACCCCCTCCTAATACCATCACCTTGGGAGTCAGGATTTTAACATATGAACTTGGGGGAAACACAAAAATGCAGACAATAGCATCTTCTTTAAAAAAAAAAAAAACCTAGTAGTTCTAGATGTGTGTTGTATCGATAATCCCTGAGCCAAATACAGCACTGAATACCAATGATAGTGCAGTATTTAATGGTTATATTTGTTCTATTAATAATAGTGGAACACTATAAAATATTCACGACAATATTACCAGATTTACATAACTTTTAGACATGCATAACACTATGGCCTCAAATTCAAGATTTATGTAAAAATAAGTAAAATGACACTGTGTCTTAACTATATAATATCTAATATCAAAATAATCATCGCTAATACTAAATACCATATATCTTTCACCATTCTAGATACTTCAGACACCTTACATGTATAAGCTCATTTAATTCCATGGCAGCTCTGTAAGGTAGGTTCTATTTCTGTACCCACTTGACTGATGAGGAAACTAAGGCAAAGACAGGTTAAGTAACTTCCCCAAGATCACACCGCTTATAAGTGGTAGAGGCAGAATTCAAATCCAGGGTGTCTGATATTGGAGTTCTTAGCCAAAACTGCCTTTCAAGTATATCAACCGAGAATATACAAAGTTGTTCATTTTTCCCAGTGATTTTCATAAACTTTACCAATGACAATTACTAAATACCCCAGACTTTGCAACTTATTGAATGTGTTCTTTAACATACTTCCCATTAACTTTGTTCCCCCATGCAAGAACTAACCAGGCCCAACTCTACTTAGTTTCTGAGATCAGGCACGTTCAGGGTGGACTCATTAGAATCCAGCTGACTCATCAGCTATGTCTCAATTGACCATTTGAACTCATTGAGCAAAGAACCCTATATATTCTGCTGCATGCAGCATCATAAGTGTACTGCTGCCATTCAAACTTTACAAAGAAAAATTTCAAAAAAATTCATTTTACTGACTTACTTGCTAAGACTAAGGAGGACCTGAGAAATTAGTTTATTCTCCATCATTTTAAAACTCGCAAAGCTTATGCACAGAAAGTAAAGTGACTTTTCAAAGTTCAGAAATATAGAAAGTATAACAGAGCTGGCAGTATTACACAATCCAGACTAAAAAGAGTTAACAAAAATAAATGTTTATTGTATAAGCAGTTTCCATGTTATAGAGCTCAGTAAAACTAAGACATCAAAATAAATATGGTCTTCATATATGTATGCATTGTGTGATTTTATTCCAGGCTGATTTTCTCTTATCCAGGACATTCATGGCTATCACCAAATGCTACATACTACTTAATGCGCATCCCTATGTGCCTAAGAAAAAAATTAATTAGGAAGTTAACACCAATATCTACATCAGCCTAGCAATCACTAGACTGCAGTGAAAATGAAAAAGGATTCTGACATATATGTCAAAGGTCATTTCTTAAACAGAACATTTTAGAGTATTAAGGCTATCACTGTTATTAAGAGAATGGTATGTCCACATAAACTAAATATTTTCCCGAATACAGTCACTCTCAATTATTTGCACTAAAGAAGAAGAGTGCGTCAGTCAGAATTCTTATAAGCAACAGAAAGTACATTTGGCTGATTCAAACAGAAAATAAATTTATTAAAAGAAAAATGGATAGCCAAACAGACCTGCTGAGAAGGCATGCTTGTCAAATGGCAAGAACAAGGAAGTCTAGGCAGTTTTGGGAATATGGCCAAAATCATGCAACAATTAGTCTCATAAGGATACCACTGCTGGCACTGGTGAATACTGGATACTGCTGACTATACCATTTCCACTCCTGGACAGCACTTCCCCTGGCATCCTTGTCCCTGAAAATTCAATCCTGCTGCAGCTCCTACAACTGCCTACTACAAAACAGATGAACTGCAGTCCCTATTTTCTTGGTTCACTAACTCTTGATTCAAAGTACAAGACAAGAGCACCAAAATTGAGCTTAGATCATGTACCCATTCACTAGCTGCAAAACAGACTAGGAAACAAGTATCTAGGCTTGTTTATTTGTTGTTGTTGTTGTTGTTGTTGTTGTTGTTTTCAGCTTTACTATAGAGGAAGGTGGCCTGTACCTATCACCAAAACTCCTAAGGTGGTAGACAGATATACCACACATAAACAGGGGCCTCAGATACTGGTATGCCAAAGAACACAAATGTCTACTACACTGCTATAATAAAATGAAAATAGGTAATGATCCAAAAGTCATTTTTATTTGGCTATGTCAGGATATATGTACTCCTTAATAGTTGCTTCTTGTGGTTTGCTTAGGCCAATATAAAAATAAGACAACAGTGATAAGAGACTATATTCCCTAAGTAGTAGGGGAAACTAGCTGGAACTTTATATATGACAAAAATAAATTATAATTAAAAGGACTTGCCAATGAATCCCTAGCAGTCATTGCTAAAAGCATTCCACACTGACTACTGCAGTATTATGTAAGTAGTCAACTGTCATAATTACATTGTAAAGGGTCTCTTTGATTTTATGCAAATGTTCTCCAATATATTTTACTATATAAGTAACTGCTTTAAAACACACCTCTGATCATCATTTAGGGAGATGACTTCCATAGCATGCCCCTACTTAGCTTTCAGTGTTGTTTTACATTCTTCGACTTATGTACTACAACACTCAACCAAACTAAAATATGTGTTTCTCTAATTTTTGTCTTGAAATTTAAATTACTAGTGAATTGGGAGTGAGCTAGAAAGTGGGAATGAGGTTCGTCTTTTTTAAACAGTAATTACTACGTTATTCTGGAAAATGAATTTTTAAAGAAATATGTACAACCATCTCTTTCAATGAAAGTTTGAATGAACAATATTAGTTGCCATTATAATAGGTATTGATTCAAAATCATTTTGTACTTAAAAGAAAATTGGTAGGTCATAACCTCTTCATAGAATCCTCCACAAGTTATCTATTCTAGATAGTAGTAACATAAATATTTGTTACATTATTCTTTGCTAAGAAAGAAAAAAAGTTAAAAACAAAAAAGTATAAAGGGGTTAAAGGAGAGAAGGGAGGGAGAAGGGAAGAGAAAGAGAAATGAGAAAAAAGGAGTAGAGGGAGAGGGAAAAACTACCATGCTAATTACAAAAACGCATGAGGGCATTTCTGCTCCTTGCTATTCCTTCTAGTAAGGAAAGGTTTAAAGGAAAATGCTAAAGAAATACTTCCTTTTTTAAAAAAAATTAAAAAGACACAAATGCAATAAAGTTGCCAAAGAAATGTTTAAAAAAACACTAACACGTACATTTTACATGGAGTATGCAGGAACTATTAAAACTGTATTAGGAATTAAAAACTATGAGTGTCATATAAACTGACAGTTAATACTGTCAGTATTAACTTGTTCTTTTTTGCTTCCTTTGTTTTGTTTTGCTTTTTAGTTTCTTGATCAGTTTGTTTTCTTAGGGGCATCGTGCCATGCAAAAGAGACTGCTCCAGACTGCTAAGCTCTTATAATAATATCTTAAATTTGATGAAAAGTGGAAAATTTAAAGAAAATTAATAGACCAATAATTAGCAAATGAAAAACAGTATTTTATGGTTTGTGTCACACTGAAATTAATATTAACCTAAAACATCAAAATCTAACATTGTTTAGCTGGTAGACTTATTAACATTCAAGACAGTAACTAGCCTAGAAAAAGTACTTACATTGGCTTTCCACAAAACTAAAGCAGGTTGACCTGATGTGATAGGAATAGTAATGATACATGTTAGAATGTTATGGCTTTTAAGTAACTTCTCTTACAATGCAAAAGAAAAAGTTTTCACAGAAGTATGAATTACCAAAGAAAGGTATTAAGGGAAAAAGAACGTTAAACCAATAAAGCAAAACTTCATCTAATATTTAGAATACAGAACCTAATTAAAATAAGTTCTCGGAGACCACATTCTTGCAGTATTTTCACACAGAAAACACTGTTCCACAGCTATAAGCTGTAATCATAAACATGAACGGCCATTTCCTGAGTCACACAGTGGAAGATATTTCAGAATGCAAATGACACTCCAACACAGAAGTATATTTCAAGCTATTTGCATTATCATTAGTTCAAGAAGAAAAAAATGAATATACTCATAGTTCCATTAGTACTATCTCTAAAATTTAGAAATAGTCTTGAAACATTTAACATATTTTCATTAAAATAACTAAACTGGTTCTTAGATGCAATTTAGCAACTAATTTTATAGCTACAAACTTTGTAAGATTTCCACAAAAACATTCCTGATAGTCTTACAGGTAGCTAGACTTGGATTTGAATTTTAATAAGCAATATTATAAATACCATAAAACCTCTACATCCCTAAAACAAACTTTTTTAATACTTTAAGTTCTAGGGTACATATGCACAATGTGCAGGTTGCACAGCTATACACGTGCCATGTTGGTTTGCTGCGCCCATCAACTCGCCATTTACATTAGGTATTTCTCCCAATGCTATCCCTGCCCCAGCCCCTCACCCACCGACAGGCCCCAGTGTGTGATGTTCCCTGTCCTGTGTCCATGTGTTCTCATTGTTCGACTCCCACCTATGAGTGAGAACATGTGGTGTTTGGTTTTCTGTTTTTGAGATAGTTTGCTTAGAACAATGGTTTCCAGTTTCAACCAGGTCCCTGCAAAGGACATAAACTCATCCTTTTCTATGGCTGCATAGCATTCCGTGGTGTATATGTACCACATTTTCTTAATTCAGTCTATCATTGATGGACATTTGGGTTCGTTCCAAGTCTTTTCTATTGTGAATAGCACCACAAGAAACATACATGTGCATGTGTCTTTATCATAGAATGATTTATAATCCTTTGGGTATATGTCCAGTAATGGGATGGCTGGGTCAAATGTATTTCTAGTTCTAGATCCTAAAGGAATCGCCACACTGTCTTCCACAATAGTTGAACTAATTTACATTCCTACCAACAGTGTAAAAGGTTTCCTATCTCTCCACATCCTCCCCAGCATCTGTTGTTTCCTGACTTTTTAATGATCGCCATTCTAACTGGTGTGAGATGGTATCTCATTGTGGTTTTGATTTTCATTTCTCTGATGAGCAGTAATGATGAGGATTTTTGCACATGTCTGTTGGCTGCATAAATGTCTTCTTTTGAGAAGTGTCTGTTCATATCCTTTGCCTACTTTTTGATGGGGTTGTTTTTTGTTTTTTGGGTTTTTTTCTTGTACATTTGTTTAGATTCTGGATATCAGCCCTTTGTCTGATGGGTAGATTGCAAAAATTTTCTCCCATTCTGTAGGTTGCCTGTTTTACACTGCTGATAGTTTCTTTTGCTGTGCAGAAGCTCTGTAGTTTAATTAGATCCCATTTGTCTATTTTGGCTTTTGTTGCTATTGCTTTTGGTGTTTTAGTCATGAAGTCTTTGTCTATGACTATGTTCTGAATGGTATTGCCTAGGTTTTCTTCTAGGGTTTTTATGTTGTTCGGTCTTACATTTAAGTCTTTAATCCACCTTGAGTTAATTTTTGTATACAGTGTAAGGAAGGGATCCAGTTTCAGCTTTCTACATATGGCTAGCCAGTTTTCCCAGCACCATCTATTAAATAGGGAATCCTTTCCCCATTGCTTGTTTTTGTCAGGTTTGTCAAAGATCAGATGGCTGTAGATGTGTGTGGTGTTATTTCTGAGGTCTCTGTTCTGTTCCATTGGTCTATATGTCTGTTTTGGTACCAGCACTATGCTGTTTTGGTTACTGTAACCTTGTAGTATAGTTTGAGGTCAGGCACCATGATGCCTCCAGCTGAAAACTCAATCATCTCAGCCTAAAATCTCCTTAAGCTGATAAGCAACTTCAGCAAAGTCTCAGGATACAAAATTAATGTGCAAAAATCACAAGCATTCCTATACACCAATAATAGACAAACAGCCAAATCATGAGTGAACTCCCGTTCACAATTACTAAAAAGAGAATAAAATACCTAGGAATCCAACTTACAAGGGATGTGAAGGACCTCTTCAAGAGCTACAAACCACTGCTCAACGAAATAAAAGAGGACACAAACAAATGGAAGAACATTCCAAGCTCCTGCATAGGAAGAATCAATATCATGAAAATGGCAATACTGCCCAAAGTAATTTATAGATTCAATGCTATCCCCCTCAAGCTACCACCGATTTTCTTCACAGAATTGGAAAAAATTACTTTAAAGTTCATATGGAACCATAAAAAACTTTTTAATATAAATCTTTTAAAATGTAACTATTGACAAGAAGAAAAAGGGTAGATAACGAACTGAGACTATTATAACGCTTACAGTTAAGTTTCAAGGAGTAAATAAAATCACACACTGCATAACAATGGTTCAGTCAAGGACAGACAACTTATATTATACTACAGTGGTCCCATAAGAGTGTAATGATGCTGACACCTTCCTATCATCTAGTGATTGCCTAGTTGTCAGAACATGGTAGCAAACATTACTAACATGTTGTGGTGATCCTGGTATAAATAAACCTACTGTACTGTAAGTGGTATAAAAGTATAGCACATACAATTATGTAGAGCCCATAATACTTGATAATGATGATAAAAGACTGTGTTACTGTTTTATGTATTTATTATTACTATACTTATTGTTATTTTAGCATATAGTCCTTCAGCTTATTAAAAAAAAATAGTTAATTGTAGAACAGCCTCAGGCAGGCCCTTCAGAATGTGTTTCAGAAGAAGGCATTGTTATCATAGGAGATGACAGCTTCATTCATGTTATTGCCCTGAAGACCTTCCTGTGGAACAAGATGTAGAGGTGAAGACAATGAGATTGATGATCCCTAACCATGTGAGCCTAGATTAATGTGTATATTTGTGTTTTCATTTTTAATAAAAAACTTTGAAAAGTTTTAAGAAATTAAAAATAGAAAAAAATCTTACACACTAAGGATATAGTCTCATACAGCTGTTCAATGTGTTTGTGTTTTAAGCAAAGTGTTATTACGAAAGACTCAAAAAGAATTTAAAAGTTTATAAAGTAAAATATGTTCCATTAGCTTAAGGTTAATTTATTACTAAAGAAAGAAAAACATCTTTAAAAATAAATTTAGTGTAGCCTAAGGGTATAGTGTTTATAAAGTCTACAATAGTATACAGTAATGTCCTAATGCTTCACATTCACTCACCATTCACTCACTGACTCACCCAGGTCAACTCCAGTACTGCAAGCTGCAGTCACGGTAAGTACCCTATATAGATGTACCATTTTTTATCTTTTATATGGTATTTTTACTGCATCCTTTCTATATTAAGATTTGTTTAGATACATAAACACTTACTGTTGTGTTATAATTACTGACGATATTCAGTACAGTAACATGCTGTATAGGTTTGTAGCTTAGGAGCAAAAGACTATGCCATATAGCATAGGTGTGTAGTAGGCTAGACCCCCTAGGTTTCTGTAAGCACAGTCTATGATGTTTACACAACAACAAAATTGTCTAATGGTACATTTCTCAGAATGTAACCCTGTCACTAAGCAACATGTAACTGTATATGTATGTACAAATGTGTATGTGTATGATACATGCATGTATCATACACATAAAAAGATATATGTATATAAATATATACACATTTAAAATGTTATTTGTGGACGAAAATATTGGTTTCATTATGTTGTCAATCTCTAAAATATTTTCTACAAAAACGATTTTCAAAAATAAACTTATTTGGCTAGGTGCAGTGGCTCATGCCTATAATCCCAGCACTTTCGGAGGCTGAGGTGGGAGGATCACCTGAGGTCAGGAATTCAAGACCAGTCTTGCCAATATGGTGAAACCCTGTTTCTACTAAAAATACAAAAACTTAGCCGGGCATGGTTGTCGGGTGCCTGTAATCCCAGCTACTCGGAAGGCTGAGGCAAGAGAATCACTTGAACCCGGGAGTCAGAGGTTGCAGTGAGTCGAGATGGCACCAGTGCACTCCAGCCTGGGAAACATAGAGATATTTCATCTCAAAAAAAAAAATATATAAACTTATTTCATAAGTTAAAACTATATATATATATTTACACATATATATGTAAATCTGGGAACATTAAAGCAAAAACAGTTCTTTACATCAGTTACCAGAAGGTTAAACAAAAAGTATAAGCAGAAATATTTATTGTATACATGTGCTATCATCAATTACTTAAACTGCATATGTCTCTAACAATGTGTTACTCATAGTTTTCAGAAGAAAGCAGTTTTTCAGTATTAATTCCTAATATTTAAATTCTCTTCATAAAACTGCCTGCAATGTTTAAAATTGCATTTGGTTAATAAATTTAAAACTGTTGAACTTTCAATCAACACTCTGCATAATTCACATTAACTGAGAAAATACTTTCTCTACAGATAATGAAGTACCTGGTAAGCTCAGAACAAATTTTGCCAAATGGAAGATACTATCCAATTTTTGTTTTTATATAAGTATTTAGTCCAAATATTTTCACAAGTACTATTTTTATTCAATTTATACCTTATTTTTTACAAGATAAAACTTGACAAATAAGCAGCAATATCTGATTCTTTTAAATATTTATCTAAATGTAGATGCTATAAAACTGTAGACTCCTTCAATTGCATTCTGTTCTTCTAAAAAAAAAAAAAAAATTAACCAATTAAAAGTAGGCACTCCATCAAAACCTTTGTACCAGTCACAATATTCCAATATATCTGAATACCAAAAATATATTTTCAAAGTTAAATCTTGTGCAGAATTCAATTTTAAAAGCCTTATCTTCAATAATTACAATTTACTATGAGCTTCAAAAGTTGAATTTTTGATCAGGCCATTCATGGAATGTTTAAAATAAAAATTTCCAACTGTTTTTGAATAATTTGCCATCAAAGTATAGAGTACCTGCTTATAAAAATGTTCAATAGGCCAGGTACAGTGGCTCATGTCTGTAATCCCAGCACTCTGGGAAGCCGAGGTGGGTGGATCACCTGAGATCAGGAGTTTAAGACCAGCCTGGTCAATATGGCAAAACCCCGTCTCTACTAAAAACACAAAAAATTAGCTGGGCATGGTGGCAGGTGCCTGTAATTGCAGCTACTCAGGAGGCTGAGGTAAGCTAATCGCTTGAACCCGGGAGGTGGAAGTTGCAGTGAGGTGAGATCGCGCCACTGCACTCTAGCCTGGGCAACGAGAGCGAAACTCCGCCTCAAAAAAACAAAACAAAACAAAACAAAACCAGTTCATTAACACTCTAAGACCCATAGATTAATTTATAACATAATTATTCAAAGATTCAAGTGTTCATGAAATTCAATTAATGAAAAGAAGCAAAGAGAAGAAGCTTATAACAACATACTAAAGCATTCCTTTATATACAACATCAGTTTTTCTCAGTTACATTACTGAATATCTATAGAATAATTCATAAGTTTTTGACAACTGTAGTTTCTATATGGTAAAATATCGAACTTCTTTTGATGCAACCACAACCAATTATGAGTATATCTCAGCTTCACAGGTTACTTAATTTAGTAAGAACTCCATTTTAACCATTATACTATGGTCCACAAAATTTGTATCCATATTGCAGAAATAATTTTATCTTCAATGATGAACTTAACTAAATTCACAATTGCATTAATGATAATATTGGATGTTTCACCTTTGACAGAAAGAACTTTTAAGAAATTTTTTTGATTCCATGAATTAGATGAAAAACTTATTGGAATTAGCTTATTTTCTGTTTGCGGCATTGATTACCCTGATAAAATTGGCATCATTCAACTGTTTATGAATTTCTGCTAATAAAAGATACATTTACAGCTATCACTCTTATTTTTGAAAATACACAAGAAAAAATTAAATTAAAATAAGTGGAATTAATTTAAAAGCCATTTGATGTAAATGAAAACTCATACTTCACAATTAATTGGGCCTTCTACAGTTATATATATTATATTGTTATCTGCAGGTATAATCTCCTCAAAAATAACTACTGAATTTGAAAGTAAATTCTGATGCTTTTTCAGTAGATTTGTGTCTTCAGAGTTTCATGTGGCCGGTAACATAACCATGGGAATGCTAAATATTGGCAAACATTTTGTGCACGATTTACAGGTTCGTCATCAACATCCTTGAAAAACAAAGTATCAGTAGTCAAATTTTCATCATACATTAACTTTTCCTTTATTTGAGCTCTCTGCTCCCAAAAAGATTTATTGCAAAAGTATTATCAAACAATGAGAAAAACAGTTGTTGACAAACCCACTATAGCAACAGCCTTCACACTATTCTTTGTATCTTGACAGGCCTGATAAGCCTCTATTCTCTACAAACACTTCATTTACTCCTAATCTAAAATTCCCCACATCTCCTACTGACCCCAACCCAAGCATAGGAGCTATTAGCTTGCATTCATGTAACTAGCTGGTACACTAAGTGGCCAGTAGAGACAGCAGCAATAAATACTTCTCCCACCGTACCGAGCAAGTTAGTTGTCTCTAGCTGCTCATGTCCCAGCACACTTCCATTTTATGAGCAAGGGCCCATCATGCAATCTTTAAAAGGAGTTGTTTGTTAATTTCCATTTGGAAAATATCAGGAAAAGAGAGCTGGATTACCACTGGATGTCTTCCAGATTTAACCTCATGTTAAAGTGAGAACTCTCTTCACTGCACATATGGCTCACACACTAATAGAACCAGGCAGAGGATTAAAAAAAAAAAAAAAAAAAAATGTTCATTGATTCTATCTGGGCTCATTTTAACAGAATTATTAATGGTAGTTTATATTTAGTTAAAAAAACAAACACTCTGAGACAAATGCTAAACTGGGCATGCTACTAGGACCACAGGCATAAACCTTGACCATTTCAGGCAAACTAGGATGATGTTCGCGGTACATTTAAGCACTACCCACATTTAACACATGAAGAAAGAAACATAGAGAAGCATAGAGACAGAGGCTAGTTTACTGTAACGCTAATTAAGCTTAAGCTTCATGGTCCTTCACCTGAATGTGCCCCTTCCAAGGCCCTGTATCTAATTTTGTAGTCACAATTTTGTATTCTTTTTCCACAATCAGGGCTCTGCACAACCTGGATCTGCTCCTGTATGGAAAATTTAATAATTAACCAAAATTTACACAGCCTGTGATCCGTACAAAATGAAATTAGGACTTGTGTGGATTGAGTTTCAAGAACAAAGTTATATCTGAAAATGGAAAAATAGTATTACATTTTTTTCCTACCAGAATCCTAACTGGTATCACTATTTTGGAGTCTCTCCCCACTATATTCCAACCTAAATACCACTAACACCACAAACTAATAGTCATAAGATACAATTTTCACTATGTGACTTCTGAATTTGAATGACTCCTCAATAACATAAATGTTCAACGTCTTTGTCTAGCTTACAAACTCACCATCAAGCAGACATATGCAGACATTATCTCCAACTATTCAAGTAATGCTTTTATTTTTTGTTTTTCTCCATCAAACCTTCTTTTGTCCTTGCCTCTGAGTAGCCAAACTCTCAGCTAAACCTATCCTATGTTCTACTATGGTTCACATTATCTACTTTTTATATCCTATTTTGGCCTCTGACATTAAATATTTTCTAACTTAATGGCAAACCATACTTTTCTTCCCCAATACACTAAAACCTTATAGAAAAAGACTAAATTTCAGTTACTTTGTACTTACACCTGCCACAGTGCTTGGTACACAGCACTCAATAATATTTTGCTTAGATGAACTAAGTCTAGGCCTACATTTACAAATGGTAACCTCTCCCTCACCTAAAGAACTTTGGCTAGGTCTTTCTTATGACATTGATTGCATTCTCCAATCTGAATTATAAAAATAAACTCCCTAATTTAAAAATATCTTATGCTGCATGTATAGTGGTATATTTATAGATCTATAACCGATGTGATTCTGAATAGCATTTTGCAGACCAAAGTCTGGTTATATGTTATCTTCCTCCTTTCTTACTACCACCTTCATACCTGAAGTAAGTATGAATTTGGTGAAACTAGTCATTAATAAACAAGAAAATAAAACAATCTTTTCAAAATTAAAAACAAATCAGTGCTTACATATGTTGTCTCTCAAATCTGCACTTCAACCTGATTAGAAAAATACACGGTCTCAGGGGTGACTTCTAGCAAATATGAAATAAATGTGAGAGGTGTAGGTCACTAATTCCCAGATTAGTAAAAAAAAAAAAAAAAAATTAACTGGTGGGACTGACAATAGATTGATATTTTAATTTTGTCAAAAAAGGATTAAAAATAAAAGGGGGCATTTTAGTATCAAAAAACTTAACAAGGATATAACTTCAGAACAAAAGAAAAAAGAGTCTATTAAATTGAAAAACTTGCTATTATCATTGATTATCAAGTCTCAAAGAGACAGTAGCTTGGGAATTCCTATCATATACATGTAAATTAATTTCTTAGATCAATTTCTTTGCCCTCAATGAGGCCTTGGTTTGAAATGCACTGTTATGATATCTTGCAAAGATGGCCAAAAACCAAAACACTAAAGCCAAACTAAGTAAGCAACTAAAAAAGGAAAATAAGGGAAGCTTATTTCTTCCCCAATCATCGGCTCTTTCCATTACAAAACGATATTTTATGTATGACTGGTAAAGTCCCTAAATTGAAGAGCAGCAAAAGGTCAAATGCCCAGTTTCGTTTTTACAAGAAAAGCTATAAAGATCTTTGCAACTGTAAAACTGTAAAGATATTCCTATCAAATGATTCTGCAACTAAACTCAATAATTATCAGGTTTCTATATACAAGAACAATCTACTTCAAATTAGTGTAAGTAATCTGGTTGCTATTACTAAAACATAGATTTGCTTCATTCATTCACTTGAGAAAAGTATACAGAGAGCCCTTTATTAACTGTTTAAGTGTCTTAATGCAGACTTACCTGGTATCACAAACTAACATTTTTCAAGTTCTTAATACCTTCCATTGCAACTCATCTTTCCCTTTCCTAAGAAGCCTCGCTGAAACCTAGGTCTCCAATTTGATCAAGTATTTATTTCACCTCCATTTTAATTTTAAGAACCAGTGTTTCATTGTTTCCCTTTGGTGCTTGCTCTGTGCACTATTTCTGTCCTTCAAGGCTTAGGGTAACTTCCTGTTTCTTCTTTCTCTGAATTTTCACAGCCCTTTTTCGTGATACTTTTATTTACTTTATTTGTGGCACTCATCTTTCTATACAGCATAGCATGGAAGGTAAGCACATTGGGCTCAAATCCTAACTCTGTCATTCACTAGCTGGGTGACTCTACTCCAGTCACTTAACATTAACTAACTATGCTTCAGCTTCCCCATCAGTAGAATGGGAATAATATTAGTATATGAATCATAGCATTCTTAAGAGCAAATGAATAAGAAGCACTTAGAACAGTGCTTGCGACAATATTAAGTCCTATTTAAATATCTATTATTACAGTGATTTACCTAATTTTAATCTCTTCTTTCTCTCATAGGTTCTTTTTGTGGACCAGATGTATTTTTCTTTTCTGAATCCCCCTCTACATCTTACCAATTCCCTAAAAAGGTAGTCATGTAAAAAATATATTTGCTGAATTACTTACTGTTGAATACTCCGGAATTGTTCTGAAGGAACTTTAGAATTGTTCTCCAATCACTTCACTTGTCTGTATTTTAAGTTCCTAATAGTTCTTAAAATGTTTAACCAAAACATCCCTAACAATGGAGGGGGTAAAAAGTACTCCAGGATGGTTTGGGATAAAGATTAAAATTTCTATTCTATTAGCTCCAATCACCTGCCACTGGTTGCTAAAAGCACTATTTCAGATTGAGGCCCTTTAGGACACTATGAATGCCAAGATCAACTAATCTTGTCTACCCTTGCCTGACAGTCGAAAATGGAGATACTCATTTTTTTTTAATTACTAATCTGGGGCTTTACCGTAAGAAGCCCATCCCTCCACGTAAAATTTATTTAAAATTGCAGTTTATCTGAACATTTCACAAGAGTTTTTCATTTCACTCGACAATACATCCATGTTTGTGTGAAGGTTGATCACACAAATTGAGTCATTCTTGTATTGTCCAACCACATCAGAGTTGAGAAGCCAGGAGGCAAAAGCACTCAGGGCACAGAGCATTGCTACAAAAACGTGATTCTCTGCAAGCCAAGCTGCTGAAACTGCCTAGGACCAGTTATACCAAATAACTACTAAAATGAACTTCCAGGAGTCTATGACTAATTTTTAACTACCACCATCACCCACCAATCAGAGCTTGCCAGCTCCTCACAACTTTACTACTGTCAATGAACTTTCTTTCAAAACCATATGCAACATTTCTCTTTTTTTGTAAAATCCCCACCCTTTTCTTTGTTCTTCAGACATACCAAAGACACACTTTGTGTATGCCCTGAATTGCAATCCAAATAAAACATTAAATTTAGATATTTGTCTCTATATTTTATTTTGACTTTGACGTTTGTATAAATTTAAACACATAATTTTTTTCCCCTAATCTCTGATTAAAACTGATGCTTCGGAGAGATGTAACCATGTTTCTTAAACCCCCAGTACCTAGTATCTCCAGATGCTGCACCTCCAGTTGCTGTACCTCATTTTCAGAAACATAATCCTAGAGTACATATTTCCTGCAGTATATTGTTTTTGCGTCCTCCCAATAGCAACTAAAATATTAGTCCCAAAATAGCCATAAAAGTTTGTGATATATGACAGAATAATAGCAACATCTACATTTTAATAGTGCTAAGCATTTGTAAAATTATTTCATATAATCCTATTTAATATTTTAAAGAATATTAAATTCAAAAACATCGCATTATAATCATGTATCAACTCAATCCTGTTGAAGCCTGTAAATAAATTTTTACTTTTCTCCAAAGTACAAGTCTGCTGCCAAAACACTAGCCAGAAGTAATTCAGGTAAATTGCTAAAATACAATGCTAGCATATTCAACAGGATAAAAGTGCATGCTAAAATTATCAGGCATAGTTACGATACTTAGTGAATACAAAAGCTGTCTTTCCTCCAATAAATTCTTTAGAACTTAAACGCATTATAATCTAACCACATAATTACTGTCCTGGGTCTACTTGTGACAAAAAAATTACACGTAATGGCTTCTTGTTTCAGTCAAAACAATTCTTCTCATCAAGAATTTTGATCAAATGAAATTACAGGCCCACATGATCTCCCCTCAGCTGGACTTTAAGGTCAATAACAATGAATAGGTTATATAAAACTAAATTGTCAATCTATCACGCTTTGTGTTATCAATTCTAAATACAAAATAAATGGCACATTCTCTCAAGTTACTCTAGTAAAAACGGTTCACTTTACTTCCCTTTAAAATACAAACTACAATTTGGATTTATGGTGATACTGCTGCCCCGCCATTGATTTAAGTGCAGCTGGGACTGGTCACAAATAATTTCCAAATTCCAAATGTAAAGACTATGTATCAACTCAGAAGAACCTAAAAGAGGTGCAGACCCGGAAAAAAGGCAGTAGGGGAGGGCTCAGGTGCTAAAAGGCCTCATTAGAGTAACAGCGCATAGAACATGGAGAAGGGGAGGAGGGGCAGCAGGGAAGGTTGCTCACGGGGCCCCCACAGGTGAAGCCTTTTTTAAAGGCAGTGGGAAGAAGCTGAGTTCGTTTTGTTTTGGGAACAGAGACATGGTTATAGAGTCTCCATCGCGATTTGGATAACAATAAAAAGACCCTTTCCTACCAAGTTCTTTCCAGCTAAGGCTGTGACCTCTCCGCTGGAAAGTAGAAAGAGGTGTAGGAATGAATGTCCCAGTCTCAAACTCCAGCTGCACAACTTACCGGGACCCCCCGACCCAATTCATCTTCGCAAATCTTTTGACACCGAGGTCCCTGCGTCTAGAGCTCAGACATCTCAGCTCTGCGCCAAATCGCAGCTTCAACGGGATCCCCCACGGCCTCCTGACAGTCTCAGAGCCTGAAGAAGCTCCTTCTGGTCCAAGGCCCGAGGCCCAACCTCCCAACAGCCTCTGCGGCTTCTGCGTGTTGCTTCCGGTCCTGATAGGGCCGCAAGGGGACGCTGTGGCAAAGCAGCCGGCCTGGCTGACAACGTTTTCATCGCGGAGGCAAGGCAAGCCTAAATAAATGGAAGCCTAACTATCTGACAGGGGCCACAGGATTCGTGTTTCAAAATATCTCCTTCATAATTTTACCTAGTTCTGACAGGTCTCTGACGTCTTTTTCGAATCAGAGACCAGACTTGAGAAAGAAAAAGAAGGCAAGGACACAGTTAAGGATCACTAACGCTAAAAATGATGTTTCCATTCCCATTAATTACCCCATACCCAAATTCCTTAAATATTCTTCACGTGCAGTTTTAATACTCCGTAAACAGGTGTTTATAAGAAACATAGCACTGTAGTAAGTTACCGTTCTGTGCATTGAGTTGCTAAGAGAGCTTGATCAGGCCGGACGCGGTGGCTCACACCTGTCATCCCAGCGCTTTGGGAGGCCGAGGTGGGCAGATCATGAGGTCAGGAGATCAAGACCATCCTAGCTAACGCGGTGAAACCCCGTTTCTACTAAAGATATAAAAAATTACCCGGACGTGGTGGGACACGCCTGTAGTCCCAGCTACTCAGGAGTCTGAGGCAGGAGAATCGCTTCAACCTAGGAGGCAGAGGTTGCAGTGAGTTGAGATACTCCAACCTGGGCAACAGAGCAGACTCCGCTAAAAAAAAAAAAAAAAAAAAAAAAAAAAAAAAAAAAAAAAAAAAAAAAGCTTGATCAAAACTTAATTAGATGTAAAGGTCCAAACATGTTAAAATCCTTACTGAAGAAAAAAATCTCAAACCAAAAATTGAATTATGCTATTTGTTTCTGTATTATGTTTGTATATCCTTACAAAACAATTATCTTACAAGCTGTCCTATAATATTTTGGTTAGAAACTAGGCATCTCTTCTTCCAAATAAATGCACAAAGTATATTTTTCTTAAATTGCCATGTGTTTTTCCAGAACATAACCTGGGGAAGATTTCACAATTCGATATATAGTAATCAATTTTTTGTTAAGTCATTGGAAAATAGTATTTAGAATAGGATTATGTCCCCAGGTAGACATCTTGTTTGATCACATAAATCCTGATTTTTATGACAAAATTCACCAAGGTATATCTAAAATTGAATTAGACCAAGTGAATTCAGCATTTCAGAGAATATTAGACTTTGACACGGAGTTGTTTTTTCAGTAACAAAACCATACAGGCAAGGAGGAGCAATGGCCCTGTGTATTAGCCTTTCCTACTTTCAACATTTTAAAACATATTGACTAAATTAACTCAAAGGGGAAATAATTTGCTAAGGGATTAACTGACTATTTTTTTCTTTATTGTGAGTAAAGGGACATAAGGGGAGGTTGACCAAGTTGTTGAGTAAAGAACTGAGAGCTGGCACTCCATTTGTGGGTGCCAAAAATTAAAACAATTGAACTATTGGAGATAGAGAGTAGAGTGATGGTTACCCAAGGCTGAGAAGGTTAGTGGAGGACTGGGGGAGTGGAAATGGTTAATGGGTTGAAAAATATATTTAGATAGAATGAATAACATATAGTTTTGATAGCACAACAGAATGATTACAGTTAACATTTATCATACATTTTAAACTAACTAAAAGAGAATAATTGGAATGTTTATAACACAAAGAAATAATAAATGCCTGAAGTTATGGATACTTCATTTTCCCTGAAAGACTATTATGTATTATATGCCTTTATCAAAATATTTCATGTACCCCATAAACATATACACCTACTATGTACCCATTAAAATTAAAAAGAAAAATACATAAAAATTGCTCTACTGGACCTAAAATAGCACAGCGTTGGACTCTCTTATTAGCTATCAGTCATGCTAGCCTTACTCATGGAGGCATAAACAGCATGGAAAATGAGATTTTAGGTCAACATTTCAGCTATTACACATAACTATCTAATACCTAGTTCTTATTAGAACTGAGAGCTGGATGGGCCATTTCTTCTCCCTTACTAGAGTCACTTCTTTCCTTCCAGTCACAAGGAGACAGTGAATTAGGCTAAGGAAAGAGTAACCTATGAGATGCATGTTCAGACAAGATATTTACTGGGTTTTCCTTCACAGAAAAAGACATTTCCTTGTGAACCAGGTATTAGATAGTTATGTGTAATAGCTGAAATGTTGACCTAAAATCTCATTTTCCATGTTGTTTATGCCTCCATGAGTAAGGCTAGCATGACTGATAGCTAATAAGAGAGTCCAACGCTGTGTTATTTTAGGGCCAGTAGAGCAATTAGGTAATCTCTTGGGTCAGGAAACAGTTCAAGAAAGCAATATGGCACAGATGAAATACTATTAAGCATTTATTGAGAAGGAAATCCATTCAAAATTCTCAAACCTTTAACAATTTATCTTTACCTATTTCTAAAAATTATTTACTTTCTGGATATTCATAATCTGAACATGCAACACATATATATGTTATGTATACATTTATGTATATACATGTATATATAATTCTTTTATTACAAAAATAATTTCTGATGTTTTACAGTTCATAAAACATATATAGTCTCTAATTTGTATTTTCTATATCTATAAACTCCATTTAATCCATCTCTTTCATGGATATCGGTAGTGTACGTGAGAATGTCACACTTGAGAGCACAGTGATTTGAGAATTATTGATTTTTAAAATTATTCTCATTGTTTCTCAAGATCTTTTCTAAGACGATTTCTCCCCTCTTAAGAAAATTTCAGTATTTTCCCATATAAACACACATAAAGTTGAGATGTCTGTGTGGAAAGTAGGCCTATATACGTTTTTTACTACAGTAACAAATGATTTTTTTCTCCTCTTTCTTTCCCAGTTTGGAATTCAAACTAAATTAACATTCTCTTAGCTTTAATTGCACACCGCCAATAGAAAAAAACTGAAAGAAGGCCGGGCGCTGTGGCTCACGCCTGTGATCTCAGCACTTTGGGAGGCCGAGGCAGGTGGATCACCTGAAGTCAGGAGTTCGAGACCAGCCTGGTCAATATGACAAAACCTCATCTCTACTAAAAATACAAAAATTAGCTGGGCATGGTGGTGGGCACCTGTGATCCCAGCTACTCGAGAGACTGAGGCAGGAGAATCACTTGAACCTGGGAGGCAGAGGTTGCAGTGAGCCTAGATTGTGCCATTGCACTCCAGCCTGGCAACAGAGTGAGGCTCCATCCCCCCCAAAAAAAGAAAGAAAGAAAGAAAAGAAAAAGAAAAAACTGAAAGAAATATCTTGACATTCTTAGTTTTTTACTTACATGCCATATATTTTTACTTACGTGCCATATAGACTCAATTGTCTATACGGCTTCCTGTCTTCTTGAATCCTTCCTCTTCCTTATCTGAAGGCTTGTGCCTAGTCTCAGACACTAGGACCAACTCTTACCCTTGAGACCAGGGTGAGGTGAATGGTGGGAGTGAAATTTAGGTGGTTAGAGTTAGGTCTTCACGTAAGTGGCTCAACATCAAATCAAATCTCACATTGATGTTTTCCACAGTTCAAGTAACTCACTTTCAACCTTCCTTGTACCATGATTCAGGTAACAAAATTTCTGTCTTGATCATTTTCCTGATAAACAATTCTTCATTCTCACAAGTCTCTCACTCCAGATGCTAAAAGCTTGTTTCTGCACTACAACCTCATTATCAGTTGGTAAACTGACCTACCTCCACCTAAGTCCTGTTTGAATCTCTAGTGTCCTTTGCTTCTAAATTTCTCACTGCCGTGCTCCTCCCCAATATGGTTGTATGAATTGAAAACCACTTGCCTCGACTTTCAGCTACTGTCTGACCCATGCGTCCTTCTGTGTACCATGTTCTGCCTAACAACATCCTGCCATCACCCCCAGTTAGGTTTACCCTGGCCTTTAACCTGTCCTGTCGCTGCTAACCCTTTTGTGTTTAGCTGTTAGGAAATGTGACAAAAATGAAAGGCAACCTTACCTTGCATACAACAAAAGCAAGAGCTTAGGAAGAAAAGAGTTTGACAATAACTTCCATGACCACTATGATCTGTACAGACAGGCTTAAAAGGTCTTAATGGGATGATGGAGTGTGCTACTAATATGGCCAGTTATCAAAAAAACTTGCATGAGTTTGACACTCATGTGTCAGTCAATCTGCTGAATTGAATGCAAACAAATGAAGAGATATGTGATGACTGTCAGAATTAATATAACTACATAAGAAAGAAGTTTTAAAAACTTAAAAATATGATTACTTATAAAAGTGAGGACAGTTCTTTATTTGTGATAAACTCAGTAATGAAGATCATTTAATGCTGAGATGGATTTTATATTCCAGCACAGAGGTTTGCAAACTTCTCTAAAGGGCCAAATAGTATCTATTTTAGACTTTGTTGCATCCACCACTGTGGCTTGAAAAAAGCCATAGACAGAGAATAAATGAATGGGTGTGACTGTTTTCCAATAAAACTTTCTTTATAAACACAAAAATGAGAATTTTATATAAATTTCACAGGACAAAATATTCCTCTTTTGATGTATTTTCAACCACTTTAAAAATGTAAAAATCATTCCTAGCTTAAGGGTCATATAAAATTAAGTGGCAGGCTAGATTTGGCCCACCAGTTGTAATTTGCCAACTTCTGTTCTAGCTTAATGCATATTTTCCTAAGGTTCTAATTGACTGGAAATGTGTATGTATGTTGGGGGCCAGCTGCTGGCAAACAAAACTGGCTATAGCTACTGAGTATGCTCAGTGTCACTTAGAAATCCCCAGAAGTTTCAGAATATACATCACTTCTGTAAGATTTCAGTAGATACCACAAGCAAAGGAGCAAGCAGAAAGGGAGTTTTCCGAGAGTTTTAATGAGATGGGGGCAGGGAGAGTGGAGAGCAAAAAAGTGGTTTTTGCATATCCAAAAATATACTCAGCCTTGACTTAAAAAATGCTCTTGGCTGGGCGTGGTGGCCCACGTCTATAATCCAAGCACTTTGGGAGGTTAAGGCAGGTGGATCACTTGAGGCCAGGAGGTTGAGACCAGCCTGGCAAACATGGCAAGACCCATCTCTACTAAAACTACAGAAATTAGCCAGGTATGGTGGCGCACACTTGTAATCCCAGCTACTCGGGCTGCTGAGGCACCAACCTGGGAGGTGGAGGCTGCAGTAAGCCAAGATCGTGCCACTGCACTCCAGCCTGGGTGACAAAGAGAGACTGTCTCAAAAACAAAATAAAACAAAAAAAAAAGCTTTTTACATTTTTTAAAATATGCAGAATTGTCCTTGACTGTTGAACAGTTTAAATCCTCCATTATGGATGTGAAGAAATTTAAGACTCTTAGTTTTTATCAAATAACCAAATAGAAATAGGAAGTAGCCAGTAGATTATCTCTACAGCTAAACAAAACAAACAAAAAAGACACTTGCAAAAGACAAGGAATTCCTGAAAAATGAAGTAAGGTCCTAGAGAAGTTATTTCCATCATCCAACACCAGCTGAATTCCCAAATGGTTAAACTTTGACTATAAGTGCTACCCCCCTCGAAGTAAAAACTACCTAACACATGGGAGTAGTAAAAATGAAACATTGATCTCATTTACTTAATAGTCGCCTCCTTGTAAATAAATATAAGTACATCAGATCTCCAGTTATGGGACTGGAATATTTTTATCATAAGGACAAGTAGGATGGAGGGGAAAAAGGGAGAATGTCTAGAGGCATAGCAAATAATTATTTTCTGTAACACGGAAGACTTTTATCCTATTTATTTACAAGGGATACCCTCAATTACAACCTGTCTATTAGGTTCTGAGACCTTATGTGAAATCAGACCCCCAAAAAAGCCGGGGGTGGGGGGACGGAAAAACAGATCCAAGTGTTTGTATTTGATATTTGGCATTCTCCAGTGTCCCTCCCACTTATCACTTTCTTTTCTGATCCCTTTCAGATTCTTTCCATGCTTTTTCCATATTCATTTTATGTTGATCCTCTTGTCCCTCCTCCCTCATTTCCGTGGTTCCTTCTCCCTCCTCGTCTCGTTAAAACTCTTGGAAATCTCCCTTTCTGCTTGCTCTTGTTTGCGGTAGCTACTGAAATCTTACCGAAGCGATGTATATTCTGAAACTTCTGCGGGTTTCTAAGTGACACTGAACATGCTCAGTAGCTAGAGACGGTTTTGTTCGCTTGGAAATCTCCCTTTCTGCTTGCTCTTCTGTTTGCCGTAGCTACTGAAATCTTACCGAAGTGATGTATATTCTGAAACTTCTGCGGGTTTCTAAGTGACACTGAGCATGCTCAGTAGCTAGAGCGGTTTTTGTTCGCCAGCAGATGGCCTGATTCGACCTCTCCAAAAATAGACATTTAACTCTCTGAACTCCTGTTTAAGGAAGGATGTAATTCGTTTTGCTCTCTCCTCATTTTCAAGGTTCAAAGGGAAGCTGCTAAGATTCCAAGGTCCCACCGCCCTCACAGCCAATGAGGGGCCTGGGAGGGAGGAGCTTGGTGCAGCTGGAGCCTCTGAGAGAATCATTCCCGGTAGATGCAGCGGAGTCTGAGCTCTGCTGCATCTGTCACAGCAGAACAAAATTAAAAACAAAACAGTGGAAGAGAAACGCTGCAGACTATGGGACGCTGTAGGACTTTCTGAAACATTTGCTGGGGATTTCTGTGAAGCATGATCTTTTAAAACGAATTCTTTTGGAAGCCGGTTTGGGTAACTGGGAAAATGACACATATGCTAAATGCAGCAGCTGATCGAGTGAAATGGACCAGATCGAGTGCTGCTAAGAGGGCTGCCTGCCTGGTGGCTGCGGCATATGCTCTGAAAACCCTCTATCCCATCATTGGCAAGCGTTTAAAGCAATCTGGCCACGGGAAGAAAAAAGAAGCAGCTTACCCTGCTGCAGAGAACACAGAAATACTGCATTGCACCGAGACCGTTTGTAAAATACCTTCGCCTGGAGTGAATGCAGATTTCTTCAAACAGCTACTAGAACTTCGGAAAATTTTGTTTCCAAAACTTGTGACCACTGAAACAGGGTGGCTCTGCCTGCACTCAGTGGCTCTAATCTCAAGAACCTTTCTATCTATCTATGTGGCTGGTCTGGATGGAAAAATCGTGAAAAGCATTGTGGAAAAGAAGCCTCGGACTTTCATCATCAAATTAATCAAGTGGCTTATGATTGCCATCCCTGCTACCTTCGTCAACAGTGCAATAAGGTACCTGGAATGCAAATTGGCTTTGGCCTTCAGAACTCGCCTAGTAGACCATGCCTATGAAACCTATTTTACAAATCAGACTTATTATAAAGTGATCAATATGGATGGGAGGCTGGCAAACCCTGACCAATCTCTTACAGAGGATATTATGATGTTCTCCCAATCTGTGGCTCACTTGTATTCTAATCTGACCAAACCTATTTTAGATGTAATCCTGACCTCCTATACACTCATTCAAACTGCTACATCCAGAGGAGCAAGCCCAACTGGGCCCACCCTATTAGCAGGACTTGTGGTATATGCCACTGCTAAAGTGTTGAAAGCCTGTTCTCCCAAATTTGGCAAACTGGTGGCAGAGGAAGCTCATAGAAAAGGCTATTTGCGGTATGTGCACTCCAGAATTATAGCCAATGTAGAAGAAATTGCCTTTTACAGAGGACATAAGGTAAGATAGAAATTAAGGTGATGGGTGAAATGTGAGATTGTTCAAGCTGCCACTGAAGTGCCAGATACCATCTGTTGTCCTGTCGATGGACCCACTTCTTTAGTGTCTTAGATTCCTCTGACATCTAAACCTGTATTAAAATATATGCTTCATTACCCCTTTTAACCGTAACCAGTTAAAGAATTATAGGGTGCAAACTTTTCTGAAGTTTCATGAGAATAAAATTTGCAACACTCTGAAAAAGCCTACTTAGCCTCGGTTACTCAAATATGGTCAGAATTATTTCTAACGTGTTTTCTTAAAACTTAAATCCCAACTTGGTAGGTGGCCCTAGAGCACCTACCAGAAGAAAATATATATTTGGAAACTAAGACTAAACATGTTTCCATTGAAATGGAAAATTTAGAATGATATTCTTTGTTGTTCCTTTGTTGTCGAAGGAGGGGGGGAACCAGGATTTCTTACAGAAGACATTTTTAACAATTTTGCATGTCTGATCAATATGGAGCATCCCCATTCCCAAGAAGCATAGGAAAGTGTCTCACAAAATGGCATTTCTACTACTCTTAGTTCATGTTCAGCACTATATTTTGACTAAATGAAAAGAGGAAGTGAAATGAAATTTTGTCCAGCTTTGAAAAAAAAAAGCTGAGATTAGAGAAGAAATGAGGAGTACAAAAGGAGTTTCAGAATGTTTTCAATTATTGAAGATTTTCAACATTAAGCAGATCCCTAAAACAATTAGCCCAATTATACATACTCATAGTGTATGAAGGTAACTTCAGAATACGAAATAAGACAGAAATTTTAAAGGCAATGCAATCTTAATTTAAATGACTTGGTGAATAAAATAAAGTATTCTACTGTTGAAGACGGCATGTCAATCACCAAGCAGAATTATTTAATTTTTAAAGCATCAGTAATTATCAGTGTCTTTTTTAATAGCAGTAGCAACCTGAAAAAGAATATTTAAAGTAAATTTAGGACTCTTGCTCCCACTTGAAAATTACCTCATATATTGTATTATATCATATTGATTTGTGATTCTTCTTAAACTATTGAATTCAATGATATAAATTATAGTGTGTTTAGACTTCTTGCATAAAAGACAAAATCCAACAAAGTGAGTCAGTTCAAAAGTAGAGTCTATACATATATATGTCATGTGTCCATTTTCAGGTATTTTTGGTGTAATCAACAAGGACAAAGCTCTAACAATTGTTTATTCATATCTTACCTAATATCATTTAGTTTTAACATCTCATGCATAAAATTTAAATATCATAACTATAAATTACTTATATGTATTTTATACCCAACATTATGTCCACTGAGTAGCATAAACTTTTAAAAATAATACACATGTGACCAAAACTAAATAATAACTAATACTGGTGTTAATCTGTATTTATTGGTTGTTAAGACACATAGATAATGCCATACTAAAAAAAAAAAAAAAAAAAAAGAATATGTATATGTCTTTAAGGAAAGTCCTCAACTCTTTTTCCTCTCTATAGGTAGAAATGAAACAACTTCAGAAAAGTTACAAAGCTTTAGCGGATCAGATGAACCTCATTTTATCCAAACGTTTGTGGTACATCATGATAGAACAATTCCTGATGAAGTATGTTTGGAGCAGCAGTGGACTAATTATGGTGGCTATACCTATTATCACTGCGACTGGCTTTGCAGATGGTGGTAATGACATTTATGCTTAATCTCAAATATATGTTTAACATTATTTCTTTTGAAGGTTCCATTGCTAGTTTTATGTGGGCTAAACTGTGTACATAGTCATTATTCTAGTTAATAATAGTCCAAAACAATGGCAGACTTTACAGCATCCAGTAATAAGACCAGCAGTATGAAAAATAAGACAGTGGCTCAAAGACGTTTCCAGTTCTGAGCTATTTCAGAGATCTCTGATGCAGTGTTTCTGGGAGTTGACCTTGAGCAATTTTAATTATATTGCCTAATATAGGATGATTCTCTAGTTCACACTTAACCTCAGAACAAGTCATTACCCTCAGAAAGAGTATAACACAAGCTTTCCTTGTGTGTTATAAACGTTAGTTCTACACATCCCATACATTTAGTCTATAAATATTCTATAACTGAATTTGCCCTGTTTTGTGATTTGAAAAGTCAATTGACTACAGTGGGCAAGCAGGAATATTGCTTCAGGGAATGCTTAAATGCCATGGAACAAGGGCTCCTCTACTTGTGAATAACATAGATAACCTCTTATGCAGCATGATTTGATGGTTTTGTAGGAATGGTGGTTGTCAAGCTGCAGCTGGCTAATTCTATCCTATCACTGTCTCAACAGTTTTTAATAACAGTTTTCATTCTTTGGAATAACAAAGAAAGATAAAGGCAAGGAAGAAAAACCAATGTTAAAATGTTGTATCATCCTTGGATGGGAGTTTGGATCTTAATCTGTTGGAACAGAGAAGAATTAACTGAAGAAGTATTTTCTACTGTTTTCCTAAAATAAGACATCCCTCTTTAAAAATCACAGGACTAAAATTGGCCATGGTGTTTAAGGAGCTAGACAAAAGCATAGGCTTTGTAGTGAAATAGAGTTTTGTTCAACTTTTGGTTCTCCCTCTTCCTACTTGTATCCTCTTAGTCTGTTTAATTAGAGTTGATTAAACTCTCTATACCTTAGTTCCCCATTTGTAAAATGAGAACCAGAAAGGCTACTTCAGAGAATTGTTGTGAGGATTTAACTGAATAATGTTTATGAAGTACAGAACATGTTATACTTGATATGTGGTGACAATTATTACCTAGAAAACTAAGAATATTGTTACAGAATCTATACTGTTTTATAGTTATTTTGTGTAGAATTAAGGATTAATAGCTATTTGTTTGAAGTGATCTAATAAAAACAATAATTACAATATGCCTAAATGTTTTGAAAAAGTGCTTCAATGTTTTAACTAATGCTTACAAAAACACTTGTCAAAGTTGAGTTATCCTTAACATAAATATGTTCATTTTAGTAAGTTAGTATTTGTCAGCCTTTCTCTGTGGCAAGTGCTATACATATATCAATTATACTTCACAACTGAACTGTGTAATAGACAGTATATGTAGACCACTGAGAAAATTGAATTTTATATGGTTTTATGTTTCAAAATTTACTAAAAATAATTTAATTTTAAAAAGTTTATATTGAAAAAGGTATTGTTAGTAATAGTATTTTAGACATAATCCTTTCATAATGAAATAAAATTACTTTTTCAAAAGAGTATTAGAGAGAAAGACACTTTAAAATCTATGGTTTTAATATTAGTTTTACCAAAAAAAGCCAAAACTATCAGATATTCACTTAAAAAGTCATTTCTTAAAATAACAATACTCATTTAAAAAATTTAATATATAATGTACATTAGAGAAAACTCTATAGACAAGATTATGATGTCGTTTTGTTTGTCGTGTGTCCAGTGCTTGGACACACTGGTGTTATTAGAAAACCCAGGAGTATTCAGCATAGAACAACAAAAATGCAGCTATTAAGTGGTGACAAATTAATCCCACAGAGACCAGTAGAAAGTAAACAATGTATAGAAAGAATCTAACAAGCTTATTTAACAAGTTGTAATAATATATTTAAAAATAAATCCTACAAATCCTGAAAATACCATGGTAAATTAAAGAAACATTAAAATTTTAGATTGAAATATAATAACCTCATTGAGGCAAGTGAAACAAAGTATTTTTTAAAGCTTCTTTCAAAAGAAAATTTTTATATAGAGAAAAGTAATGTAAGAATTTCATAGACAGGAAAATGAATTCATATGACAGAATACTGAGAATGTTCTTCAAAATCTGTAATATTAAGGATTACTGTCTGTGCTTGTAATGTTTGCAGATATATGTATGTATTTACCAAATACATTCATCATACAAAGACTTAACACATGAAAATACCAAGTGACTTTACTCAGCCAAAATAATTTTTTAAAGATAATAGTATATCTTTAAGGTTTTAGTTCTTGAAATTACATGCCATGTATTCTAATCTAATCTTCAGTCATTTAGTTGTCCCTTACGTTAAAGTGCATGATGCTATATATTTTAAGGCAAAAAAAAAAAAAAAAAAAAAAGGTGGAAAAATAGGTGAGTCAGGAAGAAATGGCAAGGGGAAAATGTGAAGTAGAGGGGGGACAAAAGGGAATAGAATAAAGAAAAACGAAGGTTGCTCTTCAAATGTTGGCTCTGCTATTTAATAGTTATCCTTTCTGGGAAAGTTACATACACTTTATGTACATCAGTTTTCTATCTTAAGTATAGAGATAATTATACACATCTTTCAAAATTTTTATGAAATTACATGTAACATACTTAATGTGCTTTGAAACAGTCCTTGGCTAAATAAGAACCTAGGCAGAAGCAACTGTTAATATTTATCATATTCTTACCCTGTGGCTCCTGAGTCAGATTTCCTGGATCTTACGCTGGCTTTTTTGCTTTCTAGACTGTGACCCTGGGCAAATCATGTAATTTTTTGTCCTTCAATTTCCACATTTCCGAAATAAGAGAAATGATAGCAGGGTTGTTACAAGCATTAAATAAGATCAGATATGTAAAACTTAGAACAAGGCCTGGCTCACATATATTCAATAGATGTTTGCTAATATGATCATTGCTGTAGTTTAAAGGAGCAGGTTTGAAAGTGATTAGGAATTCAGAAGTGAAAATGGAGATAGGAAGAACCTGCACAATTTTTGTTGGAAGGGAAAGGAAAAATAATTCTATAGCAGATTTGCTGTACTATCCACCTAAAACTTTAAGTGAAATCTTATGGTAAGGACAGGATTATATTTGTATTTGAATTCTCATAATAAAATTACATATAGAACATGACATTTTCACATCAAAAGAGGGGTTTAAAGGCCATGTGGTCTAGAGCCCCAGCTTTGCCTAAAGTCACACAGGTAGTTAGCGGAAGCCCTAAGGATGGAGGGCGTTCTGTAACTCCAGACGCACTGCTTTTTTCTACTGCATCATACTGCCACCATATTAGCTACATTGGAACTTACTCTGTAAGGAACGTGGGTAAGCTTGAGGCAGATTAATCATGGGACCAAATGGTTGGCAAAGAGGCATTGAAGTAGTTAGTTATGTAGAATTTCTATTACATTATTTTAAAAGACTACCACCCCTTTATTTACTTAGCATTAAGAGAATGACTGAAATTATGTGAAGAAAATAGTTACCTGAGGTCTACAACCTCAATTCTTTAACATTAGTAGGCTGCCTTTCTTCTCTTGATATCAAAAGCTGTTCTGGGCAAGGAGGCCAGTGAAAGCTATGAGGTTCCTCTGTCAATATCTTATCACACACACCTAACGAGCAGGAAAAAAGAATGTCTAAGCTACTAGCACTGCCAGTAATGTCCACATGTTTGTGATCTGTGAGTGTGAAGTAGAATATCAGGAGTAACTGAAAGACACTGCATACACTCTAGTAGCATTAGTGAATGCTTTTATTCCTAAAATGTACTACCAATAAGATTATATCCATAGCTTCAGCTTCTGCAGCATTATTGTCTCTCATTCCAATGCCAAATCATTGAAATATTATTTTTTATTGTGGGCCAATTTGGATATAATTGTGCTCTTTTTGACCAATGAACATAGCAGTATTATCAATACATATCAAAGGCATACTTTAAAACTCTAATTAGGTATGCATATAAGTGACTATAATTGTTTAAAGTACAGTATATATGCCAATATGGGCATAATCATTAGTGTACCAGTTAATGAGTTGTCACAAAGTATACTGACCTTCTCACTACCAAGTAGTATTTGCTAGTTTGAAAATTACATAAATAGTATTATGTAATACATACTCTTTTATGACTAGCTTCTTTCACCCAGTATTATGCTTATGGGCTTCATCAGTGTTACCAAGTATAACCATAGTATATTTATTCTCATTGCTATATAGTATCCCATTGTATGACTATACCATTTTATTTAACCATTCTGTTGTTAGTAGACATTAGATTGTATCCAGTTTGGTGCGTATTAATAATAGTGCTGCTAAGAGCATTTTTGTCCATATCTTTTGGTGTATATATACATATCTGTGGGTACTTAACTAGAAGTAGAACTGCTAGATTACAGCCTATGCATAGGTTCAGCTTTAGCAGATTTTGTAAAGTTTTCCAAAAAAAGTTCTTTCAATTTACATTCCCAACAGCAATGTGTAAGGGTTCTAGTTCCTCCACATCATCTTTGTCTGGCTTTTTCGTTTTAGACATTCTCATGAGTGTATAGTGGTACTTCACTGTGGTCTTAGTTTGCATTTCTCTAATGACTAATGAGTTTGAGTACTTTTATTTATTCATTGGACATTTGGATAGCCTTTGTTATGATGTGCCTGTAAGTCTTTTGCTCATTTTTACATTGGTTTATCAGTTTTTTCATATTGATTTGTAAAAGTTTTTAAGTATTATGTAATGAGTCGTTTGTTGGATATATAATATACATGCACACCACACACACACACACACACACACGCACACACACACTTAATCTCAAATATATTTTCCCATTCTACATCTTGCCTTTTTACTCTCTTAATGGTGTCTAATAGAAATTCATACTTTTAATATAGCTTAATTCATCAATAATTTTCTTTATGGTTAGTGATTTTATGTCCTATTTAAGAAATATTTGCCTAACTCAACATAATAAAGACATTCCTTATTGTATCTTCTAGAAATTTCCTTGGTTTTTCATTTCATATTCAAATCTTCAATCATTTAGAATGGATGTTTATATGTGGTGGAGGATAGGCGCAGGTTGTAAATTTTGTCAAGATTTGTCAAGATGACAAAGAGAAAGATAATGAAGAGAAATAAACTCAGATGATAAGTTTGAAAAAAGTAGAAGAATAAACTTACTTTTTATTTTTTAAAAATAATATACCTTATTTCTTTAGATAGGTTTTAAGTTTACAAAAATTGATCAGAAGGTACAGTGGTCCTAAATACCCTCTCGAGATCCCCATAGTTTCCCCAATGCCTTATATCTTGTATTAGTGTGGAACTTTCATTACAACTGATGAACCAATATTTATTTCTTATTAACCAAAGTTCATAATTTACATTAGGCTTCACTCTTTGTGATGTATAGTTCCAAGGTTTATGATAAATATATAAGGCATACCTTAAGTTTAAAATTCTTTCCCGTTTTTTCTGTGAAATAACAAGACATGTGACCAATTTTTAATATGCACTTGTTACTATCAGAGCTCAAAAGTAGCAGTAAAATGAACAGGTATCGTGTTAAATATGAAATCCTTAAATGAGGAACTTTTGACAAAATAGCTAAAAAAATATTTAGTGAAGACAAAAAGAATGTATTGACCTAGAATAAAAACTGCTTAGTATTTTAGGTCATGGATTTATATCTCTGACACTAAGGAATCTGGCCCTGTCCTAGAGGTCAGGCAATTGGCTGTTGGGTGCCTGACAAAATACTACTGGCAATACTCTCACAGTACCTGCCAAAGAAGAACTAGTAGAATAAAAAGCCACATAAAATCTGGAGGAAGTTTTTGTTATTTTATTGCTAAAAACACGAAGAAGACCCAATAGGCATTAATCTGCCAAAGCAAGACAGAAATTATCATGCCATATGAAACGCCAGTCCATCTGTGCAAATGTCTTTTCCTCTTAACAGAGGCTGTCGATGAAAACTACTATTCAAATCCCTTTTAACCCAAATTCATAAAATTCCATAATTATTTTAGATTGTCAGCTGGATTTTCTATGAGCCAAAACTATTCTTAGCATTTTAACTGATTTAGCAATTTACTATTTCGGTACTCTTTTTGTGGCTATCTAAATTTTATCACACATTTACATGTCTTTAAGAATATCTGTAGTCTGTTCCCAGTCTATTTATGTAATCACATCTTTCGCTTCTCCCTTATACCAATGCTCATGAGCCTTTTTGTTTTCCTTCTTTAGGCAAACTAACTAATTAACTTCAAGGGTACTAACAGTAGTTCTCTAGAGCAGTGATTATCAGTAGGGCTAGGAGAGGACACATTGGACTATGGTAAAACATCTCCATTAACTCATGGTGCTTCTGATAGTCCATGAAATCAGTGCTTGACATCAACTCATACTGTAAACTTAACCAATTTGTCATTCAATTAGCATTACTTGACATGTCCCTTCTCTGTGCCATTGCCTACGCGGTACTTTTAATCTATTAAAATTGTATGCCATCTTCAAGACGTCTCTCAAAATCTACTCCTCCATGAAGCATTTTCTGTCTCTTGCAGCAAGTAATAATTTTTGCCCTCTCCAAACACCTTGCATTAACTTATCCAGACTTCACTACATAATTGTTTAGGAATTTGACATCTCTCTTCTACCAAGCTATAAGCCCCCTCGGGAAAATAAAATCTGAAAATCACATTTCTTCCTGTTGTGTCCTGCAGTATCTTGCCTAATTTCTTGCACGTCTAGGTGTCCAGTAAATACTTGCTGGGTGAATTTTACCTTATGTTGTGCAGGTATCCCTTTCAAAATAAGTTGAGCTGTCTATGTGCAAAAAAAGTAAAAATATCTGATAATTACAACAAGGCATAAAATATATATTTGCACTGAAATCCTTTGAGATAAATTAGAGTGAACTAAATATCAAAATGGGCATGGGGCTATCTATATCACTGCTACTTTCTTCCTTAATTTATAATATCTAGCTTGGAAATTTGAAGATAATCTATAGAAAGACCAGCTAGAGAATCAAAGTGATAAAAAGATTAAAGTAACAACCTGGAGAATGTAATTTTGAATACTAAAACAAAAATTGAGTGGATATACAATAATAGCAACGACAACTAGAAAAAATAATAACTGCTGATATTTAGAGCACTTACTGTGGGCCACGTATTAGACTAGCACTTTATTTGGTTTTCACCAATAACCCTTAGAACCCTAAGAGATAGAGCTGTTTGAGATAGTTATGTACCTCATTTTACAGGTGAGAAAATAGGTGTGGAAAAGTGTCTTGCCTACTTACCTTACTACTTGCTCATGAGGAATAAAGCCTAGATTCAGACCTAGTCTAATTCCTAGCTCTTAACCATAATTCTCCATTGACAGTAATTTTGGATGTTCATCCATCCATCCATCCATCCATCCATCTACTCATCCATCCATTCAATACACATTAAGGAGTACTATGTGTTAGACACTATGCTGAATACTAGGAAAAAAGAATAAAAAACACAGTCTTGACTTTCGAAGAAATTAAAGTTCACTGAAAGAGACAAGGATTCCTAGGAAAACCTTTAGTAAAGTGTTAACTCTTAAAGAAGGAGAAAAAGTTAAGCAAGAAAGGAAGGAAAATATATTAAAGTCCAAAGAAATCACATATACAAATGCCAGAGGATTAACAGAGTATGTCATGTATGGGGTGCTGCTGGAGCATAGGGTGAAGGATGGTTGAGAAAGGTAGACAGAGACTATATTATGAGAATCAGCTAATTTACATTTCTATTAAAGAAACCACACCACAAATATTTGCTTATTAGTTAGTAGTATTAATATTTAATTACCAGATCAATACTATTTTATTGCCCAGTAGGTATTTTATTTTATTTTATTTTATTTTATTTCATTTTATTTTATTTTTGAGGCAGCGTCTCTCTCTGTCACCCAGGTTGGAGTGTAGTGGCGTGATCTCTGCTCACTGCAACCTTTGCCTCCCAGGTTCAAGCAATTCTTGTGCCTCAGCCTCCCAAGGAGCTGGGATTACAGGGATCTGCCATCACGCCCGGCTAATTTTCGTTTTTTCAGTAGAGATAGGGTTTCACCGTGTTGACCAGGCTGGTCTCAAACTCCTGGCCTCAAGTGATCTGCCTGCCTCGGACTCCCAGAGTGCCAGGACTACTGGCATGAGCCACCACGCCAGTCTGCCCAGTAGTACTTTATTGCACCCTCCTCAGGGCAGGGAGTCCAATATGGAAAGGGTTGAAAGAATGCTAAATGAAAATAGTCTTAGTTCCTTTTGATTTATTTGTACCAAGTCTCATTTTGGAAAAGTAATAAAACAAGAGGAACTTTAAACAAAATCTGATACAAACACTGTTATTTCTCTCCTCTCCTCTCTGCTCCTCTATCTTCCTTTCTTTTCCCCTTCCCTTCCCTTCCCTTCCCTTCCCTTCCCTTCCCTTCCCTTCCCTTCCCTTCCCTTCCCTTCCCTTCCCCTCCCTTCCCCCTCCTTTCCCTTCCCTTCCCTCTTTTGAGACGGGGTCTCACTCTGTGGCCCAGGCTGGAGTCCAGTGGCATGATCTCGGCTCGCTGCAACCTCCACCTCCCAGGTTCAAGTGATCCTCCTGCCTCAGCCTCCCAAGGAGCTGGGACTACAAGCACACGCCACCACATCTGGCTTATTTTGTATTTTTAGTAGAGACAGGGTTTCACCATATTGGCCAGGCTAGTCTCGAATTCCTGACCTCACGTGATCCACCCACCTAGGCCTCTCAAAGTGCTGGGATTACAGGCGTGAGCCACTGCACCTGGCCCAAACACTGAATTTTCAATGATTCATTATATTTCTAGAAAATTGCTACTACTAACGAAAAATTAATATGTGGTTGTTTTAGCCACAATTTAGTTTGTATAATATAAAACATTAAGTTACTAAAAAAAAAAAAAAAAAAAAAAAACTCAATAGTTTTGTAATTTGCTTTTATATCTAGAGGATGGCCAAAAGCAAGTCATGGTTAGTGAACGGACAGAAGCCTTTACCACTGCTCGAAATTTACTGGCCTCTGGAGCTGATGCTATTGAAAGGATTATGTCTTCATACAAAGAGGTACTTGCATTTCTTATTGTCAATTCGATTAAAATAAAATTTATGAAAATCAAGCAAAATGTCAATTACCAGTATACTTAGTATTTTGGAAACATATCTTTTCTCTGCCAAAATTGCTGAGTATAATCAAGATTAAGGGCAGCAACTCCCCAGTGTAATGCTGCTAATATCCTTTGTTTTTATACTATCAATTGTTACTTCTCTTTGTCTCTCTATAGTATATTATCTTTGTTTTACATTGTAAAGAAACCCTTAGGTATGAACTCCGGAGGCAGAGTGCCTAAATTTTCGTTTTTGCTCCAGTATTTACAAATTATGTGACCTTAGCTCAAGTTCCCTAACGTGTCTGTGTCTCTGTTTCTTCATCTATAAAATGGGATAATGATAACACTGACTTATGGGGTTCTTGTGAGCTGATACATGTAGAATATTTAAAACAGCACATATTAAACACTCAATAAATGTTAGCTAATAACATTTCTTATATATCTTGCAAGCTTTTACCTTTCCTTTGTTAAATGGGTAATACCTTCTTACCATTCCGCATTCCTTCTGCAGAGTTTGAGTCTTCCTCTTTTGTGTCCATCTCAGTGTATATCTGATGTTTCATCACATTATAACTGTCTATATTGCCTGCATCACACCACTCAGCTCCTTGAAGCAGGAACTGTCTTACTCATCTTTACATTCCTAATATCCATTTTCATACTTGCAATACTGTATATGGTTAATAAATATTTGTTGACAAAATAATAATAAGACCTGCAGATACCACAGGACCAACGTTAAAATTACTTAATTTAATTCAGATATTATATAATCTTCCCATAAAAGTTATTCTCACTACCAATTACTCTTACGGCTATCATATTAATATAAATTCTAGAACATCATTATAAATTTAGCTGCATATTAAGTCAGCCTTGAATAAACTATATAAAAGAGTTACAAAGGGCTAGCAAGCAACTCAATTTTTTTAAAAAGTTCAAATAGTAATGTTGATAATCTGGAGACAGTCTTTGGGATAGATTTGTTGATGTAATAAATTACTTAATATTAAAATTAAATGACAAATCAAGATTTTGTTTATCGCACATTAAAACATTGTGCTATCTAAGTTAGAGAAATGATATCAATTAGTTTTTCTAAACTGTCTCCAACTCAACAAATTATTGCATTTTGCCTTATTTTGCTTGAATTGACTTTTAATCATAAAATGTTCACTTCTAAAAATTCTTGTACTGCTGTGACGGCACATGAAAGCACCCACCATATCTTCTCTGCTAGCACCAGAGGGACCAAGTTTCCTTTGTAGAGTTAGGGTTCTAAGACAAATTCCCTGTCTTGTACCCCAAAGTAATTTGTCTACCGGCACATTCTTAGTTTTTTTCAGACACTTCTGCTGTCTTCACACTCCATCATGGTCCACTGATTCATTGCCTCCTGCCTTTCTTGAATTGACCTCTACTTGTGGTTTTGGAATTCTTTTCTATGCAAATATTTATATTTGCCCAGGTTTCACTTGAATCCATATTTTGCTAATCTTTAAATTTGTTTTCCTCTACTTGGCAACTAAGAGGTTCTTCTAGATAACATTAGAAATCATTTAAATAGCTATAACATTAACATACAGAAATGAAATAATAGTGTAATTACAGATCTCTCAGTAGAGATGTGTGGTAGAAGGCTTTTAATAATAATACCTACACATTTACTGCTTACGTTTTGCATACACAGAAATTTTACACAAATGTCGACATTGTTGTATTCTGCAATTTATTAAGAAATATTTATTGCCGGGCGCGGTGGCTCAAGCCTGTAATCCCAGCACTTTGGGAGGCCGAGACGGGCGGATCACGAGGTCAGGAGATCGAGACCATCCTGGCTAACACGGTGAAACCCCGTCTCTACTAAAAAATACAAAAAACTAGCCGGGCGCGGTGGCGGGCGCCTGTAGTCCCAACTACTCGGGAGGCTGAGGCAGGAGAATGGCGTGAACCCGGGAGGCGGAGCTTGCAGTGAGCTGAGATCCGGCCACTGCACTCCAGCCTGGGCGGCAGAGCGAGACTCCGTCTCAAAAAAAAAAAAAAAAAAGAAAAAAAAAAGAAATATTTATTTCTGAGATGTCTTGATTATTCTTGTGCATTCTTGTGCAAGAACTATCCTTAGTTCTTGTGCATTCTTTTTCATTGAGACACATGTTCTTGATAAGAAATGAGTCACCTTTCACAGTACCCTGATAACAAGGTGTTCTTTTAATAGAAAAACAGCAGTAGGTTAACCAAAGTAAACAGCTGAAAGAATAGGAACAAGGCACCATTCCATTGAGCTTTGTGGACTAAAGTAGAGATTTAGCTCATCTTATAATCTTACCTAGAAAAAAAGAATATATTTAATGTTTTTCTTTGGGCATATAAATCATGTTTGGCTTCAAAAGAAGCTGGATTCTGGGAATTATACTGAAAAGGATTTGAAGCTTTTCATTGAGCTTGCTCTCAATATTGGTATCCTTCCAAATATAGTAATTTTGACAATCAATTTGGCTTGGAAACATTCATTTCATAATAGGACAAAAGGTACTTTTCTCCTACTTAAAATCTTCTATTTTAAATAGAAAAAAGATACAAAAAATAAAAGATTATAATTTCATTGAAGACCTTAAGCTTTCCACAAAATTTTTAATTTATTGGAAATGAATTTCATCATGTAAACAGAGGCCAAATCAGAAATTTGACTGAATGATCCTTAACTCTCATTAATATTCTAAAATCTGTGTATTATGTTTTATAATTTCAATCAAACATGTTATGGTGTTATAGTGCTCTCTTGTACTGTCATTTGTTTTAGTTTTCAAATGTATTATATATCTCATGTATAATACGATAGGATCTTCAACATTAAGTCAAGAAACTTATATGATTACATATTTATTTATTTATTTATTGTCTTGGGTCTAGTAACTCCATTTTATCTCTCTGCATTGCTTTCAGGTAACTGAATTAGCAGGCTACACTGCTCGAGTGTACAATATGTTTTGGGTCTTTGATGAAGTAAAAAGAGGCATTTATAAGAGAACTGCTGTCATTCAAGAGTCTGAAAGCCATAGCAAGAATGGAGCTAATGTAGAATTACCGCTCAGTGACACATTGGCAATTAAAGGTATTAAACTCAAGTGCTTTTGTATTTTCCTACATGTAAGTGTTTATCAACAGAACCAAAGTTTAAGAAGATAGCTTTTAGTAGTTACAAGGAACCAACATTTAAATAACCAACATTATTTAAACAGCAATCCCTAATATAAGTGTTGCAATTTGAGGGGTGGTGACTGATATTACCACAAAAACACAGTGTTATGCTACTTTTATTTAGGACACAAATTTCCAAATTATTTTTGGAAACTGAACATATGGCATAATGAATCATTTGCTTTTAAAATTCAACTAACAAATAGAATTCGATCTAATGTCATGTTGTTCTTCATAATACTGTTTCTAAACTTAAGTTTGGTTACATATTTTTTTTAATTGCGTTATTCTCTGTCGTAATTCCCTTTTTTGCAGCACTGTGTTTTTTTTTCTATAGAAATGTTAATTTAGGGAAATAGAGTATTTGTCAAAATTAGGGCTGGGTTATTTCAGATTGTATAGCTTTGCTATTGTAATGATGTTGACATTCGATTATTATAAAATAATGTTTCTCAGAAAGATATTCCAAGTAGATGTGTCAATATGTACAAATTTGCATTACATTAAACCTTGCCTCAGGTCTGGATATCTATATTTACATTTGTTTCTGTAATTTACTACTGTGAATTATCTTTATAATTGAAATTACCTGTTAGACTGCATTATAATTTAAGTTATTTAATCAGAAACCCATGATAATGTTTGTATCTTACACTTTTTCTTAATTACAGGAAAAGTTATCGATGTGGATCATGGAATTATTTGTGAAAATGTTCCCATAATTACACCAGCAGGAGAAGTGGTGGCTTCCAGGCTAAACTTCAAAGTAAGATGATATTCAAGAATCTTCTGATTGTTGCCATCACACTAATACAAACAACTCAGAATTCATGTACCTTATGTTAAATACTTGGAGGAGCATTTGGAAAGGGGAAATCAAGAAAGGTATGCACAGTGGCTCAATTACAGAAGCAGTTACCCCTCAGAAAGCAGAGAGAAAAGAGAAATTTGATTTCTACTGCTTTATTGCCAGGTCAAAAATCAAAATTATAGTGCACAAGGTAATTTTGGGGAACAATAGGAAATTTCATCAGAAATTTGTATCTGGAAATAAATTTTCATTTTTTGCCCTATAGAAATTACTTTCTAAAAAGCCTATACTGTAATATATTTACTAAAATATGAATAGATGTCATTAGCAAGTTTAATTTTGTCAATATACATTCTGTGACTTAAATTTTTAAAATAAATTACATGTACTAATGTACAATTATAATCAGAAGATCTATGGATTGGAATTTAGTTTTTAATTCTGTTGACAATAATTTCTTATTCTTGTGTACTGATTACAAAAACTAAAAAGTAAAAGTATCCAATAAACCTGAGTCTCTGACTTAAGGCATTATAAAATTCAAACACACATTTTGGGATTGAAGCACAAAATAATTTGCTGACAAGTATTAATGACTATAATATAGCAAGTTGAGCTAGGTTCAAACAAAGAAATGATTTGACTTGATAAAATAATTGCAAACATGACAAACATATGCTAATTAATGATTTTAGTATGGACTTTAGTCAAGGTTTAATTATTAAAGATGTATTTGCAAATGTTTTGGGTTACTGAGAGTTGAAAGGAGAGGATGAGTAGCATCGAACAGGGTAAAATCCTGTGTCAGTAAATTTAAAGAAATTGTATTTTAGCTGCAATTTGGTCAGACTTTATTTTTCCATGTGTAGACCTATAGGGTGGTCTAATTACTAGGATCTGAACACAAGTACCAATTAGGTACTAATGGCATACATATTTAACTATTTATTAATGGTTTCACAGTTTATAGTTTATGATTTTATAGAGAGGGTTTTTTTTTGGTCAGGATAGGTTTTATAATATCAACTCTTGTTGCTCTATTTATTAAATAAATAGTGTATGTGTCTTGAGCTTTGCTTACTAACTACATTAGTGTGGGCATATCACACTCTTTCTGCAGAAAAATATAGAGAAGTTTCTTTTATATAAAATGAACTAAACTAAAAATACTCAATCTAGTGAAAGTATCTTAGAAGATTTGAAGTTGTACAAAGATATGTGTTAGTAAAGTACACTTTCTTCATAATTACTTATTTCTAACTCAGAGAATTATATTTAAATTCTCAGGTACCTAAAATATAATAGGAAGTTCTGTATCCTCTCCATAGATTGAAAAATAAGTTTCTAGAGGAAAGGATCTCATACCTTTGTTAGCCTTCAGGATTAAAAAATCATTTGCAGGCCAGGCATGGTGGCTCATGCCTGTAATCTCAGCGCTTTGAGAGGCTGAGGTGGGCAGATCAGCTGAGGTCAGGAATTCAAGACCAGCCTGGCCAACATGGTGAAACCCTGTCTCTGCTAAAAACACAAAAATTAGCCGGGCATTGTGGCAGGCACCTGTAATCCCAGCTACTCAGGAGTCTGAGGCACAAGAATCGCTTGAACCCAGGAAGCAGAGGTTGTAGTGAGCCAAGATCATGCCACTGTACTCCAGCCTGAGACAGAATAAGACTCAGTCTCAAAAAATAAATAAATATATATATGAATTTTTAAAAGTTTAAAAATTATTTGCAGAAGAAAAGTTAGTGAGTGTGAGACAAAAGAATTCTAAGCATCAGAGAACTTTATGCTGAGAAAATATTAATATTAATGTAGAAAGTCTCCAATTACCCCTCAAAATGTGTTAAATTTCTTAGAGTTCCTAATAGAGAATGGCCTTATTAAAATATTTGCCAATGTGCTTTTCACCATGGTATATATGTTTTTAAAAAATCATTTGGAAAATATTTACGCTTCTACAAAATTTAACTTTTCTCTAGTGGAAGCTTTTTCTCTAGTGGAAGAGCACAGGCAGATAACAAATTAATTTTTTCTAGCTTCTTCCTGAGATTTTCTTGGTATGCTAGCAATATAATACTCTTTCATTTTTGAGTTTCAGTATAATATATTCTACATTATTGATACTTGAATATTGGTGTCCATTCTAAACAAAGCTAGATCTACAGCCATCCTGTAAATTTCTGATATTTATTTTTTGGGTATCACTGATTATAAAATTTCGTTTGCTCTTGGTAGAAGTAAATATAAATTTTAAATGGTGTTTCTATTGCTTGTTCTTCACTATACCCTTTAAATACCGTAATAAGACAACTTCTTCATCCTATTATGTGGAATGGGAACTCATGAAATTTAACAGTTTAAATGTCAATAATAAGAGAAAATAAACGGAATCATCCAATAAATAATAAATAAATAACCTCTGTTTTATTTATGAATATTATATATATATTATTCATATATACGTAATGTTCTATATGTGTGTGTTTTAATTCATCCCTAGACATGAGACTAAAATACAATCCTCTTTCTTTCCTCTATCCTTGGTTTGTTAAAGGTATTTCCTCCATCTGTGAATAAAGCAGAATTTGAATCATCTTCTCTCTCTGATTATGGGCTTTTGTGATTTTTGTAGCATTTCAGATGGCTGAAGTATAAAACTAAACAACCCAGCTGACTCCTTGGATAACTGTGATTTGTAGCTATTAACTGCAGTTAATTTTCAGTTGTATTTGAATTCAATGTAAATTTAATTCAATATTAATATCAAAATATAATGTAACATATTTTTATTTATTTTATTTTATTTTATTTTTTTAGAAACAGAGTCTCTCTCTGTCGCCCAGGCTGGAGTGCAGTGGCCTGATTTCGGCTCACTGCAAGCTCTGCCTCCCGGGTTCACGCCATTCTCCTGCCACAGCCTCCGGAGTAGCTGGGACTACAGGCTCCTGCCACCACGCCCAGCTAATTTTTTGTATTTTTAGTAGAAACAGGTTTCACCCTGTTAGCCAGGATGGTCTCGATCTCTTGACCTCGTGATCCGCCCACCTCGGCCTCCCAAAGTGCTGGGATTACAGGCGTAAGCCACTACATCCCACATTTTTATTTAAATTTTTATGATTTGTCTTATTTCCCAAGCAGTTGTTTTTCTCTATGTGTATGTGGTATCTGATAACAAATTATAATTTTGGAAAGCCAGTGCCCATTTCGAGAAGATTCATTTCCTTTGGAATTGAATTATGTAATGATGCTTTTAGCTTCAGAGAATAGTCAAAAGCCAAACTTTTTCTCAACCCTGAAAAATATTTTTCCTTGATCTCTTGCCCATTCTGGGTTATCATGTGTTTGAACATTTAAAAAAAATAATTCACTTTTAGGTGCTGCCAAAAGAAATCATTTTAAACTATTGCAGTTTGTAATTTTATTTCTTACTTTAGGTAGAAGAAGGAATGCATCTTTTGATAACTGGTCCCAATGGTTGTGGGAAAAGTTCTCTCTTCAGAATTCTAAGTGGGCTCTGGCCTGTGTATGAAGGAGTCCTCTATAAACCACCTCCTCAACATATGTTTTATATTCCACAAAGGTAAGTATATCTTTTTACATTACAAGAAACAATGTCCTTTTGCTCTTGAATTGTCTTGATTCCTCAAGCTCCTCAGTTTATATATCTTTAAGAATGTTTTTATTAAGAGAAGCTATTAAGGAAATAAAAATTCACTTAGCCCAACATGTTTTATTACTGCTTTGATTGTAATACTCTCTAGGACAATAGCACTTCCTTTCATTTTCACGTCTGTCTAGATGGAATAAATACACAGAGACTGCAGATGTTAGTCTCAAGGAATAACAAGCAGGCTGTTCCAGAGAATGATTAGATTGCCTGAGATGTCAGATTATCTCTTCTCACAGAAAAAAAATAACACTTGGATAAGTATACAGCTCTCTCCATCAAGCTGCATACATTCACATATTCTAAAATTGTTCATTTCTATTCGAGCCTCCATAAAATAGGCTTTACACTTATGCTATATGATTATTTAATGATTTATAACTTTCTTAAGTAAAATTTTTTTACTGTAAGAATGAGAATCATGTAAACATAGAAAAAGAACATTATTTCTTCAGAGCTCTTTAGCTGTCGTCTTCCCTGAGAACAATTAGAAAGGTCTAAAATTAAAAGTTATACACTGAGAATTTGGAATATTCATTGTGGATAAGAGAAGATGAAGTTTGAAGAACTTCCTCATGTTAATTGGACCCAGTAATTTTTCCATCTGTCATCATCCTGGTTACATAGACATTCCATAGAGCACTCCTACTATGTCAGAGGACTGTTTTGTGGAATCTAACAAGCACCTAGGCTGGAAGTATAGTACAAACACAAACATAAAAGTCACATCAAGTATGGTGCTCTCATATGTCTCTTTTGTCCCTGTGCCTTTGCCTGAATGTACTGTACAATCCTGTGTACTGGCCTAATTTTTAGACCAGACATAGTAGTTAGGCAGATGAGGTTTTGTGGGCTTTTTTCTTTAAAGTAAGACCTATGGTAGTAGTAGGAAGCTGCCTGGAATATAGGAAAATGAAGAACTGCATTGGCTGAAAATGCTGGACATAAGCAATGACATAGATATTTGTATTTAACACAAAATAGATAACATCTTGTGACACCAGAAATATTGTCCCTTTCCGTCTATGCTTTCAATTCCTTTGGGAAACATTCTGATTCTGAAAGCTAAATTATACTGCCAAAAGTTTCTTTTTTAGACATTTATATGCTTGGCTGACTTTACTTTTTTATTTAGGTTAGAAGGCATAGAATTATGAAGAAAATTTTCTATTATATCATATAATTTGATTCTCTCGATGCAAGTAAAAGTACATAAATAAATTACATATTTTTAGCTATAGTTGTTGTATATAACTTTGACCTGAACAGTATAAGACATTTTCAGAGAATACGAAAGTGAAGAAATTCTAGCCTTTGCTTGCAGAGATACTCGACCATGTTACTTTGCAACAAACATAAATTACTAGGAAACTTTTTCTTAATTAGGAAATTTACTGTTGCCTAAGCAAATAAATCAACCACAATCTAGTTAAGGAGAAAAATAACAATGAGAACTCTACTTTTAAGGCTAAAATGTATTTTAATAATTACTGTTAAAAGTCATTTACCTTGATTCTATGGCTTTTAGAAACATGAACATTTGGGTATATGTTGAAAGTTTTATGGGACCATTATCCTTGCTAAAACCATACAATTTATTTAAATGCATATGTAAACTGAGAATCTAAATGTAGTCTTTGTTTCTTACATTCTAAAAGCTGCTGATTTTTTCAAGTAAATTTTAAAAATAATCTTACATATGTTTATGGTGTAAAAGAAAGCTGCTATGCAATGTATTTCAAAATATTTGTTGGTAGGTAACTGCCTTCTGTTATTCTCATTAGTAAATATTATAATCTGGCTGGGTGCAGTGGCTCACGCCTGTAATCCTAGCACTTTGGGAGGCCGAGGTGGGCGGATCACCTGAGGTCAGGAGTTCGAGACCAGCCTGACCAACATGGAGAAACCCCATCTCTACTAAGAACACAAAATTATCCGGGCATGGTGGCCCATGTCTGTAATCACAGCTACTTGGGAGGTTGAGGCAGAAGAATCACTTGAACCCAGGAGGTGGAGGTTGCAGTGAGCTGAGATCATGCCATTGCACTCCAGCCTGGGCAATAAGAGCGAAACTCCACCATACACACACACACACACACACACACACACACACACACACACACACACATATATAAATATAAATATATTTGTATACAAATATTTATATATTAAAATATATATTATATATTTATATATAATCTAACTTATTGCATTAATTCATAATAATTGAATATAAGTTAACTACTAGTTTAGCAGCAAAAAAATAAAATTTCAATATAGAATTGAGACTTATGTATGAACTTCACAAGTCATAAAACAGACCTTTACAATAATCCGCCTGTATTCACTTTTTGTGATTGAAAGACTTCTGGGTAGGGGATGAATCTCTTTATGGATTGATCAGAATGTATGTTAATTGTTACTTCCATGGAAGAAAAATAGAGTATATTTTGTAAAAGTAGATTTATAATGATGTCATGTAGTGCACAGAAGAAAGAAGTGAACCACTAAGGAAAAGTTCTAATTAACTATATTAGGCAATATATTTTTTTAACCAAATCTTCACAAAGAATGCTGCTATAGCTCAGTTCATAAGCTTGGAAACCTGAATTCCTAAGAAATTATAAAACCACCTCAATGTTTTCCCAGCTAGTGTTATGTAGTATTTTAGCAGTGTTAATAATGAGAACCAGATAAAAGAAAATCTTGGCTTTCGTTGAAAAATACACACACACAAAAACGTTGGCAGATAAATTAGTTTCAAAACAGCTTCCCCTTATCCTATCTTTATTAATGATGACATATGATCATTAGTGGAGCATCAGATACATTTTTGGAAAGAAATGTTTCATCAAAATGTAGATTAACCATTCTAAATCTATGGAATGGTGTATGTTAAAATGCTTAGTATTTCTCAGCTAATACTTTAAATGAGTATTCTGGAAATTTTAGGCTGTTTGAGTTTCTGAGCCATGTGAATGTACTCCTTAAGGTGATGACTGAAACCCACTGCTCTCTCCTATATTAGCCATACCTGACCTCAGGAAAAGTCTTTCATTTGGACATAGATCCTGAATTTCTTCTGTCAATACTTGTTGCAGTTTATCTGTCTTCCCAATCCCTAAGGAGAGATTTGCGATCCCCTGCTCTCACTTTCACAAATCCACTAATTTATGGTCTATTTGTTACTTCCTAATCCCCTGGTAAGTTTCTGTCTTCATCCATGACAGCCCTAAACCCACCCTTTTATTTGTTTATTTTGTTCACCTGCTAACAAAATTTTATAGTATGCTAACAATCACCAAAATAATAAATTGGAATATTTAGTGGGAGTTGGGAGTAGAGAGAGAGTGGGAGAGAAGCAACAGAGGAAGGGAGGGAAGGAAGAAAGTTAGATGATAATAGATATTTGCTGACAAAATATATTTTGCTCAGAGCAAAATCTTGCTTTCTTTTGTACTAGTTTTTAAAAATAATACTCCAGAAGATAATTTGCATACATCACATTACAGTCGGGCCTCCGTATCTGCAGCTTCCACATCCTTGGATTCAACCCACCATGAATAAAAAATATTTTAAAAATAAACACTAAAAACAACATAACAATAAAAAATCACACAAACAGAAAACCAATGCATAGTATTTGTATTGTGGTAGGTATTACAAGTAATCTAAACATGATTTAAAGTATATAAGGGGATGTGTGTAGGTTATGTGCAAATACTATGGCCATTTTATATAAAGGCATCTGTGGATTTTGGTGTTTTCTGGGGTCCTGGAAACAATTCCACCATGGGCACCAACCCATCATGTAATTCTAACACTTATGCTCTTACTACCTACCCTTCCTTGGCAGAAATATCTTGAAAAAGAAATTTTAATCATAATTCTTACTATTCAGATTTACTATACAGGCCCAAATACTAAGGCCCACAAGATCTGAAATAGATTCAGGCTTCCCATAATGGTGTACAAAAAGGTAACTTGTATAAACTTCTGCCCATCCATGACTTTGGAGTCTGAGAAGCAAAAGGTTAGGAAAGTGAAAGAAGGATTATAAGTATAGAATTAAATCTGATCAAATTTTTTTTAAAAGAAAGACAAAGAAAAAAGGGGGAGAAATAGCTGGAGTATTGTGCTTCATGTCAGAGAAATACAATTTTTTTCATTTAGTCTTTTTAGGATAGACAATAATTAGGATGTAGTCTGATTATGATGTTTATGTATCATTTAGTTATAAATAAAAACATTCAACTAACTGAAATAAAAACCAGAAATAAGTGCCTCAAGAAAGGCAAGAAATGCTATGGATGTTCAAAATGAGGAAAAAATAGAACAGTGTGTCAATTTGACCTGAGTTTTGAAAGTAACTCAGGATTTGAACAGTTGCCATGGATTGCATCAATTTCTCAAATTTCTGAATAGGTAAGAAATACCACAGATTCAAGTAAGCAGAAGTTTTTGGTTTTTTTGGACACTTTTGGATAGCATACTGTTCTTTCCCACTCTCCTCTAACACATGATGCTGAGAAAAGAAAGCATTTATTAGACTCATCCCCACTAATAAGAAGTCATCAGTACATACTGGAAATAATAGTGCTCATCCTCTCGGTCCTTACTCATTGCTGTGCTGTTTCTTTAAGCTGAAGTTCTTTGATTTAATTTTTTAAGCTTTTTTTTAGTACTTTGGATGTTTGCCATTTTCCCAGTCTCTCGCTAAGGAGCTCAATCTGCTCTCTAGAAGTAAGGGACACAATTTTATATGTTAAATTGCTTCTGAAAAAGCATAATAAAAGATGACGGTAGCGTTTGCGTCCTCAACACTCATTATTTTTTGTTTCCTTTTTACAGAAGATGTTCTGAAATTATGAGTAACATTTTACTTATCAGCTCAATATGTGTTTACTTCTAGCTATTAACTACTACTTCATTCCCAGGGTTGTATGCTCAAGTACCATGTTACTTTATCTCCTTGATTATATATAAATACTACTTAATAAATAAAGTTATGAATCACATTTTGAAGTTGTATGCAGCATAACAACATTTTATGCAACATAAAAGTCTTAAATTTGATTGTAAGCAGGAATGGTAATATCACTAATTAGATTGTATAGGAAATTAAATATAGATAATAACTTTATTTCTATCTTGTTATGCATGAATAATACATATTAATTATTTTCTGCATAAGTTACGCTAAATAGAGTATTTTGAAGTAATTAAATTGAATTTCAAAGAGATTATAGACTTTACTTAGCATTATATGGAATTTCAGAGCCAGAGTTAGACTATACCAAGTCTTTGAATACAAATCTTCTGTACTCACTGCCTATCATTTTCAGATTAATAAGATTATCTTATTTAAGCATCTTCTTATGATGAAAAAAACCATACTGTTTTTTATCTTAAATATTTTCTCAGATAATCATAATAAAGTCTCTATTACTTTCCTGATTTTCTGAGGAATAACAAAATATCTTTCTTTATAATTTGTCTTCACTTTTCAAAAATGTCTGTATTCTTAACAGTTTTCTTTTTTCTTTTTCTTTTTTTGAGACAGAGCGTCACTCTGTCATCCAGGCTGGAGTGCAGTGGCGCAATCTCAGCTCACTGCAGCCTCCACCTCCTGGGTTCACCATGGTACCACCATGCACGGCTAATTTTTTATTATTTGTACTGACAGGGTATTCCTATGTTACCAGGCCTAATCTTGAACTCCTGGCCTCAAGTGATCATCCCACCTCAGCTTCCCAAGTAGCTGGGATTACAGGCACCCACCACAAAACCCAGATAATTTTTGTGTTTTTAGTAGAGTCAGGGTTTCACCGTGTTGGCCAGGCTGGTCTTGAACTCCTGGCCTCAAGTGATCCACCCGCGTTGGCCTCCCAAAGTGCTGGGATTAAACGCATGAGCCACTGTACCTGGCCATTGTATTCTTCAACTGTTTTTCTAAGGAAGAAGATCTATGACATGAAATCTCAGCCTTTACAAGTACTAGTATATTTATGTTTTCTTTGATATCTTTATTTGATATCCATATTTTCTTTGATGGCATTGCCGCTTCTTCCCTTTAATGATATAGTGTGTGTGGCTTAAAAATTACATGAATTAAAATTGATTTTATCCTGAGAATGTTGTGACCTCTTGAGATAACTGATGGGTCCTCGGCATCTTGTACCAGGATTGAGCGTCTCTAGGGCATTGTTACTTTTTATAATTAACAATGTATCAAACAATTAGTGTGTGCTAGTCACAGTTCTACATATATTATGTAAGTTTCTTATTTTTCTGTATGACAACCTATAAAGTTGGTATTAGTTCCCTATTTTGTGAGAAAAAGAGGTTTAAGTCCTCCAGTGGATAAATGCTGGAGCTAGAATATGAACTCAGGTGTGCCTTACCCTAAAGTCATTTTGCCTTATTGGTATCAACAGGGGCATGTGTATGAAAAATTACTACTCTTTATCCTGACCTTGCAAGTATTGCCAGCTAATGTTGTTTTCTTGGTGTGCTGATCTGTGCTAATATCAAACTGTGGTTTGGAGGCAGAGGTCTTCAGGGCAATTAAGTCAATTTTAACATACATTTTAGCATAGGTACTTGGCCATCATTCAGATATGTTAAGGTGAAAGAAGCTATATTCTCATATGAAAGTGAAATTTTAAAAAATGTAATGGTGTTCAATTCATTTTCAAATTGAATTATATTCTCTACTCTTTCCTATTCTTCTAAAATTCATTTCTCTATAAATATTTAAAGAATTTTTCAAAAATAGTCCCTTAATTTTAAATTAGGATTCTTGTTGAGATATAAAACAAGCAAACCTTAATTTTCAGGATGCATTATGGCATAAAAAAATTGTGACTTACCCTTTACGTCATCAAAAAAAGAGATTGTTTCTTGCAACAGAGTGAAGACTGTGTTTTGTTTCAGGAAGTTCTGCAGAAAGGGCGTGATACATTGACACAACTGTCCTGTGCACTAAGAAGTACTTGCACCAAATAAGCCTTTTGGATATTTTAAAATATGAAGTTCTGGGTTGGGCCTGGTGGCTCATGCCTGTAATCCCAGCCCTTTGGGAGGCTGAGGTTGGATAATCACTTGAGGCCAGGAGTTCAGATTAGCCCTGGCAACATAGGGGGACCCTGTCAATACAAACAATAAAAAACTAGCTGGGCATGGTGGTACTTGCCTATAGTCTCAGCGACTTAAGAGGCTGAGGTGGGAGGATTGCTTGAGTCTGGGAAGTTGAGGCTGCAGTGAGCCATGACTGTACCACTGCGTTCTGGCCTGGGCAATAGAGTGAGATGCTATCTCAAAAGAATAAACATAAAAATAAGCCAAAAAAATAAAAACTATGACGTTCCATTTTCTATTGTTTCTATATGAATGACTTCCAAATCCAAGATTTCTTCTTTGTAGGGATCAGGGAACTCTATGTTATATATCAACATTGTTTAACCCACACATATAAAACCAGATGATGACTATTAACTAGAAAGCACATGAGATCAGGTCAGAAGAACTGATTTGCCTCTTTTCTCTATGGAGGAAAGAAAGGGTGCTGGTAAAGTATTCTCAGTAAGATCCTTGCTTTTTTTCTTTTTATCCAAGATCTCAGATTTTAAAAATGAGGATGTGGTCTGGAAAAGGATTTAAGCAAGAATCTGGGGAATGCCGTTTTAAATATCTTAATCTCATTTTTCCTATAGGTCTCTAGTTTTTGGACCTGTAGATTCTTAATGAATATCTAGCTGCCAAAAGGCAAACAGGGTGCACCTCTTGAGGACAAGGAGTGTGTTTATTTAAGAAAGAGGCAGGTTAGCAGACCACTGGCTGAGTGGAATATGGGTCTATAAAAGCCACTGGAATAAAGGAGGAATGTGATGTGGCTTAATCCAGAGCTTCTCACAGAACTCTATACCTATGTACTGTGCCAATGTATATGTAGGTTACATATCCATTGTCCTGCTGCCCTCAAAGCAAAGAAATCTGGTTTGGGGAACAGGGGTTGTACTGGAACAGACTTTGCCCATGTTGAGTCACTGTTGAACAAACTTTTATAGATTAAATGCTAGAAAAGGCATCCACATGTCTCTGTATAGCACTGGCAGGATCCTAGTAAATATATCGTAATTGTGCAATAAATATCTGATAAGTGATTGAATGAATGAATGAACGTCTCCATAGATTTGGTTTCTACTGCCAAGTCAGTCTGGTACCTTACACTAATTATGAGCAATCTATTTATTTTGCTGCTTGCAGTAGGTATATTGCAAAATCCTCTTTATGATGAGGATAAATATCTGTCATTTAACATGTCCTTTTTTAGAAAATTATTTTCACCACAAGGAAGGCTTAGTAGCATTGCTGTAGCAAATTGACTTCTATTCCTTGCTTTCTGACTGTTAGACTTATAGCCAGGTAACCTTTGTATAAATATCTTTGGGCAGTCAGTTGACAGAAATATTGCTTGTACATTTTAGTTCCTCCTGTGTAGTAGTTGGTACAGTTCAGTTTTTTAAAATCTTTTAAAAATAGATCTATAAATGTAAACACAAATTTCCATACCTTTCTATTGCTGGGAAAAATGCTAAAGATACATCTTAAAATCTTTAACTTTCTGAGGGCTCATTTATAAAACTAATAATGAAAACAACTCCCTTCTCACTCAAAAGTTTTTCTCATTTTATGAGTATTATTACATTAAACCATATGGAACTGTAATTTTTATAGGTCAAATATCAGCAATTTAAATGATAATCTGATATAATGATAAATACTCTTAAAGTTGACTTTTAGAGAATTTGCATTTTTAACAGCTTAGTAATACTTTAATAATCCTTCCACTAATTTTATTTATTTATTTATTTATTTATTGAGACAGTGTATCAATCTATCACCCAGGTTGGAGTGCAGTGGCACAATCTTGGCTCACTGCAACCTCTGTCCTCAGGGTTCAAGAGATTTTTGTGCCTCAGCCTCCCAAGTAGCTGGAATTACAGGTGTGTGCCACCCACTACACCTGGCTAATTTTTGTATTTTTAGTAGAGACGGGTTTCACCATGTTGAGCAGGCTGGTTTCAAATTCCTGACCTCAGGTGATTCACCCACCTTGGCCTCCCAAAGTACTGGGATTACAGGCATGAGACACTGCACCTGGCCTAATATTATATTTTTTTTACTTGGAAATAAACCTTTTCCCTGCTCTTAAGAGGCTATTCTCATCTCTATTTTGGAACCTAGAAATATATTATCCAAAAGATATAATTTAAGTAATAGTAAATGTCTATTTTCACTTGAATATTTCTTATTATCACATTTTTTAAAGAATATTATAAATGACCCAAATCTAGTTCTTTCTATGCATGAAAAAACCTGATGCCATGATTGGTTCCAGCATGTATAGTTATACGAATTATTGATAGCTAAATTTTATGCCTTTCAGATTGCTAACTTCTTATTGCTATGACAACACAGCAGTACTTAGTGGTACATTATTCTTAAACTTAACACATCTCATGCCTTAAATACAGTTAACATTGTTGAAAAAATTTTATCACTATTGTTCCAATTAAATTTTATATTATTATTTTAAGAATTTTGTTTCCTCTGTATATAGACCTTTCATGTTACACTTTCCTCCTCTGGATTTGAGTTGGTCTTTTGCTCTCAACTTAAGAAATATTTAGAATTTTGTGTCATTCAGAGGCTCCAAGCACAAAGATATAACTAATACTTCTCAATGCTTTCCCCTTCTTTGTAGCTTTGTCTTAGAGAATAATAAAAAAGTAACTCTAACAAACATCAACACATTTTACCAAAAAAGTCATCATTGTCAGATTACTTAAATGTTAATGCAGAAAAGTGGGAATATAATGCAAAGTATAAAAGTACCTTGAGACATTAGTAACACAACTATAAAAAAACCATAATCATGGGGAATGAATTTTATCTCAAATAATTTTACTATTGTAATTGAATTTTAACTCTGTATACATTTGAAAGAATTTTAGATTCCCAAGAAAAAACAATTATTATAATTGTTTAAATAAGGATTATTTGTTAAATGATCTTTGACACCTATGGATTTATTCTGCTTTCTTTTCCATAACATGTAGAGATGATTCGGGGTTTTACTTATAGAAAGTAAATTAAAAATAGTCAATGTTTCTTTTTTGAAAGCTACTAATTAGGAGCAATCTGACCATTTCTTCTGTTGCTTATGTTAGATATGTTGCATGATCTCCTTTTTAATGAGCCAGAGCCAGTGAGCCAGTAACATTGTGATGTGGTAATTGATCTACCTGAAATATTTAGAAGATTACCTGAATAGGTCTATATATCTAGAAAGGAAAGTTTAGTAAAGGGCACTTTGAGTGCTTATCTATTATGTATAACTTTGGTAGGACTACAGAAACGAACTGACTCAAAATGTTAAATTCTAGACCTTTGAGCTGGAAAGAGAATCACATGCAAATTAATTATATAAACATTGGATATAGGGTCCTCCATTTCCTTGTGTTTTCAAATTGAGTAAATGTCATCCCGAATTTTTTTGACACAGTCTCCCCAGAGAATTCAGTGGTGGCTTAAACATCATAATAATATTTTAAAATCATTATATTAATAATACCCTAAGTGTCATTAGTTGCTATGTACATCAAACATATATAGAATGTATTATTTTCACCATTTCACATGATCATAAAACAATAATTGACAGAAAATTGAAATTTAATAAAACAATATTTGATGAGTCCTCCATAAATATATAAGCTTATGAATATTTTTATATATATTCATCAACATTCTCATTCACATCAGTTTTCAAAGTGAGCAATTTTTATAATTTGCTACATTATTTAAATAACAATAGCTCAGATAGGGCCGGGCGCAGTGGCTCACGCCTATAATCCCAGCACTTTGGGAGGCCAAGGCGGGCAGAATACGAGGTCAGGAGATCAAGACCATCCTGGCTAACATGGTGAAACCCTGTCTCTACTAAAAATACAGAAAATTAGCCGGACGTGGTGAAGGGTGCCTATAGTCCCAGTTACTCGGGAGGCTGAGGCAGGAGAAAGGAGTGAACCCGGGAGGCGGAGCTTGCAGTGAGCCGAGATTGTGCCACTGCACTCCAGCCTGGGCGACAGAGCGAGACTCTGTCTCAAAAAAAAAAAAAAAAAAAAAAAACAAAAAAAACCTCAGATAACAAATAATGTGGGCACATTTGCAGTTCTTTTAGCATCATATTATGACTTGGCATTTTATTGAAATCTTGTCCTGATTACATTTTTTTAAAAGGTAGCTAAATTTTTTTCTTTTTTTTTGTTTTGGTTTGATTTTTTTAATTACAGGAGTATATATTTAAGATATTATTAGGCTTTTATAAATTCAATAAGAAATTAAGCATTGCAAAACCATAATTTAATTATTTTGCTTTGCCTTATAATTAAAATCCCTTATGAGAAAAATGTCCATATCTGTTCATTAAAGAAAACTGTCTGATTTCAAAAGGCCCTAGGAAATTAAAAATAGTATTAAACTAAATTTTGAAGAAATTACACAGTTTTGCTTCTCCAAATTCCTGTTACAAAGAAAACACTTGGCATCCTGGAACATTTTGATACTTTTGAGGCCCCATAAATTGCTCCAGTAAACTATTAATACATGGTGTTCCAAGTAGTTTTTTAAAAATGCTTCTAGGTGAACGAGGTATTCTCATGAGTACTTAACAGACTATAATCTAAAATCTACATATCTAGGTACTTAATTCTTAATCATGTCAAGAACAATAAAAATTTACTATGGAATAAAAACCACCAGTATCTTGTCTGGCTTAATAGAAATCTTTTTTATTCATTCTTTTTTAAGATGTTACATTTTCGCCTAAGTAGAGAACATAAGCATAAGTAGAAATTAACTTATTTGTCTTCATAATGCCATTTATTGAGTGCCTACTATGTGCCTGTACTATAATAAGTGATCTGAGTACATTGCTTCACTTAGCTTCATAAAAACCCACTCCTTCATTTAGTCCTCATAACAAATGAAATTATTAAAATAAGTTGTTTTACAAATGAGGTACTAGTTTGGAATTTGGGTGATATTACAATGAATCCCCAGAATCATTTCTCCAAAACCAGTTATCACAATCATGATTCTATAGTGCTTGCTTTTTCTGAAATATAGATATAAAACCTAATTTCATTGTCAAATATGCCAATTAATCAAATTTTCTGGTAGAATCCTATAGAAACGCATGTGAAATGAATGCACTGATGTATTTTTATCACTGTGGTCTCAGTTGTGTATTGTGTCATGGCTACTCTTGGGACCTAATAACATAGGGGTTTTATGCTACAGGAGGAGAATATCTGTGCTTCTGATTCATATTAAGTTGGAGCTGATGTCACCTTGGAAGGCAACAAAAGAACTCTCCCCTGAGATTCTATGTATTTCTTCCTCTGAGTAGACTCAGAGTACCTAATTAAAACTGTTCAGTGGCTCTAATGACTAATTTCTATTTTATGCTATTATTATATGATATTAATTTAAGATAATGTCATATTATATGAGTGCTTAAGACAATCTACCCAAACAAATAACTATGTGTCCTATTTTTTAAATAAAGTTAGACTGGAGAGGAAAAAATAAAGAACAGGGCAGGAGGGAAAGCCTTGGAGAGAGATATGATGCAAGAAATGTGACCAGAAATGGTATAGCCACTTTGGAAAAACAGTCTGGCAATTTCTCTAAAAATTATATGCTTCAGTATTTTCATTCATTGGCATATATCCATCATTCATAACACAAAAAAGTGAAAACAACTGAAATATCCCTCACCCAATGAGTGGATTATTCAAATATGGCCTACAGTGAAATATTATTCAGCTAAAAAAAAGGAACCGTTACATGCTACAGCATGGATGAACCTGAAAACATTATACTAATGGAAAAAAGGCAGTCACAAGGGACTGCATATTGTATGGTTCCATATATTTGAGATGTCCACAACAGGCAAATCCATGGAGACAGAAGATAGATTAATGGTTGCCAGGGGTTGAGAGGAAGGAGGAATAGGTAATGTCTGCTATTGGGTATGGCGTTTTTTTCTGGAGTGAAGAAAATGATCTGGAATCAGTGGTGATGTTTACATAACCTTGCGAATACACTAAAAACCACTGAATTGTATGCTTTCAAAGGGTGAATTGTATGATATGTGAACTATATCTCAATTTAAAAACAAGATCAGGCCAGGCGCGATAGCTCACGCCTGTAATCTCAGCACTTTGGAAGGCTGGGGCGGGCGGATCACGAGGTCAGGAGATCAAGACCATCCTGGCTAACATGGTGAAACCCCGTCTCTACTAAAAATACAAAAAATTAGCTGGGCATGGTGGCAGGCGCCTGTAGTCCCAGCTACTTGGGAGGCTGAGGCAGGAGAATAGCGTGAACCCTGGAGGCAGAGCTTGCAGTGAGCCAAGATCGGGCCACTGCACTCCAGCCTGGGTGACAGAGTGAAACTCTGTCTCCAAAAAAAAAAAAAAAAAAGACCAGAGATTCCTTATATTTGTAATGATTTCATTGCAAAATCTTCTTATATGAACATACACATGTACGAGTAAAATACAAACATTTTGAATTCAAATAATAATTAAATATATTATAAAATAAGCTTGTGCTGTCTATCCTTCAATCTAATGGCTTGTGTACCATAGGAAAATAGGTAGATATTGTGTACCGTGGGAAAATAGGTAGATAATTCGTCCATAAAACACATTTTGTATTTTAAAATCTCTCCTTCTCTTTCTCTGTCCAGGCACACACACACAATATACACCTTATATTTTTTAATCAATTTGCAGTAATCATAAATCTTTACCCCTAACTAATTTAGGGTATGTTTTCAAAGAATAGAGATATTCTCTTAGGTAACTACAGTTATCAAATTAAGGAAATTTGACATTGATATAATATTAATATTTAAAGTACAGTCCATATTCAAATTTTGGCAATTGTCATAACACTGTACTTTAGAGCAACTTGTTTTTCCCGATGCATTGTCTTGCACTGCATGTAGTTGCCATGTCTATTTATTACAGTTTGTTTTATTCAGAAGAGTTTCTCAGCATTTCTTTATTTTTTATGACATTGATATTTTGAAAGAGTGCAAGACTACTGCTTTTTTTTTTTTTAAGAGAATACCTCAATTTAGGTTTGTCTGATAGTTTCTGCATGATGTGATTCAGGTTATGAACTTTTTACAGAAATACTACTTGTATTAGTTTCTAAGGGCTACAAATTACCGAACACTTGCCGGTTTCAACAACAGAAATTTATTTTCTCACATTCCTGAATACCAGAAGTCAAAGTATTGGCAATCGACACCCTCTGAAGGCTCTTGGAAAGAATTATTTCCTGCCTCTTTTCCAGTTTCTGGTGGTGCCAGGCATTCCTTGGTTTGTGGCACCATAACTTCCATCTCTGTCTCCATGTGGCTTTCTTTTCTTTCCTGGGTTTCTTCTCATTTGATAAGGGCATTTATTGGATTTAGGGCTCATCTGGTTAATCCAGGATGATCTTGTCTCAAGAACTTTAATTAAATCTGCAAAGACTCTGTTTCTAAATAAGGTTTCATTTACAGATATGTGGGGGGGGGGGTCTGGATTAAGATGGATCTTTTTGGGTCCACAATTGAATTTATTGCATTGCTGAAATGATGTGTGCTTCACAAAGGATAATATTAGAATGTTTCAGATGTAGATAGGACTAGAATTTTTTTATTAAAAATCATAAATTCATACTGATACTCAAATTCAGATTAAATAGTAGAGTTTTTCTCTTGCCTTCCCACATAGTATGTTTGTGTCTTTCTTCTTCCACAGTGAGAACCCTTGCTCCTAACATTACCAAACCATTTATTTACTTAACCAATCCTACAATACACATAAAATGGTTTCAGAATTGCTACCCCTATATCATTACCAAAAATAAATTTGCAAGTAAGCTTCAAGATTTCCACGTGATTCTTTCTGTCTTTGACTGAAATTATGTAGCCAAGTTCAAAAGTCACATGGATTAATTCATCCCCACCTCCATCCCCCTCGCTGTGTGGTTACTTTATCCTTTGGATATACTGTTCAGTTAAATTGTTTCTGTTTGTATTCAATTTTAAGGTTTCTTCCTTCATTCTTGTTGGTTTAATTTTGTTTGTTTATTGAATAGTAACACTTTGAGGGATTCCAAAAGTAAAAACTTTATTAATAGAAAGGATACTTAGGCCTTTTCCTGCCTGTCCATTCCACCTTGTTCCTCCCACCTCCTGTAGCTAACCAACTTCACTAGTTTCAGGTTTACTCTTCCTGTGTTTCCTTTTTAAAATATAAATGGGTATGTCTATACTTCATTTTGCTTTCTTTTTACATAGAAGTGGTTCTCAACTGGGAAGATTTTGTCCCCCAGAGATATTTGGCAGTATCTGGAGACAATTATTTTTGTTCACTACAGGAAGGGGTGCTACTGACATCTAGTGGGTAGACATCAGGTATAATGCTAAACATCCTACTATATACATAGGGTAGCCCTCGACAACAAACAATTATCTGGTTCAATAAGCCAAAGTGCCGTTGTTGAGAAACCCTGCTATAAGTCTACTTTTGCATTTTGCTTTTCAACTTAACAATATATCATAGAAATCACTTCATATCAGTTTATAGAGGTTTTCCTCATCCTTTTTTTTATAGCTGCATAGTGGATGTACTATAGTTTATTCCGTCAGTCTTCTTTGTATGGGTATTTATGTTGCATTTCAATATTTTGCTATTACAAATAAGTTGTAATGAATAACCGCATGCATCTTTTTTTGTATTTTTAGAAGTATATTTTCAGAGTAAATTCCAAGAAGTGGGTCAAAGGGCAAATGCTCTGTCAGTTTGCCAAATCCCCTCTGTAAGAGTTGTATGATTCTGCATTTTCACTGTAGTATGAGAACACTCCTTTACCCACAGGCCTGCCAGTGGAGTGAGTTATCAAGTTGTCGAATTTTTGCCAATCTGAAAAGCAAGAAACTCAACGTAGTTTTAATTTGTGTTTTTCTTACTATGAATTACATTTTTTTGTTTTGTTTGTTCACATTGCTGGGTCAAAACCCAAATTGCATAATATGTAACCCAAATAATTATAGATGAATTACAGAAGCAATATTTATCAAATGCAGTGAAACAAAGTATATACAGTATTTTTCTGCTGAAAATGTTAAATGTGGCTGGGTTCTGTGGCTTACAACTGTAATCCCAGTGCTTTGCGAGGCCAAGTTAGGAGGAACCACTTGAGGCAGGTGTTTGAGACTAGCTTGGGGAAACATATCAAGACCCTGTCTCTACAAAATATAAAATAAAATAAAATTTTTTAGAAAAAAGAAATGTCAGATGATTTCTTAGAGAAGCTTTTCTTGTGTCCATGTGCCAGTAAGTTTTTATGTAAACATAATGGTATCGTTTAGCAGTGCCTGAGGGAGAAGTACTCATCGTGAGGTTAACAAATATCATCCTGGAAATGTAGTGTTTAAAGTCTTCACTGATGTTTTCAGACTACCAAGATGTCACACTGAGTAAGTTATCATGACTTTCCACTAGGATTCTTGTGTGCTTGGTGTTTTACAGGCCATATATGTCTCTTGGAAGTCTTCGAGATCAAGTCATTTACCCTGATTCAGTGGATGATATGCATGATAAAGGTTGTACAGACCAAGATCTGGAACGTATCCTACACAATGTCCATCTCTATCACATAGTTCAAAGAGAAGGAGGTAAAGTCCATCATTCTTTTTTAATGCATTTAACTTCACGTTTAAAAAGTAACCTTGGGTATATATTTAGTGTGTGGTTTAATTTGAATGTATGCTATAATCGGAAATAAGCACATAAGTGTAAAGATGGAGTTTTATTGCTGTTCCATTATTTGTATTTCTTTTTCTGCTTGTGTTATGTTTAATGCAACACATTAAGTTTTTTTTTTTTTTTTTTTTTTTTTTTTTTGAGGCCGAGTCTCGCTCTGTCGCCCAGGCTGGAGTGCAGTGGCGCGATCTCGGCTCACTGCAAGCTGCGCCTCCCGGGTTCCCGCCATTCTCCTGCCTCAGCCTCCCAAGTAGCTGGGACTACAGGTGCCGCCACCACGCCCGGCTAATTTTTTTGTATTTTTTAGTAGAGACAGGGTTTCATTGTGTTAGCCAGGATGGTCTCGATCTCCTGACCTCGTGATCCGCCCGTCTCGGCCTCCCAAAGTGCTGGGATTACAGGCTTGAGCCACCGCGCCCGGCCACATTAAGTTTTTATCAAGTCTCCATGTCAGTGCAGCTAACATTTAAAAAAAGCTTTTTTCTTCTATATTTGAATGTACAAAGTCCCTGAGGCCATTGTCAGTCTAGATGTATTTAAAGTCTGTGACAGAAATATTAGCCTTACAAGCCCTCAGCTTACATTAAATTAAATAATTTGAGAAGTAGATACCACAGAACTTACTTTTTTTGGTTTCAGACCCACAATCTTACCAGTATCTTTTTTTTGCTCTCAAGCAGCACACAGATAATTAAAGTCAGAAACTTCTGTATTGTGTTTTTTCAGCATAAAACATTTTTGAAAGAGTATAAATAACATTTGTACATATAAGCTTAAAATAGAATTATTGTCTAATAATACTCTCTGTGTTTAGTGATACTTTCAAATAATTTAATAATAATAATCTCACTTTAGCTAGAGCAGTCAGGCAAGAGAAAGAAATAAAGGGCATTCATATAGGAAGAGAGGAAGTCAAACTATCCCTGCTTGCAGACACATGATTCTATATCTAAAAAGCCCCATAGTCTCAGCTCAAAATCTCCTTCAGCTGATAAACAACTTCAGCAAAGTTGCAATATACAAAATCAACATACAAAGATTACTAAATTTCTATACACCAACAACAGCCAAGCCAAGAGCCAAATCAGGAAGACAATCTCCTTCACAATTGCCACAAAAAGAATGAAATACCTAGGAATATAGCTAACCATGAAGGTGAAAGATCTCTACAATGAGAATTACAAGACACTGCTCAAAGAAATCAGAGAAGACACAAATGGAAAAGCATCCCATGTTCATGGATAGGAAGAATCAATATCATTAAAATGGCTATGCTGCCCAAAGCAATTTACATATTTAATGCTAGTCCTATCAAACTACCAATGACATTCTTCACAGAGCTAGAAAAAAACTATTTCAAAATTTATATGGAACCAAGAAAGAACCTGAATAGCCAAGGTAATCCTAAGCAAAAGGAACAAAGCTGGAGGCATCATACTGCCCCACTTCAAACTATACTACAGGTCTGCAGTAACCAAAACAGTATAGTACTGATACAAAAACAGACACAGAGACCAGTGAAACAGAATGGAGACTGCAGAAATAAGGCCGTACATCTACAACCATCTAATCTTCAACAAAGCTGAAAAAATAAGCAATAGGGGAAAAGACTCTCTATTCAATGAATGGTGCTGGGATAACTGGCTAGCCATATGCAGAAGACTGAAGCTGGACCCCTTCTTTATACCATATACAAAAATCAACACAAGATGGATTAGAGACTTAAATGTAAAACCCCAAACCATAAAAACCCTGGAAGACAACCTAGGCAATACTATCCTGGACATGGAAACAGACAAAGACTTCATGACAAAGATACCAAAAGCAATCACAATGAAAGCAAAAATTGACAAGTGAGATCTAATTAAACTTAAGAGCTTCTGCACAGCAAAAGAAACTATCAACAGAGTACACAGACAGCCTACACAATGGGAGAAAATATTTGCAAACTATGCATCTGAAAAAGGTCTAATATCCAGCATCTATAAGGAGCTTAAACAAATTTACAAGAGAAAAACAACACCATTACAAAGTGGGAAAAGGACATGAACAGACACTTTTCAAAAGAAGACATATATGCAGCCAACAAGCATATGAAGAAAGCTCAATATCATTGATCATTAGAGAATGCACATCAAAACCACAATGAAATACCATCTCACACCAGTCAAAATGACTATTATTAAAACATCAAAAAATAGCAGATGTCAACAAGGTCGTAGGAAAAAGGGAACACTTATACACTGTTGGTGGGAGTGTAAATCAGTTCAACCACAGTGTGGCGATTCCTCAAAGAGCTAAAAACAGAACTACCATTTCACCCAATAATCTCATTACTGGGTTTATACTCAGAGGAATATAAATCATCTACCACAAAGACACATGCACACAAATGTTCATCACAGCACCATTCACAATAGCAAAAACATGGCATCAACGTAAATGCCCATCAACGATAGATTAAATAAAGAAAGTGTGGTACAGGTACACCATGGAATATTATGCAGCTATAAAAAAAGAATGAGCTCACATATTTTGTGGAAACATGAATGGAGCTGGAGGCAATCACCTTTAGCAAACTAATGCAGGAACAGAAAACCATATACTGCATGTTCTCACTTACAAGTAGGAGCTAAGTGATAAGATCTTACAAGCACAAAGAAGGAAACAACGGAGACTCAGGTCTACTTGAAGGTTGGAGGGTGGGAGGAGGGAGAGGAGCAGAAAAGAAAAGCACTGGGTACTGGGTTTAATACCTGGATGATGAAATAATATGTACAACAAACCCCTGTGAAATGTGTTTACCTATGTAAGAAACCTTCACATGTGCCCCCAAGCCTAAAAGTTAAAAAATAAAATAAAACAAAAAATAATATTCACACTTTCAAATAATTTAATAATTCATATAATTTGATAGTCTAGAAAAATGACTGAAATAACAAATGAGACACCAAGATTAATTTTAAATGGATTTTATGTTCTGTTTCACAGCCCGCTTACATTATTAGAAGTAGAGTAGTAGTACAGTGATTGAGAATATGGACTTTGAGTCAGAGTTCTGGAATTAAATCTTGATTAGTCCTGTTCTCTGTATCTTCAACTATAAAATGAGGTTAAATATCTACCTTACAAGTTTTTTTGTGAAGATCAAATAAGACTGTATGTAAAACATTAGCAAAATGGCATATGAGTACACAAGAATTAGTAGCTGGCCCTGTCTGGCAGCTCACATCTGTCATCCCAGAACTTTGGGAGACCAAGAAGGGTAAATAGCTTAATAGCTTGAACCTAGGAGATTGAAACCAGCCTGGACAACATGGTGAAACCACTTCTCTATAAAAAATACAAAAATTAGCTGGGAATGGTGGCACACCCCTGTTGTCTCAGCTATTTGGGGGGCTGAGGTGGGAGAATCATCTGAGCCCGCAAAGTCAAGGTTGCAGTGAGCTGTGATTGCGTCACTGCACTCCAGCCCAGGCAACAAGAGTGAGACCCTGTCTAAAAAAAAAAAAAAAAGAATTAGTAGCTAATGGTAATATTAGTAGTTGTAATATTGATACTATATTTTGTCTTTGTGTGATAATGCTTGAAGTTTTATATAACAATATCACATACATTATTTCATTTGATCCTTACAATAAACAAATAAGGCAGGCAAGAAAAATACTTTTAATTTTTGGTATTTGTCATTCCTACTATATATGGAAAGCAGATTGGTTTTTTGTTTCATGTGGTCAACTCCTTGGAGTTTCAGAAGGCTGTGGTAGAATAAATGCTACATGTTTATCTTGGGCAATTTATTTTGAGGAAGTTTGAAATCTAATGATCCAAATAGAAATTTAGAATAAAGATGAAATAGTCTATTCTTTTAGAAGTCATCAAGAAGGTCTAGAACTCTTTCTAAGAATTTTCCAAACTTAAAAATGTAATCATAATTGTTATGGGTTATTGAGTGCTTACTATGTGGAATTTACATATATCATCTTATTTAATACCCATAATTGTCCAGTGATGTAGGTTTTACTATCTTCATCTTAAAGATTAATTTCAGAAATTTAGTAACTTAGAGTCCTATGGCAAATTGTGGGACAGGGATTCAAGCACAGATCTGACTTGAAAGTCAGTGCTCTATGCTAGAGTATGCGACTGTACTATGGTAACTCCTAGCTTTTTAAACAATAATAAAAACTATTATATCCTTGAACATAAAAAAAAAAAAACTTCAAGGAAATCTGTTTTACTTGCTTAATTCTTAAACCTGAGATATTTAAGCAAGGCAAGAAAACACATTTGCAAGTACATTAGTTAATTTGAAAGATGCCTACTGAAGTCCTGTTTAGACTAGCTAATCATTTGGTTGGTATAATAAAAATGGAATTAAAAACTACATTCCATTCCATCAACTAGGTTACAAAACAGGAAAGCATAAAAGGGTTAACAAAGGGACATGAACTAAAGAAGCATATGCATCTCCAGGAAGCAGGAAAATCATTCTCTTCTTTGCTGACTTTGTCTCACTAAATCAGGGTCAGAGGCAACATTATGACTCAGAGTTTTGATTTATGTGTTCCGTGATCATGCAATATTGCCTGCCTACAAAAACCTTTGGGTTTAGTAGAACAAAGAACATGATTTATTAAAATATATAAAAGTTAAAGAGTCCTTTGACCCAAATACTTTTCTCTTGTGCCATGCTTTCAGGGAGCAGGGGAAAAAAAAGTTAAGCTCAGAATATTTCTCCACTGCATAGTAATCCAAGTCTATTTCTCAAATCATCACTTATATTTCATAAGTACTATGAAATTCAATCACAGGGAAAGTTTTATTTCAACAGTTTTCCCTAGAAGCAAGAACTCTGAATCAGATTGTATTTTAAGATTATTTTTCCTAACATAAAATTTTAAGGATTTGTCTATTTCCTATGTGTATTTTCTTATTTGAAAAATGACAATTTCTGGAAGCTTACCCAATAAAATGAACAGTGATTCCCTCTAGGGAGTGAGATTTCAGGTGTCACTGGGAAATAGGAAAAGTCTCCTTTTCACTCCAGGTAATTTTTATTGGCAATTTTTCATCTGTTGTATTACCTTTATTGTATGTCTTTGCTTATTTAATTTTTGGAGTAACACTTTCACATAATTCATAAATGAAAAGGCATTTTTAAATGTACTGTAAGAGATTCTTCTGATTCCTGTTTCCTTCCATCCAGTTATCACCTATCCCCATCAGGCAACCATTGTTTTTAGTTTCTTTTTTATGCTTTTATACATTTTTTTAATGCCATGTACTCTGTAGTGGTAATTTTTTTTTTTTTTTTTTTTTTTTTTTTTTTTTTTTGAGACGGAGTCTTGCTCTGTCCCCCAGGCTGGAGTGCAGTGGCCGGATCTCAGCTCACTGCAAGCTCCGCCTCCCGGGTTCAGGCCATTCTCCTACCTCAGCCTCCCGAGTAGCTGGGACTATAGGCGCCCGCCACCTCACCCGGCTAGTTTTTTGTATTTTTTAGTAGAGACGGGGTTTCACCGTTTTAGCCAGGATGGTCTCGATCTCCTGACCTCGTGATCCGCCCGTCTCGGCCTCCCAAAGTGCTAGGATTACAGGCTTGAGCCACCACGCCCGGCCTAGTGGTAATTTTAAAGGAAGAAGATGGTAAGAAACATAAAGATTCATTTTATGCTTAACAATTAATATATATTATTTCATCAAAGTCTCTGAACTTTTGGATTTCAGAAACAAGTCCAGGCCGGGCGCGGTGGCTCAAGCCTGTAATCCCAGCACTTTGGGAGGCCGAGACGGGCGGATGAAGAGGTCAGGAGATCGAGACCATCTTGGCTAACACGGTGAAACCCCGTCTCTACTAAAAAATACAAAAAACTAGCCGGGCAAGGTGGCGGGCGCCTGTAGTCCCAGCTACTTGGGAGGCTGAGGCAGGAGAATGGCGTGAACCCGGGAGGCGGAGCTTGCAGTGAGCTGAGATCCTGCCACTGCACTCCAGCCTGGGTGACAGAGTGAGACTCCGTCTCAGAAAAAAAAAAAAAAAAAAAAAAGTCCAAATTTTTCTTCTAACCAGCAAAAGAATCGAATAATCATTTTTGATAATTTGACTTTTCAGATACACAGTTCACATAAAGCAATGAAGACACTTTCTTTTTTTTTTTTTTTTTTTTTTTTTTTTTGAGACGGAGTCATGCTCTGTCGCCCAGGCTGGAGTGCAGTGGCCGGATCTCAGCTCACTGCAAGCTCCGCCTCCCGGGTTCACGCCATTCTCCTGCCTCAGCCTCCCAGGTAGCTGGGACTACAGGCGCCCGCCACTTCGCCCGGCTAGTTTTTTTTTTTTTGTATTTTTTAGTAGAGACAGGGTTTCACGGTGTTAGCCAGGATGGTCTCGATCTCCTGACCTCGTGATCCGCCCGTCTCGGCCTCCCAAAGTGCTGGGATTACAGGCTTGAGCCACCGCGCCCGGCCGACTACTACACTTTCTACTTTCTTTCCTATTGACCAAGATTATTTCAAAAATTTAGTGGCAAAAATATCAAAATTTTAATGGCAAAATTCAGCTGATCAAGTAAAAAGATGACAGAGAATGTGGATTTTTTCCAAAGAAGAGAGTTAACCCCTGAACACTTAGGCTTTAGAAATTTTGCTCTAAGTATCTGTTAGGTTTTGGCAGTCATTTTCTTCCTTGAAAATCAGACTCTCCAGGAGTGGAACTATGGTTTTATTTTTAAGTAATCTTAAAAAAATCTAATTATAAAATTAAGGTAGGCTTATTATAAAATTTTCAAATTTTTAAAAAATAGATAACTTAGGAAATGAATCTAATTCTGTTCCTGGAAATATATGTGTATGTGTTTATTTACAGAAAGATGATGATATATACAATTCTGAAACTTGATTTTTAATATACAGATATTCTGGGCACATATTCATATTAATATGCAAGACCTACTCTCTTTGTAAGAAAAATAGAATCCTTGCATTTTGAATAAATATCAAACAGAAAGTCAATAGTTAAGATGTTTTAAGAGATAGCATGCATGGAAAAACTATAAAAGCATCAGATAGACCTAAACATAAATCCCAGTTCTGACATCTAATATTGTAAACCTAGACAAGTCAATTACTCCAGGAACTGTAGGTTGCTCACTTATAAAATGCAAGAAATAAAATCTATCTTACAAAACTGTGAAATATATGATGAGAAAACTCACATAAAGTGCTAGGCACAGGGGAGCCACCTAAATTAGTTCCTTTCTTAGCCTTTGTAGACTTTGTACTTGACGTATGAAAATTTACTGGGTCTTTTCTCCCATCTCCCTCCAAGATAAGTGTAAGCCTATCAATCCACTGGAGACACTGAGAAACAAACACAGTTTTTAAAGTGTCAGTGTTTAAAATTCTTGTAAGATCATTTGTCAGTATAAGAAGTTATTACCATCAAAAGAATATCAAATCTAAAACAAAATGCCTATACATGAGGCTCTGTAGTTTATCCAAGCATATATTCTATAAAATACCAAGTTCTTCATGTTGACAATTTGAATTTGGAATCACTTGTCTAGGGTAGAAACAGTAACAATTAAACAAATGATTTATATGAATGTATATTTCTTTATTTTCTTAAGGATGGGATGCTGTTATGGACTGGAAAGATGTCCTGTCAGGAGGGGAAAAGCAAAGAATGGGCATGGCTCGTATGTTTTATCATAAGTAAGTATACTAAATTCAGGTAACTACTAGTCCATTGCTGTAACCAAACCAAACAACAATAACAAGTGTTTGGACAGGATTTATTGTCCTCATGTTTAGTTTAAAAATATCTTACTATAAAATTAGTGCATAGAGTTCACAGTTGGTTTTATTGTTTTTTGTTTTTTTTTGTTTTTGAGACAGAGTCTCATTCTGTCAGCCAGGCTGCAGTTCTGTGGCATGATCTTGGCTCACCGCAACCTCCGTCTCCCAGGCTCAAGCAATTCTCCTGCCTCAGCCTCCTGAGTAGCTGAAATTACAGGCGTATGTCACCACGCCCAGCTAATTTTTGTGTTTTTAGTAGAGATGGGGTTTCACCGTGTTTGACCAGGCTGGTCTTGAACTCCTGACTTCAGGTGATCCGCCCACCTTGGCCTCCCAAAGTGCAGGCATGAGCCACTGTGCCTGGCCAAATTATTTTTTCTTATAGTAGAATCTCCAAATATTTGTTTTTCTATTTCTTTCATGTTAAGTAATGTTAGATGAAATAATATGTACAAAGGACTAAATTAAATTTTTGTGTATCCTAAGTTTGAAATAATGATTATTAATTGTAAAATATGAAGACTATACAATCACTATGATACTTGTGTAAATCCAATAGGTAGACATTCAGTAAAACTTTCTGACTTAAATTATTAAATTCAAAGTAAACCAACTTTTTAACCGTTCAGCAGCCTATTACACCAGTAATGCTCTCCCCCTTGAAATTCAAAGGTATAGCCAATGGAAAAAGGGACCATTCTGCATAGGTTTCAATGAACTGAGAAAAATTGAGAGGCAGGAAATAATTGCTTCTGATAAAACATTTTTAATTGTAACCAGCTTCATAGCCTTTTGAGTTTAAGGATATCAAGCACAAGACGTGGGAAGGAAATATTAAAGCCCTTCTGATTCTCCTGATTCTTTCCATTCTCCCTCCCAACCCCCTTAGATCTCTGGCAATGAGAACCTGAGTTGTGCAGCCCAGGAGGTTGCCAGAAACTATGTTACTCACTTTTTATAATTAAGTCTTAGGAAAAAAGGACCAAATAGTTACGTACATGAATTCGTGAATGGCCATAAATGATGGCAGATGCAGCACTCTTGAGTGAGTTGCAGTGAAAGCGGTAACATTTTTTGTAGAGAATTTTAAAAATTAAATCAAGTATGTATTATTGAACATCTAGCAATTAGTTGGCCCACACTAAGCACTCACTTGGCTATTCATTTTTTTAAAGCCTTTAATTATGGGAAAAAAGTCAAATGTCATCATAAAAGAGAAATTGTTCTAAGAACCCCATATTCTCATTACACTGATTTAACAAGTCTAATGTTTTGTTACACTTGATTTATCTACTCATTTTTTTAAGTTTCTAAAGTATTTTAAAGCAAATCACAGGTATTACGATATTTTTCCCTGAATACTTTGAGAACAGTCTCTGAAATATTAGGATATAGTCTTAGATAATAACATGTCACAATAATACCTAATTAAATTGGTAATAATTATTTAAAGTTATTTAATATATATATGGTTCATATCCAAAGTTTCCCTGATTGTCTCAAAAATATCTTTTTACACTTGATTTCTTCAAACCTGGATCTAAACAAGTTTCACACATTGCATTTTTATTGTTACACCTCTTAATTCCTTTTTAATCTAAAGAGTCTCTCCTCCTCCCAGGGCTCACCTACCTTTTATACCTTTGACTTGTTGAAGGAACTGGGTTAATTGTCCTGTAGAATGTTGCCTGTTCTAGATTTATCTCATTGCTACCTTATCAGGTAAATCTTGGTAGGGGTCCTTTATCCTGTTTCCCAATCTCCCATTTTTTTTCTGTAAACTGGAGATTAGAGCAAAGAGCTTGATGAGATTTAGGTTCAGCCTTTTTAATAAGAACGTAGCATAAAAATGATTTATAGAATTTTATTAAAATATAATTATGTTCATTTTATAAAAGTAGAAAATGTATATAAGTAAAAAAGAAAAAATCTGTTATCTCATTAGCAATTATCTCACTAGCTGTTATCTTATTAGCACTGTTAAAATTTTGGACATTTTAAATTATTCAAATTTTAAATTACTGTAACATTTAAACACTGTTAAAACTTTGGAATTTTTTTCCCAGTCTTGGTAATATGCAAAAGTTGGTTGTTATTTGTATTAGTTTAATGTAGCTATTTTCATAAAGCATATTATAATTTATATACTTTTTATTTCATATGTAATTATGTGCTTTTCTGTATTAATATATAATAGTTAACCAGGGCTTATTGTTATTGTACTAAAATTTATATACCAAAAACACAGATTTTAGATATACAATTGGATGACTTTTATGAATGTTTCTACATTATGTAACCAATACCCCAATCAAGATAAAAAAACATTTCTGTTACCCTAGGAAGTTTATTCATCCTCCTTTCCAATCCAGTCCCCTCTAGACATTTCTGTTCTGATTTCTATCACCATAAATTAGTTTTGCTTGTTGTATAACTTCAGGTAAATTAAATCACACTCTAAATATTATTTTTGTGTTTAGCTGGGATTTTTAGTGAGAAAAATTATTAGTTGTGTTCACAATATATTATTTATAACAATGTACATTTAAGAATGTGGCTAACTAAAAATATAAACTAAATTTTGCTAATTTGGGATTTTTAGTGACGTGTATTTTTGGATACTCGTTTCTCAGAGGATGTGGTGAAATTCAAGAGTAAACTTTACAGCTTGGGGCCGGGTGCAGTGGATCACTCCTATAATCCCAGCACTTTGGGAGGGCAAGGCGGGCAGCAACTCCTTCTCTACAAAAATAAAAAAAAATTAGCCGGGCGTGGTGGCGGGCGCCTATAGTCCCAGCTACTCGGTAGGCTGAGGCAGGAGAATCACTTGAACCCAGGAGGCAGAGCTTGCAGTGAGCCGAGATGGCGTCACTGCACTCCAGCCGGCAACAGAGTGAGACTCCGTCTCAAAAACAACGACAACAACAACTTTACAGCTTGGCATTTATGACCAGCTGTTACCCACTATCACCCTGACTCTGTTTGGGTCTAGGCCATAAGTATCCAGTAATATGATCATCAGCTTAGAAATATAATATGGAGGAATATAAAATTTAGCTGTAAATTTCTCACTGTATCAGTGTGTTAATAAAATAAACTTTGTAATAAATAACAAGTGACATTAATAAATGTTGTTAACCCAAAGAGATTTCACATATCTGTAACCTGAAATAAATACGTGGTGTTTGTGTATCTAAAATATTTTGGATATAATGTGATAATGAGTGAATTAAGTCACAAGTATATCAATGGAAAGAAAATTTAGTGAGCCATACAAAGATCAAAGAAGAAGAGCAAATAGTTGAAAAGCACAATCTGTTGACAAAAGATACAAGGAATTTTAGGTATTCAATCTAGTGAAGAGAAAGTTTTAACAATAGGAAACTGCCTTCCCTCATTCTCAAAGGATTTAAAGTTTGAGTTGTGATGTGAAAGACTTGAGCTGGCAAAAATGAAGAACTTCAGCAGGAAGTACTAAGCATCGCAATAGTATTCTCTTTTAGAGAGGATTTTAAATGTTTTAATATCTCAAGAATGTTTGAAAAACTCCTGTCTTAAGGGGGGTAGATTAAATCTTTCACAAAGCCCATTCTACTGATGACATACAAAACACAGAGGAAAGGAAATCTGAGAAACAATGTTACCTAATGCTTTGTTTACTTATATCAGTATCAGATTCTAGCTATTGCTTGATATATTCAAGTACACACATAAACACACACACACACACACACACACACACACACACCCCAATCCTGCCAAGGAAACTAAAGCGTGTGATCTTACATCTGCTAGACTAGAGGTTGCTATGACAACAGAGTGTGAGATGCATACATTTTTCTAATTCTAAAATGGCATATTTTCTCTATTTCGATCAAGGCACTCTGAAAAATAAGCCAAAATGCAATAAACATGTTAATCACTGGAAAGAACTTTATACAAAAGGAAAATTTTACTCAACCTTTCACTTTTATACTTCCTTTACTTCTTCCTCTTGTTCACTTAAAAATATCATCCACAAAACAGAAAATAACTCTGAGACAAAGAAGTAATGCTTAATATTTAAATCAGAACAGTAACCAAAGGTCAACCAGTGACACTAATTCCATTGATGTTGTCATGAAGAACATGCACTGATCTTTTATTCTTTGCATAGAGACCAGTTTTAGAGTCTTTGACTCCTGTGTCTATTAGCCCTGACTACCTGACCTACATGTAGTAGGTAACTGGATTCTATTAATAAGCAAATCCATTTTAGAACGGTAACTTACAGGGCAAATAATTATTTAGTCTGGTAAGAAATTACTGATTTTTATTTTCTTAAACTTTTTTGTCATTTTATTTTTAAAAATCAAAATATATTTTATAAAGGAAATTGTCCTGGCAAATACTTGATACTAATTTTCAACTCCAAATTGAATAGTAAATGACAGTGTAAGAGTTGACTTTGTTCCCATTAACTAAGCTAAGTCATGCTACGTACCAACAGTCCAGAGGGACTTGAAAGAAGAAAGGGAAAGGACAAAGAAAAGTAAGAGCAGGGGGTGAGATGAGAGGGAGAAAGGATAAGCAGAGGGAAACAATGTCAAGTGATGGGATGCCTCTGATAACAGACAGGCATTATCAAAGTAAAAATTAATCTTAGAAAATTGTCCAATATACTTAGAAAAATAACTTACTTTTTCTCCTAAGAATTTGATTCTGGAGTATGATTCCAATATTATGAGGTTAAATGTCTGCTATAAATTTTTAAGATGAGCCATATTCACTCTCACAGTCTTATAGTGATGAAATTCCATTAGTAATGCTTAGGTAGTCACAATGCTGATAAAATAATCTTCTCATTGCATCTTTGCTAACAGGGCTGTGGCCTGTTTGATCATTAGCCACTGCAATGTATTTTTCATGTAGTTAGTCAGACCCTTCTCACCAAGAATGAACCTGCTTTCTGCAGGAAAATGTACTCAGTGACCTGCCTCATCTTTCCTGTGCCTCGTATTTATGATTCATTCATCTACAAAACAATAAAGCTTAATGTATTATTAGAAAGCATCAGAAAATCTATTTAAATTTATTAAAAATGTGATATTATAGTCCAAAGAGGGGGATAACTACTTTTTTGCTTTATCATTTATTGCCTTTAATAATGTCATATTCTTGGCCAGGCGCGGTGGCTCACGCCTGTAATCCCAGCACTTTGGGAGGCCGAGGCGGGCGGATCACAAGGTCAGGAGATCGAGACCACAGTGAAACCCCGTCTCTACTAAAAATACAAAAAATTAGCCGGGCGCGGTGGCGGGCGCCTGTAGTCCCAGCTACTCAGGAGGCTGAGGCAGGAGAATGGCGTGAACCCGGGAGGCGGAGCTTGCAGTGAGCCGAGATCGCGCCACTGCACTCCAGCCTGGGCGACAGAGCGAGACTCTGTCTCAAAATAATAATAATAATAATAATAATAATAATAATAATGTCATATTCTTTTTAGTTGCTTTAAAATTGTTAGCAATGCAACTCATATTGTCCAAAGAAAAACTTATAATTCATATAGCAAAATAATTAATTTTTGTGTGCACTTTTTAAAAGACCAAAATATGCCTTGCTGGATGAATGTACCAGTGCTGTCAGCATTGATGTCGAAGGAAAGATATTTCAGGCTGCAAAAGGGGCTGGAATTTCCTTACTGTCTATAACACACAGGCCTTCTCTTTGGTAAGTATTTCCAGTGCTAATTTGTGGTAGATGGTTTTTCCTTAAATTTCTCAAAAAATAACTTTGCTAAATTTTTTGCAGTAGAGGGTAGGGTATTTCACTTACTTTCTACCCATATTTCTCTTAAGTTGCACATTAGTAGCTTAGATATTCCCTACCTATAACCATTAACGTATTATTTTATTATCATCACTTTCCAGTAATTCTTAAAAGACATGGAAAAATCCAGTGATTTATTTTAGTGGAAAATATTTATCATACCCAGTAAGACATACTGGGAAAAATATGTTTATATATTTGTACATCATTCTTTTAGTCTTTTCTTTAAAACCCAGCAAAGTAAAATCCAGGGAAAAAATATATATACACACAATTTGATATTCCCTCAAAGGATTAAGTGGAGAAAACACGGGTGGCGGGGGGAGGGGGGTGCTGGGGAAGGGCTTATCTTTAGTTGGTTTAAAGAAAAATGAGCTAAATCTTTTTAGAAATAATATCTCATAAAACCATATAGAATTTTCCCTTCAAATAAAGATGTTAATTTTACAATTCCCCTACTTTTCCATTGATTCATCATCATCATAATAGTTGAGCACTTATTCTGTTCCAGGCACATCTTATTTAAGTTTCACAACAACCCTATGGAGTTTAGGACATCTAATCTTCCTATTTTACAGATGAAGAAACTGAGAATTAGAAAAGTGATACTTCCATGATCACACACTCTGTACTACAGCAAACTGCTCTCATTATAAGGAACTCAAAGTATATCTCATGCATTAGCCATAAATACTACATTCTCTACTTTTGTATTTCTATTTAATCAATGAAAATTTTTTCTTTTGACTTCTTAGTAACTATAACTGCCTCTATATATGCTTTGGCCTCCTGTTTTCTAAAGGACTACACAGGATTCCTCCTCTCTCTCTTTCTGGCTGCAGCATTCTGTGGCAGGTGGCTGATCAGATTTCATGCCAAAGTTGTCATCATGTACATGGCTTCAAATCTAATCTAATAGCAAGCATTATTGGAATTAATCCTTGAAGCCCTTCTAGACCTTTGACCTTATAAAAAATGTTTACTTTAAAGTTGTTAGCAAACAGTATTCATCTAATTAGGCTTTTATTGTTCAAAATTCTTTGACTCTGAGTTTCATTTATATTGAAAAGATAATCTATTTTCCCACTCAATTTAAACATTCAGATTTTTCAGAATTTTTTAAAAATATACTTTCTGGATCTAGTCCAGCATGAGTTAGGATCCATGCCAATGAATATGCTTCCTCCGACTTTTATCCTGAGGAAGACCAACAGGACCTAGATTTTTAAGACAATAATGACATTTGCCTGTAAATCCTGTGAATCAAGGACAACACAGAGCTAGGCCAGAACTCTTGAGCACTTTTTGGTATGAACCTTAATTTCCAAACTTTCTCCCAAATTAATCACATGTTGGGATATTAAAAGTTTTTCTGACCTGTGTTGATGGATTTGTTATGCTATCTTGCCATTCAGTTCCTTACTCAAGTAGCCTTAGGAGGCATTGAAAGCATATATAGCCATTGTTTCCTCAATCGAGGGAACAAATAGTCTTTTAAGTAAATAACAAAATCTGTAAGGCTATGCCTTTTGACAAGAAGCACATTTAATTGCAGCTACCCAAGTACATTTCTCCACAAAACAAAACACCATGTTAGTTCTGATTTTTTATTTAGTTTTGCCATTTTAGGTTGTCATTTCTGATTATTCTTTCTCTTAGGGAAAATGAAATTTGTATTTTCCCTGAATAGATTTCAGAAGTGGGGAAAGATGTATCATATTTTTTCCCATAACAACAAATGAGTAATTGTTGATTGTAAAGATTAAAATCAATACTAGTGTCTGAAGAAGTAAAAATTTATAGAAGCTTATTAAAATTTTTGATTCCTGGATAGAATTATAGCTGTATAACCATCACTTTCCTAAGCTTTTTCCTACTTGTGAAGGAAGTTTAAAGATTATCTCAAATGAGTTTCAGTTAAAATAGAAATTTCTTTTCAATTCCTCTAAGATAAACCCTGAAATATTATCTCAGCTTGTAATGTAGAACACGCCTTTGCATCTCAGGATATGAAACACCTACACAGTTGGTTCCTCCCATGTAGAAATCAAATAATGTTGTAAGACCAGAGTGATGAGCCAAACCATCATTATACATCGAAGGTGGGGTTTGCCCAATATATGAATGCCCATGCATGAGTGAGATCATGTGGTACTTGTCTTTCTGTCCCTAGCTTATTTCACTTACTATAATGTCCTCCAGGTTCTTCCATATTTTCGTAAGTGGCAGGATTTTATTCTTTTTTATTGTGGACTAGTATTCCATCATGTATATATAAAACATTCTTTATCTTTTCATCCACTGATGGGCACTAGGGTTGATTCCATATGTTGGCTGTACAAATAGTGCTGCAACAAACATGGGAGTGCAGTTATCTCTTTGACATACTGAGATCATTTCCTTTGCATATATTTCCAGTGGGGGATTGCTGGATCATTTTGTAGTTCTATTTTTAGTATTTCAAGGAACCTCCTTACTGTTTTCCATGATGGCTGTACTAATTTATATTCCCACCAAAGGTGGGAATATAAGGTTTTTTCCACATCCTCACCAACACTTTCTGTCATTTTCTTAATAGCCATTCTAACAAGAGTGAGGTGATTTGAATTTACCTAATGATTAGTGTTGTTGAACATTTTTGATATGCCTGTTGGTCATTCATGTATATCTTCTTTTGAAGATATCTTCTTTTGAGAAATGTTCATTCAGATCTTCTGTCCATTTTGTAATTAGGTTATTCATTTTCTTGCTATTTAGTTGCTTGAATTCCTTATATATATTGGCTATTAGTCCCTTATCAGATGTATAGTTTCCAAATATTTTCTCCAATTTGATAGGTATCTCTTCATTCTGTTGATTGTTTTCTTTGTTGCACAGAAGCTTTTGAGTTTGATGTAATCCCATTTGTCTAATTTTTCTTTTGTTGCCTATGCTCTTGAGGTCATATCCAAAACTCATTGCCCAAATTCCATTGTCATTTCAAATTTATATCTACATTTCTTTGTCATGAAATTTTTGCCCTATGTATTCTTCTAATAATTTCAGGTCTTGCATTGAAGTCTTTAATCCATTTTGAGTTGATTTTTGTATATGGTGAACAATAAGGGTCAAATTTCATTCTTCTCCTTGTGGATATCCAGTTTCCCACAATTTATTGAGGGTACTGCCCTTTCCCAATAGTGTGTTCTTGGCAGCTTTGTTGAAAATCAGTTGACTGTAAGTACAAGGATTTATTTCTGGGTTCTCTATTCTATTCCTTAAGTCTGTGTGTCTGTTTTTGTGTCAGTACCATGCTATTTGGGTTGCTATAGTTTTATAGTATATTTTGACACCAGGTAGTGTGATGGCTCCAGCTTTGTACTTTTTGCTCAAGAATTTTTTCACTATTCTGGGTGTTTTGCAGTTGCACACAAATTTTAGAATTTTTTTTCAATTTTTCCGAAGACTATCATTGGCATTTTCATAGGGATTAAATTGAATATGTACATCACTTCAGGTAGTATGGACATTTTAGCAATATTAATTCTTCCAATTCATAAACATGCAATATCATTTTATTTGTGTATGAGTGTCCTCTTTGATTGCTTACATTAATGTTTTATAGTTTCATTGTAGAGACCTTACACCTCCTTGCTTGTATTCATGCCTAAGTTCTTAACTTTTTCTAGCTATTGTAAATGGGATTGTTTTCTTGATTTTTTTTCACATAATTTGCTGTCAGTGTAGACAAATGCTACTAATTTTTACATACTGATTTTGTGTCTTTCAACTTTACTGAATTCATTTATAAATCTAATGTTTTTTGATGGAGTCTTTAGGGCTTTCTATATATAAATGTGATACGTAACATTAACAAAATGAAGGATAGGAACGTGTTATCTGCAGCCAGGGAAAATTTATATTTTTCCTTTATTTAACTTTTTCTTTTATTTATCTTTTTCCTTTCAAATTCAGATGCCTTTTGTTTCTTTTTCTTGCCTAATTGCTCTGGGTAGGACTTTCAGTAGTACACTGAATGTAAGTGGCAAAAGTGAGTGTTCGTATTCTTATTTTGTTCCATATCTTACAGAAAACATTTTATTTTTGTTTGTTTGTTTGCTTAGAGTCAAGGTCTCACTCTGTCGCCCAGGCTGGACTACAGTGGTGTGATCATATCTCACTGCAACCAAAAAACTCCTAAGGTCAAGTGATCTTCCCACCTTGGCCTCCCAAAGTACTAGGATATACAGGCATGAGCTACCATGTCTGGTTGTAGAGGGAAAGTTTTAAATTTTTCCCTTTTCAGTATAGATGCTAGCTGTGGGCTTGTCATGTATGGTCTTTATCATGTTGAGATATGTTCCTCCTATGCTTAATTTGTTGAATGTTTTTATCATAAAAGGATGTTCAATTTTATCAAATGCTTGTTCTGTGTCAATTAAGATAAACATTTTTTTGTCCTTCATTTTGTTAATGTTATGTACCACATTTATTGCTTTGCATATGTTCAACTGTACTTGCATCTCCAGGATGAATTCCATGTGATCATGGTGAATGATCTTTTTAAAGTGCTGTTGAATTCAGTTTGCTGGTATTTTTCGGATGATTTTTGCATCTATGTTCATCAAGGATATTGGCCTGTAGTCTTCTTTTTCTTGTTGTTGTCTTTTTGTTTGGTTTCAGTATCAGGGTAATGCTGGCCTTATAGAATAAGTTTTGAAGTATTCTTTCCTTTTTAATTTTTGGAATAGTTTGAGACTAATATTAGTTCTTTAAATATTTGGTAGAATTTGGTAGTTAAGCCATCAGATTGTGGGCCTTTCTTTGATGTGATTCCATTTCCTTACTTGTTATTTGTCTGTTGACATTTTCTGTTTCTTCATAGTTCAATCTTTGTAGGTTGTATGTGTTCAAAATGTATTCATTTCTTCTAGGTTAATCAATTTGTTGGTTTATAATTATTTACAACAGTCTCATCATTCTTTGTGTTTCTATAGTATGAGTTGTAATTTCCCTTTTTTCATCTCTGAATTTATTTATTTGAATCTTCTTTCTTTTTTCTTATTCTAGATAAACATTTGTCAAATTTGGTTATCTATGAAAAAATCAATTATTCATTTTTGCTGATATTTTATGTTTTTTTCCAGGCTCTATTTTATTTGTTTCCACTCTGATGTATATTATTTCCTTTCTTTTACTAGTTTTGGTTTGGATTTGTTCTTGTTTTCCAGTTCCTTGACCTACAACATTAGGTTGTTTATTCAACATTTTTAATCTATTTTGATGCAGGTATTTATTGCTATAAATTTTCCTCTTTAAATTGTTTTTGCTATATTCTACAGATTTTGGTATGTTATGTTTCCATTTTTTTTTCTCAGAAGAAAATTTTTAAAATTTTTCTTTTAATTTCTTTATTGACCCATTGGTTAATCAATATCATGTTGTTTAATTTCCATGTATTTGTAAGTTTCCAAAGTTCTTCTTTTTTATTGATTTCTAGGTTTATATCATTGAGGAGAGAAAAGATACTTGATATAATTTCAATATTCTTAAATTTTTGAAGACTTGTTTTATGGCATTGCATATGATCTATCCTGGAGAATGTTTCATGTGTAGTTGAGAATATATATTCTGAAGCTTTCTGATGAAATTTTCTATAAATTTTTAGAATATTGGTTTAGAAATTTGGTTTAGAATATAGTTTAAATCTGGTGTTTCTTGATTTTCTGTCTGGGTGATCTAATTACTGAAAGTAGGGTGTTGAGGTCTCCTACTCTTATTGTATTGCAGTTCACTTCTTTCAGATCTAGGAGTATTTGACTTGTATATGTATGTGCTCTGATGTTAGGTTCAAATATATTCAGAATTATCATATCTTCTTGCTGAATTGACCCTTTTATATAATAACATTCTTGGCCTCTTTTATAGCTTTCACTTAAAGTCTATTTTACCTAACATGAGTATAGCTACTCCTGATGCCTTTTAGCTTTCATTTGGATAGAATATCTTTTGCATTCCTTCACTTTTAGTCTGTATTGTCCTTGCAGATGAAGTGAGTCTCTTGTAGGCAGCACACAGTTGGGTCTTGCTTTTAATCCAGATACTCTTTTTTTTTTTTTGAGACAGAGTCTTGCTTTGAAGCCCAGGCTGGAGTGCAGTGGTGTGATCTCAGCTCACTGCAACCTCTGCTTCCCAGGTTCAAGTGATTCTCCTGCCTCAGCCTCCTGAGTAGGTAGAATTACAGGGGCCCACCACAACACCCAGCTAATTTTTGTATTTTTTTTTTTTTTACGTAGAGATGGGGTTTCACCATGTTGGCCAGGCTGGTCTCAAACTCCTGACCTCAAGTGATCTGCCCGCCTCGGCCTCCAAAAGTGCTGAGATTACAGACGTGAGCCACTGCACCTGGCCCAGACACTCTGTGTTTTAATTGGAGAACTTAATCCATTAACATTCAAGGTAATTATTAATAGGTAAGGAATTACTCCTGTCATTTTGTTAATTGCTTCCTAGTTGTTTTGTATATATTTTCTTCCTTTTTTCCTCTCACAGTCTTTCTTTGTGAGTAAGTGATTTTCTTTACTAATATGTTTTGATTCCTTGCTTTTTATTTTTAGTGTGTCTACTACAGGTTTTTGCTCTGTGGTTACCATGAGGCTTACAAAAAACATCTTATAGTTAAACATGTTATTTTTGTACCTATGTTTTTGCTTCATGGTTAACATGAGGCTTACAAAAACATCTTATAACATGCTATTTTAAGTTCATAACAACTTTAATTTAATTGCAAAAAAGGCACAAATTTTACCCTTTATCTCCCATTTTGAATTTTTAATATCACAATTTACATCTTTTTATATTGTATATACATTAATAAATTATTTTAGTTGTTAAAGTATATACAAATTGCAAAAAAACACAACCTTTACCCTTTATTCCCCATTTTCAATTTTTAGTATTACAATTTACATATTTTTATATTGTATATACTTTAACAAATTATTTTAGTGCTTATTATTTTTAGTAGTTTTGTCTTTTTACCTTCACACTAAATAAATAAGTGATTTACATACCCCCATTACATTATTTGAGTATTCTGAATTTGACTGTGTACTTGCTTTTACCAGTGAGTTTTATACTTTCGAATGTTTTCTTATTACCCATTAGCATCATTCTTTCAATGTGAAGAACTCCCTTTAGTACTCATTGTAAGACATGTCTGGTGGTGATAAATCCCCTCAGCTTTGGTTTGTGTGGGAAAGTCTATCTCTTTCATTTCCAAAGGACAATTTTGCTAAGAACAGAATTCTTGGTTGAAAGGTTTTTTTTCCTTCAGCACTTTGAATATGTAATCCCATTCTCTCGTAGCCAGTGAAGTTTCTACTGAAAAAGTTGATAACAGACATATTAGAACTCCCTTATATGTTATTTTCTTCTTGCTTTCAGCTTTCTCTCTTTGTCTTTGGTTTTTGGCAGTTTGATTGTAATATATCATAAGGTAGTCTTATTTGGATTGAATATGATTGAAGACTTTTGACCTTCCTGTACCTCTGTACCTAGATATTTATATCTGTCTCCAGATTTTGAAATGTTTCTGCTATGATTTATTTAAATAAGCTTTATAAATCTTTATGTTTCTTAACTCCTTCTTAAATACCAACAACTCATGTATTTGCTCTATTTTTTTTTTTTTTTTTTGGAACTGGCATCTCATTCTTGTCACCTAGGCTGGAGTGCGATGGCATGATCTTAGCTCACTGCAACCTCTGCTTCCTGGGTTCAAGCAATTCTCCTGCCTCAGCATCCCAAGTAGCTGAGAGTACAGGCACACACCACCAGGCTGGGCTAAATTTGTATTTTCAGTAGAGACGGGGTTTCACCAGGTTGGTCAGGCTAGTCTTGAACTCCTGACCTCATATTATCCACCCACCTCAGCCTCCCAAAGCAATAGGATTACAGGCATGAGCCACCATGTCCAGACGATATTTGTTCTTCTGATGCTATTTCATAAGTCCCATAAGCTTTCTTTATTCCTTTTCGTTCTTTTTTCATATACTGTAAGTTTGCAAGTAACCTGTTTTCAAGTTCACATATTTTTTTCTTCTGTTTGATAAATTCTGCTGTTGATGTCTGTATTGCATTTTTATTTTTTTCATCGTATTTTTCAGCTCCAGTATTTCTGGCTTTTTTCCCATTATTTCATATCTATTACTTTTCTCTAATTTCTGAATTGTTTCTCTGTATTTTATTGAAGTTTGCTGTATTAGTCCATTTTCATACTGCTATAAAGAACTGCCTGAGACTGTGTAATTTATAAAGAAAAGAGGCTTAATTGACTCACAGTTCAACATGGCTGGAGAGGCCTCAGAAAACGTATGATCATGGCAGAAGGTGAGGGGGAAGCAAGGCACCTTATTCACAAGGTGGCAGGAAGGAGAATGAACTGAGGAGGAACTACCAAACACTTATAATACCATCAAATCTCATGAGAATTCAATCACTATCATGAGAACAACATGGGGGAACCCCATCATGATCCAATTGCCTCCACCTGGTCTTTCCCTTGACACATGGAGATTATGGGGAATACAACTCAAGATGAGATTTTGGGTAGGGACACAGCCAAACTGTATCATTTTGCCCTGGCCCCTCCCAAATCTCAATTCCTCACTTTCAAAACACAATCATGCCCTTCCAAAAGCCCCTCAAAGTCTTAACTCATTCCAGAATTAACCCAAGAGTCCAAGTCCAAAGTTAGTTACTTCCTAGATACAACAGGGGTACATGCAATGGGCAAATACACCCTTTCCAAATAGGAGAAATTGGCCAAAGTGAAGGGGCTACAGGCCCTGTGCAAATCCTAAATCCAGTGGATCAGTCAAATATTAAAGCTCTGAAATAATCTTTGACTCCATGTCTCACATCCATGGGATGCTGATGCAAGAGGTGGGCTCCTATAGCCTTGGTCTGCTCACCCCTGTAGCTTTGCAGGGTATGGCTGCTTTCATGGGCTGGCATTGAGTGTCTGCTGCTTTTCCAGGACATGGTGCAAGCTGTTTATGGATCTACTATTCTGGGGTCTGGAGGATGGTGGCCCTCTTCTCACAGCTCTACCAGGCAATGCCCCAGTGGGGACTCTGTGTTGGGGCTCTGACATCACATTTTCCTTCTGCACTGCCCTAGCAATGGTTCTCCATGAGGGCTCTGACCCTGCAGCAAACTTCTGCCTGGATATCCAGGTGTTTCCATACATCCTCTGAAATCTAGGCAGAGCTTCCCAAACCTCGGTTCTTGACTTCTGTGCACCACAGGTCTAACACCACATGTAAACCACCAAGGATTGGGGCTTGTCCCCTCTGAAGCAATGGCCTGAGCTGTACATTTTCCCATTTTAACCACAGCTGGGACACAGGACACCAAGTCCTGAGACTGTACAAAGCAGAAAGTTCCTGGACCTGGCCCAGGAAACCATTTTTACCTCCTATGCCTCCAGGACTGCCATGAAGACCACTTACATGCCTTGGACACCTTTTCCCCCTTGTCTTAGTGATTAACATTTGGTTCCTCATTACTTATGCAAATTTCTGCAGCTGGTTTGAATTTCTCCCAAGAAAATGGTTTTTTCTTTTCCATTGCATCATCAGGCTATAAATTTTCTAAACTTTTATGCTCTGCTTTCCTTTTAAACATAAGTTCCAATTCCAAATCATCTCTCTGTGAAGCATAAAACTGAAAACTTTTAAGAGCACCCAGGTTACATCCTAAATGCTTTGCTGCTTAGAAATTTCTTCCACCTAAATCATCTCTCTCAAATCCAAAGTTCCACAGATCTCTAGGGCAGGGCCAAAATGTCACCAGTCTCTGCTAAAACATAGCAAGAGTCACCTTTGCTCTAGTTCCCAAGAAGTTTCTCATCTTCATCTGAGACTAATTCAGCCTGAACTTCATTGCCCATATTATTGTCAGCATTTTGGTCAATGCAATTCAATAAGTCCCTAAGAAGTTCCAAACTTTCCCACATCTTCCCATCTTCTTCTGAGCCCTCAAAACTGTTTCAGTCTCTGCCTGTTATCCAGTTCCAAAGTCACTTCCACACTTTTGGGTATCTTTTTTTTTGTTTGTTTTTGAGACAGAGTCTCACTCTGTCACCCAGATTGGAGTGCAGTGGTGCAATCTGCCTCCTGGATTCAAGCAGTTCCCTGCCTCAGCCTTCCGAATAGCTGGGATTATAGGCACCCACCATCATGCCCAGCTAATTTTTGTATTTTTGTAGAGTTGGGTTTCACCATCTTGACCAGGCTGGTCTTGAACTCCTGACCTCGTGATTCACCTGCCTCAGACTCCCAAAGTGCTGGGATTACAGGCATGAGCCACCATGCTAGGCCTGGGTATCTTTATAGCAGTACCCCACTCTACCAGTACCAATTTACTGTATTAGTCTGTTTTCATATTGCTATAAAGAACTGCCCTAGACTGGATAATTTATAAAGGAAAAATGATTTAATTGACTCACAGTTCAGCATGGTTGGGGAGGCCTCAGGAAACTTACAATCATGGTGGAAGGTGAAAGGGAAGCAAGGCACCTTCTTCACAAGGCAGCAGGAAAGAGAATGAACACAGGAGGAACTACCAAACACTTATAAAGCCGCAAGATCTCATGAGAACTCACTCATTATTATGAGAACAGCATGGGGAAAGCCACCCCCATGATCCAACTGCCTACACCTTGTCTCTTCCTTGACACATGGGGCTTGTGGGGATTACAATTCAAAATGAGATTCTGGGTGAGGATGCAGACAAACCATATTATTCACTGAACTTACTTAAAAAACAACTATTTTAATTTTTTTGCCAGGCAGGTCATATGTCTCCATCTTTTTAGAGTCAGTCACTGGCACTTTATTCTATCCATTTGGTGAATCCCATTTCCCTGATTGTTCTTGATCCTTGTGGTCATGAGTTGATGTCTACACATTAAAGAACTAGAAATTTATTCCAGTTTGCATAGTCTAGCTTTGTCTGGGAAAGTTCTTTGACAGTAAGGCTATCCAGAAATTCTAGGCAGGTCACCTGCTGTGGTTTCTAAGATAGTGATTGCTGCAACTATTGTAACACCAAGAGCACTGTAATCCCAGGGCCATGGTGGATGGTGCAGTGCCAGGGTGGAATCCCTTGGCCACCAAGGCTGGCACAGTGCTGAGCTGAAATCTGAGCCCCCAGCCATTGAGTCCTGCCTGCCACTGTGGGCTGTTTGGAGCCCATGGCTTCTATAGTTAGTTGGTTAGTGGTGATGCAGACCAGAAATTGAGTTTGTCTGACAGGGACAACAGGTTTCTGTCTGGCACTGAGGCAGGTTCAGAGGCTCAGTCTGCAGGTACCAGCAGAAGCGAGGGGCTGTAGGAGTCTGTCTAGTGCTGGGTTTTACTGTGGCAGGCCTGGTAGTGTGTTCCAATGCAAAGTCTTATGCTTACATCCCTCTCTTTTCCCCAAGTAGATGGTATTTCTCTCTGAGCTCTGCACTTTGTGGTTGGGACATGGGTGACTTGGGGAATGTAAAACTGCACTTCCTACCCACTTCAATGACTATTTTCTTATTATTATTCCTTTTTTTTTTTTTTTTTGAGACAGAGTCTCGTTCTGTCACCCAGGCTGGAGTGCAGTGGCATGATCTTGGCCCACTGCACGCTCCATCTCCTGGGTTCACGCCATTCTCCTGCCTCAGCCTCCCGAGTAGCTGGGACTACAGGCAGCTGCCACTGCACCCAGCTAATTTTTTTTTGTATTTTTAGTAGAGACGGGGTTTCACCGTGTTAGCCAGGATGGTCTTGATCTCCTGAACTCATGATCCACCCGCCTCAGCCTCCCAAAGTGCTGGGATTACAGGCATGAGCCATGGTGCCCGGCCTATTTTCTTATTATTATTCTATAACCAGATACTGTTAACTCTTGCCTGGTTTCCTTAACTCCTGCAGGGGTATTTTTATATGTAGATGGTTGCTCAATTTGATGTGTTCCTGCAAGGAGATGATCACTGGAGAGTCCTATTCCACCATCTTCCTTCACCCTCTGTCCCTTGAAATCATTTTTATAAGCAAAAGAAGTCCATCACAAAAGGCCACATATTCTATAATTCCATGTATATGAAATATCTATAATAGAGAAATCTATAGAGACAGAGAATAGATTAGTGGTTGTCAGGAGCTAAGGGAAAGGGAAATGGAGAAGGACTGCTAATGGGTAATGGGTTTCTTTTGGGGTTGAAGAGAATGTTCTGAAATTACTGGTGATGGTTGCATGAGCTTGTGATTATGCTAAGAATCACTGAATTTTACGCTTCAAAGGATGAACTTGTGGTATGTGAATATATCTCAATTTTTTAAAAAGCAGGAGGAAACTGCTTGAAAAAAGCCCACCAATCATAGTTAATAATGACAGATGAGATCTTGAAAGGAAACAAGAAGTGAGAAAAACTATAGGGGAAGGCAGAACAATTGAGGACATATAAGAATATAGGCCAGTTCAGCAGTGACAAAATGCAGGTGGCTCAGCTATGCAGGACCAGCTCTGCCAACTTTTCTCTCACCAAATATCCCCGACAAAGCCCACGGAATGGTGACCTCAGCCTCCTTTAGGGCAAAGTGGATCATCTCCTATCTCATCAGTAAAATAATCTCTGTACCTCTGTGAAGTTCCTAATTATGAAACTGAGCCATGAGAAAGAGATTAAATTATATAAAAATGTGGAAGTATCTTAAAAATATTTCCTCTATGGGCCGGGCGCGGTGGCTCAAGCCTGTAATCCCAGCACTTTGGGAGGCCGAGACGGGCGGATCACAAGGTCAGGAGATCGAGACCATCCTGGCTAACACGGTGAAACCCCGTCTCTACTAAAAAAAATACAAAAACCTAGCCGGGCGAGGTGGCGGGCGTCTGTAGTCGCAGCTACTAGGGAGGCTGAGGCAGGAGAATGGCGTGAACCTGGGAGGCGGAGCTTGCAGTGAGCTGAGATCCGGCCACTGCACTCCAGTCTGGGCGACAAAGCGACACTCTGTCTCAACAAAAAGAAAAAAAAAAAAAAAAAAATTTCCTCTATGAAAGAGTTGTTTTTAAAAATGTTTTTAAACTATGTTTATTATAGAGAAACTTTTACTTATGTAGAAGAACTCATTCCCAAAGGATGGTATATTAATGAATTGCTATTGTATTTCCTTTATTTTCCTTAGCTTTTCTCTCTGTGACCTTTTAATATTGATTTTCTTTCCTCAGCTTCCTTTCCTTACTCCCATTCTAAGTATGCCTTACTATTTATTCAGGAGCCATATTGAATTATGAAGATAAATTAAATACATGCAACAGCATGTCTGCCTTTACAGTTAATATGCATTCAGAATATGAAAAAAAAAATATCTTCCTAAACATCAGATTAGTGGCTTTTGGGGTTTAAAAAATCACAGTATTTAACTTCTTGATATGTCCTTAAAACTCAAATGGAAAATAGCACCTACTTAAAATTTGCCTTTGGGTATCAATTTGAATGAAAAACATACATATAAAATGATTTTTCAAAATTATGGCTAATAATATTATTTCATTTTAATTATGCAGGAAATACCACACACATTTATTACAGTTTGATGGTGAAGGAGGTTGGCGCTTTGAACAATTGGATACTGCTATCCGTTTGACATTGAGTGAAGAAAAGCAAAAGCTAGAATCTCAGCTAGCTGGAATTCCCAAAATGCAGCAGAGACTCAATGAACTATGTAAAATTTTGGGAGAAGACTCAGTGCTGAAAACAATTAAAAATGAAGATGAGACTTCTTAATTTGTTTTGACATATTTTAAAAGTTAATTATTAGATAAAGGCTCAAAGACACTCTGTTATACTGCATGAATTATGTTAAGCTAAGCACAGAGAAGAAAAGGCAGCAAGACATGTTTTATAAGATTTTAGCATTAAGGAAGTATATGATCTGACTTTTCAGAAGAAAATAAACAAATGCATTATGTAAGATCAGTCATTATGACTTACACTAATTCCTAGTGAAGGCCTAATGCACTTGTAAAACAGGATTTTCTAGGTGAATTCATGATGAGTACCAGATTTACTATGAATATGTGGTGTGTCTGAAGTTCTTAACAAACATGGGAGGCATTCTGGAAATGAAACAAGTTAAGAGCAGCATTTGGGTTGATACCAAGTGCATAAAATTCGAACTTTGATTGACATTTAGTCCATTTATGGTTGATATTAGGTTTAACAGCTAGAATTCAAATTGATCATTGCTAGTGGCCAACTAAACCTGTACAAAATAGCTGATAGTTTTATAAATAATTTCAATATAAAAATTGTTTTAATGGCATTAGTTGAAAGAAAAAAGCATGGCTAAAATGTATAAAATGCCATGTTTTTAAATGTTGGACTTTAAGCATCTTAATGAGGGCATATAACAAATTAATTTTAGTAAGAATCTTAAATATTTTTAAATAAACCCTTTCATTTTAAAAAGAGAGTTGCCAATACGGAAAAGGAGTATCCAAACAATGTCTCAACCTGATAATTTGCTTAGCAGAATTATCTATTGCAGCTTCTGTTCAGAAATACACAGCTTATTTTTTTGCCCAAGGATGAGTCCACATATTAAGAACTGCCGTGGCATAAAAGAACTTAAGGATTCTGAGAATCATAGTAATAACATACATTGCAATAGTACCTTATAATTTACAATCCCCATTTACATCATTTCACCTTAATGTTTATGACAATGTTTTGAGACAAATACTATTTTTCCTACTTTGCTTTTGAGAAAATTGACACTCAGACTTGCCCTAATCATGCACTTTACTTAAGGAAAGATCGAGAAATCAAATGAAGTTCTCCTGACTCCCTGGTTTAGTGCTCTTTTGTTATCATCCTTTAAATCAAACTGGGTTATAATAGCAATAAAAGTTAGATGAGGTGTAGAAAATAAAATAAATTTAGTAATGTTAGTGTTATTGTTATTTGATTATTGTTTACAAGAAATGAAAATTAAGTACAAAGTGCAAAGATCATTATTCTGTCATTTAAAATGAATGAAGAAAGTTAGTAAATCATTCAGCAACTATGCAGTCTTACTCAATATTAATGTACCACTAAGGCATTAGCAATGAGAAGGGCAAATAATTATGGTTTTGATAAATTTAATATTTATTGAGCACAATGAGAAATAGTCTATATGGACTAGCCGTATGAAATAGATTTTATTCTATTTGTGTACACTGGAGTTGGAAGTACAAAAGCCAAGACTGAAACTTTATCTCTTGCTGCCTATGATACCACGTTGATATACCAGAAGAATATTGGAATGATCAGTTGTTAGTGGCCTAGGATTTTTATTTGCCTATTGAGGCACAGCCATAATAGATGTTAAGTCTGTGATTCTTAGACCTTTTCAGGTGATAGAGTACCTGAAAGTCATTCATAATGATCGTTATAGAACATCAAAACATTTCTACATTTTCAATTCTGACATGATAATCAGTGCATTTTTAATTGTCAATAAATGTAACAAACTTAAATGAAGGAATGCAATGTAAAATTATAATCAGTACATTTGTCCAACGTTTTCTGTTAGTATCATCACCTACTTATTCATCAGTTAAAACTTCCTGTTAGAAAAGTGAGGCAGGAATTAAAGATTTTTTTAAGAAACATGGAACCAAAACTTAAACTTGCTAAAAATTATTCATTAATCTTTTCTATGTAAGTGATTATCCAGTTTATACTGCTACAAGGGGAAAAGTCTGAGGCAAGAGTTTTAAGTTAATTTTTACAGGTACAAGAAGAAAATGAAAAATCCTCATGTGAAAGATGTGTATAATTTTCATGCCTTAATTTTCATAATATAAAATATATATATAATATAAAAATAAAACATTGAAAAGAATGCCAAAACAAATATTAGATTTGTAATTAGTCATTATTAAATATATTTTACCCATGAACTAAAGCAAAAAAGACTCATTATTTGTAATGTACAGGATTCAAAGATGCCTAAAATTCTGTATTAAAAACTATATACACTGCAATTTAAATGTTAAAGTTCTAATGTGAACATGTTTTCCATGAGCTTTTTGTGCCTTTTTGTTTTCTGAATTTATTTTTCAGGACCAATATCTTTAACTTGGAAGGGAAAAAATCTCTGATTTGAACTTGTATTTATGTACCCTTCAATTGTTTCCAAATGGTCCAGTGGGTATACCATATTTTACTACTCTTATATTTTATGAAAAACATGAAAAAGACTGAGAAACTAGCCGTTTTTGAATATAGCAAGGGATAGATGAGGAAAGGAAAAGAGAAATAATATTTCAAGTTTCAAACTGATTTTACCATGTTATATCTATTTGCCCAAACGTTTGACATATTTTTGGTCAAACAAAAAGCTATAAGTTTATGGAGCTTGATTTTAAAATGTGCGTTCTTCAGGTTAACTCTTAAACTTGAAAAATAAGTTGCATTCTACGAAAATGTTGCATTATATTTCTACAGCATGTAATGTTATGGCAAGCATGAGTCTGAAAAACAGTTTGTGTTCTTGTAAGCAGGATAATGTGTAATAATCCCTCTCAAATAATCTCAAGAAGAATGATATACCTTAAAACTCAACTCAAGTTTACATTTGTTTACAGTGGGAATTGTTTTCTATTGATAGAAATTTCGTTTTTGTCTCAAATTTTGGTCTGTCAGTAAAGGCATAAATGAATATGTTAATTTTTATTTGAAACATGGTTCCAAGTATAATTTCATATTTGGCATTAGATTCATCCTATTATAATCTGTTTGGAATAGCTTTTTGATTCAATAAGTCTGGAAAAATCTGTTACACATTGAAACCCAAATCCAGAGAATGTTACATACTTCTGATATATGCATAAAATGATGGTAAAGGTTATTAAATCATTGATTTAAAAAGATGACTTTGATATAATTACTTTATGGGCAAAATTGTCCTCATTTAGAAGTGAAAAGTACTTTCACATAGCCTAGGCTATTTACAGTTCTGATTATACACATTTAGATATGTCGAATATGTTTGGGGATTGTACTTCTAATGTTTGCCACATGAGCGCTTTCAGGTGGATGTATAAAATATTTTTATTAAAAACCAATTTCTTCTTCATTGTTGATGCTTTTCCTGATTACCAAGTTCAGGGCTGGTTTACATTTCATGTTGTGAAATTTTCAAAACCAATGGTCTATTTATAAGCCAGAGTTGTATTAATGAAAATGAATGAGAAAAATGTCCTTAAAGGTAAAAATCATTATGTAGCTAAATGAGATTATGACTGTGTGTGAGTACATTATAATATAATTTCCATCTGATGTGTATTTACCTGAGTTCATCATCCCTTAGGAATTCCTTAACCATTAAGAAAAAGACTAGATTAATCAAAGGAATTACAAATTATTCCATTGGTACAAAATACCCTATTTCTATACTTTAAATGGCCATGTTGGGTATATGTCTATATATACCTTACTTATATATTGAATTGTATATAACCGTGTGTAGAATTATAGACAATAGTCACCAGTTATTTGAATATTAATTTTCTTTATTAATACACCACATTTATTAAGTAACTACCTATGCCAGGTACTGTGCTAAGTTCTATTACTAAATAAAATGTGTTCCCTGTCCAAAGATGCTATGACCATTGAAAATCAGGAAAATGAATGCCATCAGTCAGATAAAAAGTCAACAGCTGTATTTATTATTAATATTTACCAAGTAGGCAAAAAGTGTTGCATTTACAGACTCGCCAAATCTTCACAAAATGCTAATTTAATGAAAGAGGAAAATGAGAGAAAGGTTAAGTAATTCATCCAACCTCATATAATACCCAAACTATAAAGCTGAAATTTGACATGAGCAATATTTGTTTATAAAGCCTATTCAACTCCACATAACCTTTTAGTTAGTTTAGAACATTTTTCATTATTACTATTTTTAACATAAATATTAAGTATAATTTTGGTTTTGTCTCAAATTATACTGACTCAAAGTTTCTGGTTAACCAAACAGATAGATGCACTTTTCATCTAAAAAAGAAATTTATGTTACACATTTTATTTTTATTATTTTATTTTAAATTATGGGTGTAGTCCTATGGGTGAGGGAGAACATGAGGCAAATTTTCAAAGGTTTTGAGACCCTGGTTGTCATTATTCATTCATTGGTTCAGTAAATACTTATTGACACTTCCAGGTACCAGTCACTATGCTAGGGATTCAGAGATTAGCAAGACAGTCCTTGTCAGAGCCCTCATGAAATATTTTAGTATATCAATATTAAACAAATGTATGCCTGTTAGATGTTGTGACTCCATATAAATGACTTACTTGTTTTGTAGTATCTTCTCAGCTCTTGTATTTTCTAAGACCACTCTGTTGCAATTTAAGTGATAAGCATATTCTGGCAGCAGGATTCCCTCAATAAGACACTTTTGGGTTTCACAATCCTCATGATCTTCAACTTGGGCTATTAAAAGTTCCAATAAAACCAGTCCATAGGACTATACATTCTTCACCAGTAGATGGTCCCATATATTTAGCATGTTGTCTTGAAACATAAGAAACAGCTTCTCAAGTTCAGATCATGTAAAATGAACCAGTTTTATACATTCAAAGGTATGTCTCTTATGTTACCACAAAATGCAGATAAACATAGCAGGAAAGTTCTAAAAAGCAAAAGAAAAATAAACAATTATAGTTGTACAATAAACAATAATTCCAAAGTTAATCATATTTAAAGTTACATAATTTGTCTCAGTACTTGTGACACAGTATAGAAACAAGGAGATTAAGTATTCACCTATGAGTTTTTATGTGATTTAATATTATCCTAAAAATAGATTATGTCGCAATGAAGCAACGAAATATTGATAAACATGAAATAACATTAACTTGGCTATAGCATTTAATTTTAGTCAGTTTAATCCATATAAATAAGGGGTAACCCTATATATGAAGTATATTTAATTTTTATATATTAAATATATTAACTTTAATTAAAATGCATTGAACCTACCAATGTATAAAATTAAAGAATTGTCTGAGGACTCACCTGGGAAGGTAAAAAAGAGGTCTTATAATCAGGAGACATCTTATTGGAGAGCTAATATAAAGAGACCTTTTTGAACATGCAGATACTGATATTTCCAGAGTGATAAAGACTGATGAAGTAATTGTCAAAGTCTCTTTGTTTAGGATAGCTCATTGTTTATATGAGACGAGTTTCCAAGACTTACATAGGTAGGGTATAGATAAATGAGGTTAATGTAGATCCAAGCAGATGCAGATGCTCCTTGACTTAAGATGGGGTTACATTTTGATAAACACATAGTAGGCTGAAAATATTGTAAATCAAAAGTACATTTAATGTACCTAACCTACAAAACATCGTAGCTTAAATGTGCTCCATTATATTACATTAGCCTACAGTTGGGCAAAATCATCTAGCATCATAGTGCACTGTAGAGTATTAGTTGTTTACCCTTCTGATGAGTGGCTGACTGGGAACTGAGGCTCACTGACCCTGCCTAGCAGTGCAAGAGAGTATCATACTGCATATCTCTAGCCCAGGAAAAGATCAAATTTCAAAATTGGAAACTGGAAATACAGTTTCCACTGGATGCATATCACTTCCATACAATGGTAAAGTTGAAAAATCAGAGGTCAGACTCTCCTAAGGCAGGGACCTTCTATACATATATTTTACTACAACCTAACACACATACACACATGCACATGCACACACACACACACACACACACACACACACACAACCCCTTAGAAGTTTATTACAAAGCAGCATAAATATTTTGAGGACTTAAGTTAATGAATTCTTTTTTATTTTGGTAAAAAACACGTAACATAAAATTTACCACCTTTAACATTTTTATGTGTACAGTTCAGTAATGTTAACTACATTCATATTGTTGTGAAGTAGATGTTCAGAACTTTATCTTGCAGATCTGAAATTCTATGTCCATTAAACTCTCCTTTTTCTCCAACCCGTAGTTCCAAGTAACCACCAGTCTACTTTCTGTTTCTATGAATCTGACAACTTTGCATACATTACATAAGTGGAATCGTACAGTATTTGCTTTTTTGTGACTGACTTATTTCGTTTAGCATAATGTCCACAAGACTCCTCCATGTTGTAGCATGTGATAGAATTTCTTTCCTTTTTAAAGCTGAATAACAGTCCAGTACATGTATATACCATATTTTGCCTAATCATTTACTTGGGTTGCTTCAGCCTCTTGGCTATTGTGAATAGTGCTGTGTGAATGTGGTTGTACAATTATCTCTTTGAGACCATGTTTTCAGTTCTTTCAGATATACACCTAGAGGTGAATTGCTGAGTTTTTATTTTTTGTGTGTGTGTGGAATCTCCGTACTGTTTTTCCTAGGGGCTGCACTGTTTTACAGTCCTACCAACAGTGCACAAGAGCTCCAAATTCTCCACATCCTCACCAACACTTGTTATTTTCTACTTTTTGGATAGGAGCCAACCTAATGAGTATGATGTGATACCTCATTGTAGTTTTGATTTGCATTTCTCTCATGATTAGTGATATTGAGCATCCTTTCATATACTGTTGGCCATTTGTATATCATCTTTAGAGAAAATTCTTTTCAAGTCTTAGCCTGAAAAAAATTTTTTTAATTAAAACTCGTTTCATGGTATTTAAAGCCCACCATGATCTGGCCTCAGTTTGTTTTCTCTGCTTCCAAATAGCTGTTTCCCCCATCCCTCCTCCATTCTGTCATGTGCATCCGTGTGAAGAGACCACCAAACAGGCTTTGTGTGAGCAATAAAGCTTTTTAATCACCTGGGTGCAGGCGGGCTGAGTCCGAAAAGAGAGTCAGTGAAGGGAGATAAGGGTGGGGCCGTTTTATAGGATTTGGGTAGGTAAAGGAAAATTACAGTCAAAGGGTGGTTGTTCTCTGGTGGGCAGGAGTGGGGGTCACAAGGTGCTCAGTGGGGGAGCTTTTTGAGCCAGGATGAGCCAGGAAAAAGAATTTCACAAGATAATGTCATCGCTTAAGGCAAGGACTGGCCATTTTCACTTCTTTTGTGGTGGAATGTCATCAGTTAAGGTGGGGCAGGGCATTTGCACTTCTTTTGTGATTCTTCAGTTACTTCAGGCCATCTGGGCATATAAGTGCAAGTTACAGGGGATGTGATGGCTTGGCTTGGGCTCAGAGGCCTGACATTCCTGCCTTCTTATATTAATAAGAAAAATAAAACAAAATAGTGTTGAAGTGTTGGGGCAGTGAAAAATTTATGGGGGGGTGGTATGGAGAGAGAATAGGCGATGTTTCTCAGGGCTGCTTCAAGTGGGATTAGGGGCAGCATGGGAACCTAGAGTGAGAGAGATTAAGCTGAAGGAAGATTTTGTGGTAAGGGGTGATATTGTGGGGTTGTTAGAAGAAATATTTGTCGTATTGAATGATTGGTGATGGCCTGGATGCGGTTTTGTATGAATTGAAAAACTAAACGGAAGACACAAGGTAAGAGAAGGAGAAAAAACAGGTATTGAAGGACTAAGAATTGGGAGGACCTAGGACATCTAATTAGAGAGTGCCAAGGGAGGCTCAGCATAGCCTTGCCAGCAGAGATTATTTATTTACTTTAAGAGGGAATTTAGAGTGGCGGTTTGGAATAGCGCTAGGAGATATCAGCTGTGATGTCTTGGAGAAACCGTGTAAACCAGCAGTGTAAACACGAGCAGGGCATTTATGAGTAGTTGAGAACGGTGAATAGGAGTATGACTAGACAGAAGATAGTACGGATGACAAGTTTTTTGGGTGCAGTCCAAGTTGGGCTGGTGTCTGGAATGAGACTGGGGCTTAATAAAAAGGAGTGTCCACACAGGAGCTCAAATGAGCTGTAACCTGTAGCATTCCGAGGACAGGCCTGAATTCTGAGAAAGGAAAGTGGTAAAAGTATTGTCTAGTCCTTCTTAAGTTGGTGACTGAGCTTGGTGAGGTGTGTTTTTAAAAGGCTATTAGTCTGTTCTACCTTTCCTGAAGATTGAGGATGGTAAAGGATATAAAGGTTTCACTGAATGCTAAGAGCCTGAGAAACTGCCTGCGTGATTTGACTATTAAAGGCTGGTCTGTTATCAGACTGTATAGAAGTAGGAAGGCCAAACTGAGGAATTATGTCTGAAATGACTGCGGTGGCCTTCTCAGACCCTGTGGGAAAGGCCTCTACTTATCCAGTGAAAGTGTCTACCTAGACCAAGAGGTATTTTAGTTTTCTGACTCAGGGCATGTGAGTAAAGTCAATTTGCCAGTCCTGGGCAGGGGCAAATCCCCGAGCTTGATGTGTAGGAACAGGAGGGGGCCTGAAGAATCCCTGAGGGGTAGTAGAATAGCAGATGGAACACTGAGAAGTGATCGCCTTGAGGATAGATTTCTAGGATGGAAAGGAAATGAGAGGTTCTAAGAGATAGGCTAGCGGTTTGTAACCTAGATGGAAGAGGTTATGAAATGATGACAGAATAGAATGGGCCTGTGAGACTGGAAGGAGATATTTTCCTTGGTCAAAGAACCATTTGCCTTATGCGGGAAGAGATTGATAGGTGGAAGTTTCAGCGGGGGAGTAGGTGGGAGTGGCCAATGTGAAGGAGGAAAACTGCCGTGAGGGATAGAAGTTGGAACGCTAACTGCTTTTTTAGCTAACTTATCAGCTTAAGCATTGTCCTGAGCGATGGTTGGGGGAAGAAAATGGATTTTGGAAGTTATGAGAACTGTAGAGAGTTGCGCATAGTTTGTGATTTTTAAGGCCTCTAACAGTATTAAAGCAGTGGCAGCCGCTGCGCACAGACATGAGGGCTAGGCTAAAACAGTAAGGTCAAGTTGTTTGGACAGAAAGGCTACAGGATGCAGTCCTGGTTCTTGTGTAAGAATTCTGTCCGCACTAACCATGCCTAGGAAGGATAGGAGTTGTCGTTTTGTAGAAGGGATTTGGGTTTGGGAGATTAGCCGGACATGATCAGCAGGGAGAGTAAGTGTGTATTTATGAGAATTATGCCAAGATAGGTAACAGATGAGGAAGAAATTTGGGCTTGACTGAAGTAATGGGGGCTGTCTGTGAAGCCTTGCGGCAGTACAGCCCAGGTAGTTTGATGAGTCTGATGGGTGTCAGAGTCAGTTCAAGTGAAAGCGAAGAGAGGCTGGGATGAAGGGTGTAAAGGAATAGTAAAGAAAGTATGTTTGAGATCCAGAACAGAATAATGAGTTGTGGAGGGAGGTATTGAGGATAGAAGAGTATATGGGTTTGGCACTATGGGGTGGATAGGCAAGACAATTTGGTTGATAAGGTGCAGATCTTGAACTAATCTGTAAGATTTGTCCAGTTTTTGGACAGGTAAAATGGGGAAATTGTAAGGAGTGTTTACAGGTTTTAAAAGCCCATGTTGTAGCAGGTGAGTGATAACAGGCTTTAATCCTTTTAAAGCATGCTGTGGGATGGGATATTGGCATTGAGCAGTTACCCTGTGATTGAGTTTTAATGGGATAGTAATGGGCATGTGATCGGTTGCCAGGGAGGGAGTGGAGGTGTCCCATACTTGTGGGTTAGGGTGGGGGGATACGAGGGGAGGATGTGAAGGAAGCTTTGAACTGGGGGCAAAGGTGGCAATGAGGTGTGACTGTATCCTAGGAATAGTCAGGGAAGCAGATAATTTAGCAGATAAGTTAAAATGTCTCAACCTAATAAGGGAGCTGGGCAGGTGGGGATAACTAAAAAGGAGTGTATAAAAGAATGTTGTCCAAGTTGGCATCAGAGTTGGGGAATTTTAAGAAGTTTTGAAGCCTGGCCATCAATACCCACAATAGTTTTGGAGGCAAGGGAAACAGGCCCTTGAAAAGAAGGTAATGTGGAGTGGGTAGCCTCCATATTGATTAAGAAGGGGACGGACTTACCCTCCACTGTAAGAGTTACCCAAAGCGTCTGTGATGGTCCAGGAGGCTTCCGAGGCAATGGGGCAGCATCAGTCTTCAGCCGCTAAGCCAAGAAGATCTGAGAAGGAGTCAGTCAGAGAGCCTTGGGCCAGAGCTCCAGGGGCTCTGGGAGTGGCTGCTGGGTGAGTTGGACAGTCCGATTTCCAGTGGGGTCCTGCACAGATGGGACACAGCTTAGGAGTAATCCCAGGCTGAGGGCATTCCTTGGCACAGTGACCAGATTTCCAGCACTTGTAGCAAGCTTCTGGGGGAGGAGGTTCTGGAGGAACTCCTGGCAGCTGTGGTTTAGACATGCACTTAGAGTTTTGTGCTGGAGATGTGGCTGGGCTTTGTCTCACAGTGGAAGCAAGGAATTGCAACTCAGAAATAAGTTGCTACTTGATGCCTCTACTCTATTACTGTACACTTTGAAGGCAAGGTTCATTAAGTCCTGTTGTAGGGTTTGAGGGCTGGAATTTAATTTTTGGAGCTTTATTTAATGTCAGGAGCAGACTGGGTAATAAAATAAAAGGCATATTGAGAATAAGATGGCCTTTTGACCTTTCAGGGTCTAGGGCTGAAAAGTGTCTCAGGGTTGCTGCTAAATGGGCCATAAACTGGACTGGGCTTTTCATATTAGATGAAAAAGAGCCTAAACGCTAACTGATTTGTGAGAGGTCAGATAAAGAAAAAGGAACATTAACCTTGACTATGCCTTTAGCTCTAGCCACTTTTTTACGAGGAAATTGCTGGGCAGGTGGGGGAGGGCTAGTCTCCGAAAGAAACTGTAAGCCAGACCGGGTGTGAGGAGGGGAGGTGATAAAAGGATTATAGGGTGGGGGAGCAAAGGCTGAGGAAAAATTGGGACTTGGCTTGGCCTGGCAAGGAGGGGAGAAGTCAGATGGGTCTGTAGAAAAGGAAGATTAGAAAGACTCAGCGACACTTGGGGTTGGGACTGAGGGGACAGGCGGGAGGGAAAGAAGGAAGATTTGGGACAAGTTGCATTGGGAACAGAGACCAGGGAGGATCGATGTGTAAAAGAACGCCTGGACATCAGGCACCTCAGACCATTCGCCCATTTTACGACAAGAATTATTTAGGTCTTGTAGGATGGAGAAATTGAAAGTGCTGTTTTCTGGCTATTTGGAACTACTGTCAAGTTTGTATTGGAGTTAAGCAGCATTGTAGAAGAAAATAAGACATTTAGGTTTTAGGTCAGGTGTGAGTTGAAGAGGTTTTAAGTTCTTGAGAACACAGGCTAAGGGAGAAGAAGAAGGAATGGAGATAGTAGAGATACGGAGAGAAGGAGTTTGGGGTTCTTGCCCTCTGGAAAGGTGGGAAAGGGGTTGGGGTGTGGAAGTAAGGGATTGGAGCACAAAAATAAGAGGTGGGGGTGCAAAAATAAGGTTGGGGCACAAAAATAAGAGGTTGGGGTTCTTGCCCCTCCCCCAGAAAAGCAGAGAAGGGGTAGAGACAGGGAGAGAACGGGCCGGGGTGCTTGCCGCTCCCCCAGAAATGTGGGACTTGCCGCTAAAGGCGAAGGATCAAGGCAGGCGTCCCTACAGCGTGGTCAGACACCTCTGAAATGTGGGTGAGTAATCAGAGAGGTGTCCCTGCAAAGATTAAACACCAAAGGAAGGCTGCCTTCCCCAGTCCGTGAATGGTGCTGGTGTTTTGGGTCTACGGATAAAACATGTCTCCTTTGTCTCTACCAGAAAATGAAAGGAATTGAAATTAAGAGAAGGGAGAGTTTGAAAGGTGGCGCCAAGATTGAAAGGAGAAAGAGGTCGAGGGATAGTAAGAGAGGTTGGAGAAGAGAGTAAAAAGATACCTTTGACCCAATTTAAAATTGGTGAGATGTTCCTTGGGCTGGTTGGTCTGACTACCAGAGGTGTTAGGTGGATCTCTCTCACGGAGCAAAGAGCAGGAGGACAGGGGATTGATCTCCCACGGGAGGTCCCCCAATGTGAGTCATGACACCAAAATGTCATGCGCGTCCATGTGAAGAGACCACCAAACAGGCTTTGTGTGAGCAATAAAGCTTTTTAATCACCTGGGTACAGGTGGACTGAGTCCGAAAAGAGAGCCAGCAAAGGGAGATAAGGGTGGCGCCGTTTTATAGGATTTGGGTAGGTAAAGGAAAATTACAGTCAAAGGGGGTTGTTCTCTGGTGGGCAGGAGTGGGGGTCACAAGGTGCTCAGTGGGGGAGCTTTTTGAGCCAGGATGAGCCAGGAAAAAGAATTTCACAAGATAATATCATCGCTTAAGGCAAGGACTGGCCATTTTCACTTCTTTTGTGGTGGAATGTCATCAGTTAAGGTGGGGCAGGGCATTTGCACTTCTTTTGTGATTCTTCAGTTAATTCAGGCCATCTGGGCATATAAGTGCAAGTTACAGGGGATGCAATGGCTTGGCTTGGGCTCAGAGGCCTGACACATTCCTCTGTTATTCATTCCTTTAACTAGACACAGTGGGTATTCCCTTTTGCTTTTCCTCTTACTCATTTTATTTTCTCAACCAACAATGCCCTTACCCTACCATCTTCATCCATCAAAACCCTATCTAGCTTCAAGGACATTTAAAATTCTTTTCAGTTATATATTTTCCTTTATTGAGACTATAGAGGAATTTATTTGAAATCTTACCATTACATTTATCATATGTTTCCTTTTATCATTTGTGTGCACCCATGTATCTTCCCTGATCACTCATTCATTCATTGAATCATTATTTACTCATCACATAATCTTCTCAGACTATTCAATCTAAAATAGTCTCCCAACCAGTCCCTCTTCAACATATCACCCAGTTATTTTTCATGTAACTTATTATCTCCATTTGCCTTATTTATTTATATGACAATTGAATCTAACTTCATATAACCTCCACCCTTCTTAGACTATAAGCTCTATGGGGTAGGAATCTTGCTTGTCTTATTTACTTAGTATTCATGGCACCTAGAACAATACATGGCAGATAGGGGGACACTTGAAATGTACTTATTCAATAGGTGCTTAAATGCATGAGTGAACAAATGAATACAAATGGAGCAAAAAGTAAAAACGTGAATGAAAAAATAAAGGTTAATTTGTGAGAATTAATAAAATTACTGCAGGAGAGGAATATTAAAAAGTGCACTCACTCCTTCATATCATTGTGTATTAAACCCACACTATTAGGTAAAATTATAATGTGCAGTTTTTTTTCTTCTCTGCTGAACAGAAAAATGAAGCATCTTGGGAATTTCATATTATTTATTTCATCTACTTTCTTTCCTCCTTGCCAGAATAAATTAAGAATTAATCCACTGGCTTAAATCTTCCCAACAGGATGGTTCTAATTCCTTGATTTAATAGAAATTAGATATTACAGTAACTATCTAAGTAGACTACCTAGCTCCATGTTTTTCTCTCTCTTTGAGTTCCCAAACTGTATATCCTTCCTCTTTCTGCTTCTTCGGGTACCTCTCAACATCCCTCAAGTCAGGTGAACTAGGTCCAGAAATTCATAGATGCTATACTCTTACTATTATCAAGTCAAAGACCATAGAGATCTTTCTTCAAATTACAGTCTTTTACTTTCTTTTTGTGTTTATATTAAAAACTCAATGCCAACAGAACAACCCTACCCTAATGGCCACAAGACCTGATCGTAAGAATGAAATGGCCAATTCACAACAGAAAGCAAATTTTCACTAATAATAGAGCCTGTTAGAAATCAGCACTTCTTCTTACCTCCAGCCTTAGGTATCAGCTTGAGTGATGATTAGGAACATTAGCTCTGAAGAAAGACTGCTTGGTGGGGTCCTGCCTCTGTCATCTCCCTGCTGAGGATGTTATATAACCTCTCCATGCCTCAGGTTTCTCATTTTTAAAATGGAGATAATAAGGGCACTTCATAGCATGTTGTGGGGACTAAGTGTATAAATACTTATACAGGAGAGAGAAGTTGGCATATGGTTATAGTTATTTGGGTCCCAAGTTATCTTGGGACCTCAAGATGAGAGGAATTTGCCCAACTCATAGGTATTTGAGGGTACAAACCCATGGCTTGGCTCAGCTTTTGAAAAGTCTTATCTGAGATTCTTCATGGAACAGAGTTCTATCAAAGCCAATTTAAAAAGCCAAAGCACAAAATAATTATTCTTGCTGCACTTCATGCAAATAATCAGGCCAAGTACAGTAAGACTAAAGTTTATTTTGTAAACAAATCAGTTCTATCATGATTTGTTTTTAATAAAAACAGGGATTGCAGAGAGAAAAAATATGCTTCAAAAGAAAAACTATGATATACTGCTGTTAACGGTTCTTGAGGTTTGTTCTGCAGTTTAGGCTAAATTCTAAATTCTTTGTGGGTTAGAAATCCTCAGACTAATGCTTTCAAATCTTTGCTTTTAAAATCAGCAATTGTACTCCTCATCCTAGGACTTGTTATTTACCTTACAGTAGGCTGTTCACTTAAATACTGTAGTAAAACTGTAGATGAGTTTACTAATGTTTTTGCCATGGAAGCCTTGGAAGCTCAACCAGGCCTACAGGAGTACACTCAGACAGTTGCAAAGTGGTTCCACTCTTCTTACCTTGGGGATTACTCCCATTCCTACTATATTTCCTGTCAGCAGGAAGAATCCAGAGCAATCCATGGCCTTTACCTGTCTTCATAACCTACATCTTAAGATTAAGGCATTATAAAACCCAAAGGGAGGGATTAAAACTGCCTTTGCCAATTATGACTGACACAGTGAAGATCTAACTGACTCCATCTTCCTTCTAACCTCCAACCTGTCCTTGTTCATTCCTGGGTGTAGGCTGAACTAATTTGGGAGAAACTTAGTTTATAGTTTATACTTTAAACAAAGACAGTAACAGCCCTTTCCCAAAGCAGACCTCTTTCTTGCCTGGGGACTAGATTGCCTTTGTAGGATGAACATTACAAGATTAGAAATTATGGTTTAGGATTCATGCAGCTGGAGGTTGCAAGATTCTGACCCTTCCTAAAGTGTTCCTAAGACCAATGCTTGAGACATTTTGCAGACCCTGAACTTGATGGATCAGCTGGAATCACCCAGATCAATAAACTGGCTCATCTAATCTTGTGTTCCCCACCCAGGAACTGACTCAGCACAAGAAGACAGCTTTGACTCTCTATGATTTCAACCCTGACCAATCAGCATTCTTGGCTCACTGGCTTCCCCCAACCCACTAAGTTATCCTTAAAAACTCTGCTCCCTGAATGCTTGGGGAACCTGATTTGAGTAATAATAAAACTCTGGTCTCTTGCACAGCTGGCTGTTTGTTAATTACTCTTTCTCTGTTGTAATTCCCCTGTCTTGATGAATTTGCTCTGTCTAGGCAGTGGGCAAGGTGAACCACTTGAGACGTTAAAAATTTGGGGGCTGGCCTGGGATTATCCTTGTGGCTACCTGCCCATGGTTCAGTGGCCCCCCTTCAGTGATGGATCCAGAAGCAGCCAAAGTGGCCGCTTTATTCTCTTGGACTGGGGGCTGACCCTGGTACTCTCTCTACTTGTGGGTTGCTGCCACCCAATATGCATGAATTTAATTGCAATGGAGAAATAGTCATGGGGAAACATCCCTTAATTGTAGCCCTATCACAGGGTGTCTGTCTGTAGCCCCATGGTAGGGTGTCTGTCTATAGCTCCAGGGTAGGGTGTCTGGATTGATGAGTGTCCAAGGCACTGCCAATGCCTCCTTCCTTTTCCCGACTGGTTCTGTAGCCCTATGGTGGTGTGTCTGCGGCTCCATTGGGGGGTGCTTGTTTGTAGTTCTACCATGGTGTGTCTGTGTCTGTAGCCCCATTGCAGGGTATCTGCTCAGCTCCTGTGGGGTCTCAGTTAGCTCTTTCTAACTAGTAGGAAAGGTCCTCGTTTCAGAGACTTCTCTTCAATCAGGAAGATTTCTAGGAGGATTCTCAGATGGAGATTAGGAAGATAGTTTGGCAGAGACACTCTTGGAGTTCTTGGTTAGGGATCTGATTTGGAAGGCTTTCTGTCCATGTGTGTTTGTGTGGGAGGGATCTCAAAGGGGGTTGCTGATGGAAGTCCAGCAGGCCTAACTCAGAGAAACCTCCTTATTTGTCTGCTCAAATTCGATGAGCCCTAAAGAAAGCTCAACAGGCTTGTCTCTTGGGGTGACTATCTGCTCTTCACCTTGCCAGAGACCCCATTGTGAATTACCATTTGGAGGTTGTCCCATCCCACCTGGAATGAATCAAAGACAACAGGGACCAACAGGGAAAAGTTTGACCTTTGCCAGGCTGATACTGGGTGCTGAACGAGGTGACTAATACTTGTTTTGTTATGTGTGTTTTGCTGAGATGGAAAATGTTAATTTGGTTCCCCATGCAGCCTGTTGGGCAGCATCTTGCAAAGTATGAATCTTGCCTATGATTCCATGAAACAGGAAAGTGTAATTTTCTCTTGTAAAGTGGCTTGAACCCCACAGCTATAGCACAAGCGAGCTGGGTGATCAGAAGCTGCTCCATTCTTCTGAAAGCTGCGGAGAAAGGGAGCCCAGAAACCTGGTATGCCAGCAAAAAAGGTTAAAAAATTCTTACCAGCCAAGTTCTGGTCTCTCTCTTTCCCTGTCTGGGTAAATGGTAAACATCACTATTTGTCTCTCTGCAAGGGTTTAATTACTAGAAAAAGGATTTGGCAGGGTGCGGTGGCTCACGCCTGTAATCCCAGCACTTTGGAAGGCCAAGGCAGGTCGATCACAGGTCAAGAGATTGAGACCATCCTGGCCAACATAGTGAAACCCCGTCTCCACAAAAATTAGCCGGGCATGGTGGTGTGCACCTGTAGTCCCAGCTACTTGGGAGGCTGAGGCAGGAGAACTGCTTGAACCTGGGAGGCAGAATTTGCAGTGAACCAAGATCATGCCACTGAACTCCAGCCTGGTGACAGAGCAAAACTCTGTGAAAAGAAAGAAAAGAAAGAAAGAAAGAAAAGAAAAGAAAGAAAGAAAGAAAGAAAGAAAGAAAGAAAGAAAGAAAGAAAGAAAGAAAGAAAGAAAGAAAGAAAGAAAAGAAAGAAAGAAAGAAAGAAAGAAAGAAAGAAAGAAAGAAAGAAAGAAAGAAAGAAAGAAAGAAAGAAAGAAAGAAAGAAAGAAAGAAAATTTATTTGTGAGGCTAGTCTTAGGCGGTAGCAAATCTGGTAGCAAAACACAGAAAGAGTTTGTCTTTCTGTGTTCTGTAATGGAGAAAGGAGTATCACAGGATAAATTGTGTATTTAGAACCCCTATAGGCTCCCTTTTCAAGTCAGCCTGACAGACTGGTCAGTTAAAAACTTTGCTACAGGTCCCTGAAACCAATACTGTAGGAAATTTCTCCATCTTGTTTTGTGTCCTTAAGAGCTTAACCTTGGCTGGGCATGGTGGCTGAAGTCTTTAATCACAGCTCTTTGGGAGGCCGAGGCGGGGGTGAATCACCTGAGGTCAGGAGTTTGAGACCAGCCTGACCAACATGGAGAAATGCTATCTCTACTAAAAATATAAAAAATTAGCCGGTCGTTGTGGCACATGCCTATAATCCCAGCTACTTGGGAGGCTGAGGCAGGAGAACTGCTTGAACTCAGGAAGCAGAGGTTGTGGTGAGCTGAGATGATGCCATTGCACTCTAGCTTGGCCAACAAGAGCAAAACTTTGCCAAAAAAAAAAAAAAAACTTAACCTTTTGACCATGTAGGGATACTTTCTCTTGGTTTCCACCATCCAGAAGACAGGAATTTTGAGGATCATGTCATAGTTAGCCCTAAAAATTATCTTGAATGATTAAAAGCCTTTGCAAGCTTAAATTGGCTTCTCTAGGCTTCTTCTGCGAAGAACAATAGAAACCGCTCATTGCTCTAACTCAGTAGTTAAGGTTTTGCTTTTTGACAATGGCAGCCTGGGTTCAATTCTTGGCTTTTGGAATGATTCCTTTCTGGTTTTTTATTTATGTAACTTTGCCATTTACTGAGGTTTTTCTCCCTGATGGATAGCTTCTGATTTCCTATGTTGAGTTTTCCTTTCTCTAAACAACCCTGAGTGAGATTCTAAATGTTATTAAAAAATAAAAGACAAAGAAGAAGAAGAAGAAGCTTCTTACCATCTCTTTGAGACACTTATGTGTCCATGGTTAAGTTATAACCTTAGTTAAAACTTATTAATTTCATGTGCGAAATTACCTGTGGTAGAATTCAAAAGCCAAAATTATTGGCTACTTGGTGTGGCTAAAGTTGGGTAATAAAATAATTTTAAAGAATTTTTTAAGAGCACTATGGTAAAAAGTCAGCTTAATTAAAAGTGGATAAACAAGCTATAGGTATATTTAAAAGGCCTTTATGTTTTTCTCTTCTTGTAACTTATTTTTCTGGAAAAAGGTTTTTTCTTCTCAGTCTACTGAATTATTTTTCTCCATTTTGTTTTTTGTCTTTCTACTCTAAATGCACAGATGAGCGGCCCTAAGATAACTTCTGGTATCCTGGGACTCATTGGGAAAAACAGAGGAGGCACCACAGGCCCTGTTTTGGGAAAAAACCTCTGTTTTCCTCTGGAAACTCCAGGAATTAAAAGTGAATAGATCACTCTCAAAATCAAAGGCTCTATTCAGTTTTGCATTGTGTAATCTGAAGGTTTTGAGTTTTGGGGTTATCAGAAATTACTTTGTATTATGAGAAAACTTTGGTGTGTAATAACTAGGTAGGAAATAAACTTTAAGAGATGGCTAATAGTAGTTATGGAGGGATACTTGACTCTTTGCACACTGGATCAGAGAAGCATGCTCTTGGCGACCTGGAAGATAAGGAAACATCCACACCCCACACTGAGGGATGAGACTCCCATGAGGGATGTGCTGATCACAAAATGGGCTGATTGGCTTTGGGTTGACTTGCAATAAAATGCAGTCAGTAAAAGCACTACACTGTCTTCTCCTGTAGTATTTCCCTTATTTGGGGGATCCAGGATCTGGTATAAAATGGCACCCTTAATTTTCGGGATACATCTTTGCCTTCAGCTGCTTATTTGCCACTTATTTGGCCTTAGAAATGCATGCTTTCCTGGCCTTGTTCCTCCAAGGGCTCCACCCTGAAGCAAGTAATCCAATTAAGAAACTGGCAGATGAAAAATCTCACAAGTGTTGAATCTTATCTGTCTGTATTTATATGTGTGTTGTGTGTGTGAGATGTTTATATATAAAAGAACTCTGATTAATTGGCTTAGAAAAATAAGTGCTTAGCCACTTATTTTATCTCACCCCTATAATACCAGCATTTTGAGAGGCCAAGGTGGGTGGATCACCTGAGGTCATGAGTTCGAGACCAACCTGACCAACATGAAGAAACCCTGCCTCTACTAAAAATACAAAATTAGCCGGTGTGGGGGCACGTACCTGTAATCCTAAGGCTGAGGCAGGAGAATTGCTTGAACCTGGGAGGCGGAGATTGTGGTGAGCCAAGATCACACCACTGCACTCCAGCCTGGGCAACAAGAGCGAAACTCCATCACAAAAAAAAAAAAAAAAAAAAAAAAAAAAGAGAGAGAGAGAGAAAAGAAAAGAAAAATAAGTGCTTAAATCAAATATTTTGTCAGAAGAAATAGAAACTTTAATGCCTTTGTTCACATGACTTCAGTACTTTTTTGGAAATAAAGGCAGTTTTACAGATTATTGGTAAAATAAAATGTCTTGAAAATGTAGACATTTGTTCTAAATTAAGGTCAGATATTAGATTTAATAAATGCTTTAAGGTCAAACTGGTTCTTTGACTTTTGAAAACTGTTCTATTTGCCTACTTTGGAGTATTAGATTATAGATAAGGTCTGTGGACAAATGGAGAGCCATGCCTGCTAGCTGTACTAAAAAGAGTCAGACCTTGTCTTCATTTTCTGCCTGATGTCCTAGACTCCACCCCTTGTATATAATTAAAATTGTTTACTTATCAGGTTTTTCACTAAAAATAAAAGTTGCTAAGAGTTAGCATTGTAACATGTAATTGAGACTACTGGGGAAACAGATATTTTTTTTTATTATTATACTTTAAGTTCTAGGGTACATGTGCACAACATGCAGGTTTGCTACATATGCATACATGTACCATGTTGGTGTGCTGCACCCATTAACTCGTCATTTACATTAGGTATATCTCCTAATGCTATCCCTCCCCACTACCTGCTCCCCACAATAGGACCTGGTGTGTGATGTTCCCCTTCCTGTGTCCAAGTGATCTCATTGTTCATTTCCCACCTATGAGTGAGAACATGTGGTGTTTGGTTTTCTGTCCTTGAGATAGTTTGCTGAGAATGAAGGTTTCCAGCTGCATCCATGTCCCCACAAAGGACACGAACTCATCCTTTTTTATGGCTGCAGAGTATTCCATGGTGTATATGTGCCACATTTTCTTAATCCAGTCTGTCACTGATGGACATTTGGGTTGATTCCAAGTCTTTGCTATTGTGAATAGTGCCGCAATAAACATACGTGTGCATGTGTCTTTTTGCAGCATAACTTATAATCCTTTGGGTATATCCCCAGTAACAGGATGGCTGGATCAAATGGTATTTCTAGTTCTAGATCCTTGAGGAATCGCCACACTGTCTTCCAAAATGGTTGAACTAGTGTGCAGTACCCCAACAGTGTAAAAGTGTTCCTATTTCTCCACATCCTCTCCAGCACCTGTTGTTTCCTGATTTTTTAATGATTGCCATTCTAACTGGTGTGAGATGGTATCTCATTGTGGTTTTGGTTTGCATTTCTCTGATGGCCAGTGATGATGAGCATTTTTTCATGTGTCTGTTGGCTGTATGAATGTCTTCTTTTGAGAAGTGTCTGTTCATATCCTTTGCCCACTTTTTGATGGGGTGGTTTTTTTCTTGCAAATTTGATTGAGTTCTTTGTAGGTCCTGGATATTAGCCCTTTGTCAGATGAGTAGATTGCAAAATTTTTCTCCCATTCTGTAGGTTGCCGTTCACTCTGATGGTAGTTTCTTTTGCTGTGCAGAAGCTCTTTAGTTTAATTAGATCCCATTTGTCAATTTTGGCTTTTGTTGCCATTGCTTTTGGTGTTTTAGACATGAAGTCCTTGCCCATGCCTATGTCCTGAATGATATTACCTAGGTTTTCTTCTAGGGTTTTTATGGTATTAGGTCTAACATTTAAGTCTCTAATCCATCTTGAATTAATTTTGGTATAAAGAGTAAGGAAAGGATCCAGTTTCAGCTTTCTACTTATGGCTAGCCAATTTTCCCAGCACCATTTATTAAATAGGGAATCCTTTCCCCATTTCTTGTTTTTGTCTGGTTTGTCAAAGTTCAGATGACTGTAGATGTGTAGTATTATTTCTGAGGGCTCTGTTCTGTTCCATTGGTCTGTATCTCTGTTTTGGTACCAATACTATGCTGTTTTGGTTACTGTAGCCTTGTAGTATAGTTTGAAGTCAGGTAGCGTGATGCCTCCAGCTTTGTTCTTTTGGCTTAGGATTGTCTTGGCAATGCGGGGTCTTTTTTGGTTCCATTTTTTTCCAATTCTGTGAAGAAAGTCATTGGTGGCTTGATGGGAATGGTATTGAATCTATAAATTACCTTGGGCAGTATGGCCATTTTCATGATATTGATTCTTCCTATCCATGAGCATGGTATGTTCCTCCATTTGTTTGTGTCCTCTTTTATTTCACTGAGCAGTGGTTTGTAGTTCTCCTTGAAGAGGTCCTTTACATCCTTTGTAGGTTGGATTCCGAGGTATTTTATTCTCTTTGAAGCTATTGTGAATGGGAGTTCATTCCTGATTTGGCTCTCTGTTTGTCTGTTACTGGTGTATAAGAATGCTTGTGATTTTTGCACATTGATTTTGTATCCTGAGACTTTGTTGAAGTTGCTTATCAGCTTAAGGAGATTTTGGGCTGAGACAATGGGGTTTTCTAAATATACAATCATGTCATCTGCAAACAGGGACAATTTGACTTCTTCTTTTCTTTCTCTTGCCAGATTGCCCTAGCCAGAACTTCCAACACTATACTGAATAGGAGTGTTGAGAGAGGGCATCCCTGTCTTGTGCCAGTTTTCAAAGGGAATGCTTCCAGTTTTTGCCCATTCAGTATGATATTGGCTGTGGGTTTGTCATAAATAGCTCTTATGATTTTGAGATATGTTCCATCAATACCGAGTTTATTGAGCGTTTTTAGCCTGAAGGGCTGTTGAATTTTGTCAAAGGCCTTTTGTGCATCTATTGAGATAATCATGTGGTTTTTGTCTTTGGTTCTGTTTACATGCTGGATTACATTTATTGATTGACTTATGTTGAACCAGCCTTGCATCCCAAGGATGAAGCCAACTTGATCATGGTGGATAAGCTTTTTGATGTGTTGCTGGATCCGGTTTGCCAGTGTTTTATTGAGGATTTTTGCATCAATGTTCATCAGGGATATTGGTCTAAAATTCTCTTTTTTGTTGCATCTCTGCCAGACTTTGGTATCAGGATGATGTTGGCCTCGTAAAATGAGTTAGGGAGGATTCCCTCTTTTTCTATTGATTGGAATAGTTTCAGAAGGAATGGTACCAGCTCCTCCTTGTACCTCTGGTAGAATTCGGCTGTGAATCCGTCTGGTCCTGGATCTTTTTTGGTTGGTAGGCTATTAATTATTGCCCCAATTTCAGAGCCTGCTATTGGTCTATTCAGGGATTCAACTTCTTCCTGGTTTAGTCTTGGGAGAGTGTAAGTGTTCAGGAAATTATCCATTTCTTCTAGGTTTTCTGGTTTATTTGCATAGAGGTGTTTATAGTATTCTCTGATGGTAGTTTGTATTTCTGTGGGGTCAGTGGCGATATCCCCTTTATCACTTTTTATTGTGTCTATTTGATTCTTCTCTCTTTTGTTCTTTATTAGTGTTGCTAGCGGTCTATCAATTTTGTTGATCTTTTCAAAAAACCAGCTCCTGGATTCGTTGATTTTTTTTGGAGGGTTTTTTGTGTCTCTATCTCCTTCAGTTCTGCTCTGATCTTAGTTATTTCTTGCCTTCTGCTAGCTTTTGAATGTGTTTGCCTTTGCTTCTCGTGTTATGGTTTTCATCCCTATCAGTTCTTTTAAGGACTTCTCTACATTGGTTATTCTAGTTAGCCATTTGTCAAATCTTTTTTCAAGGTTTTTAGTTTCTTTGTGCTGGTTATGTAGTTCCTCCTTTAATGCTGAGAAGTGTGATCAACTGAAGCCTTCTTCTCTCAACTCGTCAAAGTCATTCTCCATCCCACTTTGTTCCATTGCTGGTGATGTGCTGCGTTCCTTTGGAGAGGGAGATGCGCTCTGATTTTTTGAATTTCCAGCTTTTCTGCACTGCTTTTTCCCCGTCTTTGTGGTTTTCTCTGACTTTGGTCTTTGATGATGGTGACGTACTGATGGGGTTTTGGTGTAGGTGTCCTTTCTGTTTGTTAGTTTTCCTTCTAACAGTCAGGACCCTCAGCTGTAGGTCTGTTGGAGTTTGCTTGAGGACCATCCAGACTGTGTTTGCCTGGGTATCAGCAGCAGAGGCTGCAGAAGATAGAATATTGCTGAACAGTGAGTGTTGCTGTCTGATTCTTACTCTGGAAGCTTCGTCTCAGGGGTGTAGCCTGCCGTATGAGGTGTTAGGTGTTGGTCTGCACCTAGTGGGGGATATCTCCCAGTAGGCTACTCAGGGGTCAGGGACCCACTTGAGCAGGCAGACTGTCCATTCTCAGATCTCAACCACTGTGCTGGGAGATCCACTGCTCTCTTCAAAGCTGTCAGACAGGGACATTTACTTCTGCTGAGGTTTCTGCTGCTTTTTGTTTAGCTATGCCCTGTCCCCAGAGGTGAAGTCTACAGAGGAAGGCAGGCCTCCTTGAGCTGTGGTGGGGTCCACCCAATTCGAGCTTCCCAGCCGCTTTGTTTACCTACTTAAGCCTCAGCAATGGTGGGCACCACTCCCCCAGGCTCGCTGCTGCCTTGCAGTTAGATCTCAGACTGCTGTGCTAGCAATGAGGGAGGCTCCATGGGTGTGGGACCCTCTGTGCCAGGTGTGGGATATAATCTCCTGGTGTGCCATTTGCTAAGACCCTTGGTAAAGTGTAGTATTAGTGTGGGAGTTACCAGATTTTCCAGGTGTTGTGTGTCTGAATTTCCTTTGGCTAAGAAAACGAATTCCCTTCCCCCTTGCACTTCCCAGGTGAGGCAATGCCTCATCCTGCTTCAGGTCTTACTGGTTGGGCTGCACCTGTGGACCAGCACCAACTGTCTGACATGCCCCAGTGAGATGAACCCAGTACCTCAGTTGAAAATGCAAAAATCACCCGTCTTCTGTGTCACTCATGCTGGGAGCTGGAGGCTGGAGCTGTTCCTATTCAGCCATCTTGGGCACGCCCCCAGGAAACAGTTTTACATACAAGGTATATAGGAAATGTGTTTTTGGTAAAAGATTTTAAGAAGGCATGGGAATATGGCTTTTGATAAAAGGAATGTAATTTTGTCCAGTTCAGAGGGTTTTTAAGATTGTCTTAACCTACAAGAGTAACAGAACAAAACTAAAGGTTTCAGCAAAGTGAAAAGGGTTTGTAAAGGGTTAATCTTATAAAAAAATTCTGTGGGTATAAACGAGTTGGCTAAGATTTTAAAGAAATTATTTAGTTTTTTTTCTGTAGGTTAAACATTAAAATGATACTGTTATGGGGCCAGAATCTGGGCATGCATGTCCAAATAACAGGGTTTTCTTACAAAATTGATCTGCTGTTTGATGGAAAATTGTAAAGGGTTGTAAAAAGTTTATGAAAACCTTACCTTATGGTAAAACATAAAAACTGGATAGAGAAACAAAATTTTATTTAAGAAACTAGCCTTACTTTAAAAATACACTAATGCAAACATTAAATTTGCTTTTCTCTTTTGAAGATGATTTTTATGTAATGTTAAAGGATAATGAAAGGCTTTTGTTTTCTCCTTTGGGTAAATGGCAGAGAAAAAAAGGGAGAAGAGAGAAGAGACAAATGTAATTAGCCTCATGCTATCTTTATTGGTTCTTGCTTGGAAAGCTAAGTCTCCTATCAGAGTAAAAGTTTTCTTTTCAAAAAAATTTTTGGAGTCATCATTTTGGCCAAATTAATGACTTACTCTGAACCGGAATTCTATTTTTTGATATCCAGCATTTTAAACCTTTGATATTTGACAAACTTTCCAAAATTAAATTGTAAAATATGTCTCTTTCTAACCTAATATTTTAGATATTACATCCTCTAAAGTCCAAAAATGACATTTGGCTTTTTTGGTACAAAAACCATACAGGAAGCATTATCAAATATGAAATAATGTTTGGCTTTCTTTGGTCTACATTTGTGTAAATGTTTTGTTGGTATACATTTCAAAATTAAGTAAAGCTACTATAATTCTAATATGACTTAGTATATGTTACCAGTAATAATCATAATTATTATGTTAAATGACTGTGTGCCACAGAGGTAAACTGCCTTGTCAATTGTGCCTTTAACTGTGGCTCCCCTAAAATATTTTTTATCCACAGACAATTGTTGTCTCACTTCAGTCCTCTTTTAAAAATGATCTTATAATCAGCTATAAAATTTAACAGATGCTCTTAAATGCAGGTTTCTGATTAATAACTGTGGGAGATTGTGACATTAAAGTAGAAAAAAACTTTTTGAATAGAAAAGTGAATGGTGTTTAGTTTTCTTTGGACAGTATTTGTATAAATATGTTATTGGTATGTATTCCAAAATTATGGAAAACTTCTATAATGTTGATATAATTTAATGTATATTACCAATAATTATAATTGTTATATAAAATGGTTGTATGCCACAGAAGTAACCAAAATTCCTAGTCAACTGTACCTTTTATAGTGGCTAGAGGCTTTTGTCATCCACAGACATTTTGTCTTGCTTTGATCCTTTTCACAAGGCAGTTTATAATTTGATATAGGACTCTGAGTGCAGGTCTCAGATAATTTTAAAAGTTGTGCTATTGGAATGGAGGGAAAAAACAAACTTCTAGGACTCTCATGGAGCACTAATGTGTTAAACATTGCTAAACCTTTTGTTTTCAGAGTCAAGAGAGCGTATTTATTTAGAGCTATTTGAAACTTTTAACAAGTGAGTAAAATATACTCCTGTGAAAAAAATTTAGATCATATTTGTTCCTCTCTACCTGATTTCCCCAGAATTTGGAAACTATTTGTGAGCATTCTCAATTTATGGCAGTATCGTTAATTGCATAAGTACAATAAGAATCTGTTTTCTTTTGTAACAGGGCACAATTGGAGAAATTGGTTATTTTACCAAGGCTTTGAATGGAATAGTATACTTCCTTCAAAGAATCAAAGTTGACTTACAGAGCCAATTAAAGCCTGTTGTGGCATCTGACCACATACCTTATCCAAACAGAGTCTCTGTACAAGGTTCCTACCTGTGGTAAGTAAAGAATGTCACTTTCTAACAGGCCCAGGAACCCCAAGTTATCTTGGGACCTCAAGAGGAGAGGAATTTATCTCACTCAAAGGAATTTGAGGGTACAAACCCATGCCTGGTCTCAACTTTTAAAAAGTCTTATCTGAGATTCTTCATGGAAAAGAGTTCTAGTAAAGCCAATTTAAAATGCCAAAGTGACAAATAATTATTCTTGCTGTACTTTATGCAAATAATCAGCCCAAGTACAGTAAGACTGAAATTTATTTTGTAAACAAATCAATTCTATCATCATTTGTTTTTAATAAAAATGGGGACTGGAGAAAAATTGTGCTTCAGAAGAAAAACTATAGCACACTGTTGTTAGTTGTTCTTGAGGTTTGTTCTGCAATTTAGGCTAAATTCTAAATTCTTTGTGGGTTAGAAGTCCCCAGACTGATGCTTTCAAATCTTTACTTTTAAAATTGGGAATTGTAACCCTCATCCCAGGACTCATTATTTACCTTACAGTAGGCTGTTCACTTAAACACTCTAGTAAAACTATAGATGAGAGTACTAATGTTTTGGCTATGCAAGCCTTGGAAGCTCAACCAGGCCAGCATGAATACACTCAGACAATTGCAAAGTGGTTCCACTCTTCTCATCTTGGGGTTTACTCCCATTCCGACTACATCCCCTATAGCAGGAAAAAGCAAGAGTGATTGACAGCCTTTTCCTGTCTTCATAACCTACAGCTTAAGATTAAGGTGTTATAAAACCCAAAGGGAGCGATTGAAACTGCCTTTGCAAAATTATGACTGAGATGGTGAAAGAGATTTAACTTAACTGACTCCTTGCTTCTAACCTCCAAGCTGTCCTTGTTCATTCCTGGGTAAAGGAACTCTCTATGATTTCATCCCTGACCAATCAGCACTCTTGGCTCACTGGCTTCCCCCTGCCCATAAAATTATCCTTAAAACTCTGCTCCCTGAGTGCTTGGGGAGACTGATTTGAGTAATAATAAAACTCCGTGGGAGGCTGAGGCAGGAAAATGGCATGAACCCAGCAGGTGGACCTTGCAGTGAGCTGAGATTGCACCACTGCACTCCAGCCTGGGCAACAGTGTAAGACTCCATCTCAAAAATAAATAAATAAATAAATAAATAACCTCCGGTCTTCTGCACAGCTGGCTCTGCATGAATTACTCTTTCTCTATTGCAATTCCCCTGTCTTGATGAATTGGCTCTGTCTAGGCAGTGGGAAAGGTGAACGCCTTGGGTGGCTATATCATTGAAGAGAGAAGGATAATTTTGTAGGAGAGGTAGTCCTTTTGGGTTAAAAGCCCCCAAGTGTGAGTTGATAGAGGATACTGAGCTAGTGCTCATTATCTGATGCATAGTAGTTACTTAAGATATGTTTGTGGAATAAGTAACAGAATGACTGAATGAATCCATAAATAAAGTATTAACAAAAGAAAGGGAAAAGGGGACAGGCACATGCCAATAATAAAATTGCTTTCTTTGCAATTGGGTCAAGGTTACAAATGTCCGATGGCATGTTGCTGAAATTGTATGAACTTTCTGTCTTTGCAATGGATCCTACTGGTTACTAAAGCCTGGATTGTATGTAAAATAATGTGTCCAAAAAGCTGAAACATGAAGTTATTCTCAATTCAGTTTCTCTAGACCCAAATTTGCTGGTGTTCCTACACAATTTTAATGTGTCCACTTCATGCTTATATCTTTTGTACAATCCCCACAAAGGAAAAGGACATAAGAGAGAAAGAGACTTGAAAAAAAAAGAATAATAAATAGAAAGATAAGGAAAGGAAAGAGAGATGGTAATATGTAACTGCAGTGGCAATAGAAATTATGCTTAGAGAGGAGAGGAGTAATTCTGGAGACCTATGGCCTATGACGAAGGGTCCAAATGTCACACTGACTCCCCTCATCTCTGTCTCATCTTCTCAGGTGAATTTCCATGTTCTTGGGGGAACTCTGATCAGATGAATATTCAAAATTCTTTGTCCTTATAATGGAATGGAAAATTGGGTTTTATCACAATCTTTCACTGATATTTTGACTTAATATGATAAGTTAAAAACTATACTGATCATACCCATCTGACAAAATTCCAATCACGTGTGATCCTAATCACTGGTTCTCTTCATATCTGGAAAAGAGCAGCTGAGTGCTGCTGGAGCAAGTCACTCTTCGAGGTGAAATGTTCACTATAAATTCACGATGATCAACTTCAAAAGAGTTGTCAGCACCATTCAGCAATCCTCCTGTATTTCTTTAGTTCTCTCACCATTCCACTCTGTACACTGGCCTCAAACTTTTCCTGCTCTCTGAAAAAGCCCAGTCCTCCCTCCCTTCTTTTCTCACAGGTGATCATTGGTTGACCCTTTACATTTCTGCCACCAAACATAAAAACTTACCCTTATCCTCATTCATTCTGTACTTACCCTTATCGTCATTCATTCTATACTTTGTCCCTTTTCATAAACACAGCACTGCCTCTTTTCCTACCTAACTCAGTCATCCCTAGAAATCATCCATGACACCTCCTCATCCTTCATACTCCACAACCAATTCACCACCAAATCCTGTTCATTGTGACCTCTAAATAACAGCCCTTGAATAAGTCCTCTTCTCTCCATCACCATTATTATCAAGATTCAAGAATAACTGTTTTCTCCGACCTGGACTATTGCCATTGCTTTCTAACTAATCTCTCTACATCCATTCAATAACTCTACCAACTTATTTTTTATTTTTATTTTTTTTGAGCCAAAGTCTTGCTCTGTCACCCAGGCTGGAGTGCAGTGGCACAATCTCAGCTTGCTGCAACTTCTGCTTCCCAGGCTCAAGCAATTCTCTTGCCTCAGCCTCCTAAGCAGCTGGGACTACAGGTGTATGCCACCACACCTATCTAATTTTTTGTATTTTTAATAGAGATGGGTTTCACCATGTTAGCCAGGATGGTCTTGATCTCCAGACCTCGTGATCTGCCCACCTCGGCCTCCCAAAGTGCTGGGATTACAGGCGTGAGCCACCGTGCCTGGCAATTTACTCTTTAAATTTTCTTAAATATTTTTAAATGTTATATTACATATACACTGAAAACTTCATAAAACAGAAACATCCAGCTCAATGCATTATCACAAATCCTGTTTAACCACCACCCAGGTTAAGAAAGAGCATTTGCCAGCACTGCAGAGGCCCCCCCCCCCATACTGCTTTCCTTTCAATTACTAGCCCTTCCCACTCCTAGTGTCATCACTATCCTGTCTTCTAACACCACGTTAGTTTTGCCTGCTTTTAACTTTATACAGATAGGATCACATTGTTTACATCTTTCTGTCTGTATTCTTTTACTTAATGTTACGTGCATGAAGTTCATTCATGTTGTAGTGTGTAGCTGTTTGTTCATTCTCATATTACATGGTAATACTTTCACAGCACAATGTATTTATTCACTCTACTCTTGATAATCCTTTGATCTTGTTATAGTTCAGGGCTACTAAGAGCAGCATACTGCTGTGAACATTTTATCCATGTCATGTGCTGCACATGTGCACCCATTTCTCTTGAGCCTATCCATTCCAGTCGTAGTAGCCAGTGACCTTTTCCCAATACAAATCTAATCCTGTGGTTCTTCTCTCAATTACTTTTCATAACTCTTGGGAAAGACTAAAATCTTTAACTTTGTCCATAGCCCCTACAGAATCTTAATTTCCTTCTTCCCAAGCCTCTTCTTGACCCACACTTTCTTTCCTATCCTGAAATGGGAGATGCTCCTCGCATTGCAGAGTCTTTCATAGGTCATTACACTTGCCTGGAAAGCTGCCCCTCACCAACTTTACTCATTTTTTTCTTCAGATTGCAGTTCTTTCTTCAAGTCTACAGGGAAGTTTTCTCAAACTCTCTTTTCCAGTTTAATTCTCATAACAGCACTGTCTTCTTTACATCATTTATATCACAGATGTAATTTTACTTTTCTTTGACTAACATCTATTAGGTTGGTGCAAAAGTAATTACAGCTTTGTTATTGCTCTTTAATATATCCAGTCTCCCATTTCTATTTACACTAGATCATCAGTTTCATGCAGACAAGTACTATGGGATATGTTTGTTTGGCTTTAGATTTTTTCCTAGCCTTTTGTTTGGTCCATAGTAGGAACTCAAGAAATATTTGTTCAATTGTTTATGAAAAGAGTCAAACTCTGTAAAATATTTGAAGAGATTTATTCTGAGCCAAATATGAGTGACCATGGCCCATGACAGAGTCTTCAGGAGGTCCTGAGAACATGTGCCCAAGCTGGTTGGGGTGTAGCTTGGTTTTATACATTTTAGGGAGGCATGAGCCATCAATCAAGTAGAATTAAGAAATACATTGGTTTGGTCCAGAAAGGCAGGACAATTTAAGGTGGTGGGGGAAGGGAAGGTGTTTAGGTAATTTAAACATTTTCTGGTTGACAATCAGTTGAGTTTGTCTAAATACCTGGAATCACAGAAAGGAAATGTTCAGGGTAAGATAAAAGATTGTGGAGACCAAGGTTCTTTTGAAGTCTCACAGTGGCTGCCCTTAGAGACAATAGATGACAAATGTTTCCTATTTTGAACTTTAAAAAATGCTAGACTATCAGCTAATCTCTTTTTTTTTTTGAGATGGAGTCTTGCTCTGTCGCCCAGGCTGGAGTGCAGTGGCCGGATCTCAGCTCACTGCAAGCTCCGCCTCCCGGGTTTATGCCATTCTCCTGCCTCAGCCTCCCCAATAGCTGGGACTACAGGCGCACGCCACCTCGCCTGGCTAGTTTTTTGTATTTTTTTAGTAGAGAGGGGGTTTCACCGTGTTAGCCAGGATGGTCTCGATCTCCTGACCTCGTGATCCGCCCGCCTCGGCCTCCCAGAGTGCTGGGATTACAGGCTTGAGCCACCGCGCCCGGCCAGCTAATCTCTTTAGAACTGGGAGGGCCTGGAAGAAAAATATCTAGTGCTGTCAATAGAGATTCTTTACAGATGCAATTTTTTTTCCCACAAAGCACAGCTTTGTAGGGCCATTTCAAAATATCACAAAGAAACATGTTTTGAGGTAGAATAATTTGATTTTCTTCTTTGCTAGAGTAAGATCAGAAAGTAAGTCAGGATGTATAGGGTTAAATAAAAGCCATCTGATGAGGAATATATAGTTTGTAGGGTATCACTCCCCAGACCCCTTAGATAGGAATTTGGGCAAGATAAGAAAAATCAGAGCTTAGTCCTCAGAATGGATGAATTAATCAAATTACCACTCTTCACTATGTGCAAGGGCTATAAGTAAGAATTAAGGTTAAATATCAGAGAATTGGTGTAGAGTCACTAAAATGTTTTCTAAGGGACAACAACAGTCCTTGCTGGATGGCCAGCTGTTAGGTGGGCCAGATGACGCAGCCTGACAGACCAACTGTCTGTGAGCTCTCAGTGCACAGGAAGCCTGGAGCAATGCTCCACAGAAGCAGGGTACAGGCAATACGGTATCAGGTGAATCTGGATTTCAGTCATCACTGTTCCACTTAATCTCTGTGTGACTTTGGAAAAATTAGAAGGCAGGAAACCTTGGTGGCAAAATAAACTGGGATCTGGTTCTTGACTGTAGCTGTCAGTGTGTTATAACGCTGTCCAGTACCAACCTGGCTGCTGGAACTCCCAGTAGTAAAGTTAAATCGTCAAGGCTCCCCAGCACAGACAATGGCTACATTGACCTTGGGCTTAAGAAAAGCCCTCCTACGATCTCTTATAAGGCACTGCTCTTGGCATTGTGCTGTTTTTGATTAATGCCTTCTCATTATCATAGGCTCCCCCCTGCTGGTCCACTACATCAGCAAGGGTGGGGCAAGTGTCGTTCCAGTCCTGCTCCTTGGCATTCTGGTGTTCCCACTGAGATTTTAACTCCTACAATAACATTCCGGATTTTGATGACTAGCACCCACCTCAGTCCTGAAGAAAAGAGTCTCAGTGGGACTGCCCCAACTTTAAGATATTGAGCAGAAACTATAGCCAAAGGGCTAAGGAATCCTGTAGTTTGCATATGTTTAACAAAACAATAACCAGACTTTACGGGCCCATCCCAAAGATATTAACTGAGCTTACAATTAGCTAATTAGAACGTGTTCTGTTTTCCATCTCTTGGCCTTGGCAAAAGCTCCTGACAAGTTTTTCAATAGGAATATGCATGATGGAAGAACAGAAATATTAACTATGAAAATGAGGAGTTATTCTGTAGTCAAAAGTGTTGCTGTCACCATCCTCTTTAGAGTTAAGCATTTCTTTTAGTCTGCTCTGTCAATCGGTTTTTGTACCAAATGGAAGAATGCAATATGTCTAATTTCTTATTATGAGGTAACTGATTTTTGAAATATCTAAGTATCTTATTGAGGGTTCTTGTATCAGTTCGAAACCTGAGAGTCTGCCAGGTTGGCACGAGGTGGTGTGGAGCAACAAGCTGTTTTAATGAGCGCCTGGGTGCAGGTGGGCTGAGGCCTAAAATGGCGTCAGCCCCAAGTGAGGATGGGACAGGATTTTATAGTCCTCTGTAAACAGGAAGTGTCCCAGTCTGACGTGACTGCTACATAGTACCCGGATGGCCTCTTTCTCCATCTTCAGGGGTACGTGACTTCCAGCCAGGGTGGGTGTCTTCCTGCCAGCTCTCTTTCCTCTTCTGCTGTCTTGCTGATGCACCCTGCTGAGGCAAGTGGCCTTGTGCCTTGGGACTGGGACTGCGAAGGGAGGAGTTACTCTTCCCTTCAAGCTTTCAGGCCCCAGGGAGAATCTTTCACTTATCCCCTATACTTATCTCTACCTTCATGTTTTAGTGGAAGACCTTGGCAAAATCAAGTATCAGTGTGGGTTTGTTATAAGTGGAAGGTGTCCAGGTTCTTGGTGTCTTGAACAACAAATTGAATAAAATGCACAAACAAAGCAAGGAAAGAATGAAGCAACAAAAGCAGAGATTCATTGAAAATGAAGGTACATATGCCTGTAATCCCAGCACTTGAGAGGCCAAAGCAGACAGATCACTCGGGGCCAGGAGTTTGAGACCAGACTGGCCAACATGGCAAAACCCCATCTCTACTAAAAATAAAAAATAAAAAATAAATAGCCAGGCATGGTGGCAGGTGCCTGTAGTCCTAGCTACTTGGGAGGTTGAGACAGGAGAACTGCTTGAACCCCCAGGTGGAGGTTGCAGTGAGACGAGATGGCTCCACTGAACTCCAGCTTGGGTGACACAGCGAGACTCCATCTCAAAAAAAAAAAAAAAAAAAAAAAAAAAAAGAAAGAAAGAAAATGAAAGTACACTCCACAGTGTGGGGGTGGCCCAAGCATAGGGGCTCAAGAGCCCTGTTACAGAATTTTGGGGGTTTTAAATACCCTCTAGAGGTTTCCACTGGCTACTTAGTATACACCCTGTGTAAATGGAGAGGATATTTCCTATCATAGCTGAAGTGTTTCCATTTGATTTAGTTATAGGAAGTCCTTAGGTTCCCTGCCTCCAGACCCTATTTTCCTGCCTCATTTTGATTCATCTGTAATATTTTTTACTTACTTTCTTATTGATAGCAACCAGGAATTTTTTATCCCACACAGCAAGTTTTTAAAATATAAACACTTTCTCTGTTTACCAGTTCATGATCAGCTCTGGATCTGGTCCACCAATAGGTTGGACAACATATAATTTGCATCATTTTGTCCTTTGTAAATCAAGATGTTCTGTAGATCATGCATTTAAGGACTGGACTTTGGTTGTTTCCTAATGAAAAAAATGTAGTTAAGTGGTTATAATTCTGAGTGTATAACCTTATTGCTAGCACCTTGTTTTATGATATCATTCTGATAATGATTGAAAGACTCAGCCGGGATCTTTGGATCCCTGGAGGACCAGATTGCTTTATTTTGATTCTGTTTCTTAGCTTGTAAAAAAGTGACATATTCAAAGGAAATGAAAATGTTAAAATCTAAATCCTAGATTTAAAATGAGTTAACTTTAAACATTTCAGACATCATTTTAATGATTTTATGATATATTCAATTCTAATATCCAAATCTATCTTCATTTTTAGGTAGCTGGGATTATGGGTCACAATCTGCTTTCCAGTCATTCTTTACTCAGGTTATAGACTTGCGCAACTAGAAGCCTGGATATACCGTCAACTGATATTGGAAGGCTATGGTAGAGCAAGTTTTAGGGGGAAGATGAGTTCAGTTTCGGACAAGCTTTATTTTAGGTGTCTACTTGATATCCAAGTGGAGCTTTTGAAGAGGTAGGGGCAATGCATGTGTGTGTCTAGAGTGCTGAGGGGGGTCTAGGAAATTTGGACAATTTCCTAAGAGTCAGGGGGCAGGATGAGATTACCGGTGGAGTGAGTGCGACACAGAGAAAAAAAAGAGGACTCAGGAAATGAGGCACAAAGAGAGGGTGGCCTGAAGCAGCCTCCTAGTTTAGGCACATTTGGTAATGGAGGGTAGCCTGAGGAATCCAGTATTAGTCATATCTGCTTGACAATGAAGATGTGAGATAATATACATAAAACTTTATCATGGGTAGCGTTTGCAATGCAAGGCTCAAACCAGAAGGTTTTTAGCCTAACCAAATTATCTGGTCATTTTTATAAAGGTGATGCTGCTGGCCAAAAACCAAACACACATATTCAATCAAAATGGAACACAGGGGTATAAAATGAAAAGTAAACATTTAAGGGCATGGAGAGTGAACATTTTCTCTTTCAGCTCACCTCTCAAGGTTGTCCAATTAAGTTTCTTATATACAATTCCTAAAATGCTTTAAGCACCTAAACATATATCTGTTTAACAACAACAACAACAAAAACCTCTCCTCCTCATTTTACTAAAGCCAAGAATTCCACAGTATAGTCATTGGTTCCCGTTAAAATCAGAATTTAACTTGTTCAATGTATATAAAAGTGTTAGCTTAATTTTGTCAATTGTAAGAACCAGTTTATGAACAGTTTATATGTGCCTTTTCTTAAAATATAGTTTAAGCATGAGAATATATTTGAACCTTCCATATTTGGGAGCTTCTGGCTGCTCAGGCCCCTCTAGTGCAGATCTAAGACACAGACAAAACTCTCACTGCCACAAGAGTTTCTGCGGTAGAATTGTCTGGGGTCTGATATATTCTCAAAAATATCAAAGCAACATTTTTTAAATGAGAGAATGATATAGGGAACAAACAAAAGTGAAATAGAAAACATCTTTCTGGACATATGGCCTCTGTGTATATGTGTGAAAAGTAGATGAACAAACATATAAGGTTGCTTCTGGACTGTGTATTTTACATGGAATTTTCATTTCATTCTTTATTTTATTATATTTATTTATTTTTGAGACGGAGTCTCACTCTGTCACCCAGGCTGGAGTACAGTGACGCGATCTCAGCTCACTGCAAGTTCCGCCTTCCGGGTTCAAGTGATTTCCGGCTTATTTGTATTTTTAGTACAGACAGGGTTTCACCATGTTGGCCAGGCTGGTCTCGAACTCCTGACCTCAAGTGATCTGCCTGCCTCCGCCTCCCAAAGTGCTGAGGTTACAGGTGTGAGCCACCACGCCTGGCCTCATTTCTTTATTGTTTAAATTTTTAATCTATACTTTCAGTAGCATGTAGTATTTACTTAAAGTTATTTTTCAATTATGACATATTTTGTATTAGTTTCTAGGTAAGTATAAAAACTTGGCATAGTTTTTGTATATTTTAGAATGAATAGGTGTTGAAAATTAAGAGATTACAGCATCAAGTTGCTTGGATATCTAAGTACAGACAAATTTCAATTCGTTGAATGTTAAAGCAAAAAATAAAATTTAACTAAGCTATTTCAAATTTAGAGATTATACATTTTTAATTGACTATGTTGACTATGTAGATTTACTTTGGACTTTATTTGAAGTGAATTAACAAAAATAATCTATAAACTACCTTTAATACTAATGGAGATTTATTTGCCCTCACATGTCTTTTTTAATAAGTAGTTTGAAAATCAGAAAACTTTTAAAAGAACCTAAAATTTATTTTTTAACTATTGATTTACAGAGAGACCTAGTGATTTGAAAAACATAACAATTACCTGTTTGTGTTTATTTAAATATATAGTTTCCTTATTCTTAAAATTAGGAGTTAGATTAGATGCTTCCTAAATTCTTTTCAACATTTTGTGACTACTTAATCCCACACTCTGATTCCAAATGTGGTCAGGGAGAGTGGATTGGATCTTGTTTGATAGCCCTCTAGTGGCTATAACTTTAAAGGGGCACAATATCTGAGAAAGCAAAATTGTTCCAGAGAAAAGAAAATCCATTTAGAGAAGCAAAAGGGCCACGAAGGGACAGAAAGGAAGTTAACTCGATAGTGAGACAAGCATTAAATTAGAGGTCAGAGTCAGACAGCGCAAGCCAGGTAGACGATGACATATAAAGTCAATATTTCCTCTTTTTTTTCTTTTCTTTTCTTTCTTCCTTCCTGCCTTCTCTCTTTTCTTTCTTTCTTTCTTTCTTTCTTTCTTTCTTTCTTTCTTTCTTTCTTTCTTTCTTTCTTTCTTTCTTTCTTTCTTTCTTTCTTTCTTTCTCTTCTCTCTCTTTCTTTCTTTCTCTCTCTTTCTTTCTTTCTTTTTCTTTCTTTCTTTCTTTCTTTCTTTCTTTCTTTCTTTCTTTCTTTCTTCCTTTTCCTTCCTTCCTTCCTTCCTTCCTTCCTTCCTTCCTTCCTTCCTTCCTTCCTTCCTTCCTTCCTTCCTTCCTTCCTTCCTTCCTTCCTTCCCTTCCTTCCTTCCTCTCTCTCTCTCCCTTTCTCCCTTTCTCTCTCTCTCTCTTCTCTCTTTCTCTCTTTCTTTCTTTCTTTTCTTTCTCTGCCTGTGTTGCCCACATAGGTCCCAAACTGCTGGGCTCAAGGGATCCTTCTGCCTTGGCCTCCCAAAGTGCTAGGATTACAAGTGTGAGCTGCCACGCCTGGTCTACAGTCAATATTTTCCGAGCATGCTTTGTACTAGGAGCTTTTCACATATTTTCTAACTTTATGTTTACAAAAACTGTATGAAGACGGTGTAAGTCCCATTTTTACAGGCAGAGAAACTAATGATAGGAGAGGAAAGTAACATTCCAAATCATACAATTAAAGCTGGAATTTGATTCCAAATCAATATCTTACAATATCATGTAACAAGTGAAGTTTCAAATTGTGTTTAACTGAAGATAATAAGTTGGGTAGAAGTTGTCCTTTATTCCTTATAGCATTGCAGCCTCCTGTTGGCTCAACAACTGGACTGGCAGGGGCATGATGGATGTGACACGGCCACCACCCTACTGCACACCTATCCACCTACTTATGGTTCTTGTGAAACTGGAAGTAAGGGGTGGAGTTCACTGATGACTCCCAGGTTCATAGCTGCTAACACAATGCATTAGCTTAAAATGGGTGGAGAAAAAAAAACAGTAATACTATCACAATTTATGCTGAAGGAGTGGTTTCTATACCCCAGGTACTGCAAAGCACACTGTTCACATACAGCAATTTTTAATCACTTTTGTTGAGATTCATTCCTATCATATGCCTTCTGTTTTTAATTTTTCTTTATCTTTTTTCATAACAAGTAATACTGCATCTATAGCCAAAGGCTAGAGATGGGCTGTGTTTGGTAAAACACTACACTGGTTCCAGGCAGTACCTAGAGACACTGTGAATAGTTTTTTGTTGTTGTTTTTTATTTTTTTTGAGATGGAGTCTTGCTCTGTGGTCCAGGCTGGAGTGCAGTGGCCAGATCTCAGCTCACTGCAAGCTCCGCCTCCCGGGTTTACGCCATTCTCCTGCCTCAGCCTCCCGAGCAGCTGGGACTACAGGCGCCCACCACCTCGCCCGGCTAGTTTTTTGTATTTTTAGTAGAGACGGGGTTTCACCGTGTTAGCCAGGATGGTCTCGATCTCCTGACCTCGTGATCCGCCCGTCTCTGCCTCCCAAAGTGCTGGGATTACAGGCTTGAGCCACCGCGCCCGGATACTTCTCCGACAATGAAACAAGACATGTGTTAGGGAGTGCCTATTAATTTCTAAAGACTGTTTTACAATGGTTAGAAAACTAGAGATTATGACATTCTAAAGTAATTTTTTTTTTTTTTTTTTTTTTTTTTGAGACGGAGTCTTGCTCTGTCACCCAGGCTGGAGAGCAGTGGCCGGATCTCAGCTCACTGCAAGCTCCGCCTCCTGGGTTCACGCCATTCTCCTGCCTCAGCCTCCCGAGTAGCTGGGACTACAGGCGTCCGCCACCTCGCCTGGCTGGTTTTTTGTATTTTTTACTAGAGACGGGGTTTCACCGGGTTAGCTAGGATGGTCTCCATCTCCTGACCTCGTGATCCGCCCGACTCGGCCTCCCAAAGTGCTGGGATTACAGGCTTGAGCCACCACGCCCGGCCCTAAAGTAATTTTTTAAAAATATTTGAATATACCCCTAACACAGGGGTTAAAGAAGAAAATTTCCCACAAGGTAGATCTCACTATAGAAAAACCTCTACATGAACATCTGATTGAAAATGTGAATAGGTTTTTTTTTTTTTCCTTAGAAATCTTATGAGGTATGAGAAAAATTCTAAGAGCTCTTAGTTTAGACTATGTTCTCAAGAAACTATTAATTCATTGATCTCTTTCAGGGCTCATCAATTTTTCTGCCTTTTAATTTATTTGTATACTTCTATTATCCTTTTACCAAAACAATGTAATCTCTTTTGAGGAAATAGATTGTTTTGCTCATTATGATAGTTTTATTTTCAATGGTAAAAGTAATAAGCATACTTAAAACAGATTTTAAAAAAGTCAAGATGTATAAGGAAAGCACTCATAATCTCCCTTCTCTTCAATCTTATATCCCATGTGAACAAATTGGTAAGCATTCATACCTTTCTCTATTTTCTTTTTTGTTTGTTTGTTTGTTTGTTTTGAAACAAAGTCTCACTTTTGTCACTCAGGCTGGAGCACAATGACACGATCTCGGCTCACTGCAATCTCCGCCTCCCAGGTTTCAGCGATTCTTCTGCCTCAGCCTCCTGAGTAGTTGGGATTACAGGTGCCCACCACCACTTCTGGCTAATTTTTGTATTTTTTTGTGTTTTTGTTTTGTTTTGTTTTGTTTTGTTTTTTAGTAGAGACGGGGATTTGCCATGTTGGCCAGGTTGGTCTCAAACTCCTGACCTCGTGATCCATCCACGTCGGCTTTCCAAAGTGCTGGGATTACAGGCGTGAGCCACTGCGTCTGGCCCTTTTTCTATTTTCATACCAACATGTATAGAATTTATTTACTTCTGTTTACTCCACATAATTCTGTAACTTAAAAACATTTTACCTAATATAGATATTTTTCTTTTAAAACATTTGTTTCTAACTTGTTCTTTTTTTTTTTTTTTTAATTATACTTTAAGTTCTAGGGTACATGTGCATAACGAGCAGGTTTGTTACATATGTATACTTGTGCCATCTTGGTGTGCTGCACCCATCAACTCCTCAGCACCCATCGACTCGTCATTTACATCAGGTATAACTCCCAATGCAATCCCTCCCCCCTCCCCCACACCGTGATAGGCCCCAGTGTGTGATGTTCCCCTTCCCGAGTCCAAGTGATCTCATTGTTCAGTTCCCACCTAAAAGTGAGAACATGTGGTGTTTGGTTTCTGTTCTTGCGATAGTTTGCTGAGAATCATGGTTTCCAGCTGCATCCATGTCCCTACAAAGGACACAAACTCATCCTTTTTTATGGCTGCATAGTATTCCATGGTGTATATGTGCCACATTTTCTTAATCCAGCCTGTCACTGATGGACATTTGGGTTGATTCCAAGTCTTTGCTATTGTGAATACTGCCGCAAGAAACATACGTGTGCATGTGTCTTTATAGCAGCATGACTTAAAATCCTTTGGGTATATACCCAGTAATGGGATGGCTGGGTCATACGGTACTTCTAGTTCTAGATCCTTGAGGAATCGCCATACTGTTTTCCATAATTGTTGAACTAGTTTACAATCCCACCAACAGTGTAAAAGTGTTCCTATTTCTCCACATCCTCTCCAGCACCTGTTGTTTCCTGACTTTTTAATGATTGCCATTCTAACGGGTGTGAGATGGTATCTCATTGTGGTTTTGGTTTGCATTTCTCTGATGGCCAGTGATGATGAGCATTTTTTCATGTGTCTGTTGGCTGTATGAATGTCCTCTTTTGAGAAATGTCTGTTCATATCCTTTGCCCACTTTTTGATGGGGTTGTTTTTTTCTTGTAAATTTGTTGGAGTTCTTTGTAGTTTCTGGATATTAGCCCTTTGTCTGATGAGTAGATTGCAAAATTTTCTCCCATTCTGTAGGTTGCCTGTTCACTCTGATGGTAGTTTCTTTTGCTGTGCAGAAGCTCTTTAGTTTAATTAGATCCCATTTGTCAATTTTGGCTTTTGTTGCCGTTGCTTTTGGTGTTTTAGACATGAAGTCCTTGCCCATGCCTATGTCCTGAATGGTATTACCTAGGTTTTCTTCTAGGGTTTTTATGGTATTAGGTCTAACATTTAAGTCTCTAATCCATCTTGAATTAATTTTCGTATAAGGAGTAAGGAAAGGATCCAGTTTCAGCTTTCTACTTATGGCTAGCCAATTTTCCCAGCACCATTTATTAAATAGGGAATCCTTTCCCCATTTCTTGTTTCTCTCAGGTTTGTCAAAGATCAGATGGCTGTAGATGTGTGGTATTATTTCTGAGGACTCTGTTCTGTTCCATTGGTCTATATCTCTGTTTTGGTACCAGTACCATGCTGTTTTGGTGACTGTAGCCTTGTAGTATAGTTTGAAGTCAGGTAGCGTGATGCCTCCAGCTTTGTTCTTTTGACTTAGGATTGTCTTGGAGATGCGGGCTCTTTTTTGGTTCCATATGAACTTTAAAGCAGTTTTTTCCAATTCTGTGAAGAAACTCATTGGTAGCTTGATGGGGATGGCATTGAATCTATAAATTACTTTGGGCAGTATGGCCATTTTCATGATATTGATTCTTCCTATCCATGAGCATGGTATGTTCTTCCATTTGTTTATGTCCTCTTTTATTTCACTGAGCAGTGGTTTGTAGAGGTCATTTACATCCCTTGTAAGTTGGATTCCGAGGTATTTTATTCTCTTTGAAGCAATTGTGAATGGAAGTTCATTCATGATTTGGCTCTGTGTTTGTCTGTTACTGATGTATAAGAATGCTTGTGATTTTTGCACATTAATTTTGTATCCTGAGACTTTGCTGAAGTTGCTTATCAGCTTAAGGAGATTTTGGGCTGAGACAATGGGGTTTTCTAAATATACAATCATGTCATCTGCAAAGAGGGACAATTTGACTTCTTCTTTTCCTAACTGAATACCCTTGATTTCTTTCTCTTGACTGATTGCCCTAGCCAGAACCTCCAACATTGTGTTGAATAGGAGTGGTGATAGAGGGCATCCCTGTCTTGTGCCAGTTTTCAAAGGGAATTTTTCCATGTTTTGCCCATTCAGTATGATATTGGCTGTGGGTTTGTCATAAATAGCTCTTATGATTTTGAGATACGTTCCATCAATACCGAATTTATTGAGAGTTTTTAGCATGAAGGGCTGTTGAATTTTATCAAAGGCCTTTTCTGCATCTATTGAGATAATCATGTGGTTTTTGTCTTTGGTTCTGTTTATATGCTGGATTACGTTTATTGATTTGTGTATGTTGAACCATCCTTGCATCCCAGGGATGAAGCCAACTTGATCATGGTGGATAAGCTTTTTGATGTGCTGCTGGATCCGGTTTGCCAGTATTTTATTGAGGATTTTTGCATCAATGTTCATCAGGGATATTGGTCTAAAATTCTCTTTTTTGTTGTGTCTCTGCCAGGCTTTGGTATCAGGATGATGTTGGCTACATAAAATGAGTTAGGGAGGATTCCCTCTTTTTCTATTGATTGGAATAGTTTCAGAAGGAATGGTACCAGCTCCTCCTTGTACCTCTGGCAGAATTCAGCTGTGACTCTGTCTGGTCCTGGACTTTTTTTAGTTGGTAGGCTATTAATTATTGCCTCAATTTCATAGCCTGCTATTGGTCTATTCAGGGATTCAGCTTCTTCCTGCTTTAATCTTGGGAGAGTGTAAGTGTCCAGGAAATTATCCATTTCTTCTAGATTTTCTAGTTTATTTGTGTAGAGGTGCTTATAGTATTCTCTGATGGTAGTTTGTATTTCTGTGGGGTCGGTGGTGATATCCCCTTTATCATTTTTTGTTGCATCTATTTGATTCTTCTCTCTTTTCTTCTTTATTAGTCTTGCTAGTGGTCTATCAATTTTGTTGATCTTTTCAAAAAACCAGCTCCTGGATTCATTGATTTTTTGGAGGGTTTTTTGTGTCTCTATTGCCTTCATTTCTGCTCTGATCTTAGTTATTTCTTGCCTTCTGCTAGCTTTTGAATGTGTTTGCTCTTGCTTCTCTAGTTCTTTTAATTGTGATGTTAGAGTGTCAATTTTAGATCTTTCCAGCTTTCTCTTGTGGGCATTTAGTGCTATAAATTTCCCTCTCCACACTGCTTTAAATGAGTCCCAGAGATTCTGGTATGTTGTATCTTTGTTCTCATTGGTTTCAAAGAACATCTTTATTTCTGCCTTCATTTCGTTGTGTACACAGTAGTCATTCAGGAGGGTTGTACATTTGCTGAGGAGTGCTTTACTTCCAATTATGTGGTCAATTTTGGAATAAGTGCGATGTGGTGCTGAGAAGAATGTATATTCTGTTGATTTGGGGTGGAGAGTTCTGTAGATGTCTATTAGGTCTGCTTGCTGCAGAGATGAGTTCAATTCCTGGATTTCCTTGTTAACTTTCTGTCTCATTGATCTGTCTAATGTTGACAGTGGGGTGTTAAAGTCTCCCATTATTATTGTATGGGAGTCTAAGTCTCTTTGTAAGTCTCTAAGGACTTGCTTGATGAATCTGGGTGCTCCTGTATTGGGTGCATATATATTTAGGATAGTTAGCTCTTCCTGTTGAATTGATCCCTTTACCATTATGTAATGGCCTTCTTTGTCTCTTTTGATCTTTGATGGTTTAAAGTCTGTTTTATCAGAGACTAGTATTGCAACCCCTGCTTTTTTTTGTTCTCCATTTGCTTGGTAAATCTTCCTCCATCCCTTTATTTTGAGCCTATGTATGTCTCTGCATGTGAGATGGGTCTCCTGAATACAGCAGACTGATGGGTCTTGACTCTTTATCCAATTTGCCAGTCTGTGTCTTTTAATTGGAGTATTTAGTCCATTTACATTTAAGGTTAATATTGTTATATGTGAACTTGATCCTGCCATTTTGATATTAACTGGTTATTTTGCTCGTTAGTTGATGCAGTTTCTTCCTAGCCTCGATGGTCTTTACATTTTGGTATGTTTTTGCAATGGCTGGTACCAGTTGTTCCTTTCCATGTTGAGTGCTTCCTTCAGGGTCTCTTGTAAGGCAGGCCTGGTGGTGACAAAATCTCTAAGCATTTACTTATCTGTAAAGGATTTTATTTCTCCTTCACTTATGAAACTTAGTTTGGCTGGATATGAAATTCTGGGTTTAAAATTCTTTTCTTTAAGAATGTTGAATATTGGCCCCCACTCTCTTCTGGCTTGTAGAGTTTCTGCCGAGAGATCTGCTGTTAGTCTGATGGGCTTCCCTTTGTGGTTAACCCGACCTTTCTCTCTGGCTGCCCTTAACATTTTTTTGCTTCATTTCAACTTTGGTGAATCTGGCAATTATGTGTCTTGGAGTTGCTCTTCTCGAGGAATATCTTTGTGGTGTTCTCTGTATTTCCTGAATTTGAATGTTGGCCTGCCCTACTAGGTTGGGGAAGTTCTCCTGGATGATATCCTGAAGAGTGTTTTCCAACTTGGTTCCATTTTCCCCCTCACTTTCGGGCACCTCAATCAGAAGTAGATTTGGTCTTTTTACATAATCCCATACTTGTTGAAGGCTTTGTTCATTTCTTTTTCTTCTTTTTTCTTTAGATTTCTCTTCTCGCTTCATTTCATTCAGTTGATCCTCAATCGCTGATACTCTTTCTTCCAGTTGATCGAGTCGGTTACTGAAGCTTGTGCATTTGTCACTTATTTCTCGTGTCATGGTTTTCATCTCTGTCCATTCGTTTATGGTCTTCTCTGCATTAATTATTCTGGTTATCAATTCTTCCACTCTTTTTTCAAGCTTTTTAGTTTATTTGTGCCGGGTACGTAATTCCTCCTTTAGCTCTGAGAAGTTTGATGGACTGAAGCCTTCTTCTCTCATCTCGTCCAAGTCATTCTCCGTCCAGCTTTGATCCGTTGCTGGTGATGAGCTGCGTTCCTTTGGAGAGGTAGATGTGCTCTTATTTTTTGAATTTCCATCTTTTCTGCCCTGCTTTTTCCCCATCTTTGTGGTTTTATCTGCCTCTGGTCTTTGATGATGGTGATGTACTGATGGGGTTTTGGTGTGGGTGTCCTCCCTGTTTGTTAGTTTTCCTTCTAACAGTCAGGACTCTCAGCTGTAGGTCTGTTGGAGATTGCTTGAGGTCCACTCCAGACCCTGTTTGCCTGGGTGTCAGCAGCAGAGGCTGCAGAAGATAGAATACTGCTGAACAGCGAGTGTACCTGTCTGATTCTTGCTTTGGAAGCTTCCTCTCAGGGGTGTACTCCACCGTGTGAGGTGTGGGGTGTCAGTCTGCCCCTAGTGGAGGATGTCTCCCAGTTAGGCTACTCTGGGGTCAGGGACCCACTTGAGCAGGTAGTCTGTCTGTTCTCAGATCTCAACCTCCATTTTGGGAGATCCACTGCTCTCTTCAAAGCTGTCAGACAGAGTTGCTTGCGTCTGCAGAGGTTTCTGTTGCTTTTTTGTTGTTGTTGTTGTTTAGCTGTGCCCTGTCCCCAGAGGTGGAGTCTACAGAGACAGGCAGGCCTCCTTGAGCTGCTGTGAGCTCCACTCAGTTCGATCTTCCTAGGGCTTTGTTTACCTACTTAAGCCTCAGCAAAGGCAGGCACCCCTCCCCCAGCCTCGCTGCTGCCTTGCGGTTAGATTGCAGACTGCTGTGCTAGCAATGAGGAAGGTTCCGTGGGCGTGGGACCCTCCTGGCCAGGTGTGGGATATAATCTCCTGGTGTGCCCGTTTGCTTAAAGCACAGTATTGGGGTGGGAGTTACCCGATTTTCCAGGTATTGTGTGTCTCTGTTCCCCTGGCTAGGAAAAAGGATTCCCTTCCCCCTTGCGCTTCCCAGGTGAGGCGATGCCTCGCCCTGCTTCAGCTCTCTCTGGTCTGGCTGCAACAGCTGACCAGCACCAATTGTCCGGCACTCCCCAGTGAGATGAACTCAGTACCTCAGTTGATAATGCAGAAATCACCTGTCTTCTGTGTCGCTCGCGTTGGGAGCTGGAGACTGGAGCTGTTCCTATTCGGCCATCTTGCTCAGCCCCAACTTGTTCTTTTTGTAAGTGCCTACTACTTCATAATGTGGTGCACTGTTCCACTGTTGATAGGTATTTTAATTGTTTCCAGTTTTTTGTAATATTGTTATCAAGACTGCAGTAAACAGCTTTGTCTATGTGGCTTCCATGCTGCTAAGTGTATTTCTGCAGAACAGCTTCTCAAAAGTGGAATGGAAGAATTAATATGTGTTGCCAGATCTTCTTCCAAAAAGATCGTAGCATTTCCTACAGTAATGCATGAGTGTCAGTTTGTCTCCTTTGTCCCCAGTAGGTAATATATATTATCAATCTCTTAAGTTTATGAAACTGGCCAAAAAAAAAAAAAAATAGAACCCAATTATTCTTTACTTTGTATTTTTATGATTATTGGAGATGTCTTTTCAAATGTCAGATGTCAGCTTCACGTTTTAAAGTTCTATTACCTAGCATGATTCTCTTTCATTTCAAGCCCTGCCACTATTCTGAGTCTTTTCAATCCACATAAGAATAACTTATCTAACTACATGGGTCATTTTATGCCTTGACCTTTTCATCTCTAATGATATTCATCTCCACCCACATAAGCCATTCACTTCCATGGTCACAGTTGAACTTTGTCATCATCTAGAACTGCATGAACTTCTGAACTTAAAGTCAGATACCTCATTTTGATGCCTTCTTTCTACACTTCCTCTCTTTCTCAGGTACTCCCACAATACCTGTTAGTCCACCTAACTGAGGTTTCTAGTCCCATCCATCTATTCTCTGTAAGTAGATAATCCCATAAGCAAGAAAAAAAATCTTCCAACAATGTGGCAATGAAAGCTTTGGAAAACAGTGCTCTCCTCAATCTTCTTTGGGAATATGTAACATTCAGTGATTTTCAATCCGAGAGCCCCTGGGCGACGTTTGCGAATATGTGGGTTGTTTGGGATTGTCGCAAAGAGTAGAGGTTACTACTTGCATTTAATACATTGTACAGACTTCCAAGGATGCTATATATCTTGCAAAACCTGGGACAGCCCCTCATGAAAAAGCATGATTCCACCCAAAATAGCAGCAATGGCCTTAGTTAAGAAAGACTGAACTCCCTTAATAATCTGATCAAAGAGGGGAATGCAGATGTACATAAAATTTTCTTTATAATGTAAAAGGTTCTACTGATCCCTGAAGCCCATCCAGAGACAGCAGATTAAAAACTCCTGTCTAAACCGTGTACTGTTTAAAAACATGGTTGGCAGCACTTAACCTGTTTCAACTTCTTCACATTAGTCTTTCCATCATACAAGAAGCTGCAAAATAAACTGCTCCTCCTTTTCTGGTAGAAGGTCAAAACAGCCAAGAAGTTCCTCAAGCCTCAGGGCATTAATCTCATCCATGAGGTCTGTGCCCCCATGATTTAATCACCTCCCAAAGACCCTTATCTTTTAATACTATCACCTGGGTGATTAGGTTTTAAAGCAGGAATTTTAGAGGAATATAAACATTCAAACCATAGCAGAAAGTAACTCATTTTATTAATGGATACCAAAGTCGATCACTCTCCTGATGATAGAAAAATCCTATAAAATGCAAGCCTCCTACCCCTACTAGAGTGTAAGCTCCACAGGGCAGGAGGTTTTGTTCATGGCAGTATCCACATATCTAGAAAAGTTCCTGAAATTGAAACTTGATAAATATTTGTTGAATAATTTGATAGTATATATGATTAAGATGCTGCTTGAATCTATGTGTTGCAAAAGTAAGTTTTTATTTGACATTCTGAAGTCACTGAATTGTAGATATTAAACTAACTGCTAACCTGGCCAGGCACAGTAGCTCACTCCTGTAATTCCAGAACTTTGGGAGGCCAAGGCAGGTGGATCACTTCAAGTCATGAGTTCGAGACCAGCCTGGCCAACATGGTGAAACCCCTGTCTCTATGAAAAATACAAAAAATTAGCTGGGCGCCTGTAATCCCAGCTACTCGGGAGGCTAAGGCAGGAGAATCACTTGAACCTGGGAGGCGGAGGTTGCAGTGAGCCGAGATTGCACCATTGCACTCCAGCCTGGGCAACAACAGTGAAACTTCATTAAAATAAATAAATAAATAAATAAATAAATAAGTAAACAAACTACTAAACAGCCCAATAAAACTTTGGTTTAGCTTGGCGGCATGCTAAAATTACTTTGACCAGAGTTTTAAAAGAACTAGGAAAGATAGTAAATTAAGGGCTTCAACAAATCTTAAAATCTTATTTTAAAGGTTATCGTGGATTTTTTCTGATGCAAGAAAACTATTTGATATACAGAACAGTGAGTCTTAACTCTTAAACCCACTATTTAAATTATACAAAAACACTTACAATAATATACAATTGTTATTGAATACCACTGCAAAGCCCATAAAAGAATGCACACCTTGAAAGAAAATAACTGAATCAAAGAGTTTATTATGATGATGTATTGTGAAACAATCAGGCAGTATTGGTTATGAATCCCATACAGTACTGTCCATATTTCTTCTTTCAGTTAAAGGTAAATGTCTGATGAAGAATACATTTTTTAGCAAAATTTGCAACGTTAGTATTTTAAAATATCTGACCCATAATTCATCTTTTAAAAATCACATTTTCTCATACACTTATAGGATTTTCAGGCACAAATTTTTAAAGACACATTGTGCCGCTGATGAGAAACGAATGCTTTCCTGACTATTGTTGGCTCCCTGGAAATGCTCTGTTAAGAACAATGGGTTTAGGAAGGGGCACAAAGTATGGGTCAACTGTCTCTGTTCTGTTTATAATCTTGCCACCATCCAAAGAAGAAAGTAATCTGGGCTGGGCGTGGTGTGGCTCACGCCTGTAATCTCAGCACCTTGGGAGACCAAGGCAGGTGGATCACCTGAGGTTAGGTGTTCAACACCAGCCTGGTCAACATGGTGAAACCCAGTCTCTACTAAAAATACAAAAATTAGCCAGGTGTAATCCCAGCGATTCGGGAGGCTGAGGCAGGAGAATCTCTTGAACCTGGGAGGCAGAGGTTTCAGTGAGCTGAGATTGTGCCACTGCACTCCAGTCTGGGAGACAGAGTGAGATTCCATCTCAAAAAAATAAAAAAGGAAAAAAAGAAAAAAGGAAAGAAAGAAAGAAAGCAGTCTGCATCTAACATGCCAAATGTTAACATTTATCAGATTTGGAGGGTTATGTTATCTTTGTACAAAGTGGTGGAATCACAAAGCACTTAAGAACCCAAACTAGAGCCAAACAAGCTGCATTCAAATGCCAGTTCTGTCACTTACTAGCTGTGTAACTTTAGCCTTCACTTTTCTTACCTGTAAAATGAGGCAAATTGGTGTATTAAAGTGGTTATTGTAAAAATTCAATGGCTTGATACATGTAAAGTGCCTAGAACAAAACCTGGCACACAGATATTTGTATGAATATTTGCTAATATTATTACTTAACTATAAGTTTAATATCTCTCATAACTTGAAAAATGAAATGAAAGAAAATGCCATATAAAGTTAAACTTTCTCCACTGACTCTGATAATTGAAGGCAGAAGTTAAGTTTTCTGAGAGGAAATTTTGTGGTTATTGATCAGCACTCAAAACATATCTTGCCCTTATTGCTATAGGTTTTAAACAAGGTATAATGGGTTTTTAAAGAGTCAGTAAAATAATTTGTGTCCTGCATGTGGAAAATGCATACGTCTACTAGGGGCTTAATATATTACAACTAAATTACATCGAAGTTTACTCAAAATATATGCTTCATTTTAGAAGCCACAGGAATTTTGGTGGTTGCACAAAAGTTTCTTATTGGCTATCATGGGCATAAATTTGCACTCCATTCTGGTTTTGACTTTATACCACTTCACCTTTGGTAACAACAAATATTTATATCCTATCTCCCCCAACCCCACTTAGCTTTATAAAGAATTCCTGTGCACTATCTTATAGGATTCTCAGACCACATGATGTAGTAAGCGGATGAAGGAGTAGGGGAATTGGGATGAAGGAAGAGGCCCAGTGGTTCAACAGGGCCCCCAGTGCCAACCATGTTATGTATCAGGAAACAGCCTATGTGCAGATTTTTAGCAGGACATATCTTGTTGTGACCCCTAACCTACTTAATGCTTCATTTGAGGAAAACGAATGGTTAAGGAGGTTTTCCAAGGTTACATGGTAAAGCTGGGCCTTAAACAACAGTTCTTGGACTCTAAAACCAGTGCTCTTTGGCCATGTCCCCCCAACAGATCTCATCTTGAATTATAGCTCCCATAATTCCCATGTGTGGTGAGAGGGACCCAGTGGGAGATAATTGAATCATGGAGGGTGGTTCCCCCATACTGTTCCCGTGGTAGTGAATAAGCCTCACGAGATCTGATGGTTTTATAAGGGGAAACCCCTTTCACTTGGTTCTTAGTCTCCCTTGTCTGCCTTCACGTAAGACACGCCTTCCCCCTTCCACCATGATTGTGAGGCCTCCCCAGTCACCTGAAACTGTGAGTCCATTAAACCTCTTTTTCTTTATAAATTACTCAGTCTCGGGTCTGTCTTTATTAGCAACGTGAGAACAAACTAATACAGTGAATTGGTACTGGGTAGGGGCACTGCTGTAAAAATACTCCGAAACATGGAAGTGACTTTGAAACTGGGTAACAGGCACAGGTTGGAACAGTTTGGAGGGCTCAGAAGAAGACAGGAAAATGTGGGAAAGTTTGTAACTTCCTAGAGACTTTTTGAATTGCTTTGACCAAAATGCTGATAATGATATAGACAACGAAATCCAGGCCGAGGTGGTCTCAGATGGAGATGGGGAACTTGTTGGGAACTGAAGTAAAGGTGACTCTTGCTGTGTTTTAGCAGAGACTGGTGGCATTTGCCCCTTCCCTAGAAATCTGTGGAATTTTGAACTTGAGGGAGATGATTTAAAATATCTGGCGGAAGAAATTTCTAAGCAGCAGAGCATTCAAGAGGTGACTTAGGTGTTGTTTAAAGCATTCAGTTTTAAAAGAGAAACAGCATAAAAGTTCAGAAAATTGGCAACCTGACAGTGAGATAGAAAAGAAAAATCCATTTTCTAAGGAGAAATTCAAGCTGGCTGCAGAACTTTGCATAAGTAATGAGAAACCAAATGTTAATCGCCAAGACAATGGGGAAAATGTCTCCAGGACATGTCAGAGGTCTTCACAACAGCCCCTTCCATCACAGGCCCAGAGGCATAGGAGGAAAACATGGTTTCATGGGCCAGGCTGAGGGCCCCCCTGCTATGTGCAGCCTGGCGACTTGGTGCTCTGCATCCCAGTGCTCTAGCCATGACTAAAATGGGTCAAGGTATAGCTCAGGCTGTGGCTTCAGAGGGTGCAAGCCCCAAGACTTGGCAGCTTCCACATGATGTTGAGCCTGTGGATGAACAGATGTCAAGAATTGAGGTTTGGGAATCTCTGCCTAGATTTCAGAGGATGTATGGAAATACCTGAATACTCAGGCAGAAGTTTGCTGCAGGGGTGGGGCCCTCATGGAGAACCTCTGCTAGGGCAGTGTGAAAGGGAAATTTGGGGTGGGAGGCCCCGCAGACAGTCCCCACTAGGGCACTGCCTAGTAGAGCTCTGAGAAGAGGACCACCATCCTCCAGACCCCAGAATGGTAGATTCACCAACCGCTTGCACGGTGCACCTGGAAAAGCCACAGACACTCAACATCAGCCTGTGAAAGCCGCCAGGAGGGAGGCTGCACCCTCCAAAGCCACAGGGGTGGAGCTACCCAAGACCATGGGAGCCCACCTCTTGCATCAGCATCACTTGGATGTGAGACATGGAGTCAAAGGAGATCATTTTGGAGATTTAAGACTTTACTTCCCTGCTGGATTTTGGACTTGCATGGGGCCTATAGCCCCTTCGTTTTGGCTAATTTCTCCCATTTGGGATGGGTGTATTTATCCAATGCCTGTCCCGCATTTTATCTAAGAAGTAACTAACTTGCTTTTCATTTTACAGACTCACAGGTGGAAGGGACTTGCCTTGTCTCAGATGAGACTTTGAACTGTGGACTTTTGAGTTAATGCTGAAATGAGTTAAGAATTTGGGGGACTGTTGGGAAGGCATGATTTGTTTTGAAATGTGAGGACATGAGATCTGGGAGGGGGAAGGGGCAGAATGATATGGTTTGGCTTTGTCCCCACCCAAATCTCATTTTGAATTATAGCTCCCATAATTCCCACGTGTTGTGGGAGGTACCCAGTGAGAAACAATTGAATCATGGGGGTAGTTTTCTCCATACTGTTCTTGTGGTAGTGAATAAGTCTCAAGAGATCTGATGGTTTTATGAGGGGAAACCTCTTTCACTTGGCATTCATTTGCTTTTGTCTGCCTCCATGTAAGACGTGCCTTTCACCTTCTGCCATGATTGTGAGGCCTTCCCAGCCATGTGGAACTGTGAGACCATTAAACCTCTTTTTCTTCATAAATTACCCAGTCTCAGGTATGTCTTCATCAGCACCATGAGAATCTACTAATACAACAATATTTACTTCTCTGGTTACATATCATCCAAGAGATAATGGTGTTAAAGGAGTATGTCAACAATGGAAGCAGAACGAAAATAGTTTTTCTGTTATATCTGGTTCAGGCTAAGATAGCTGGTAGGTCTTGTCTAATTTATTTCCACAAATAATTTTGGGTGGCTTTATTTCATTCCCCAGTAATTTCAGTTCAAAATAGTCATTAGTACATTCCGAGAGACTTTACATAGAATATACATGTGCAGGTATGTGTGTTTTTACAAACTAAGATATGTGCAAACATACCCATGTCTTTGTATATGTATGCATATCCTATAATGTAAATCTCATTATTTTCTCTACACCTCTCCTGTCATCTCCTTTATTCCCTTCCATACCTATCAGAAAATAGATGAGTAGTCATAGAATCATGACAGTCTAGTGAATGTCTAGCAAGTTCTTAAATGAGCCAGAAGAAAGGAGCTCTACATACAATGGGGTGGCATGTTTTTTTTAAAAAAACACTTAATCAGAAATAATAATAACTGTGAAACATAAAAAACAATATTTTAGCCCAAAAACTGGGATAAAGAAGATTAATGATTTCTGGGAATAACAGAATCAGAGCTGTGGATTCTAACCTAAATTTGCCATAACTCACTTATATGACTTTGGGCATGTCATGGAACCACTCTGCAGTTTTATTTTCTCATTGACAAAACAAGATTGACAATACTTACCCTACTTCATAGGAAAGATATTTGTATTACTTAATTAGTGATTGTAGAGTGTTATTAAGACACACTATGTAATTATTATTGAATTGGCATCTCCTCCTATGTAATTCAGTGGGAATTTTATTATTACTTCTCCAATTATGGCTAAAGAGTTCATATAAAGCTTTCCACTTGCTCTTCTTCCTCATGAAAGAGACTTTGCAATATGATCTTTGTGTTCAATATAGTAGTTTATTTTTTCTAACTACATCTTGAGAAAGGATTGTTGAAACCAATAAATAATAGCTCTCTGTGGACACATTAAGATCTGTAATAAGATGTTCCCTCCTACTTCAGGCCTCAATTAATTAGCACCTCCACCCAATTCAGTAAAATCTTCTGTAAAGGAACTATCACATTTAATTTTGGAACAACATCAAAAGGTTTTGGTCGGCTAATATTTCCCTACTACATATAAATTGTGATCAAATCACCTTCACAGTGAAAATATTAGACTTAAAGTCATGAAGTGAATTGAGAATTAAATCAAAATCTAACTTCAATAGTTGATATCTGTATATTTAGGTAAGTAATTTCTTAATGTTGTCCTTTTTGTTTTATTTTTGATTATAGATATCAAACTAAATAAAGTAAGGTTTCTCAAAACTCGAAATGTAAGTCCACATTTGCAATTTTTTTTTTTTTGAGTCAGAGTCTCGCACAGTCACCAGGGCTACAGTGCAATGGTACCATCTCAGCTCACCGCAACCTGCACCTCCTGGGTTCAAGCGATTCTCCTGCCTCAGCTTCCTGAGTAGCTGGGATTACAGGCACCCACCACCACGCCTGGCTAACTTTGTGTATTTTTAGTAGAGACGGGGCTTCACTATGTTGGCCAGGCTAGTCTCAAACTCCTGACCTTGTGATCCACCCGCCTTGGCCTCCCGAAGTGCTGGGATTACAGGTGTGAACCACTGCACCTGGCCTCTGCAATGCTTTTTATAAATTATAAAGTGTTGCACAAAGTTTACATTATTATTATTGTCATTGTCTTGTCCTTGCTGTGCCCCAAAAAGTCCTGCTAAGGGGTTATAATCTATTTCCCTTTGTCAGTCTCCCAGAGATCCATTGATTTTTTAAAATTGTGCATCATATAATGCAATGTCTTGCTCTGAATGCTAATCTGGAGTGTATCAAAGGAGGTGATGCTCCTTCATAGAATATATCTCAGAACGTGTGACCAACATTGAGTCCAGAGAATACAAGTATTACAAAAGTACCTAAAATAAATATATTACATGGATTTGGGAAAGGCTTCAGGAATCTTCACTGCCATTTCTTACAAGTGAAGCAATTTCATTTGTTTTCTCTACTTTACAATCCAATTCACATTCATTGACACCCCAGAGCTGAGTCTTATCCAATTAACAATGCAGGGAAGTGTCCATGAATCCACCTTGCCTGCCAGAGCAGAAAACTGCAGAGTCAGGATTAGGGTTGTGGTCTCTTGATGGCATATAGCTCTCCAGAATAGCATTAGAGAACCACTAATGGGAACATGAAGGTAAGTGGAGTTTGCAAGTTGTGCCTCAGGTTGCACTGAGTCTCAGTCCGCTCATAGCCTTGTTATATTTTCAGAGGTTAGACATACTGTTTATGCATCAACATAGGCTTAGTTATTTGGTTTTTCAATGTGTTTATAAGTCTTACAGAGAATGTTAACACCTGTCTATTTTTTCATTAAAGAGATTATTTAAATTAGCATACTAGCTTTGTGTGTAGCTGGAGGGTAACCTCCACACCAGGTCTAGAGATGCACACAGGTGTAAAGAAGGAGTTCAGGTAATGATTCACCCACAAGTTCTTTACTTGGTTACTTTGAGACATTTTGCAGTTGTGGTGTCTTTCACATCACAAAAGTCAGTAGAACACCAGCAACCTATACAAAATTCAAATGGGCTCAAAATTAGCCTATTAACACAGTCACCAGGACCTTAAAAAAAAATGTACATTTCTAGGCTCCACTCCCTGGAGTTCTACCTTAATAGGTAGAGGGTGAAGCCTGAGAATTGATGAGCCAGTTGTAGAAAACACTGCCCTATTCTTGCCTTGCTTTCTCTGAAATATTATTATCATCATCACCAAGATCATCACAATTTACTGACAGTTTATTGTATGCAATATACTATGTAAAGTACTTTTCATTTAAATACATGAAATCCTGAGTGGTATTAATACATATTTTATCCGTTTAACAATAAGAAAACTGAAGAACAAAGATTAAATAATACAGAAACCAAATGATGGACCTAGAATTAAAACTCCAGTTTGTTCAACTTCAGAGCTTTTGTTCTTTAATGCCACTTCATACTTGACTTGAGCAGAAGTTTTTATTTCATCAGTCTTGCTACTGCTCTTTTTTTTTTTTTTTTTTTTTTTTTTTTTTTTTTTGCAGCTTCTTTCTTAAGAAATTTTAGCTTAACTTTTCCAAGCAGTTTTGCAAACATTTCAAATAAGTTTGTTAAAAGAATTTTCTTTTTATTATACTTTCTTTAAGTTTGGGATACATGTGCAAAACATGCAGGTTTGTTACATAGGTATACACGTGCCATGTGGTTTGCTGCACCTATCAACCCATCATCTACATTATGTATTTCTCCTAATCCTATCCCCCTCCCAGTCCCACACCCCCTGACAGGCCCCAGTGTGTGATATTCTCCTCCCTGTGTCCATGTTTTCTCATTGTTCAGCTCCCACTTATTAGTGAGAACATGTGGTGTTTGGTTTTCTATTTCTATGTTTGTTTGCCAGTAATGATGGTTTCCAGCTTCATCCATGTCTCTGCAAATGACATGAACTCATCCCTTTTTATGGCTGCATAGTATTCCATGGTGTATATGTGCCACATTTTCTTTATCCAGTCTATCATTGATGGGCATTTGAGTTGGTTCCAAGTCTTTGCTATTGTGAACAGTGCTGCAATAAACATACATGTGCACATGTCTTTATAGTAGGATGATTTATAATCCTTTGGGTATATACCCAGTAATGGGATTGCTGGGTCAAATGGTATTTCTGGTTCTAGATCCTTGAGGAATCACCACGCTGTCTTCCACAATGGTTGAACTAATTTACACTCCCACCAACACTGTAAAAGCTTTTCTATTTCTCCACATCCTCTCCAGCATCTGTTGTTTTGTGACTTTTTAATGATCGCCAGTCTAACTGGCGTGAGATGGTATCTCACTGTGGTTTTGATTTGCATTTCTCTAATGACCAGTGATGATGAGCGTTTTTTCATATGTTTGTTGGCCACATAAATGTCTTCTTTTAAGAAGTGTCTGTTCATACTTTTTTGCCCACTTTTTGATGGGGTTGTTTTTCTCTTGTAAATTGGTTTAAGTTCTTTATCGATTCTGGATATTAGCCCTTTGTCAGATGGATAGATTGCAAAAATTTTCTGCCATTCTGTAGGTTGCCTGTTCACTCTGATGACAGTTTCTTTTGCTGTGCAGAAGCTCTTTAGTTTAATTAGATTCCAGTTGTCAATGTTGGCTTTTGTTGCCGTTGCTTTTGGTGTTTTAGTCACGAAGTCTTTGCCCATATCTATGTCTTGAATGGTATTGCCTAGGTTTTCTTCTCTACTCCAGAAAACTGGTCACAAAACCTTGAAAATAGATATTTTTTGAGTTGATAAGATGTATTCTAGGTCAGAGATTTTAATTCATACTTTCTCCTAATTTTCTCTTTTGAAATTAATTATTGTGCTAATCTGATATATTAAAAAGTTTCATGGCACACAAAATACTTCTATTCTGTGTGTTGCAATGTTAAAGCCAAAAGAAAACATTTTTGTTCGTAAGTGCTACCAAAACTCAGATTCTTTGCTGGTGAGATTTATAGTAGAGGTAGCTAATAAAAATGTGTCTTAAATTGTTATGATCATGATTAAAGTACAAATGTTAGTCACTGATATTTAACTGTGTGTTCTACTGGGCCTTGGAAGGCTTAAGCCTGTTCTCAAAAACTCCTCCCCACATAACAGATTGTATTGAGAGTAAAAGATAGTAAGACAATTCTTTTTTTAATTTTTCAAAATTTTTTTGAGATGGAGTCTTGCTCTGTTGCCCAGGCTGGAGTGCAGTGGCACAGTCTTGGCTCACTGCAACCTCCACCTCCCAGGTTCAATCAACTCTCCTGCCTCAGCCTCCCGAGTAGCTGGGACTACAGGTGCATGCGGCTATACCTGGATAATTTTTTGGATTTTAGTAGAGACGGGGTTTCACCATGTTGCTGAGGCTAGTTGTGAACTCCTGAGTTCAGGCAGTCCACCTGTCTTGGCTTTCCAAAATGCTGGGATTACAGGCGTGAACCACTGGGCCCCAGCCGGTAATAAGACAATCCTTAAACTTTTTGCTACATCTTTAAGAATTAAAAAACCAAAATACTGGTTCCAACATTTTGAAAAAGAAAAATAACACACACACATACATATATTAATGCATATAGGATAAGGATTTTAAATCGACTTTGCTGTGTAATTTTTGTTAATACATATATTCATACACATATTTATGTAGTATATGTGATATTTTGTTACATGCAAACAAAGCATAAGAATTAAGTCAGTTTTTAAAATATCTGTCACCTTGAACATTTATCATTTCTGTGTGCATCTATCAATTTATGGAATAAATTAGGAAGAATTCCTTCCTCTTCAATTCTGTGGAATAGTTTTGAGAACTGGTCTTAGATATTATTCATGAGTTTGATAGAATTCAGCAATAAAGTCATTTGGTCCTGGGCTTCACTTTGTTGGGAGACTATTCCTGATTCAGTCTTGTTACTTCTTATTGATTTGTTCAGGTTTTCTCTTTCTTTCTGATTCAATCTTGGTAGGTTGTATGTGTTCATAAATACAATTTATACATTTCCTCTGGGTTTTCCAGTTTGTTAACACCTAGCTGTTCAAGGTAGTCTTTGATGATCTTTTGTATTTCTGTGGTATCTGTTGTAATGTATCCTTTTTTGTTTTTGATTTTGTGTATTTGGGTCTTCCCTCCTTTTTTCATGGTGGGTATAGCTAGCAGTTTATTGATTTTCTTTTTGTCTTTTCACAAAACAACTTTTCATTTCATTCATACATTGTATGTTTTTTAGTCTCAATTTTGTTTAGTTTTACTCTTATCTTTATTATTTCTTTCCTTGTACTAATTTTGGGTTTAGTTTTGTTGTTTCTTGCTTTTCTAGTTCCTTGAGGTGCATTGTTAGGTTGTTTATTTGAAATCTTTCCATTTTTTTTAATATAGGCATGTATTACTATAAATAGGCATGTATTACTATAAATTTCCCTGTTGGAACTGCTTTTGATGTATCCCATAGGTTTTGGTATGCTGTGTCTTCATTTTCATTTGTTGAATAATGTTTTTAAATTTTCCTTCTTAATTTCTTCACTGACCCAATGGTCATTCAGGAGTATGTTGTTTAATTTACATATTTTACAGTTTTCAAAGTTCTTCTGTTATTAATTTCTCATTTTATTCCATTGCGGTCTGAAAAGATATTTGATGTTATTTTAATTGTTTAAAATATGTTCAGACTAGTTTTGTGACCTAACATATGTTCTATCCTAAAGAATGTTCCATGTGCTGATGAGAAGAATCCGTATTCAGGAGCTTACGGATAAAATGCTCTGTAAATATCTTTTAGGTTCATTTGGTCTAAAGTGCCGTTTAAACACAGTGTTTCTTTGTTGATTCTTTGTCTAGGTCATCTGTCTAATGCTGAAAGTGGGGTGTTGAAGTTCCCAATAATTATTGTATTGAAGTCTTTCCCTTTAGATCTGATAACATTAACTATATGAATCTGGGTGCTCTGGTGTTGGGTGCATATATATTTAGAATTGTTATATCCTTCTGTTGAATTAATTTCTTTTTTTTTTTTTTTAAATGGAGTTTCGCTCCTGTTGCCAAGGCAGGAGTGCAATGGGACAATCTCAGCTCACTGCAACCTCCGCCTCCCACTTTCAAGCAATTCTCCTGTCTCCGCCTCCTGAGTAGCTGGGATTACAGGTATGCACCACCACATCCAGCTTATTTTGTATTTTTAGTAGAGATAGGATTTCTCCATGTTGGTCAGGCTGGTCTCAAGTTCCTAACCTCAGGGGATCCAACAGCCTCGGCCTCCCAAAATGCTGGGATTACAGGCGTGAGTCACTGCACCTGGCTGAATTAATTTATCATTAAATAATGACCTTATTTGCCTCTTTTCACACTGTTTTTAACTTAAAGTCTGTTTTATCTGATATAATTATAGGTACTACTGCTCACTTTTGAGTTTCATTAATGTGGATTACCTTTTTCCATCTCTAAATCTATATGTGTTTTATAGGTATTGAGTTTCTTGTAGGCAGTATGTAGTTCTGTCATTTAAAAAAAATTTTAAAGCCAGTTTATATCTTTTAAGTGGAATGTTTATTTACATTCAAGATTATTGATATGGGAGAACTTGTTCCTGTGATTTTGTTCATTATTTTCTGGTTGTTTTGTACGTCCTTTGTTCCTTTGTTTCTCTCTTATTGTTTATCATTGCAGTTTGGTGGTTTTCTATAGTGGTAATGGTTGAGTCCTTTCTCTTTTTCATATGTGTGTTTGTTCTACCAGTGAATTTATATTTTTGTGTGTTTTCATGATGGTTGATATCATCCTTTCACTTCCAGGTATAGGATTCCCTTAAGCATTTCTTGTAGAGCTGATCTAATGGTGATGAATTCCCTCTGTTTTGCTCGTCTGGGAAATATTTTATTTCTCCTTTATTTTTGCAGGATAGTTTTGCTGGGGATCATATTCTTGACTAACAGTTTTTTGTTTTGTTTTGTTTTTGTTTGTTTGTTTTATTTTTTAGCACATTGAATGTATCATCCCATTCTCTCCTGACCTATAAGGTTTCTGCTGAAAAATTCACTTTTAGTCTGATGGAGTTCCTTTATATGTGACTAGATGCTTTTCTCTTACTGTCTTTAGAATTATCTCTTTGACTTCTGACAGTTTTACTATAATGTGCCTTGAAGACCTTTTTGGGTTGTTTCCATTTGGGGATCAGATATCTGGATGTCTAAATCTCTTTTGATTGCTTTTTGGCATCCCATATGTCACACAGGCATTCTTCAATATTTTGGGGTTTTTTTTCTTTTCCTCTTTTTTTTTTTTTTTTGTCTTACTGCTCTGTTTCAAAATACCTGTTTTTAAGTCCTGAAATTCTTTCTTCTGTTTGATCTAGTCTATTATTGAAGCTCTTGGTTATATTTTTATTTTATTTGTTAAATTTTTCTGTTCTAGAATTTCCATTTTATACATTTTTATGATATATATCCCTTTTTCTCATTTAATTTTTAATTTTTGTGAGTACATAGTAGGTGTATATATTTGTGGGGTACAAGAAATATTTTGATACAGACATGCAATTTGAAACAATCACATCCTGGAGAATGGAGTATCCATCACCTCAAGCATTTATCCTTTGTGTTACAAACAATCCAATTATGCTCTTTTAGTTATTTTAAAATATACCATTAAGTTATTGTTAAGTAGTGTGTCTTATTCATTCTTTCTAACTGTTACATATATGACTGCACTCATTAACCATCCTCACTACCCTTCCCAGACTGTGGTAAGTATTCTTCTACTCTGTATGTCCATGAGTTCAATTGTTTTGATTTTTAGATTCCACAAACAAGTGAGGACATGTGATGTTCATCTTTTTATGCCTGGATTATTTCATTTAACATAAAGATCTCCATTACCATCTCTTTGCTGTTGCAAATGACAAAATCTCATTTTTTTAATGGCTGAATAGTACTCCATCATGTGTATGGACAACATTTTCTTCATCTATTAATCTGTTGATGGACACTTAGGTTGCTTCCAAATCTTAGCTATTGTGAACAGTGCTGCAACAAACATTGGAGTGCACGTATCTTTTTGATATCCTGATTTTCTTTCTTTTTTTCTTTTGAGATGGAGTCTCACCCTATCGCCCAGGCTAGAGTACAATGGTGTGATCTTGGCTCACTGAGACCTCTGCCTCCTGGGTTTGAGTGATTCTCTTGCCTCAGCCTCCTGAGTAACTGGGATTACAGGCATGCGCTACCATGCCTGGCTAATTTTTTCTATCTTTAGTAGAGACAGGGTTTCACTATGTTGGCCAGGCTGGTCTCAAACTCCAGACCTCATGAGCTGCCTGCCTCAGCCTCCCATAGTGCTGGAATTACAGGTGTGAGCCACCACACCTGGCCCTGATTTCCTTTCTTTTGGGTATATACTCAGCAGTGGGATTGCTGGATCACATGGTAGCTCTATTTTTAGTTTCTCAAGGAGCCTCCTAACTGTTCTCCATAGTGATTGTACTAATTTACATTCCTACCAACAGTAAACAAGGCTTCACTTTTCTCCACATGCTCAGCAGCATTTTTTATTGCCTCTCTTTTGGATATAAGACATTTTAAATGGGGTGAGATGATATCTCATTGTACTTTTGACTTGCATTTCTCTGATGATCAATGATGTTGAACATCTCTTCATATGCCTGTTTGCCATTTGTATGTCTTCTTTTGAGAAATGTATATTCAAACATTTTGCTTATATTTTGATTAGAATATTACTTTTTTTTCTTACAGAGTTCTTTGAGCTCCTTATATATTCTGGTTATTAACCCCTTGTTAGATGGATAGTTTGCAAATATTTTCTCCCATTCTGTGGTTTGTCTCTCCACTTTGTTGATTATTTTCTTTGCTGCACAGAAGCTTTTAAAGTTGATGTGATCCCACTAGTCCATGTTTCTTTTGGTTGCCTATGCTTGTGGGGTATTGCAGCCCTCCAGGTAGACACAAGGGGATGTCAGTGGGGCTCCAAGGATTAGTGCATGCAGGAGATGATAGGCCTCAGGGGAGATGCAGTCTGGTGGGGGCTGGGCTCTCAAAATGGTGTTGTGCTGCAGCTGTTTGGGTCTCAGGGCATGTGTGGGACCTAATGTGAGCTCTCTATCTGGAGCAATGCTGTCTTGCAGACTCCAAGCAGCTTCCTATACTAGCCTCTGACTCCCCAAGGGTCAAACAGCTCTCCCACGGCTAGAAGTGCAAGAGTCCATAGTGGGAATGTAGACCACTGGGGTTCACTCACTTACCCTTTCCCTGTACTGAAAAATCTCTCTGGGATCCCAGCTGATCTTGCCCCAGCAGACTTCCTTACTTCCCTTTCTTTCCTTGTTTCAAGTGTTTCCTCTGCTAAATTTCAGTGTTCTCCCTTAGATTCTCCATTTGAAGCATGGTTATTTTAGTTCTTATTTGTGCAGGAGATGAGTGTCAGGTACCTCTAGTCAGCCATTTTCTATGTAAAATTTAAATGACTGGATTATTTGTTTGTATTATGGTTCGTATAATATGTGAATGTAATAGAACTCTTGAAGCAGTGGCCCAGAAAAATTGGCTGTTATGACAGAAGATCCATTGAATCAATGAAAATTTCCTTTAAATGGGAAGACATCTTTTCCATTTTGGCTTTCATGACCCTGAACTTTCCTTATAAGCCATTTATTTTTTTGGCTAAGAAGTATTTATTGATCTCTATGTATGAAGCTTTACAGTAAATTCTACTTAAATTAACTAGGTCAGTAAAAAAAGGAACATATCTTTGCAATTCTTCTGTTGTTTTTAATATTAATCTAAAGCACTATAACATGGCTAAAGGAATGTCTTTTTTTTCTATCTACTTATCACACTTATTTTTTCTATAAAAATAAGATAATACTTATCTACTTTATAACTTTTTAATTTTTTTGTACAAGGACACAGAATTCATCGATTAGTGTAAATCTAGTAATAAAATGTTATTTCAGTAGAACAAAGAATTTTAAAAGTAGTCATTTCAGCAAATGTCAAAGAATGAGTTGCTGTACATGTCAAGACTTCCATCTTATTTCTCAATGTTTTTACCGTTAAGACCCCAAAGCAAATATCATTTATTCAAATAACTAAAATTTAAACAATACATTTTCATCAGATGTTTCCTGTTTTAGTTGAGCACTAGATAACATGTGTGGAAGAACTATCTGACATTATTACTAGATGATTGCTCCATAGTTTGCCCACTTTTGTCTACACAGTATAATTTGAAGGAAGGAACTTGTATTAATTGGGGTTCTTTGTCACAAACAACAAAACTCATTTTAACCTTTTTTTTTCGAGACAGAGTCTTGCTCTGTGGCTCGGGCTAGAGTGCAGTGGCACAATTTCAACTAACTGCAACCTTGGCCTCCCAGGTTCAAGCAGTTCTTGTGCCTCAGCCACCTGAATAGCTGGGATTACAGGTGTGTGCCACCATGTCTGGCTAATTGTGTACTTTTAGTAGAGACAGGGTTTTGCCATATTGGCCAGGCTGGTCTCAAACTCCTGACCTCAGGTGATCCACCTGCCTTGGCCTCCCAAAGTGCTGGGATTACAGGGTGAGCTACTGCGCCAGGCCCATTCTAACCAAATTTAAATAGTAAGAAATATATTAACATATCTTAGAAAGGGCATAGAATCTCTATGACAGTCAGAGAGGCTAAATCACATTGTAGAGTTACTCCAATAAAGATCCCATGGCTCTCTTATTGGGCATAGACAACCCCATCTTACACTACTGACCTGGGACACCATATACCTGAAATTCTATCATTGCTAGCCCCCAAAACCACATGCTTCTGCAACCATCTTCTCTAGAAAATATATTTTAAGTGGTGCTTGCCACTTCACATTATTCTTTTCCAACTGAGAGTTTCACATAAGTACACATGATTAGCAAAGCCAAGGTGCCTTGGTTGTGGCCTAGATTTCTAGCTTGAGGAAGGATGTCAAAAATAACAAAGGGCAAAACATGAGAAGTAGCTGCTATAGACCTTTTCCTGACCTGCCTGTCATAGGCTGCATTTATTGCTTTGTGTTAAATATCTTCTTGACATTATTAGGTCCTCTTTCCAAAGCAAATTCCCATTTAAGAGGTGACATAAAATCGTCTACAACTTAATGCATTTTTTCTCAGTTTCCTTTGCTTGAATGAGAAATTCTGGATGGTATGGGAACAAAGAATGTATGAGAAAGAATGAAAACACATCCACTGGTACAGGATAGTAAGGCAGGATAAATTTTGGTTTCCCAAATTGTTTAGAATCTTGGATCCTAGAAGGGTGAAAGGAGCCCAACAATCTTTCTCCCCCTATCATTTGAAAATGTATCAATGTATTTGTGCATTCAGTTGTTATAAAATATTCATCCAGTGGCTTGTAAAGATCATACCACTTTCACATCACAGAGCAAGCATCTGGTTTCTTGTTTAGATAACAACAGATAGTAGGATCTTGAGAAGCCCACTGAGTTATAGTGATCCCATAGTCCTAAACTTTACTAACTATAAAAATTCTATTCATGGGCTGGGTGCAGTGGCTTACACCTGTAATCCCAGCAATTTGGGAGGCTGAGGCAGGAGGATCACTCGAACCCAGGAGTTTGAGACCAGCCTGGGCAAAATGGAGAGACCCCCATCTCTACAAAAAATTTAAAAATTAGCCATTCATGGTGGCCCTCATCTGAAGCCCTGGATACTTGTGAAGCTGAGGTGGGAGGATTACTTGACCCCAGGAGTGACAGGTTACAGTGAGTTTTAATCACATCACTGCACTCCAGCCTGAGTGACACAGTGAGACCTTATCTCAAAAAAAAAAAAAAAAAAAAAATTCATCCATTATGACTGCAATAGCAGCAGAATATCCATTTTTCCAGGAAACTGCTAAGTAGAGCTCTGTGCCACAGTTCAGGTTCCCCAAGGAAGCCAAGGAGAGACAAAAATAGCCACAGAACAAGTTGTGTCCTTTGATGCCTTCATCTCCCTTTCTGCTCCTTAAAACCCAGGGATTTTTCTTTTTTCCATCTGAAGCACCTGGTGGTCTTTCACAGATATGTCCACTACAATCAAAAACATATTTCAGGATCTAGTGTTCACTCTATGGCAGTGACTTTCAAACTTTTTTGACTGTGTTCTTCCATAAAGAATATATTTTACCTCATGTCCCAGTATATACATATGTGATTGAAAGTAAAATATCATTAAATAATACCTTCCCTTACTAAGACAGAAAAACAAATATTTTCTGTTCTATCTTATTTCATTTATTTTGTGTTTAAGCCAAGACCCAATAAATTGATTTCATAAACTTGTAGCTTAAAAACACTGGTCTCTGATGGTATAAATGCTTAATAGAATTAATGTTTCCCCACTTAGGTATATTTTCGTTTTAGCAAAAGATGTAAAGTAAGGACAAAGAAATGTATCTCAGCTGCATGGTGGTTCACACCTGTAATTCCACATTTTGGGAGGCCGAGGCAGATGGATCACCTGAGGTCAGGAGTTCGAGACCAGCCTGGCCAACTTGGTGAAACATTTCTCTACTAAAAATACAGAAATTAGCCAGGTGTGGTGGTGGGTACCTGTAATCTCAGCTACTTGGGAGACTGAGGCAGGAAGAATTGCTTGAACCCAGGAGGCAGAGGTTGCAGTGAGCCAAGATGGCACCGCTGCACTCCAGGCTGGGCAACAGAGGACAGAGCCAGACTCCATCTCAAAAAAAAAAAAAAAAAAAAAAAAAAGAAAAAGAAAAAATAAATATATCTCTAAATGTTAAATTTTAGATACCAATAAGCTTATTCCAAAGGTAGTTTTGGAGAAGCAAGAAAAAATTTCACTATTTCTGAATTCCCAGCATACAAGTTATCTCTTGCCTGTTCTATTTTTTATTAATGTTTTTAGTTACAAAAATAATATACTTTCTAATAAGAAACCTAGAAAATGCCAAATAACTACAAAGTTATAAAATAAAGTTCACCATAATCTGACCACCCAAAGATAACCACTGTCAACATTTTGCTTTTATCTGTCTAGTTATTTGTTATATATGTACTTACATATATAATAAAAATAGTTTAAATAGCATGCATTTTAAAAGAGTATGTAATAAATGTTTACATGTTAATAATGATACTAACATCCTATTACAACTTAATTTTTAGGTGACAACAGTCTATCATATGGATGTATAATGTTGATTGTTCCTATTTTTTGAATTTTATAAACAACAAGCCATCAGTGTGAGCATGTTTCTGAATACTCCCACTTTTTTCTTTTTCTTTTTTTTTTTTTTTTTTGATACAGAGTCTTGCTCTGTCGCCGAGGCTAGAGTGCAGTGGCACGATCTCGGCTCACTGCAACCACCACCTTCCAGGTTCAAGCGATTCTCCCGCCTCAGCCTCCCAATCTGAATACTTCCTTGGGTTAAATTCCTAGAAGAGGTGCTTAGAGGTGAAGGAATCATACACTTAAAGTCTCTGACTTGGATATTGTCCTTTGGTTTGTGAGGTCAATGACACAAAATTCTTTATAGCAACTGGACCATCTTGAGTAATGTTCAGCTTTCAAAACCTATAGTACATTTGTTGACATTTGGATTGTGATTAATAACTGAATCTCGAAGGCAGTTCTAAAAGGTAAAAGAAAAAAATGAGAAACCACAAATCCTTAATAAGCAACTGAGATAGGCATGTGGAAAGGAGTGTGGTCGCTGAGCAACCACCAACAATGCAGAGCTCATTACAGGGGTTTGGGGATGGGAACGTATGAGCTGCCTCTGTGGTTGTGTTTAGAAGCTCATCAACTTTAACGCCATCTAGTATTATACCTCTTAGTCTTCTTCCAGTTCCTTTCCTCTCTGATTTCCATTCTGGCCCCCACAACTCCGAAATGTTGTGCCCCCTCTCAATATTCTGGCCTTAGTTAATCTCTTAATGAACTGTGTCAGTTTTGCTTGCAAATTGGAACCTGATCATTGCCTCCCAACAAACATCTAATAATTTATTGGAGGATGTCAACCAGTACCTTATTACTTTGACAAGTTAGAAGACCAGCATCTTCTACAAGCCTTACAATTCCCTGTAATCTTGGACCATAGCAGAAAAGGGATGGTTTATTTTGAGGCAAAGATGAAGGGAGCTGCAGTTAGGGAAAGGGCAAGGAATTATCAAAGAAGAGAAAAATTGGCATAATTAAGATATAGTGTCAATAGGATTATCTTTGTATGGGAAAGATTTGAAACACAGTCATTCATTTCTTATTTATTTATTCATTCACTTATTGATTCACATTTATTAAATCCCCCCATAATAAGGCTGTCAGTCACTGGAAAGTCAAAGTTAAATATCTCATAGTCATTTTCCTTAAGGAGCTCATTGTCTGAAAAATGAGCATCCAATATTTTTAGTTAGATCAAAACTTAGAAGGGAGGGGAAATGGTAGATATGTTTCTCAGCGTAAACTTCCGGTTGAGATAGAAGAAGTAGCATGATTGGCCAGGGTATAGGTTGGAGGTGAGTACAGTAACATGCTGTGGTGCCTGTTGGGTACCCTGGACACTGGAGATCCTGGAATTGTATCCTAGAACTGCAATTTGGGATATAGTTATAACATGCTCTTACAAACTTAGCACTCAATGGCATGTCATAGATATGCCATTAAGTTAAGTGCTGCCAAGTAAGAACAATTATGCCTTGACCTCATGACATTTACATCATCAGAGTACCCAAAAGAGAGAAGTGATTTGTTTGATATTTCACAAAAGAATTATAAATAAAGCAGATGCCCGATCTCTCTTTTTTTTTTTTCTTTTTGAGACAGTGTCACCCATCGGTTTGTCACTCAGGCTGGACTGCAATAGCACAATCATGTTTTACTGCAGCCTCAACCTCCTGGACTCAAGCAATCCTCTTGCCTCAGCCTACTAAGTAGCTGAGAATACAGGTGCATGCCACCATGCCCTGCTACTTTTTTTATTTTTATTTTTTTGTAGAGATGGGGTCTCACTATGTTGCCCAGGCTGGTCTCAAACTCTGAGCAATTCTCCTGCCTCAGCCTCTCAAAGTGCTGGGATTACAGATGTGAGCCACCTTGCCCAGTCAGATCTTTTAAGAAGGGTTATCAAACTGGATTTGGCACAATTGGGTTTATTCTAGAAGGCACCTTCCTGGACCAAGAAGGAGACTTGCATAAAACACCGCAAGTTAAGACTCAACTATCTTAGGCAAACAGTTAATCTCCCTCCTTAAGTTACTCAGTTGTTCCTCTAGAGGAGCTGTACCATCTTCTTTGAAAACACATAGGGCAATGGTTAGTCATACTGGAAAGAATAATAGTGATAAATCAAAGGAAAATGCAATAGTTGAAATAACATTGCAAAATTTTAAGACATAAATAATCCAGATTGTGCCACCGAAACCCAGATATTGAAAAAAATTGGTATCAGTAACATTTGTAAAGAAGCACAGTATTAAATTAAGTTAAAAAATTATACTAAATACTTGTGCTCCGTTTTGGCTGTGCTTTACCCCTAGTTTTGTGATAACCAAGGTGTCACTACCTATCTCAAAAGGTGTTATGAAATTCTGTGAGCAAACTTAGTTTACTAAAGTAAATATTAGGAGTAGGAAAATATATTTGACTGGAACTCATGAGATCTGGATCCTATTCTAGTTTGCCAGTAACTAGTGTAAATCTGAACAAATGAATTCCCTTTTTGACTTTCCATTTCTTCATATTTAAGTTAGGGATCTGACTGATTTACACAGTTCCATCCAATGATGTAATTTTGTCTTTTTGCCCACCTTGGTCTCGTGTGTGTGTGGGTGTGTTTTGTGTGTGTGTGTGTGTGTGGTGGGGCTTGGGGCTGGTATTAGTGACCTGGAAATCAGAGTTTGGGATCTCTCCAGTACTGGCAGCTCATTATAACATGCTGAATAACCTCACAGTTTCTTTGGGAAGAAAGGGAATGAAAAACTGTCTTGTAGCTGGGAAGACCCAGAGAGTACTCAACAGAACGCAAGGAGGGGAGGATTAATACTTATTCAAGGCCTGAGGGTAGTGAAGACAGGCTAGACCAAGAAAATCAAGGAGCTTTTTCTGCCTACCTTATTGTTTACTACCTTATTGTTTACCCTGTGGATTTTTCCCCCCCTTTCACACTGCTATCTGGCTTAAGAAAGTTCCAAAATGTTTCTTTTCTGGGATCTTGTGACCCCTCAAGTCATGATGCTAATTGCCTTACTTTAGCCTTGGCAGGAGCAGGACCATACCTCTGCTTTTATGGTCTACAGCTAAGCAAAAGCCTTTTGTTCCTTCCCTCCCCCACCGTCGCCCCACCCCGCCACCCTGCTCAGTTCTTCCTAGGGCAGAACAATTTTTTATTGTTTTTTTTTGTTTTTAATTTGAATAGATCATTTTGAGCTGCCATGAACACCCATTCCAACCATACAGAGTCAATACATTAGCCAGCCAACACTTCAACTGATAGAAGGTGACTTTTGGGTCAGGTATTAGCCATGAAGAGGTATTCCAATATTTCACCTGTTGGATTTACATGTTATGAAATACTTAAATATGGGACACTGTGGTGAGAAGTGTGCAAATGTTTAGGTTGTCACCACTTCAAGTGGTTGCTCACAACACAACCAAGGTGTGGCACTTGTACCACACAGGTCCTATCTTGCTAATTATTTATGGTAATTACACCAGAGGAAAATACACAGAACAAGCTGGAAAATAGAGATGTGAGTTTAAGGGAGAGGTAGGGAAGGGTGGAGAGAGAAGGGAGTAGCGAATGAAAAGGGTGTGGTGTATGTTCTGGTTCTGAAACCTTAATGTCTGCCAACCATGCAGTAGATATAGAGGTATCTGTAGCAAAAAAAAGTTCTAGAAATTCTGTTCGAGTTTTTGTTCCTAACTATTGATTTGAAATGCACCCTCTTAAGTATACATTAAAAGAGTAAATAACTGTTTTCCAATTTAAAGCAAAATAAGCTCATCCATCGTTTCTGTTCTTTGAATCTTTATGTGCTTATCAGAAACACTGGTATATCTCATAACATCATTAGTTGTTATTTCCAACATTTTAATTTATTTTTCTTCTGCTATCCTGCTGAACAGTTCTTTCCACAGCGTCAGAAATTTTAAAAATATACATTTAAAAGGTTTCTTGTTTAAAATATTTCAAGGTTTACATTTACAATATTCTGATTTTTTAAAAATCTGGTTAATATATTTTGGGTTTTTAAAACTTCATATAGGAGCCAGGCCCGGTGGCTCATGCCTGTGATCCCAGCACTTTGGGAGGCTGAGGCGGGCAGATCACGAGGGTAAGAGATCGAGACCATTCTGGCCAACATGGTGAAACCACATCTTTACTAAAAATACAAAAATTAACTGGGCATGGTGGGATATGCCTATAGTCCCAGTTACTTGGGAGGCTGAGGCAGGAGAATCGCTTGAACCCAGGAGGCAGAGGTTGCAGTGAGCCAAGATTGTGCCACTGCACTCCAGACTGGGCAACAAGAGTGAAAAAAAAAAAAAAATTCATATAGTTATCTATCCTGTAGCTTTAGTATGTGTTTGGGAAATTTGTTAAACTGTCCAAACTTCAGTTTTCTCAGCAATAAAATGGGATTTGAATACCTCCTAATGATTGTTAGAAGGATTAAATGAGATCACGTAGGCAATTCACCCGGCACTGTTACAGTAGGTAGTAAGGCAGACAGGAGCAGAAACAGGAGAGGGCCGCCTCACCAGAAATGCCAGACAGCCATCAGATGATGGTCAGATGGCTGTTGAACTGCCTCTCTAAAATAATAATTTGTCACAGCCAGCACCAAGAAAAGGAAGTCTCCCAATAGATAGAAAAAAACCTTGATGCTGGTGACCAGCAACTTCCTAATAAGATCTCAGGAGTTGGGTTAGTGAGCTCCAGTGTGTGCACTGAGAGGCAAAATAGTGGAGTTTAACTGGTATATGACCTTCCTCTAGGAACACTGGACTAGTAAGGGAAAAACGCCTCAAGCGAGCATGCACACAACTTTAGTGCACACATTGTGCATGCGGCCCCTCCCAAGTGCTGGTAGGCCGCTCTGCATGCAGACAGCCCGCCCCAAGGAAAGAATCACGGGAGAAGTAATGCAACCTCGGAAGCATGCCAACATATAAGACCCTGAGTCAAGGGTCAAAATGTGCACTTGAATCTCTCAAGTCGCTTGCTTGACTCTCTTCCAAATGTACTTTACTTCCTTTAATTCCTGCTCTAAACTTTTAAAAAAGACTTTCACTTCTGCTCTAAAACTTTGCCTCGGTCTCTCACCCTGCCTTGTGCCCCTCAGTCTAATTCTTTCTTCTGAGGAGGCAAGAATTGAGGTTGTTGCAGACCCATATGGATTTGCCACCACTAACAGTACAAACCCCAACAGTGGTAGTTAAGTCATGAATATAAGGGTATTATTAGCCTGACAAACACAATGGAGTCCTCAAAATGTTTTTTTACTTCAAATGGCTCAAAAATAATTTATGAACATGAATTTAAAGACGTGTGAGAGTTTCATTGTTTAAAACTACATCTATTCACATAACCTATTCTCTGTGGTCAAAAGGCCACAGTATAAGTGGGTTGTAAGATGAGATCTGTAGGGTAAGTAGGTACTAGGCAGCTTGCAGGGGATGTGAGGATCTAAGAATAAACAAAGGTGGGGGTGCAAATTTGGTCAGGGAGAGAAAGTAAATATATGCACAGAATTGCAAAAGTCCCCGAACTGAGCTGCACTTCAGAATAATCTTGAAGTTTTAAAAACTTACTGATGCCTGGGTCCTCCCCCAAAGGGTCTGATTTAATTGGTCTGGGATGGCCTTGGCATGGGATATTTTAAAGTCTCTATGTGATTTTAATGTCTAGTCAAGGTTCAGAACCAGCACTCTACAAACAAGAAATCAGGGAGTTAGAAGAAAATAGAGAGAAAGGTTACTGAGGCAGGAGAATAGAAAGACTAGAACGGAAGAAGCAGACAATTTGTGAAATGCCTTGCAGACTACGCAGTGCCATCCTATGCTGTGCTACGCTAAGAACTTTAGGCTTTATTCTGAAGAGAAATTAGTTGCAAGATAAAGAGTGAAGTGATCAGGTTTGCTAGCACTGGGTGCAGGGTCAAGAATTGATTATAGGGAACAAGACTAAAGGCAGGAGCTGAGTTAGATGAGTAAGAGGTTGTAATTGTCTAGGCTAAACACGGGCAGTTGTAATGGGTTGGAGAAAAGTGAAGCGATTTGAGATGCCTTAAGGAGGAAGAGCTGACGGAAGTTCGTGACCTGATTGGAAAGCAAGGATGAGAGGAATTGGCTGGAGATGCTGTTAATTGAGGTAATCCAGAAAAAGTGAAGTCTGTGAGAAGGAGATAAATTCAGTTGGAAATGCTGATTCCAAGATAGTATTGAAGAGTAAAGTACCACCCCACCGTCTGGGAAGTGAGGAGCGCCTCTGTCCGGCCACTGTGCAACTCTCCAGGTGTGAAGTGTCAGCCTGTGTGTGATCTTTCTGCCTTCCCCAAGTTTGCATTTTTGACCTTAAAGTTTACTTTTAAATTAAAAAGAAATAAAGAGTAAAGCAGGTAACGACCTTATTTTGTAATAATTGCATTATTTTAACAAACATTTATGATAGTTCCCATTTCCAATGGGAATTTACGGACATTATTCTGAGATTATCACACAATCCAAGGAAAACTTAAACAACCATCAGCAAGAATGGAGGAACCAAGCCAACTCTGCAGCAGGAACTCTGTTTGTTTGTTTGTTTGAGACGGAGTTTCGCTCTGTCACCCAGGCTGGAGTGCAGTGGCCTGATCTCAGCTCACTGAAACTTCCGTCTCCCAGGTTCAAGTGACTCTCCTGCCTCAGCCTCCCAGGTAGCTGAGATTACAGGCATGTGCTACCACACCAGGCTAACTTTGGATGACTAAATGGAGATGTTGGTAAGCACCTGGACACGTAGGTCTGGAACTTGAGAAAGCAATAGGGGTGAGTGCGTTGGAAAAAAGAAAGGACCTATGACTCAGGTCTCATACAGACTGCCTTTCCCTGCCTTCATTGCTGCTCCACAAGCTGGCCCTTTCTCGACTTGAACTTCAGGGCCTGTCACAACACATAATCTTTGCATTTAGTATGTAGTATCGGTAGAGCACTGAAGTAAAGGGGCAAGATGGGAGGAGGACAATTGATTATAGAAGGTTCTAAACACTACTTTGTCATATCTATTTCTATGAAGATGGTAAGACACCATGTAAGCATCGGAAAGACAAAATCAAGTAATAGGCCCAGCATTCCACCTCAGGTGTTGCTTCCTGGCAGCTTTTATTCCCCCCATATGACCCTGGTTCTCTGGTCAAACATAATTGGTCCAGGAGTAGCACCTGACCCTAGTTGAACCAATCTGAGACTCTCTAGAGAATTTAAACTGAAAGACACATTGATCACAGCACTCTGGAAGGAGAATCAAAGGATTCCTGGCTGGGTGCAGTGGCTCATGCCTGAAATCCTAGCACTTTGGGAGGCCGAGGCGGGCAGATCACCTGAGGTCAGGAATTCGAGACCAGCCTGGCCAACACCGTGAAACCCCATCTCTACTAAAAATACAAAAAAAAATTAGCCTGGCGTGGTAGCACGTGCCTGTAATCTCAGCTACCTGGGAGGCTGAGGCAGGAGAATCACTTGAACCTAGGAGACGGAGGTTTCAGTGAGCTGAGATCAGGTCATTCCCTTGCTCCCTCCCTCCCTCCTCCTTTTGGAGTCCCCAGGGTCTATTGTTCCCATCTGCTTTTTTGAGGCAGGATCTCAGGTGGTTCACCCAGGCTGGAGTCAGTGACGTAATCATGACTCACCACAGCCTTGACCTCCTGGGCTCAAGTGATCCTCCTACGTCAGCCTCCAAGTAGCTGGGACCACAGGCATGCACCACCATACCTAATTTGTTTTACTTTTTGTAGAGATAGGATCTCACTATGTTGCTCAGGCTTGTGAGTAAAGACATGTGATATTTGGTTTTCTGTTTCTGTGCATTTTTATACAAAATTTTATAGTAGTTACTTCCTTCTATAATTTGGAATTGTCAATTGGGTATATAATATGTTTCTATTTTTATTTTTAAAGTGTTTTTTTTTTAAATTCCTTTCCTCTTAACCTAGTTTGAATTGATTTTTCTAACTCAATCAAAAGAGTCTTCACACAACAGCTGAAGGCATGGAAATAAAAAACATCAAGCAGTTTAATATTCATCAACTATGGTATGTGAAGGGTAACAGGCATTAAGTTGAAAGGGCATTAATTAGGAAGGGTAATCACACTCTAGATTATGGTGGGTTTGGTATGTATCCAGGTTCACCTCCCTATGTATTTATATTTATATATATATATAAACCTCAGGTTTTAGAAATAATTAAGTGGGAATCATCCTTCTTGCTGTACAAGTGTCTGAGTGTTAAGCCTCTGAAACCTTCCAATTTATAACAGCACAAAAGATGGTTTTGAATATTTGAATCATTTTCTGCTTAAATTTTTAAACCTGGTTTGAATTTAGTGCTGGTAGGAGAATGTTTGTGCTAACTTGTCCTGAATAAGTGCTTCCAAATGATCAGTATCAGCCTCCAAATCTACAAACACCTCCATTAATCTGTCATTTGACATGACATGTAGAAGGAAATGACAGCAGACTCAGAAAAGATATTTAAAGCATCTAAGCCCTTATGGAATAGAAGTGTGTCATCTATTTTATCCAAACCCTCAGGGAATAAGTGATTTTGTTTTTGTTTAAGTATGTTTACCATAATCTACTGCCAACATTTTAAAATTAAGGATTTCCTCTCACTAAAAGGTAACACCCTAGTTTGCTCACTAAAAATCTGCACCTTCACATCTAGATTCCACGCGCTTATGAACAGTCTCAATTGTAACAGTTTTAAAATTATTTGATATTTTCAAACAAGTAGGTACCTGCAATTAATTATGACAGTGATTTTTAGCATATGTTTATTGCAAAATGAAATACATTCAGAAATGTTTAAAGAACAACGCAAGATAAAATGAAAAGTTACCAAGTAAACACTAATTGTCACCACCATACAGGTTAGGAAATAGAGCATTGCTAGCAACCTAAGAACCTCCCATCCTGTGCCTTCCTTCTAGACTCATTCTCCTCCCCTAAACTTAACCACTATTATGACTACATGATAACCACTTTCTTGATTTTGTTATGGTGATTTTTACCACCTACATACATACCTCTTGTACTAGTCTGTTCTCACGCTGCTAATAAAGACATACTTGAGACTGGGTAATTTATAAAAGAAAGAGGTTTAATGGACTCACAGTTTCACATGACTGGGGAAGCCTCATAACCATGGCAGAAGGCAAAGGAAAAGCAAAGGCATATCTTACATGGCAGCAGGCAAGAGGGCATGTGCATGTGCAGGGGAGCTCCCTTTATAAAACCATCAGATCTCATGAGACTTATTCACTATCATAAGAACACCATGGGAAAAACCCACCCCCATGATTCAGTTACCTCCCATCGGGTATCTCCCATGACATGTGGGAATTATGGGAGCTACTATTCAAGATGAGAGCTGGGAGGGGACACCATATCACCCCTGTTTCTGAACTATATAATGAGCTATATAATGAACGTATACTAATAGTTTTCTTTCGTATCTTAATACTTTTGGTCGACATTGTGGTTATGAGGTTTATTCATGTTTACAGGTACTTGTGCTTTGTTTGCAATGCTGAGTAATATTCCAGTATAAGAACACACTACTTTAAAAAATTATCTTTTTGATAATTATCATTCTGTGAGATTTTATAAGTTTTTCTGCCTTTAGAAATCAGCTACTTTTTATTACTTTACACAAATTTTAAAAGATGGCAGGCAAGATCGAGTCTCTCACTAAAAAGCTCACTGAAGATATTGTTAGGCCTGATGCTTTGCAGAGGAATTCTTGAACCAGCAGAGCATTTACACCTTATGTACAGCAAGTAATTACTGAGCATAGTTTCTGCAGGCTTTGTTCCTGTTAAACCGTCACTACAGCTGTGAAACAGGTGCACAAATGTATTTTTCTTTTTTAAACCATTGAAAAGAGTATTCCTGCCTTCACCTACTTCTCAGTAGGTGGTCCTGAGACTTAAAACACTGCCGCAAATAAATTATATCCTTCTCACTGAATTCTACTCATTAGAAATGGCTCCTTTCCAGAATTAATCCACAAAACAATTGCCATTTTCTAACATTGTGGAGTTGAATGATCTACTACTTGGTACTTGGGCAAAAGTGAATGAGTAAAACTGTGAGAGAATTTGGGTGACATCCTACTGAGAACACTAATCAAACTCTGGAACAAAGAAATTTTACAAACTTAGCAGCAAAGGCATAAAACATGTTTGATTACCTAAAAATGTTAAATTCCATATTATATATATAAGGTGCGTCTACAACAATAGGTTACACTGTATATTATGTAAGGAGAAAATTTTAAATCAATTCATAAAAACACTAAATAGGCCAGGCATGGTGGCGCATGCCCGTAATCCCAATGCTTTGAGAGGACAAGGCAGAATGATCACTTGAAGCCAGGAGTTCAAGACCAGCCTGGGCAACATAATGAGACCACATCTCTACAAAAGAAAAATGTAAAAATTAGCCAGGCATGGTGACACTGACCTGGTAGTCCTAGCTACTTGGGAGGCTGAGGCGGGAGGATCACTTGAGCCCAGGAATTCAAGGTTGCAATGAGGAAAACAGCAAAATGTTTTATATTTAGGTAACTAGAATGTCTTACAAACTGAGTTTTAATCCCACCTAAATATTTGGAAAGCATTTTCACTCTGAGCTGGCCAATTCCCTCTGCAAAGGCTAAACAGACCCATCTCAGGCCTGATTGACTGAGCACAGTGATTTCCAAAGCAGGAAACAATCTGACTGGGACATATCAACATCTGATACGGCAATTTCCTTTTCTGAATGCATGTATTTGTATTAAACTGGGGAACATTTCTGTACCTGGTTTGTTAGCTAGAAAACCATGCTCTTTGGTAGTGTTTTCACAGTTGGGTAGCATTAAACGAGTGCAAGTATGAGCTGTACAGAGCACTATTTCAACTTGTTCTTTTTTCTCATCTCAGTATTTTTGGATAATCAAAAAATGTTTATGGTATAATCAAAATTGAATTTCATCCCAAGGAATAAATAACCACAGAAATTCTATAGGTTTGTCATTAAACATATACCCAAACAGTGAAATGAAATTGATTATATATTAGAATGGGTATTTCAGAAACTCCAAACCACTAAGCATGAATGATGTTATTTGTAGATTAAATTCTCTTTTTTATTCCAAGACTGAAGATAAACATAGTATAGTGTTTGAAGGATTTTGTAAGACAAGCAAACTGAAGATTAAGATAAATAATAATAGGAGAACAGCACCATCTCTTCCCTTTTAAAAATACATATTTAACAACTGAGCTTATACCAGAAGCAAAAATATTTTGAATTATTGAAGAGCTCAAATTCAAACTGCCAAGATAATGACATGTAAACCCTCATAGGTAGGATATTTTCATAAGCAATCTCAACCATAGGATTAAATTTTGCCTTAATCCAAAATTTACCTTAACCATTTATTTTACACACACACACACACACACTCTCTCTCTCTCTCTCTCACATATAACAGTATAGAATAATGCATATAATGTATATATTAAACTTGGTAGATGAGAATTTTTCTTTATTTAAATATTTCTCTCACTCTGATTAATAACTTTCAAATATTAAAACATTACATTGGCCAGGTGTGGTGGCTCATGACTATATTCCTAGCACTTTGGGAGGCCTAGTTCAGAAGATTGCTTGAGCTCAGGAGTTGAACACCAGCCTAAGCAACAAAGCGAGACTTCGTCTCTACAAAAACTAAGAAAATGAGATGGGCATGGTGGTGCATACCTGTGATCCCAGCTACATGGGAGGTTGAAGCAGGAGGATTACTTGAGCCTAGGAGGTAGCTGCAGTCGACTGTGATCATGCCACTGCACTCCAGCCTGGGCGACAGAGTGAGACCCTGGTCTCAAAAAAAAAAAAAAAAAAAAAGAACTTTAAAGCATTAAATTTGTAATTTCAGTGACTGACTTATAAGGGATAATTCATTCTGGACTTTTGCACAAAACAGTATCACTAAAGTAAAAGACAAAATCATTTATTAATAAAAGGATATATTTTATCAAATACAGTAAGTCACCACGTACTGAAGAATATGGAGATAATTTTATTCATATGAGAAAAAGCAAACTGTGAGCCAGATAACATACGCTAATGATGTGGGAAAATAAGCAAAGTTAGGTCATCTAATAAAGCTAAATTAAGTTGGATAATTATTACCTAGTTTATTTCTGAGCAGACAACCCACACCATAAATATGAAATGGTTAAGCAGCATGGACACAGTGCTGTTTCTGTAGGAAAGCTAGGAGTGAATGCAGTTGTTGGTTGACTTGCCCTTCTTAAGCAGCGTACCAGGCTTCCCTTTTCTACAGTTAAAGTCAATGGAGAATTGTCTGTGAGTGTGCGGATGCATCATCTCTCAGTACAGGAAGGTGCTCTTGTCTCTGGTCAAATTCTCACTAAGGTATTGTTGAAACCCCAAAGAAGAGGAACTCAATCAACGGACGTCTTATTTCAGTGTCACAAAGAGCTGGTAATCTAGCTTGTTGGCTTCCACATCCAGATTTGCCAATTATTTGCTCTGTGATAAAACACTTAGCTCTCATTTCAGCAGTCTAAAATAAGGAAGCTCTGCTGCAAGGATGGTTGTAGGTTTAATTAATCTTAAGGAGCTCTGAAATCCCTGTCTACATGGTTAAATAAATAATACATGAAGGATTCTGGTCTTCTAGAAAGGGAAAAATAGGCTAGAAAAGTCTTGCCATAATGAACACACGCCACAAATGTGATTAACTAAGGGTTACTTGCAAAAATTAAAAAAGAAGGTAAATTAGCTTAGAAAGCAACCCTGACAAAATATAACCACCTAATGGTCAGCATTGTTTTGGTCATTTTAAATGTGAGAAACTGTCAGTACCTGAAGAATTGGAAGGAGGGAGTAACATGTTGTTTGAAGGGAAATAATATAAGTAATGCCACTTATTCAGAACTTACTGTATTATAGGCATTTTCTGGGAGCAGTGTATACATATTATTTTATGTAATCATTACAACACCCTTGAAAGATGGGTGTTATTTTCTGAACCAATAAGCACTATGAGTTTCCTTAACTTGCCCAAGTTGATGAGCTATTAAGGGGCAGAGTCAGCATTTAAACCCAGATGTGCTGTGACTCTGAACCTATAATTGTCACTCTAGGTTACAGGGGGATGAACTAGACTGAGTTTCAATACTCTTCCAACAGGAGGACTTGCCTGATAGTGGCTATGCACAAAGAAGATAATTAATTCCCTGGAAGCTTTATCCAGTGAGGTTTTGCTTATCTCTTAGGATGAACTAATAAGAAGCTGTTCATAAGTGGAGAGCCCTAGAAAATTCCAAAAGACATAGAGTCATTTCGCGGAAAATACTGGACTTTATATGAACAATCCTAAGAAAAAGATGAAACTCATTCGATGGCTCATGTTGCACAAACTGCTTATGAGGAACAAAATTATATTTACCACAGTCACTGGAAGAAGATGGTTGTTAGTTTACTGTACAATAAAAAAGTTATCAGTGATGATTTAAAAACATATAAGTATTTCTTAGTGTCCATATGTTTTATGCTATGTCTTACTTTATAGTACGGGTCTTAAGCTATAGTCCCAAAATGAGTAACTGACATTTCATTGAGTGAAATTAATTCCACTTTGTTGTAGTATTTTTAAAAACTTAAGTGCAATAAATATTTACCAAATGACAAATTTCCTAGAAGAAATTCTGAAAACTTTTTTTTACATATTTAAAAAAATGGATAAATATTATAATACCAAAAAAGAAATATGAAACTGAAGGACTTTCTGGCATGAAAGTAATTGTTTGGAAAGCACATCCTTTATTATGGTACAGATGGAGAAGGAAAGAGTGTTCTTAAATAAAAGTGATTTTTTAAATGTAAAATAATTAACAATCAGTGTCAGGTAGTAGAAGGAGCAGGATACCTGGGTTTTAGTTCTAGTTCTTTCACCAACTACATCTTGGATTAGTTGCAAAAACAAAGGGGTTGAACTTGATGGTCTCAAGTGTCTTGTGCAGCTCAGAATTCAATATGTCTATATTTCCTAAGAGCAAGATGAATAGCTCACACAATATTTTCTCAAGCAAGGGTAGAATCATTATGGCTTTGAGTCATTGAAATGTTCCCTGGACAAGCTACTCTGGAGGTACCATATGAGATCTTTCCTTGGCTCAGTGTGTAGAGATGATGTAATGTTTTAAAAGGCCCCACCTTGTTTGGTGAAATCACTCTATCATGGAGTACTGGCCTGACAGCTCTGAGAAGAGTTGCCAAAGTGGGCTGCAATATGAGGTTTTAAAGTTCTATTATCATGCTGCAAGAGGAATTTGGAAAAAATCAACATTCCAATATATTGAGAATGAAAAATATTACGATCTACCCCCATTTGTGGCACTTACTATGGCAGGGTCTGTTCTGTGTAAAACATGCAATCAAGCAGATAAAGTTTTATAAGCTTATGAAGGAACTTCATCAAGGAAGAGAGAAGTCCCAACAATCTCACTACCCTTATCATCTGCATTTACACAATGAGTTTCTTTAGGGAAACCATCTTGAAGCTTCTTCCAAGTAATGTGGAAAGGTTGGCACTTAGCCATGGTTAAAGAATCAACAAGGTTTTCTATGTGGGTGGGGGAAATTGCTTTGCTACACAGACAACAGGAATATTCTCTCAATGTAATGATAGGATAAACAGAAGTAAATAAGCTTCTCACTTTTTGGCACTCCCTCTCTCTCTTCCCCATCGTCTCTTTTTCTTACCTGTATTGTTTTAAAACCAAGAGGTATATGAAAGAACAACAGATCAAAGAGACACATAGGTGTCCTTGCTTAGCTTTTGCTCAAACTTTGATTTTTTTCTCTTTGAAGTCATAAGTCAGTTTTTTCCCTTTTAAAGATTTGGGCAGTCAATTTTCAGTTTAGAAATCTAGACCAGGTAATCATCATTTATGGTTCATAGGCCAGATATATTGCATGTTTCCTAACTTTACCATCCCCAATAAATCAGCAAAAAATGAGGCATTTTTATCCTTGCAATATCTATCTGTAGATCATAAACCCAGCTCATACACCAAGAACTATGCTAGGTACTGAGGGTACAAAGCCTAAAAAAATGATTATGGATCTTATCGTTAAATCAAAATCGATGACTAACGGATGTAGATATAAAGCTGATTTTTCTTCAACAACCCAATCAAAACATCTCTCACATGATCACTGTATATCATCAGGCTCAATTACTTAATCTATTGAGGTCACTGCTACAAATAATTTTCAAAAAGCTATTTTGATAATAGTCTTCAAAATTGGCATTACATTTTAAAATGTTTACTATTCATCAAATCTTCACCCTTGAAAGTAAGTTTAATTTTGGGGGTAAAACTGAAGCCATTGAGCCAAGTCTTATAAATAAGGATTGCTTGTAATAAGGATTGCAGTAAGTCAAACTGAGATATGTCTCTAAAGTAATAAGACTAATTCTGATATGAGGCTTGTGGAAAGTAGAGGAGAGATGATAGGGGAAGCACGTTGCAACAACAATTTGCTTGGTTAACAACCCTGAAAGGCTGATCAACTAGATCGCTAACTGAGGGTACAAGAGATTTGAATAATTTGCTTATTGTGAACTCAGTAGAACGAATAGTAGAATCCATAGTAGAGCTTTTATGTGAGGATGTACTCACTGAGATGGAGCAATCACTGCTTGTCTGGGCTGGACTAACCAAAATGGCAGGTTTTATAGTGAAACACAGATGAAAGACTAAAATGATGGATTATGTTAATGAAGAGGAAGGTTCTGTGTATCTTTAGATTAAATGAATATTATAAAATTTCAGTTTTACTGAAAGGGTTGACAACAAAAGCATTTTGCTAAAATCAAAATAAATGATGTATTCTAATTATATTAAATGATAAAGAGAAATAGAGGTGGCACTATTCTCTTTCACATTTGTTGCAAAATTGGGATTCATAAAGTAATTAAAAGCAATTGTTCATAAACATCATTCAACTTTTCCTCACTATCATCCCTTTTAAAAACTGGAATTTCTGTGCAAGGTATTATTTACAGAGTCCTTTTATAAGAAGGATTTTATAAAATTATATAATAGATATATTTATATTCATCTATTCAAATTAAATACTTGAGATACTTTTGGGATGATGCAGCTTAAGTTGGCATGGCATTTTTTCAGTTTTCAAATAACTTTCATAGTAATTTGAAATAGAGACAGGAAGGTGTATCAGTCAGTGTTCTCCAGAGAGAAAGAAACAATAGGGGATATATATATATATATAAAATATGGAATATATATACGTGTGTGTGTGTGTGTATATATACATATATATATAGAGAGAGAGAGAGAGAGAATTGGCTTATGCAGTTGTTGGGGCTGGCAAGTCTGAAGTTTGCAGGACAGGCCTGCAGGCTGGAAACTCAGGCAGAATTTCTGTATCTTAACGCAGAATTCCTTCTTCTCAGGGAAATCTCAGTTTCTGCTCTTAAGGCCTTCAATGGATTGGATGAAGCCCACACATATTATCAAGGGTAATCTTTTTACTTAAAGCCAACTGAATAAAAATCTTAATCATATCTATAAAATACCCTCACAGGTTTTTTGCCCCCATTTGTCAAATAAGAACACAGAGGCTCAGTTAAGTTAAGCAATCTGATTAAGTCACCCATCTAGGAATTGACAGAAGCCAGGTTGGAGTTCATATTCTGCCTCCCAGGTCAGGATTTCACCAACTCCATTCTATCACCCCTCTTGAATGTTTGCAGTGGGGCCTATAGCTCTTAGTTTTAAATTGGATAATTATTTCCTTAATTACAATGAATTTTTAAAAATGTTTTGTGATTATTTAGCTAGCATAAAATGTTTGTTCTTGATTGAAAACGTTATCTTCTTGGTTTGTGTCATTTATTCTTTCATTTAGTCATTTCACTTGAGCTACATGAATCAAAATGGTTCAATAGAGCCTATTGTTCTACTTGTCACATAGAGAATTACTTTGGTGCAATGGTATCCTCTAAGTATACTACCAGACAAGGGAGCCCAGAGGTCCTGGAACAGAAAGGTTCACAGACACAATAAAGATGCTCAAATTACAGTTTATTAAATCACACAGTGTGACAAAACCTGGGAAAAGAGATGGAGTGGGTTAACACACTTAGAACAGGTTATAAGTGGGGGTACCACACTAACCTGAATCCCTTATGCAGAATTCATATGTCCTGTCTCTCTCTTTGCTGCATCAAGTTTCCCAGCTTTTGACGTGTCTATGAGGATCATAGTTTAGACTTGAGTAAGCAGCCCACTAGTGGGAGATGTTCAGGGCCAATACACACTTGATCTATTAGAAAATGCAGGGGCAAGTGCACCAGACCTATTAGCCTGCTGAGCCTGGTTTTTATCTGTGTTTCTTGAGTTAACAGCATGTGGGGCTGGGCGCATTGGCTCACGCCTGTAATCCCAGCACTTTGGGATGCCAAGGCAAGTGGATCACAAGGTTAGGAGATGGAGACCGTCTTGGCCAACATGGTGAAACCCCATCTCTACTAAAAATACAAAAATTAGCTGGGCGTTGTGGCACGCACCTGTAATCCCAGGTAATCGGGAGGCTGAGGCAGGAGAATCACTTGAACCAGGGAGGTGGAGGTTGCAATGAGCTGAGATCGCGCCACTGCACTCCAGCCTGGGTGACAGACTGAGACTCTGTCACAAAATAAAATAAAAAAAAGAGCATGTGGGACCAGAATAGGATCATATGTTCTCATGGCCCAGCTATATCATGATCATGAATTGGTCTTTATATGTCTTTCTATCTTTAAGTAACATTTTCCCACCATATTTTTACTAACTATCTTTGGCAGGTCTTAGAGACTACTAATTTACTCTTGATATTTTCATGTTATGATTTTTCCTGTCTTTACATGCTACTGTTTACTCATTATCTATCCTTAACACATTCTGTGCGCTTCACCTCTAAATCATAAGCTCATAGTTTAATTACTGTGTATACTCTATGCTTTTTATGAGTTTCACCCTTACCACGTGTTCTCTTGTCTTTTATAAGCATTATTAAATATTCTCAAATAATTTACACATTACAGTACTGGAAGAAATAATAACTTTTATAAAGCTGAATATCAATAGAAAGTCTTAAGAATAAATCATAAATTACAATGTCACTATCAAATTTTACTGATAGCATCAAATCAAATTAGGTTTTTATAATGAGGAGGGCATGTACCACTGGACTAGCAGAGGACATGAAGGCCTGCCTTTGAGATTTACTTCTGGAGAATCCAAATGATAAATATAACTTCTCATGAATTAATCCAATTTCTCAGATCCTTAGTTTTGAAAGTGAAGTATTATGACTGTAAATACAGAGATCTTTCTATCATATGACTTGAAACCAAACACAAAAATAAACATGAACTGCATATGGTCTTTGAGTTTGAGTAGCTCCAAGTAGAGAGGGAAGGGAACCCATAAATAAGTAATTAATATCAGAATGAACAATGTCACAAAATCATGGAAGAGGAAATACCACTCCTAGCCGAATAGCAAAAACCTCCTAAGTGGAGTCATTGAAGTTGGATTTGATAAATAGAAGTTTGCAAGGTGGTTAGCTGAGAAGGAGAAAAGACAGTACAAACTATGCAAGACAGATATGAAGGAATAAAAGAGCATAGCATGGAAAAGGCATGGGGCAAGTTTGGAATGGCTGCAGTGTAGGTTTTCTTAAAATTAGAAGATGAATACATATGGAAAGGAAACTTGTGTCCGTAACATAGAGGGCCCCACAGGACTTTGTTAAGAGGTTTGTACTTTATCTTAAGATAGTGATGAATTATAAAAGAAGTTTTGACATAATCAGATTTGTCTCCCCAGATATCATCCAATTTGGGTCAGACAGTTCAGATTCTGATCTTGGTTTTGACCTCAGGCTTCGGGTAACTATTGTTTCCTGTTCTGTCTAACAAGCACCCATGATTCATCAGTAACATTTTTTCTTTTTTTTTTTTTGAGATGAAGTCTCGCCCTGTTGCCCAGGCTGGAGTGCAATGGCATGATCTCGGCTCAATTTAATATCCACCTCTCAGTTTCAAAAGATTCTCCCACCTCAGCCTCCTGAGTACCTGGGATTATAGGTGCACACCCAGCTACTTCTTGTATTTTTAGTAGAGACAGGGTTTCATCATGTTGGCCAGGATGGTCTCGATCTCCTGACCTCAGAATCTGCCTGCCTCGGCCTCCCAAAGTGCTGGGATTTCAGGCATGAGCCACTGCGTCTGGCCTAATAACATCTTTTTATAGTCCCCAGCCAGCATTCCATTTCCTCCTTCAATCACACATAAAGCAACACACTTCGTACTTTTTGGTTATACTGCAGGTTGAAGTTTTCCCTTGTATCTATGTGTGCAAATGTCAACTATCTCTTTACAAAGACTGAGTCTGATTCTCTCCATGAAGTTCTCTTGAATTGAAAAAAATTTTGTAGAGTATCAGCTTAGAAATCATAGTTCCACTTCCTCATTCCATTCTACACTGATTCTCTATAACAATTTGGAAAATGTCTTTCATTATTTAGTTCTTAGTTATATCTTATGCACAGTTCCCTTATAGTTTTACTTGTAAGTCTTATTGCCTGGAAGATTTTTTTTTTAATAACTACATGCATTTAGTGTATTCATTTAATTTTAATAACAAAACTCTAAAAAATAATATCACTAACTTCTTATGCAGCTGAAAATAGCAAACCATGGATTTTTATAAGAGTAATTATAGGAATTAAGACATACAATCAAGGGTACAGAAAACAAATGGCTGACTTTAGTTATTCTTGTGAAAATTGTTGTGAAATATGGCTTAAAATAGAAAACAAGAAAGAAACAGACTTCTGGTAACAGATTAAATTAATTGACCTCCAAATTGTAGGCACTTCTGTTCATTTCTGAAAAGGCTGTTTTATCTCCCGCCTGAACACATTGAAACTCTCCTTTTGTTGTGAATGACGTGTATTCAGCTGCCATTCAGGGATGGAAAACACCCCTTTTGATTGGTACCTGGAAACTTTAGAGCTTCTGGACTGAACAAAAGAGTTTTTTACGAATACAAAGGTTCAAATGTCTGTGTTATCTCTCAACTCTTCAGGAAGCAACTACTACTCTACCAGGGACTTATTTTTAATGCTTGAAACCTGTTAATGAAATATTAAGAATTATATAGTATTTGTTATGATTAAAACTTCATTCTGCATTAGCTTTATTCACTAGTGAGATGTGCCAAAGCAAATTTGATTTTAAGTTTTGAGTTAAAAAAAAAATATTTAGACAACTTCAAATGGAAAAGAGTAAAATTGGAATATGAATTCGAAAGAGTTTTTTTTTTTTTTTTTTTTTTTTTTTTTTTAGTAATACTTATTCAGTGCCTTATGTACATGACACTACTCTAGGTAATATACACAAATAAATTTCAAAGAATCATGTGCAGTGGTTTTATAATTAAATCAATAAAAAGAACAGCCAACAATTCCAGACTCAACAATTTGAAGTATAGGGGAAAAATGTTTAGAGAAAGTAAAGAAAAGAGAGTAGTAAATTCAAGTACATAAACATCTTTTTTTTTTTTTTTTTTTTTTTTTTTGAGATGGAGTCTTGCACTGTCACCCAGGCTGGAGTGCAGTGGTGTGATCTCCGCTCACTGCAATCTCCACCTCCCGGGTTCAAGAGATTCTCCTGCCTCAGCCTCCCAAAGTGGTGGGATTACAGGCGTGAGCCACTGCACCTGGCTGTACATAAACATCTTAACTTCTATACAACATAAAGTCCATGAGGCAGTTCAAAAACAACAAAATAAGAAAAATATTTACTGACAGAAACTCTGAGTGTATTTTACCATAACATTCTATTTTTTAAATTAACATCATCTTTTGAAACTTTTACTCATACCTAAGGCTGTAGTTCATTTTTAAAAATTTCTCTACAACACCCTAGTGTACCATAATTTATTTATTTATTTGACTCTCAATTAATATTTAAGATGTTTCCAGATTGACGTTATTTAAGACTTACTCATATCTTTTGATCATTTTTCTATGTATAATTTTCTGGCTTTTTCTAGGTAATTTGTAAGAATATGTTTTCTGTATTCTAATTCATTGTCCGTTTTATGTAAACAAATAACTTTCTCCAAGGTTTTGCTTATCTTCCCTTTTGATATTGTGGGGTTTTTAAAATTTAACTTAGCAAAACGTTAAAAATTTTATTTTGAGATAAAGGTAGATAAACTGATGGTGTGTTTCGATGGACAGAAGTTCATAATTGTAATGTAGCTTAATTTATCAACGTTTTCCTTTCTGATTACTACTATTTAGAGTCTTATTTTTAAAATCTTCTCTATTTGATATCATGAATACTATCTCTTTTCACCTAAAATGTTCATAATTTTGCCTTTTATATTATGGATTTGTTATTATTTTTTAGTATGATGTGAAATAGGGGTCCAATTTCACGCATTTTTAAAATGTTTTCTTCTCATTCACAGTTTTTCTAGAGCCACTTATGGGAAAGTTCCTCTATTCTTTGCTTAGCTCCTGGACCATCTCTGTCACAGATAAATGTCTATAAAATGTGAGTCTTTCTTTGAGGTCATATATTTCTTTCTCCTTGGTAAATATTTTTAACTGTTTTATCATACATGTTGCCACCAGGTAGAAAGGCAATTGACTATTTAACAATTACTTCTAGCTGACAACCTTGTTAATATTAATACTTTGTCTAAAGATTACCTTATGTTTTCAGTATCAACAATCAGCTCCAAGTAATGACAGTTTTATTTTTTTCTTTCCAGTCTTGATAGATTTCTTTCTTTTTATGTCCTGATTACAGTGGCTAGGACCTCCAGAACAATGTTGAAAAGAAATGCCATTCATGTGCATCCTTTCTTATTTCTAACTTTAAAGGGAATACTTCCAATGTATCACTGTTGAGTATGATACTTGATGTATTTTGTGTCTGTGTGTGTGAAGCTATCTTTTCCAAAATTAAGGGAAGTTTCTTTCTATTTCATGGAAAGCATTTCTCAAGAATGGTTGCTAACTGCTGTATTTTGTGTTTGTATGTGTGAAGATATCTTTTACAAAATTAAGGGAAGTTTCTTTCTATTTCATGGAAAGCGTTTCTCAAGAATGGTTGCTAAATGTAATAAAATGCTTTTTCTGCATCTATCATGATAATAGTAAGTTTTCCAAAAGATATTCTAATCAAACAAAACTATTCTTGTATAAACCAACTTTAATTTGATATATCACCCTTACTTATACATGGTAGGACTTAGTTTGCTATCTCATTTAGGAATTATTCTTTAGTCAGAAGGGAGATTCAGCTTATCAATTCTCTCTCTCTCTCTTTTTTTTTTGATATTCTCATCTGAATTTGCTATCAAGCTCATACCAATTTTATTAAAGAAGTTGGGGAGTGTTCTTCCTTTTTATGCTATCTGTATAAAATAAAAAAAACAAAATAAAATATGTATTTATAAATCAAAATTATTTGTTCCTTAAATGATTGGTAGAACTCATAAAACTGGGCATAAAGTTTTCTTTATGGGACTATTTCAATCTAGTGATTTTATTTTGATTTTTTTTATTGCTACATTGTCATACAGATGTTCTATTTCTTGCCATATAATTTTATAGAGTTCTATTTTAGATTGGTAACTTGTATTTTTCTAAAGATTAATCTGTCTTACCTATATTTCAGTATTTCAAATTTCACACCATTAAGTTGTTTACAATATTTTAGATATATCTGCTATATATTTTTGTTAGTTTATTAATTCCCAATTTTTAAAGTTGTGTCCTTTATCTTCTCTATTAGAGGTTATCAATTATATTAATCAGGCCAGACGCGGTGGCTCACGCCTGTAATCCCAGAACCTTGGGATGCTGAGGCAAGTGGATCACCTGAGGTCAGGAGTTTGAGACCAGCTTGGTCAACATGGTGAAACTACGTCTCTACTAAAAATACAAATAATTAGCCGGGCATGGTGTCACACGCCTGTAGTCCCAGGTACTCAGGAGGCTGAGGCATGAGAATCGCTTATACCCAGGAGGCAGAGGTTTCAGGGAGCTGAGATTGCACCCCTACATTCCAGCCTCGGTGACAGAGTGAGACCCTGTCTCAAAAAAAAAAAAAAAATTATGTTAATCATTCCAATTTTGTCTTTGTTAAAATTCTACATTTTCTCTTCTATTTTCATTTATGTCTTGTCTTACATTTATCATATCTTTTCTGTTACTTCTTTGAGTTTATTGTGTTGTTCTTTTTCTAATTTGTTAAATAAGATCCTTATGTCATTAATTCTCAACTTTTCTTCATTATTATTATTATTATTATTATTATTATTTTTTTTTTGAGACGGAGTCTCGCTCTGTCGCCCAGGCTGGAGTGCAGTGGCGCGATCTCGGCTCTGCAAGCTCCGCCTCCTGGGTTTACGCCATTCTCCTGCCTCAGCCTCCTGAGTAGCTGGGACTACAGGCGCCCGCCACCGCGCCCGGCTAATTTTTTGTATTTTTAGTAGAGACGGGGTTTCACCGTGGTCTCGATCTCCTGACCTTGTGATCTGCCCGCCTCAGCCTCCCAAAGTGCTGGGATTACAGGCGTGAGCCACCGCGCCCGGCCCTACTTTTGTTCATTATAATAAACATTTAAATTTAAAATAAATTTACCTGTATAAATTATGATAAGTAGTATTTATATTACTTACATTACTCTTCTAAGTATAATGTTTTCAAATTTCTATTAGAAGTGTTTTTAAATTTCTAAATATTTGAAATTATTTAAATTATATTTTTGTTATTATTTTCTACTTAACTGCACTTTAATTAGAGAATGTGGTACTAGAATTTAATTCCATCCTGGCTTTTGAAATTCCAAAAATTACACGTTTGATTTTTTTTTTTGTTTTAATTATGTTTACTTCTTTCTTTGCTCACCATTCCTCTCACAACACAGAAATTTCTGAGATCACTTTCCTCGCCTAAGTTTCTTTAGTGAGTTTCTTTTGTAATATCATCCCAAAAATATGATATTGAAAGTAGAGGAAAGAAAGCCCAGCTCACCTACAAATGAGTGACGCTTACATTGGCAGCTGCCCCAAAGAGCAATAATGGAAAGAAGATACTGGAATGACATCTACAAAATGCTGAGAAGAAATAACTGTTGTATTAATCCATTTTCATACTGCTATGAAGAAATACCTGAGACTGGGTAATTTACCAAAAAAAAAAGCTTTAATGGGCTCGCAGTTTCACATGGCTCGGGAGGCCTCACAATCATGGTGGAAAGTGAAGGAGGAGCAAAGACATGTCTTACACGGCAGCAGGCAAGAGAGTATGTGCAGGGAACTGCCCTTTATAAATTCATCAGATCTTGTGAGACTTATTCACTATCACAAGATAGTGTGATAGTGGAAAAAAGTACATATGGAAAAAACCTGCCTCCATAATTCAATTACCTCCCATGACATGTGGGGATTATGGGAATCACAACTCAAGATGAGATTTGGGTGGGGACACAGCCAAACCATATCAACTGTCAAATGTTGAATTTTATATTTCAGTGAAACTGTCTTTCAAGGGAAAGGGGGAAAAAAAAAGAAGAAAATATTTCCAACAAATAAACACTGGAAAAAATTACTACCAATAGAGGCAATATTTGAAAAGATAATGGATGATAATTTTCATGAATTATTGCAGACATACAATATTTAGATTCAGGAAGCCAAAAGATCATAAACAAGATAAATAAAAATCAATCCACAATTTTCTCATTCTCCCTAATCATTCTAGACCCTTGAATGAAACATACACAAGGTCTTCTCACTCTATCCTTCACATCTCTTAAGATCTCTTTAACTATATTTCATCCCTTTGTCTTTTTTGTGCTATATTCTGTTATTCTTCTAGATCTATTTTCTAGGTCCATCTTTCTTTCTTCAGCTGGGTAAAATTTACTACTTAATCCATACACTGGGTTTTTAATATTAATTATTATAGCTACATTTCTAAACCTCTATTTGGTTCCTTTCAAAATCTGATTGGCCAGTTTCAATTGTCTTTTTTTCTGTCCTCCTATTTTCATTTCCATTTCCATTCCACCAAGGTGTTGAGAATGGGAAAAATTGGGAGTGTGGCTGTGATTTCCAATAAGAAACTATGTCTGTTCTGCCCTGGTAAACCTATTCTATTCCACTGGTAAACCTCTTGCATCATGAAGATATTGAAAGGCACTTTCCACAACAAAATGGAAATCTCTCCACTAATGGCATACATTTCTGTGATAGCAAAATGAAATTATCAAACCTTTCTCTATGATATATGTGCCACCCAGATGTCAATATTTGTTTTGTTTTCTGCACGTGAGTAATTTCATTCAATACTCTCTACATCAGCAGTTTCACTTATTGCTCTTTGTGATATTAAGTGACATCTCCCTTTTACTATTTATAAAGTGAATTTCCTGTATTTCAGCATTTTTGGTTTGTTTGTTTGTAGTAGCTGGCTACTTGGGTTTCTCAACAAAGATGTGACTTACAAATATTTTGCTTCTAAAAATGTAACTTTCTGGAAAAGGCAAAACTATAGATAGTTTAAAAAGATGAGTGGTTGACAGGGGTTCAGGGAAAAGAAGGGAAGGATAAATAGAGGGAGTACAGGGGATTTTTAAGGCAGTAGAACAGTGCCATATGATACTGTGAACCCTGAATATCTGAGACAAGTCTTAGTTAATTTAGAAAGTTTGTTTCGCCAAGGTTGAGGACGTGCACCTTTGACACCAGCCTCAGGAGTTCCTGAGGACATGTACCCAAGGTGGTCAGAGCACAGTCTGGTTTTATATATTTTAGGGAGACATGAGACGTAAATCAACATATGTAAGATGAACTTGTCTTGGAAAGGCAGGACAACTTGAAGCAAAGGCAGAACAACTCAAAGCCAGGAGGGGACTTCCAGGTCATAGGTAGATAAGAGACAAAAGATTACATTCTTTTGAGCTTCTGATTAGCCTCTCCAAAGGAGGCAATCAGATATACATTTATCTCAGTTAGCAGAGGCGTGACTTTGAATAGAATGGGAGGCCGGTTGGCTCTAAGCAGTTCTCAGCTTGACTTTTCCCTTTAGCTTAGTGATTTTTGGGCCCCAAGATTTGTTTTCCTTTCACACACTGTAATGTGGATACATGTAATTGGACATTTGTCAAAATTCATACAAGGTATACCTCAGAGATATTGTGGGTTTGGTTCCAGAGCACTATAATAAGGTGAATATTGTAATAAAGTAAGTCACATAAATATTTTGGTTTTCCAGTGCATATAAATATTATATTTGGGCTGGGCATGGTGGCTAACGCTTGTAATCCCAGAACTTTGGGAGGCTGAGGCGGGCAGACCACTTGAGGCCAGGAGTTGGAGACCAGCCTGGCCAACATGGTGAAACCCCGTCTCTACTAAAAACTATGAAAAATTAGCTGGGCGTCATGGAGGGTGCCTGTAATCCCAGCTACTTGGGAGGCTGAGGCAGGAGAATCACTTGAACCCGGGAGGTAGAAGTTGCAGTGAGCCAAGATGGTGACATTGCACTCCAGCCTAGGCAACAAGAGTGAGACTCTGTCACATACACACAAAAAAGCTATGTTTGGCTGGGTGCAGTGGCTCATGCCTGTAATCTCAGCACTTTGGGAGGCCGAGGTGGGTGGATTACTTGAGCTCAGGAGTTTGAGACCACCCTGGGCAACATGGCAAAAACCCATCTCTAAAAAAGAACAAAAAAAATTACCAAGGTGTGGTGACACACACCTGCGGTCCCACCTATAGAGGGATGCCTGCAGGGGATGCTGAAGTGGGAGAACTGCTTGAGCCTGGGAGTTTGAGGCTGCAGTGAGTCGTGATCACACCGCTCCAAGCTGGGTGACAGTAAATCAATGAATAAATAAATTTTATGTTTTTCTGGATGTTGTGGCAAGTATCTGTACTCCCACTCCTACTCAAGAGGCTGAGGTGGGAGGATCACTTGAGTCTAGGAGTTCGAGGCCAAGAAAGTGAGTTGGTCTCTGAAAAAAATTATTTTTACACTATACTATTGTCTATTAAATGTGTAAAAGCATTATGTCTAAAAAAATGTACATACCTTAATTTAAAAATATTTTATTGCTGGGCACAGTGATACATACCTGTAATCCCAGTTTCTCCAGAAAATTGCTTGAAGTCTAGGTGTTCAAGGGTGCAATGTGCTATGATTGCACCTGTGAATAGCCACTGCACCAGCCTGTGCAACACAGCAAGACTTCATCTGTAAATCAAAAACAATAACAAACAAATAAATAAATAAATAAAACTCTATTGGTAAAAAATGTCAACAGTCCTCTGACCCTTCAGTATGTTATGATCCTTTTGCTGGTGGAGGGTCTTGCCTTGGTGTTGAGGGCTGCCAACTGATCACACTGGCGGCTGCTGAAGGTTAGGGTGGCTGTAGCAATTGCTTAAAATAAGACAACAATGAAGTTTGTCACAATGACTTTTCCTTTCATGAAAGATTTATCTGTACCTTGTAATCCTATTCAATAGTTTTTTACCCACGGTAGAACTTTCAAAATTGAAGTCAATTCTCTCAAACCCTGCTGCTGCTTTATCAACTAAGTTTATGTAATATTATAAATCCTTTGTTGTCTTTTCAATAGTGCTCACAGTATCTTCACTGTCTTTACTTATCTATAAGAAGCAACTCTTCATCCATTAAATTTTTATCATGAGATTGCAGCAATTCACTCACATCTTCAGGCTCCACTTCACATTTTAGTTCTTTTCTATTTTTACCTTATCTGCAGTAACCTCCCCCACTGAAACCTTAAACTCCTGAAAATCATCCAAAGTCCTGTCGATGTTAATATTTTGACGTCCTCCCATGAGTCATGAATATCCTTAATGGCATCTAGAATGGTGAATCCTTTCCAGAAGATTTTCAGTTTACTTTACCTAGATTCATCTGAGGAATTACTATCTATGACAACTATAGCCTTACAAAACGTATTTCTTAAATAATAAGACTTAAAAGTCAAAATTACTCCTTGATCCAGGGTTTCAGAATGAATCTTGTGTTAACAGGCATAAAAATATTAATCTCCTTGTATATCTTCACCGGTGCTTTTGGGTGATCACGTGCATTATCAGTGAGCAGTAATACTGTGTAAAGAACCTTTTTCTGACTAGTAGGTCTCAATAGTGGGCTAAAATATTCAGTAAACCATGCTGCAAACCAATGTGCTGTCATCTAGGCTTTCTTGTTCCATTTACAGAACACAGGCAGAATCAATTTAGTATAATTCTTAAGGGCCCTAGGATTTTTGAAATGGTAGATGAATGTTGACTCCAAATTAAAGTCACCAGCTGCATTAGTCCCTAACAAGACAGTCAGCTTGTCCTTTGAAGTCTTGAAGCTAGGGATTGACTTCTCTCTGGCTATGAAAGCCCTAGATGACATCTTCCAATAGAAAGCTGTTTCATCTACATTGAAAATCTGTTGTTTAGTGTAGCCACCTTCATCAATTATCTTAGTTAAATCTGGATAACTTGCAGAGGCTTCTACATCAACACTTGCTGCTTTGCCTTGCACTTTTACATTATAGAAATGGTTTCTTTCCTTAAACCTCATGAACCAACCTCTGCCAGCCTCCAAATTTTCCTCTGCAGCTTCCTCACCTCTCTCAGCCTTCATAGAATTAAAAAGGAATTTGGGTCTTGCTCTGGATTAGGCTTTGGCTTAAGATAGTATTGTGGCTGGTTTGATCTTTTAGCCAGACCATTGAAACTTTCTCTATATATGCGATAAGGCTTATATGAAGCAATAAGACTGTTTCACTTTCTATTTGTGTGTTCACTGGAGTAGTGCTTTCAATTTCCCTCAAGAACTTTTTCTTTGCATTAATAACTTGGCTAACTATTTGGTGCAGGAGGCTTAACATTTGGCCTGTCTTGGCTTCCAACATGCCTTCCTCACTAAACTTAAGCATTTTTAGCTCTTGATTTAAAATGAGAGATATGAGACTCATTATTTCACTTGAATGCTTAGAAGCCATTTTAAGGTTATCAACTGGGGTAATTTCAATGTTGTGTCTCAGGTAACAGAGAGGTCTGAAGAGAGGGACAGATGTGGGGGAGTGACCAGTCAGTGGAACTGTCAGAACACACAACATTTACCGATTGAACCTGCAGTCTTATATTGATGTGGTTTGTGGCAGCCCCCAAACAATTACAATAATAACATCAAAGATCACTGATCACAGATCAGTGTAACACATGTAATAATAATGACTCCTTCCACTGCCCAAGATGCCAAAATGAAAGAAGGCCAAGAGGAGGAAGGTGACTCCGGACCCTGCTGTTGGGAAGAAGCAGGAGGCCGAGAAACGTGTGAATCCCGTTTGAGAAAAGGCCTAAGAATTTTGGCATTGGACAGGACATCAGCCTAAAAGGGACCTCACCTGCTTTGTCAAATGGCCCGGCTGTATCAGTTTGCAGTGGCAAAGAGCTATCCTCTATAACCCACTAAAAGTGCCTCCTGTGATTAACCAGTTCACACAGGCCTTGGAGTGCCAAACAGCGACACAACTGCTTAAGCTGGCCGAGTACAGACCAGAGGCAAAGCAAGAGAAGAAGCAGAGGCTGTTGGCCCAGGCTAAGAAGAAAGCTGCTGGCAAAGGGGACGTCCCCACTAAGAGACCACCTTCCTTTGAGCAGGAGTTAACACTATCACTACGCTGGTGGAGAACAAGAAGACTCAGCTGGTGGTGACTGCAAACGACTTGTATCCCATGGAGCTGGTTGTCTTCCTGCCTACTGTGTGTCACAAAATGGGGGTCCCTGACTGCATTATCAAGGGGAAGGCAAGACTGGGACACTTAGTCCACAGGAAGACCTGCACCACTGTTGCCTTCACACACGTTAAGTCGGAAGACAAAGGAGCTTTGGCTCAGCTGGTGGAAGCTATCAGGACCAATTACAATGAGAAATATAATGAGAGTCACCATCACGGGGAAGGCAATGTGCTGGGTCCCACATCTGTGGTTTACATTGCCATGCTGGAAAAGGCAAAGGCTAAAGAACTTGCCACCAAACTGGATTAAATGTATGCTGTTGAGTTTTCTGTATGTGAAAATAATTAAAAATAATACAAACTCTCAAAAAATAATAATGAAAAGGCTTTGAAATATTGGGAGAATTACCAAAACCTGACACAGAGACATGAAGTGAGCACAGGCTGTTGGAAAAATGGTGCCAATAGACTTGCTTGACACAGGGTTGCCAGAAACCCTCAATTTGTAAAAAATGCAGTATCTGTGAAGCACAATAAAGTGAAGTACAAAAAATGATGTATGCCTGTACAATACAAAGAATTAACACTAATGTTAATGGACGTCAGTTAAAAATAATGTATTAACATCGTTTTATCAGTTGTAACAAATGTACCACTAATGAAAGATATTAATAATAGGAGGAACTAGAATGTTGAGCGGGTATATGAGAACTTGGTTCTTTCCACTCAATTTTCTGTAAACCTAAAACTGCTCAAAAAATAAAGTCAATTAGTTTTTTTTTTTAAAGCCAACTTTGAATTTAAGTTGCTCTGAAGTTCTGCTTGCTGCTTTACCTCTAGATAGAAAATACTTCAATTTAATAGTAGAAAGCATCCATGTTGCTTTTTCTGTGAAAATCTGATTTTTTTTTTTTTAATCAGAGAGGTTATCATTCTTTTTTTGAAAGTGTGATGAATTTTATAACAGATTATGCACTGGTATGTAGATATAAATTGATAGGAGAAATAGTACAACTTACTTTTCCTATATTCATCATCAAAATTCCTATTCTTTTAAAATTTTGACTGCTTGTGTGGTTACCACACTCTCAGATTAATTTGTCCCAGCATGTAAAGACTCCCATGCTAAAAGTAAGTATTTTGGAAAATGTCATTTCTACTTTTCCTCTTTTAAGGCCTGTGTGAAACATATTTCTTCTAGAAAATGTTCTCTGACACTATACTTTACTAAATTACTGCCTAATGTTCTGAATTGTGCTCACTCTTCTCTCTGACTTCTCTTTGCAGCCAATAATAGCAGAAGCTCTTAACTTTATGCTAGACACTGTATGTGCTAAGCATTTTATTTACACTAATTTGATTTTGAGGATAATCCTTCCTGGTAGGTAGTGTGATTTCTAGTTTATGAAACTGAAGAAGCCAGGATTATGAATTAGGTCTTATTGAACACAAAAGCCTTCTGCTTTCAAGGACTTTGCTGTATGTGTTTTGTTAGCACGAACCCTCAGAGCATCTCTACTATTTTGTAAGTGTTAAGCTCTTGCCTGTGTGCATGTTGTATAACCACAATGAAATGGTAAACTCGGACGGGAAAACACCATAAGTCCTATTTCTTTATTATCTGCCACTCCCAGTGCCTGCTGAATTCTTAGTCTAGTACTTTGTCCTGAAAATGCTAATGACCAACTCCAAAACTGATTTTTTAATTTTTTTAAATTACGGGCTCATCAAATTTAGAAAGACTGACTGGGCGCAGTGGCTTATGCCTATAATCCCAGTACTTTGGGAGGCCAAGGCAGGCGGATCACTTGAGGTCAGGAGTTCAAGACCAGCCTGGCCAACATGGTGAAACCCCATTTCTACTAAAAATGCAACAAAACAAAACAAAACAAATTAGCCGGGCGCGGCAGCGCGCGCCTGTAGTCCTAGCTACCCTAGAGGCTAAGGCAGGAGAATCACTTGAACCAGGGAGGCAGAGGTTGCAGTGAGCCAAGATTGCACCACTGCACTCCAGCCTCCGTAACAGAGCAAGACTTTGTCTCAAAAAAAAAAAAAAAAAAAAAAAAAGAAATTCAGAAAGACTACTGCTTTCCACTGAAATATTTTTATTCAGTAAATTCGAAAACTCAAGCACCAGTGCTTTCTTAAAGTACAAAAATTCAGTAAGATAAGAGAATGTCTTAAAGTGTTTTTGATTTGCAAAGCATTTCTAATATATATAATCTCTTTTAATTTTGACAATGCAACCATATAGAATTTTCATTTTAAAATGAAAATTATTTTGCAAATATCTAAGTAACAAACCTGTACTTGTACTTGCTAAATCTATAAAAATAAAAATAAATACAATAAAAATTCTGAAACTCAGAGAAGTGAAGTGACTTGTTTGCACTTGGTAGTAATTAGGTGGATTCATACTCCAGCCTAAGTCCTCTGATTCCAAAGAGCAGATTACTCAATAATTCACAGTTTGTGTGTCTGAGTGTGTATTTATTTAAAAGTTTTTATTACAGCCAAATTATCATCCAGAAAGGTTGCTACCAGTTGATAGACAATGTAATGAAATGGTTAGAGCATTGACTCTAGAGCCACTTATTAGCTGTGAGACCTCAGTATAAGTTACTAAACCATATTGTGCCTCAGTTCAACTGTAAAATGTGGATGACAATATAGCACCTAATCATAGGGTTACTGTGAGGATTAAATGAATTAATATATGGAAAACACTGAGAACACATTTGTGATTCTATCAGAAAGCCATTATTAGTAACAATCTAAAGGGTCAAAAATGCCACTGACTTTTTGCCTTATTTTGCATTTTCCTAATTACTAGTAAGGTGAGCACCATTTTGTGTTGTTGTTGTTTGGTATGATCTCTTTTGTGAATGGTCAGCCCATATCTCTTGCTCATTCTGTAAACTTTTTTTAGTCTCTTCATTTTGATTTGTAGGAGCTTTACAACATATTCTTGGGCTGGGTGCAGTAGTTCACATCTGTAATCCCAGTTCTCTGGGAAGCCAAGGTGAGAGGATCACTTGAGCCCAGGAATTCGAGACAAGCCTGAGCAATATAGGAAGACTCCTTCTCTACAGAAAATTTAAATATTGGCTGGATGTGGTGTTGGACACCTGTGGTCCTAGCTACTCAGGAGGCTGAGGTTGGAGGATACCTTGAGCTAGTAAGGTGGAGACTGCAGTGAACCATGATTGCATTACTGCACTCCAGACTGGACTATAGAGTGAGAGTTTGTCTCAAAAACAAAACAAAACATATTTTGGATATGAATCCTTTGTAATACATATATAGCAATCTTTTGTCTTGTCACTTATTTTTAACTTTGTTCAAGTTGTCTTTTTTTGTAGCAGTTTAAAACTTTTATGTACTCAACTTGTCAAGTTTTTCTTTTAAAAACTTTTGATTTGTATCATATATTTTATATTTACTTCTAATACTTACATAGTTTTGGTTTTTATATGCAGATATTTTATACCCTAAAAATTAATTTTTGTGTATGGAGGGAGGGATCTCCCTCTTTCCCTCCCAAATGAGTAAGCATCATGACATGAGTAATTTGGAGTTTGATAATCTGTTCAAGTTTTATCGCTTGTAATACTCACCCCTCAAATCTTCTCTCTGGTTTCCCCTCTGACCTCTTTCTAAAAGATAGGGATATTTTAATATCCTGATGATATTTTCTATCATCAGAGAGTGAGAGTGACAGAGAGAGAGAGAGCTGGTCTTCCTTCCTTTTTTTTATAAGGGCACTAATCTCATTATGAGGGCCACATACACATGATCTCATTATGAGGGCCACATCCACATGACTTCATCTAATGCTAATTATCTCCCAAGGGCCCCATCTTGAAATATTATCATATTGGAGGTTAGGGCATTAACATATGAATTTGGGGGTGGGGGACACAAATATTCAGTCCCTAAATTCCATCCTTGGTCCCCCAAAATACATGTATTTCTTCCATGCAAAATACATTCATTCCATCCCAATAGCATCAAAAGACTTAACTAATACCAGCATCAACTCTAAAGTCTAAAGTTCAAAGTCTCATCTAAATATCATCTAAATAAAATATGGGTGAAACTGGAGGTATGATATATACTGAGGCAAAATTCATCTCCAGCTGTGAACCTGTAAAATCAAAAAAGTTATATGCTTTCAAAATACCATGGTAGAACAGGCATAAGAGAAACATTTCCATTGAAAAATGGTTATTTCAGAAGAAAGAAAGGAGTGACAAGTCCCAAGCAAATCCAAGACCTGGTAAGGCAAATTTCATTAGATCTTAAGGCATGAGGATAATCCTCTTTTGCTTGATGCTCTGCTCTCTGGATGCACTGTGGTGGCTGCATTGCTCCTTGGTTCCAGGTCAGGGTCCCACCCCAACAGCTTTAGGCAGAGGCCATTTGGCTGGCTGAAACTAAGGTAGTGGCCTGGATCACCCTCTTAATCACCTTCAGGTTCATTGTTGCCTCTTCTTGATGAATAGTGCATGTTTGCAGACAAATGGCACTATCATCCCATCCTATCAAATCCAAGAGGTCTAAAAGCCTTCCTTTATTTCATCCCATCTCCATCCCCTTCAGCTCAAACTTGCAGTGTTTCTCTTTGTATAATTCCATAAACTCTTTAACAAGTGATAGCCTAGCAACACCTCTGGTATGCTTTTTACAATATGCTTTCTTATTTTTGCAATATGGTCAGCTGAGAACTTCCTAAATCTTCAAGTTTTGGGTTTTCTTGTGTGTAACAATTCCTTCTTTAATTCCTCTCTCTCCATTCACGTTTCACTATAAGCAATCAGGAAGAACTAAGCCACTTGTTCAACACTTTGCTTATAAATATCCTTAGCTAAATAGCTAGTTTCATTGCAAGCAAGTTCTACCTTCCACAAAACACTAGTATACAATTTAGTCAAGTTTTTGTCACTTTATAACAAGGATTACCTTTCCTCTAGTTCTGATAACAGGTTATTCACTTCCATCTGAGACCTCACAAGAATCACTAATACCCATATTTCTAACATGTGCCTCAAAACTCTTCCAGCCTCTACCCAGTACACAGTTCCAAAGCCACTTGCACAAATATGTTTAGATATTTGTTACAGTAGTACTCCACTTTTTGGTACCTAAATCTGTTTTAGTCTGCTTGGGCTGCCATAGTAAATACCTTAGATTGGGTGGTTTAAACAATGGAAATTTGTTTCTCATAATTCTGGAGTCTGGAAAATGCAAGATCAAAGTGCTGGCCTATTCATTTCCTGGTGAGGGCTTGCTTTCTGCCTTGCAAATGGCCACCTTCTTAATGTGTCATTACATACCTTTTTGTGCATGTGTAGGGAGACAGACAGAGAGAGGGAGAGCAAGCTCTCTAGTGTCCGTTTTTACAAAGGCACTAATCCCATCATGAGGGCCTCATCCTCATGGCCTCATCTAACCCTAATTATCTCCCAAGAACCCTGTCCCTTCATACTATCACACTGGGTGTTAGGACTTCAACATATTAATTGGGGAGGTGGGGGAGACACAAACATTTAGTCCATAACAGTTACTATTATAGGGCATCAGGTCACATGTTGCTCATGCCTTTCCAACTCAGACAGCCTTAGGACTGGTGTGAGTTTCAAAGGAGAGAGCAAAGGTCTTCTTGACCCCTCAAAGCAACATTGTGCAGTCTGGAGAATTTGTCATCATCTGCCACCTTGAAATTAAGCCTATGAGAAAGCAAAAGCTTTCTCATAGAGTACCTGTTGTAGGCAGTAGCACTTTGTGGATTTGGGAATATCAGTAACTTGGCTCTACTTTCCAGCAAGAATGGCATACAGTGTAGTACCTGTTGTGGCTGGGAGAGTAAGGAGCATCATAGCCATTCTTCTTCATGGTTACCAAGTGGATTTCCCTCTCAAAGTCCATCTCCTTCAGTGTCTGATGCATGCCACATTCTGGAGATAGCACCAGAGACCTCACCTACAGGGCCTGGGCACTGCCATTCTGGCCTTGGCCTCTATCTCAGGCTTAGGCCCCAGCCTGTCAAGACATGACATTTTTAAAGCACTCCACCCACCCACCAGTAAAAACAAAACAAAATAATGTGGTGTTTAGATTAATTAGGAAATTAAAATAAGTAGAGAATATTATTATTGATGCATGATGTTGCCAAATAAAAACATCAAATATGCATTAATGAGGACTACAAGAAGCTGTGACAAGCAATAAAAAATAATAATCCATCATGGTTCACATGTTTGCATACTATTCTATGTAAACCCATAGATTTTATTTATATTTAAATTTATAATTTTATTTATATTATATTTATTTATATTTAGACTTTTTCCGAGTCTAATATCTCACTCCAGAATATGATAGATATTTAGTGTGGTGAAACTTTCCTTTTGTGTGTGCGTGTGTGTGTGAGACTCTGAATTGCTTCACAGATTTAAAATAAGCAGGATCAAAATAAAACCTATGGGCACATCTACATACCCTGGATGTGCAGTAAAACGTGCTGCCGCTTAATTGATGAAACTGCGTTCCAAGAGCAGCTAGTGTTTCCTTAACTAATATTCATGTTAGTTAATGTTTGGACTTGAAGAAGTTGCCATTTATTCATCCTTTTGTTCAGTGAACAGTTATAGAACACCTTCTTTGGGCTACTGCTTTATAGTAAGCACTGGACACCAACTAGGGAACAGGATGCAGAATCTGTACTTTGCTAGAGGTTACAGTCAAGTGAGTGGAGTTTACTGCCAAGTAGGACAGAAAAAATAATACATTGAGAAGACATGAATTTAATAAAGAACAAGAATTATGAAAGTGATCCAAGTGGAGATAAGTTTAAACAGGAGGCTCAAACTGTTACAAGGATAGGGAAATTGTGAAAATAGCATGGAAATTTCAGGTATGGGGATGGCAAATACAGTGCTTAGAAACAAACCATATATATATATATTTTTAGAGATGGGGTTTCACCGTGTTAGTCAGGCTGGTCTCAAACTTCTGACCTTGTGATCCGCCTGCCTTAGCCTCCCAAAGTCCTGGGATTACAGGCATGAGTCACTGCGCCCAGCCTTGCAAACTATACTTTCATTTCAATTTTGAAACTTATCAAGTTAGTAGGAATAGTAAGGAATTGATATTTGTGGAAGTGTTTTAGAGAAATGCATGTGTATATGGCACATGACACCATTATAGTAGGTAATCAAGCAGACATGAGCAAGGCAGGAGAGGGCACCACCCGCCCCACCAGGAATGTCAGGCGACCATCAGGTGATGGTCAGGTGGTGGTTAAACTGCCTCTAAAATAATAATTGGTTGCAGCCAGCAACAGGGAAAGGCAGTCTCCCAACAGACAGAAACAACTGAAACTGATAATCCACAGCTTCCCGATAAGATCTCAGGAGTTGGGTGAGTGACCTCATGAATACGCACTAAGAAGCAAAATGACAGAGTTTAACTGGTTATGACCTTATAGGAACACTCAACTGGTAAGAGAAAAATGCCTCAATGAGCACGTGCACAATGTCAGGAAGCACACTGCACATGTGGCCCCTCCCAAGTGTTGGCAGCCCACTGCACATGTGGACAGCCACTCTAAAAAAAGAATCGGGGAGAAGAGATGAGGGAAGACACCGGAAGAATACCAATGTATAAAACCCCAAGTCAATGGTCAAACTATTCACATGAATCTCTCAAGTCACTGGTTTGGCCCTCTTCCAAGTGTACTTTACTTTTGTTCCTGCACTGAAACTTTTTTTGTGTGTGTGTATTTTTTTTTTTTTTTTTTGTATTTTAGTAGAAACAGGATTTCACCGTGTTGCCCAGGCTGATCTTGAACTCCTGAGCTCAGGCAGTCCACCCACCTTGGCGTCCCAAAGTGCTAGGATTACAAGCGTGAGCCACCGCGCCTGGTACTGCTCTGAAACTTTTTAATGAACTTTCACTCCTGCTCTAAAACTTGCCTTGGTTTCTCCCTCTGCCTTATGCCCCTCGGTTGAATTCTTTCTTCCGAGGAGACAAGAATTGAGGTCGCTGCAGACCCGTGCGGATTTTTCACTATTAACAACATTACTAGTATTTTGATTTTATACAGTCACTAGTTTTTCTTTTTTTTAAACCAAATACTCAGATAAATATTTCCAAAATCTTGATGATAGAAAATGAATTCACAGGTAACTTGATAGTTGTTCTGGTATACAGATGCTAATGTGTGGGATGAATTAAGGAGAGGACAGGCTGGAGACAGGCACCTCCTGGGAAAATAATGCATTAGTTCTGGCAACAGCTTGAGGTTTGAGTTAATAGTTCTTTTTATGTCCTACAAAAATAAAATTTATATCTTTATATTTTAATATTGAATAACCAAAATATGTAAGTACTATTAAAAACCATAGTTTTATGTTCTTTCTAAAATTCTAACTTATATTTTATCATAGTACAATACTTTTCATACATAGTTTTCTAAGTTTAAAATATTACTAACACCTATACTTTGGACATTTATAAGGTTAAAAAGTTACAATAAGCTAACATTAATTTATTGAAGAAAAATTTTTATTAATTTACGGTAGCCTAAGAATACAATGTTTATAAAGTCTGCAGTATTGTGCAGTAGTAATGTCCTAGGCCTTCACATTCACTCCCACCCACTGACTCACCCAGAGCAACTCACTTATAGTCCTGCAAGCTCCATTCATGGTAAGTGCCCTACACAAGTGTACCATCTTTTATCTTTTATACCATATTTTTACTGTACATTTTCTATGGTTAGATGCGTTTAGATATACAAATGCTTACCATTTTGTTACAATTGCCTGCAGCATTCAGTATAGTAACATGCTATATACACCACACAACCTAGATGTGTAGTAGGCTGTATGGTCTATGTTTGTGTAAGTACATGCTATAATGTTGGTACAATGACACAATCACCTGAAGATGCATTTTTTAGAATGTATCCCCATCATTAAGTGACACATGACTGTGTATACACACACACATACACACACAAGTATAGGTGTGTACATTAATTTATTTTTTCTTTGTTTTAAAGACAGGGTCTCACTCTGTCACCCAGGGTGGAATGTGGAATGCAGTGGCACAGTTACAGCTCACAGCAACCTCAAATACTTGGGCTCAAGCAATTTTCCCTCCTCAGCCTCCTATGTAGCTGGGACTACATGTGCACCCCACCCTGCCCAGTTAATTTTTTATAAATTTTTTGTAGTGGCTAGGTGCAGTGGCTCATGCCAGTACTTTGGGAGGTTAAGGCAGGTGGATTGCTTAAGCTCAGGAGTTCAAGACCAGCCTGGGCAACATAGCAAAACCCTGTCTCTCCAAACAAACAAACAAACCACAAAATGGCTGCCTGTGGTGATACATGCCTGTAGTCCCAGGTACTCTGGAGGCTGAAGTGAGAAGATGACTTGATCCTGGGAGATAAAAGCTGCAATGAACAGAGATTGGGCCACTGCACTCCAGCTTGGGTGACAGAGCAAGATGAAGGAAGAAAGGGCAGGAGGAAAGGTGGGAGGGAGGAAGGGACGGGGAGAATAGGAGTGCTGGGTCTCCCTATGATGCCCAGGGTGGTCTCAAACTTCTGGCCTTAAACAATCCTCTCACCTTATCCTCACTAAGTGCTGGGATTACAGGCATGAGTGACTGCACCCAGCCTTAACTTATTAAAAAAAAATGACTTACAAAAAGTTGTAAAATAGAACACACAGTTCCCATATGCCCAGGGGCCCTTATATAACAATTTATGTAAGTATGCCATAATTATCAAACCAGAATATTAGCATTTGTTTACAAAATGTCCTTGTTCTGTTCCAGGGAACCCAATCTAGGATCTCCCTTTGCATTTAGCTGTCATGTCCTCTTAGTTTTCTATCTGTGACTGTTTCTTTGTCTTTCAAGACCTTGGCACTTTTAAGAGTACTAATCATTTATTTTGTGGAATGTCTGTTAGTTTGAGTTGTTCTGATGTTTTCTCAAGATTTGTTTGAGGTTATGCATTTTTTGCAAGAATATCAGAGAAGTGATGTTGTACCCTTCAAAGTGCATCCTATTAAGAGGCACAGGATGCTCATATGTCTTATCACCAATGATATTAACTTTGATTTCATACCTGAGATGTTGTCTGCTAGGTTTCTCCACTAGAAAATTATTTTTTTGGTCTGGGCTCATTGAAACATCTTAGGGAAAATATGTTGACAGTATGATAATCTTTTTTCTCATAATACTTTCATCCACTAATTTTAACATTTGTCAATTATTTCTTGTCTATAACAATTATTACTGGGATGTTCACCTAATAGTGATTTTCTATTTCCATCATACCTTCTATATTTATTAATTGGTATACTCTTATTCAAAGAAATAGCTACCTTTTCTCCCTCATTTATTTATTTCTTCCATGATTTATTTATATCAGTATGGGCTCATGGATATTAATTTGTTTTATTGGTTATAAGGCATTAGAAAAAGAATAAGAAAGCAAAGAAGGAGGGAAAGGGAGAGTGAAGAAATGCTAGTCTTTCCTCAGACAAGCCGATGAAAGTAGTTTTAAATATGGAATCATTTATGTGCTAAAACACTTAAATTGATTTAGTAATTTACAAATGGAAATGGAATTTAGACTGATCCCTTTTGTACATTCATTAGTGAGTTTTCTGAAGTTGTGAACTCTCTCCTTGCCTTCCTACTACCAATTCTTAGTTCCTTGGATACCTGGCTTTTCTTTTCTTTTCTTTTTTTTTTTTTTTGAGGCAAGAGTCTCACTCTGTCGCCCAGGCTGGAGTTCAGTAGTGCAATCTTGGCTCACTGCAACCTCTGCCTCCTGGGTTCAAGCTATTCTCCTGCCTCAGCCTCCCGAGTAGCTGGAACTACTACGCCCAGCTAATATATATATATATATACACACACATTTTTTGTATTTTTAGTAGAGACAGGGTTTCACCGTGTTGGCCAGACTGGTCACGGTCTCCTGACCTCGTGATCTGCCCGCCTTGGCCTCCCAAAGAGTTGGATTTCAGGCATGAGCCACCACGCCCGGACAGACACCTGGCTTTTCTTTCCCCTGTCCTATTCAAACTATTCTCTCATAGTTACACTTAGCTTTGCTGATGTGATAGATCCATTGACTCCTTCCCTGTCTTCATTCCTTTGGGTTCGTCTAGTACCTTGATACTCTTGTTCTGCCTTTATTTTTGTCATGTTACTTCCAACCCAAGTGTTCTTTCTACCATATACTTTCTGTTTCCTATCAGACGAGTTTTCCTTTCTTCCCACTCAACTTGCCTGTTTCTGCTAATATCCTGTTTCTGCTAATATCCTAATATCTCAATTGCCTAGATTTAGGAATATTTTTTAAAACCACTCATAAATTCGTAATCCCCGATTGGAAGGACTTCAAGAGGCCCTTTAGTTCACATTTCCCCCTCATCCTTCCTAGTTGATGCTTTCATCTTTTTGCTGATATCTTCAGGGAGTGTTTTTCTAGCCTATGAATGAGCATTTTCAATGGCAGGAAATTTAATACCTTAACCTCGTATCATTCTTCTCCTGTGTTGCGAATTTCTATTCATTTTTCCTTTTAGAATGTCTTTCATTTGTAAGTTCTACTTCTCCATTTTTACCATACGCACTATTAAGATGCCTAGTTCAGGTCGAGCATGGTGGCTCATTTCTGTAATCCCAGCACTTTAGGAGATGGAGGGCAGATCCCTTGAGGTCAGGAGTTTGAGACCAGCCTGGCCAACATGGAGAACCCCATCTCTACTAAAAATACAAAAATTACCTGGGTATGGTGGCATGCACCTGTAATCCCAGCTGCTCGGGAGGCTGAGGCAAGAGAATTGCTTGATCCTGGGAGGCGGAGGTTGCAGTGAGCTGAGATTGTGCCACTGCACTTCAGTCTGGGAGACAGAGTGAGACTCCACCTCAAAAAAAAAAAAAAAAAAAAAAAAAAAAAGAAAAAGCCTAGTTCAGGCCATGTCATAACTAAAAAAGTATGACAATATGATCTGGTGACCTGAGTGTCCCCAATCCATATCATAGACTTGGACCAGATTCATAATCCTTTTTAAAATCTTATTTTACTTTACACATTTAAAAACTCCTGCCTTTATCTTATCACTCTTCTACTCACAAAGTTAAAAGCATTTCCTGTATTTTCTATTAGTCTAAACTCCTGTACTATGAACACTGTACCTACCCCCTGACTTCTCATTGACATCAAAAAAACACCTTTTGTTGTGGTGGTGGTGGTGGTGGTGGTGGTGGTACGTGCATAAGCAAGTGTGTTTAGGTGCTGCCATGATCTTGTTGTTAATTTATTGTCCATCAATATCTTACTGTGTCCATATCTTTTTTTAATCCCTATTGTTAACATCGTATTTAGAAACAAGTCCTTTAAAGAGTCATTTGGGCCAAAAAGGGAGTTTAACAACAATTTTTCTATCAGAAATGGTTTTTCACTTTGCACGACTGCAAAAATTAGAGGAGTAGCTTAGCATTATAAAATCAATACAAATGTCATCAGTTTCTCCTGGTTGGAAAGGCTTCCTTGGTAGAGCCTACTGTGAAATAACTGGTCTCAGAATCAATCAAGGAGATGAAAGCAGAGTTTTACTTTGAGTTAGGTAAAGCATCTTAGACAGGTAACATGCATATTTTTGCTTAAAAAGCATCAATTCTACCAAATGGGTATCTGCATAGGGAATATTGAGGTATCTAGATGTTAGGACTTTGTTACTCTACTGTAGCTTAAAAAAATTTTTTTTGAGGGGAGGTAAATCTAAGCACATGTTCAGTGAAGAAGTTCGGGAAATATATATTATCCCCAACTTAAAAGACAACTTTATATTTTTAATTGATAGAGGTTTTTGGAAATAGAATACAGATGAAAAATTTAGGGCTTTATTAATCTTTTGACTCAGGGTATCCAGAACCATGAGAATTTGAAAAGTATCCATGTGGCGGTAACAAGAAAAGAAAATGGTTAGGACAAAAAAAAAAAAACAAAAACAAAAACAAAAAGGCAGGAACTCCAATCAACAGATAGGGGAAAAGAATGGTGATATTGATGAATAAATAAAAGATGAAGGGGTAGTAAATGGTGAAATGTTCTCTCTTAAAAATGGCTAATAAAATTATCTTTCAGTGATTCAGTTCTATAATACACTTAAAAAAAAAAAAAACACACACACACACACACAAAGAATGAAGTTCTAATGAATGACTACCCCAAACTGCCTATCAGGTTTGGTCCTGCACAGTTAAGAAAAAAATATACTCCTCTTACAAATTTGGCTTGAGATTTTGGCTCAGATCCAGCATGACTTAATAGCTGTAATTTGCATTTGAATGCAATTAACTGGGCCAGTACTTTGAGGGTAATCAAGCTGTCTGCAATACACATACGCTGCAAACTCAATAAATGTCCAAAGCACTGGAGGGGAGGCTTTATTCTTTGAATTTCCCTTATACAAGGAACTCAGGTCCACGTCCTTAAATTCAGTTAGATTTCAAACTCTGATCTTAAATGTGAACGATGAAATCTAAATTTTATCTAATTGTTTATTCTTAATGAATAAAAGTTGAGATTCTTGTCTTTTTTTTCTTAGAATTTCACTGTTTTTCAGAAGTGATTTATATTATTTTAAAAATTTCAACTAGTAAAAGAAGATACAAAGAAGGAAAATAAATTTCCTCAAACCCTTATATCCAACCCAGAAATAACTCCTACCCTATTCAAAATAAATAAAAATAAAAAGAGAAAATATATGTATAGTTAAAAGTTTGATTTTTTAGTAATGTTATGAGTCATTAAAATGAGTTTATAAAATGTTAAACTGCTTTTATTATAAGATAAATTACTACTATTAGAATTTAAGATCATCTCATTATTGAAATAATATATTCTTCACAGGCAAACACTTGTTGTACCGCAGGCAGAGATTTTTTCTAAGTCCCCAAAACAAAATGATAGTGAAACTAACAGTGAAGGACAAAGAACTCAGAAAAGGGAGTCAAGATACCTGAATTTTAATTTATCTCTACCATTAACTTACAGTGGTGGTGGTGGTGGTGGTGTGTGTTGGGAAGTAGGTGGAACTGGTGTGGTAGTGAATTCTCCTCTCCACAAAATTAATAAACTTAATAAACCTGGGATATTGAGGCTTCAGTGAGCCGTCATCATGCCACTGGATTCTAGCCTGGGCGATAAAGCCAGAACCTGTCATAAATAAACAAACAAACAAACAAATAAATGTACCCACCTTCTAGGTTGTTGAGAGAATTAAGTGAAATAACACTTGTTGGGCACTTAGCTCCATGCACTGGCATGAGGAAAGAGCCCTACACATGTAAATGCTTTTCATTGTTAGTGGGGAAAATGTACACACACACACACACACACACACATACACACACACACACAGACTCATAAATAATCACTGAAGGAAAACTGATATTTCTGATTGTGGCATTAAGGGTTAGCTTTCTAAAGATTTTTCCAAAAATATTTCTGAAGGGATGGTTGTCTAGGCATGCTTTTCCAAAGCCAGCTGTTTGCATACAAAATTATAATCAGATCTTTTTCTTTTCATCTTTCTGCTAGCAGCCAAAAGGAAGAGTCAAATAACTTTTAATGACTGATTAGAATGTGGAAACTAGAAAACACAGGGTAGATGGCCTAGAGGGAGAAAACCAGTGAGATAGTTACACTAATGCATGCTGTAGCTTCTTTTCAACTGCCTCTTTTTGGCTGCCTTGCAGTAGGTGCTGTAATGAATCTTTCTTCCAAATGTACCTAAGACAGGTGCAGCTGCAGCATCAGTACCTGCTTTAAAAAACAATGTATTTATACAAATATTTAATATTTTATTTATTTTGAGATGGAATTTTGCTCTTGTTGCCTAGGTTGGAGTGCAATGGCGCGATCTCGGCTCACTACAATCTCTGCCTCCCAGGTTCAAGCAGTTCTCCTGCCTCAGCCTCCCAAGTAGCTGGGATTACAGGTATGTGCCACCATGCCTGGCTATTTTTTGTATTTTTAGTAGAGATGGGGTTTCTCCATGTTGGTCACGCTGGTCTCAAACTCCCGACCTCAGGTGATCCACCTGCCTCGGCCTCCCAAACTGCTGGGATTACAGGCATGAGCCAGCATGCTGGGCAAAAATATTTATTATAAAATTAGTTTTGATGTGCCCTTACTGGGAGCTGGTGCTGTGATTTACATATGATAAACAAAGCTCTTTAAACCCCTAAACAATTCAATAAGCTTGGAAGTACATTACTTATAAAAAACTGAGACTAGAAAGGGCTCATATTTGTCCAAAGACATATAGTCATTCAGCTAATATTTAATGACCCTTAATATGTGTCAGACATTAAATTACGTGTCAGACTGTTGAAGGAACTACAGAAATATCCGTGAATAAAGCAGAAATGATCCCTGCTATCTTGGATCCCATATTCAAATGCAGGGAGGCAGACAATAAACAAAAAATAAGACAATATCAGCTAGTGATAAGGGCTACGAAGAAATAAAAGACTGATATGATAGCACGTAACTGGGTGTACAGGGTCAGAGATCAGCGCAGTTACACAGAACCTTCTGTTCAGAAGGGCCACACTCTCGGTTTGATAATGTTCTGCTGTCATTGTCTTGACATTCGTAATTTTATCTTTGGACTTGTGTTTTATAAGTGTGGTTTGATAAGGCACTGTGACATATGAATAAGCAGAAGACATATGTGCAACATGCATGTCCTCTGTTCCTTGCCATGCCATTCTTATGTAGCATTTGTGATCCCTCATAAGCATGGAATTCTGGTTGAATCACCACCCTGGGGAATTCAGTGAGATTCAAAGCCAGTGTGCAATAAATGTTCTATGTCTTCCATGGAGGAAGCAGGGATACCTATATGTTTAGAAGCCATGCTTCTCTCAAACCAGAACTTGCTTCTGATGAAAGAAAGGCTTTAGTTGAATTAAATTTAAAGGAATTTAATTGGGCAATGAACAATTTGCGAATCGAGCAGCCCCCAGAATCACAGCAGATTAACAGAGACCACGGGGGTGCCTCGTGTTCAGAACAAATTTATAGACAAAAAAGGTAAAGTGATGTACAGGAATCAGAAGTGAGGTACAGAAACAGTGAGATTGGTTACTACTCGGTGTTTGCCTTATTTGAATGCAGTTTGCACATTCTGCAGTCTATGAGTGGTTCAAGTATGGCTGCTGGGATTGGCCAACACTCAGCTATTGTTACAGGTGCATGCTACCAAGTTAGGTTTTAAATTTTGTCTATTAAGCTAGGTTACAGTTCATCAACAAGGACTCAAACATAGAAGGACAGAGTCCTTCTCAGGCCATAGTTTACTTTAACACTTCCAATGCAAAAAGAAGGCAATGACATTCTGAAAGATGACCAAAGAACCCAGTCTTATTCTTTTCTTCTTTCATAACTTCCTGTAGCAGCCAGCCATTAACTCCAAAAGTGATGATGTAATGTATTAGTCCTTTCTCATGCTGCTATGAAGAAATACCCAAGACTGGGTAGTTTACAAAGGAAAGAGGTTTGACTCACAGGTTCGCATGGTTGGTGAGGCTTCAGGAAACTTACAATCATGGCGGAAGGCACCTCATCACAGGGTAGCAAGAGAGAGTGAGTGCCAAGTGAAGGGATAGGCCCCTTACAAAACCATCAGATCTCATGAGAACTCACTATCAGAAAGCATGGTGGAAACTGCCCCTGCAATTCAACTATCTCCACCTGGTCCTGTTCTTGATGCATGGGGATTATTACAAACAAGGTGAGATTTGAGTGGGCACACAGAGCCAGACCGTGTCAGTAAAAGGAAAGGAAAGATGGGACAGAGTAGTTTCCTTTCTTTTCAGTTCTTTCTGACATAATCTGTAAGCCAAAGGTAGGAAATGTTAGTAGCATATGTGTGTATGAAATAAAAACAGTTGAGTTAGTTTTGTGCAAGGTTTCTACTGTTAAGAATAAATACATAAGGAGGTATGAACTATGAAATAAGTTGTATAATTTTTATAATCCCATGTAAGAGTTAAATACTCTTCTATTGATACTTAAAACCAGCATTGTACACTATAAAGACAAATGGAAAAAGTCATGGAAATAATCTAAAACTTTAACTTTTCTTTATGGAGAATGACATTAAATAGCAAACAAACAAACAAACAAACAAACAAAAAAACACCATGACATGAGAGAGCTTAAAGAAGGGGAAAAGCTTTCTTTTTTTTTACCTTTCATACCATTTTTATCCTCCTTTTCTTACAAGATCCCTCACATCTTCATTTTGCGCCGGGTGGTGCAAATCAGGTAGCTGGTCTTTGTGGGGGTGCTATTTTAGATTGGGTGATCAGGAGAGGCCTCTGAGAAAACAGCATTTAAACTGATAACCTAGAAATTAAAAAAAAAAAAAAAAAAAAAGCCAACCATGGGAAGGTCTGGGGAAAGAACATTCCAGGGAGAGGGTATAGCTAGTGCAAAGACCCTAAGGCAGGAAAGAACTTTATGAGTTCCAGAGATAGAAAGACCAGTCTTACCAAAAAGTAGTTGTTAAGGTATAGAGCGGCAAAATGTGAGGTCAGAGTTGGGGGCAGGGACAGGGTGTGAAGGTCTTAAAAAGTCTAGAATAATTTATTCTATTTGGGTTAGCAGCCATTGGAAGGTTTCAGGCAGAGAAATGACATAAATGACTTACGTTTTAAAGGACATTATTCTGGCCAGGCATGGTGGGTCACACCTGTAATCACAGTACTTTGAGAGGCCAAGGCAGGCGGATCACCTGAGGTCAGGAGTTCGAGATCAGCCTGGCCAACATGGCAAAACCCCGTCTCTAGTAAAAATACAAAAATTAGCCAGGCATGGTGATACGTGCCTATAATCCCAGCTATTCGGGAGGCTGAGGCAGGAGAATCATTTGAACCCAGGAGGCGGAGGTTGCAGTGAGCCAAGATCACCCCACTGTACTTCAGCCTGGGCAACAGTGAGACTCTGTCTCAAAAAAAAAAAAAAAAAAAAAAAAAAAAGACATTATTCCTGCAATGTGAAGGCAAGAGTGGACTCAGGGAGACCATCCCGAGCAGTTTATAGCTGAAGAATTCCTTACCCTTCCAGGTAAAATTCATCATATTTCTCTTGTAATTTCTGTTATTCCACTTACGTATTTTCAAATATATCTTCCTGTGCTAGACAGTAAACTCCTTGTAAGTGCTGACATTGTCTTATTCTTCTCTAAATCACTGTTGTCCCTCACTTTGTTTGCATATAATCACTTAAAATATTTATTGAGTCAATGATTGGAATAGGACTTAAACCACTCTTGCAGTAAAAGCTCTGCCCTTGGAACTTTTTTAAAATTAAGATTATTTAGAGGAGTCAAAAGGAAAGGTGTTATAGTAGCTATACATGAATTTGAACTAAATACAAAATAGTATGTTAATTTTACAACTTTAGAGATTTGGGGAAAAATTACTGACAAGGTCATTAATGAGAATTTGAAATTCTACACTGCCTCTTCCTGAAACCGTGTGCAATATGAACCCAAAGCCACAGCTATTATTGGTGCTAATATTTTGTCCAGAAGTTCCAGCCTGGTGTCTTGGGACTATAGTTGGCCTGAGACATATTTTGACTGGTTTGCAGCATACGTAAATATTGTGCTGAATTAGTTGTTGGTGTTTAAAACTAAGGAGTTTTTGCATAAAGATCTGTTTTTCTCTTTTTCTTGAGAAGCAACAGACATACAAGAAACAAAAATCTTGGCTGCATTGGATTTGCATTTCATCAAGGCAATATTCAGCCAGACTTGAGGATGGCCACCGCCTTTGGAAGGGGCCTGTGATGGTCCTCACCTTTATTATAGTAGTCACCTTGCTCCGCTCTTCTGAGCTATCTGCCTGGCTCCTGTAGGCATTTGTGTTTGTGACTCCCCTTACTGAGACATATATGTACACTATTGTTATTTTAAATGAGAACTTTTTTTTGGCCAGGTGAGGCAGCTCATGCCTGTAATCTCAGCACTTTGGGAGGCTGAGGTGGGCGGATCACTTGAGGTCAGGTGTTTGAGACCAGCCTGGTAAACATGGTGAAATCACATCTCTACTAAAAATACAAAAATTACCTGGATGTGTTGGCACACTCCTGAAATCCCAGCTACTCTGGAGGCTGAGGCATGAGAATCACTTGAACCCCAGAGAAAGTTGTTGCAGTGAGCTGAGATCACACCATTGCATTCCAGCCTGGGCGACAGAGCGAGACTCTGTCTCAAAAAATAAAATAGGTTGGGCGCGGTGGCTCATGCCTGTAATCCCAGCACTTTAGGAGACCAAGGCGGGTGGATCACAAGGTCAGGAGTTCGAGACCAGCCTGGCCAATATGATGAAACCCTGTCTCTACTAAAAATACAAAAATTAGTTGGGCATGGTGGTGCATGCCTGTAGTCCCATCTACTCAGGAGCTGAGGCAGAAGAATTGCTTGAACCCGGGAGGCAGAGGTTGCAGTGAGCCGAGATCACACCATTGCACTCCAGCCTGGCGACAGAGCAAGACTTTGTCTCAAAATAAAATAAAATAAAAAGAACAACTTTTTTTTTTTTTTTTTTTTTAAAGAGGGTCTTGAATTATACAAATTTCTCTTTAGTTTTCTTGCTAAATGTGCTGGGCCATTCTTGCTTTCCTTGCAGCTTTCATCAACAAAAGCAGCAAGGTGGCCAGTCCAGATCCACCCAGATATGGGCTTGCCAGGTCAGGGTGAAATGCAGCTCCGATTTGTTAATGGATAAATTTTGAGGCTGAAGGCCCTCCAAAGAGTAACCAGAGGAGAGCTTTCCTACCAATTTGATCTATAGAAGGATACTCAGCATCTCTACCCTCTTTACCTCCCAGTTACATGTCTGTTAAGATTTAGGGGTAGTGAGATTAAGGGACAGAATAAATTTAAAACTATCATTATATACCCCATCTGCCTTCCCATGCGTTTAAATCATCAAACACTTCTTGTTTTTCCCAAAGTGTTGCAGCCTTCTCTGAGCCACGCTGCTGTATCACTGCTGAACAAGATGATTAGGTGTGTGATTGTAGATTGTAGGCATTTGAGGTAGTGCCTTTATTTGGATAGTGCCATTTAATCTATGATACTATTTTGTATGAAGCCACATGTTTGTTTATAGAGATGTATGGAGCAGTCCACAAAAGATACTCTGTGGCAAAGCTAATAAAGGCTGTTTCCACAGAGCTATCTGAAGGCATGTAGAAGCACAATAGTGACAAACAGAAACCACAATGGGTCAATGTTGAGAGAATCCTGGGATTGGGAGGTGCTTTTTAAAGGCCAGAAGGGAAAGAAAATCAGTTTGGAAGGATTTACTACACAGCAGGTCTTGGTGGATATATTCAGTTCTGGGAACACTTGGCAGTACCAGGGTGCAGTTCATTTACCAGTGTACAAATGATTGAACAGAAACGCATTCAGGAATCTCGAGTAAATAATTTCCGTATCTCACCCGAGCTGGTAAACTGGCGATGGACTGTACAACAGCCCAGCTGTCCAGAGACAGGGGACAAACCCGGGAGTCCGTTTAGCATGAATGATCGACTCCAGGGAGGGAGGAGGGAGAGCGTTCAGCTGGGGGCTAGGGAAGGGGGTCAAAGTCCAAGCTGCAGACAGGACAATAAGGCTATGCGTGGGACACAAAGCCGAACCGGAGCAGCAGCTGGCTGGCTCCCGGCGCGCCGCTGAATCAAGCTTCGATTTTAGAAGGGACCTGGCAGCAGCGCCTGCACAGGCTGCTTCCTTCTCCTAGAAGAGCCTGGAAGGGCGCACAGGCTGGTCGCCCTCGGGCGAGGGCAGCCGGCCGCAGGCATCCTTCCCCCTCTCCTCCCTGCCCAGTAGCGCCAGGCAGTGACCCGCCGAGGGCAGGGCGGGGCGCAGGCTGGGGGAGGGCTAGGTAGGGCCCAGCCGCGCGGCCGCGGCTGACGCAGTGCGGGGCGAGGAGCCGGGAGAGCCCCGGCGGGCGTGGAGTCCCCAGTCCGGCCGCTGGGAGGCCGCGTCCCCACCGGAGGGGGCAGGGCGCACTCACCCGGCCGCCCCGAGGCCGCCGGCGGCCTGTTGGCTTCTCCACCGGCGCGGTCACCGTTCAAGCGCGCTCCGTCCCCGCCCCAGATCCTGGGGGGTGAGCGGGGGAGAAGGGGCGGGCACCCGCGAGCAGTGAATCACCTCCTCCTCTTGCTGCCTCACCGCCGCCGCCACCTTTCCATTCAGTCGCCCAACATGGCTGGAGCGCGGCGGAGGTGAGCCGGCCGCCCGCAGACGCCCCAGCCTACTGTGCCCGAGTCCCGCGGCCCCGGCGGCGCCTCAGCTCTGCGGTGCGGAGGCCCAACGGCCCTGTCGCCGCCCGCCGCCAGCATGTTGGGCGCCCCGGATGAGAGCTCCGTGCGGGTGGCTGTCAGGTGAGGACGGGCTGCCGGCGGCGGGCGGCGGGCGGCGGGTTGAGGGCGCGGCAAGGACCTGGCTGTGGCCCGGGGGCACCGGCTGCCGGGGTGGAGCGACCTGAGGGGCGTCCCGGCCGGGGTCTGCGGCTGAGGAAACTGAGGCAGTGGGTCCCCGCCGGCCTGGCACGCGCGGCCGGGTGCTGGCAAGGAGACTGCGCCGCCCTCACGCCGTCTGTGTTTGCAGGTGGCTGGCGGCTGCTCGGCCCCGGGTTCCTGGGGGGCGTCTTGACTTCTCCGGGGGAAAAGCCCTCGTCACTCCCCTCCGTCCCCTCGCCGGATCAGTCGCCGCAGGTCTGGCCGCCTTGGACTATCGCCTGTCCGGGAGGATCTGCCTCTGCGCGGGGCTGTGGTGTTCTTTTTTATTAGTTCTAGAATGTCTGTCATACGTGTCCATGCAGCTCCGGCCTTCCCAGGCAGGAGACAAAGCATCTGACTGTCAGCGCCGGCGACCACAGGGCCCGCCGCGCGCCCACTCGGGTTCTGATGTCTGTGCAAATGGGACATCTTTTTCAGCATCACGGGAATCTAGATATGCCCTCGCGTGTGGGTAGAAGAGACAGATCTGGCCTCTTGGGTGTTTGAATGGAAGTGGAATTTAAGGTAAAATCCACCGGGGAGAGGTCTACAGAAGGAAGAAAACTCTTTAGCCAGAGAAGGGTGAAAGGGGTGACTGTGTGAAACATACTGACGTTAGGCAGGGTGGATGCAATGTAATCGTAACGTTATACAGGCCAGGGTGTGAGTGGAAATACTAGGTACATCAAAATTATATTTCTGCCAATGACAGGCACGAGTATTCGATGTAATTTAGGCTGGTTTGATACTTATCAAGAAGGAAAGCTCTGATAGTTGCTCATGGAAAATTGCAACATCATCACACTGTGTGAAAAATTAATGAAGCATTCATTCTAGAGTAAGTGCGTGACTTTCACAGCTCTGAGAGTCTACTGTTAATTCGCTTCCTTTATTTATGCTTTAAGGATTATAAAAATAATCTACACTCCAAGAAATTAGAAATTATTAACAATCTCCCAGTCTTGTAGTCTTTCCAGAAAATTATTTTAAAAATTCTCCCCTCTAAGCATTTCTATAGTTACTATTTTAGTGACACATCTTGGGTTGGGAATAGTAATGGCTGTTTTGTATACTTTGTATCTTTAATTAAAGAATAAAATGAGTTTTTAAGTTTTTTTTTTTTTTTTTTTCCCACCCAGGGAGGTGACAGTTTTATGACTGGTTAGAATCACCTGTTAGAAGGCTTTTGAAGTTTTAATTAGGCCTTGGTTATTCTAGGGTTACTTATCCAATTGTTAGATTAGTCTGTTTCTCCTATTCACTGCTACTACCTCTCTTTTAGCCCTTTAATACCAGTTAATGACTGCACCGGGGTGGAGAAAGGGGAAGAAAAAAGACAAAAAACCCAATAAGGGGCAATTTTGTTAGGAGAGCTGATCGAGGAAGGTGAAGAAGGTGCATACAGTATTAGTGAAAACAATTTGTTTTTAGAAATTTGAGATTTTTATGTGTGAATTCTCTGGACTATCACAAGGCAGTTTGTTGACCATTCTATTAAATCCGATGCTTCTTTGCCTGTAGAGACATGGATGACCCTAAACTGATGTTGACTGATAAATAACTTGTATTTTGTTTTGATGTGCATGTTAGGACTTTTTAGGTGAATGACTGTCGGTTTGATTTTTGGAGAAAGGCTTTATAAAAACTTCAACATAACTTAGTAAGCCACATTGCAAAGATTCCATTTGTTGAATTCAGGACTCCTTCTCCCTTCCCTTCCCTTCCCTTCCCTTCCCTTCCCTTCCCTTCCCTTCCCTCCCTTCCCTTCCCTTCCCTTCCCTTCCCTTCCCCCCTTCCCTCCCCCCCCTCCCCTCCCCCTCCCCTCCCCTCCCCCCCTCCCCTCCCCTCCCCCCCCCCCTCCCCTCCCCTTTCCCTTTTCCCTTCCCTTTTCCCCCTTTTCCCTTCTTTTCCTTTCCCCTTTCCCCTTTCCTTTCCCCTTTCCTTTCCTTTCCTCTTTCTTTTTTTGAGACAGGGTTTTGCTGTATCATGCAGGCTAGAGTGTCGTGGTGCCATCATAACTCACTGCAACCTCAACCTCTTGGGCTCAAGCAATCCTCTCATCTCAGCCTACTGAGTAGCTGGGATTACAGGCATGTGCCACCTTGCTTGTCTAATTTTTATACATTTTTGTAGATATGGAGCCTCCCTATGTTGCCCAGGATGGTCTTGAACTCCTGGGCTCAAGCCGTCCCTCCCAAATTGCTGGGATTACAGGCATTAGCCACTGCACCTGGCTAAATCGGGGATTTCTTTCATTAAATACATTGTTCTCTGAACAGAGCTACCCTGTAAACTTACTTTATATAGGATAAAAATAGCTTATGCTCATATAGCACTTTAGTATTTATAAAGTATTTGGACTTAGATTGTTCATTTATAACCACCATTATTTATTGAAGATATATCCTCATCTCTGTTATCCTGATTTCTGGGCTAAAAGTACTGATAATAGTTTGACTTAAACTGTGTGCCAGGATTAGTGCTGTGTTAAGATGTTTTATCTCATGTAAAGTCTTATTTATTCCTCATAACAATCTGTGACTTAGGTCCTGTTATTATTATGGCCATTTACAGATGACGCACAGAAAGATTAAGTAAACCATCCAAAGTTAAATCGGTAGCAAATGAGAGAGCCAGGGTTCCGACCCAGATAGCTTGACTCAATAGACCAAGTTCTTAACCACTAACCCTGCAGAGGTGAGAGGCAAGAACATGGCTTTGCAAAGTTTCGCTTAGGTTTGGGTCAGTTGCCTGTTCTTGATTTGGTGTTAGTTCGGTTACTGAATGACTTTCACAGGTTATTCATATTTTGATATTGCCAGGAAAGATACAGCTAAGACAGGACCTGAACTTAACTAAAATATTTCCTCAAATTATTTAATCTTTCCAGCATCCTGTTACCCTACCCTTCAGTTTGTGACAGCTTTCCTCAGCAGAATAAATAAATCAATACAAAATTGTATGTCTATATACAAAATCAACAAAAACATTTGACCTGCTTTTTTCCTTTAAGGAGTAATACAATCGTGGAAATGCATCCTAGAGGTGCTTATGTTTTATTAGAGGCTTATCAGTATGTTAAAGCTGATGACTCTATTGTAGGTTTCTCAAGATAAGTGAATGGGTTATATACAGCTTTGGGAGAAAGATGTTAAACAGAAAGTTTCTCATTTAGGGAGAGCAATTTTTACTCAGTTTCCAAAAATACCTTTTGGCAGTATATTTGAGATGTTCTGTGGGGTTTCTTTCATTGAGATAGATATGAATTTGGATAATAGCCCTTGCTATCCAACCCCATGTGGCTATTAAGTGCTTGAATTATGATTAATGCTACTGAGAAACTAAATTTTTAATTTTATTTAATTTAAATTAGTTAAAATTTAAATTTAAAAATTGGTCCTTCATCCAGTTATTAGAAACTTTTGAGTATGTTTCGAACAACTTGGATCTACTTTTTCAACAGTAAAGTTTTGAAATAGAAATAGTGATACAAGTATTTCTGATGAAAATTTAGTGTACATATTGACTAGAACTGTAAGTGTAATAGATATACATTGGCTTTCAAAGACTTACTCTGAAGAAACAAATGTAAATATTTCAATTTTTATATTGACTATATGTTGAAATGATAACACTTTGCTTACATTTAGTTAAATAAAATATAATTAAAATTAATTTTCATATTATCTGTGTCTATTGGATACCACTGTACTATAACTTAAAAATGTGAGGAATACATTTAGAATAAAACTTTTCACAGACATCCCATCATGGACTAATCACATCCTTAGATTAAGAAAATACCAAAATATTGGGTGTCTGGTTTTAGAGTGGATATGCACGTACGCACAGAAGTGTATGTATATATATATATGTGAGATGTAAGATGTGATTCAACAGCAACACTTCTTTTCCTCAGAGTGCATGGGTGTAGGAAGGTATGGATTTTAGACTCAATAATCAGGTAGCTGGTTTCCTAGGAAATGTGGTAAGTTGAATGGATGGCTTAGATAGATGTCGCCAACAAAAATGAACAATAAAGTACAATGTAGAATCTATTCTTATTATCTAAGTATACTGAATTGAATCGAATGGTTAACTCAAAATGATAAAGTCAAACATTTCACATTCTAAATCTAATACATTATGAGATGATGTGTCTTTTTCTCTTCCCTATCTCTGACACAATAACTTTGAAATGTTTTTCCTTTTCAATAACTTTAGCTTGCAATATATGTCAAGAGTTTAGTGAAAATGAGAGATACAGAAAGCACCTTTGTGTTTTTGTGTTATTCGCTGTATGTAGAAACTAAAATTTCCTTGCCTGGCTTTATCAGAGAACTGTACCTATTCTTTGCAGTTAGTTTGTATTAGTGTGTAATGTGGTCTAATTTGTGTTTCGGTTTGCTGGGTTTTCACCTTACCAAAGCACTCTAAGGAGTGGCGTTGCTCAGCAGGCTTAGGGGCTATTTGGACATTCAGAAGCTCAGTTTTAGGTCTGTCACTAGCACTTATTTGCAATGTGACCTCACTATACTTTTCTTTTTCCCAATGCTTGTTTGTCAACCTAAAGATATCAAGAGTTGTAAGAACTTTTCATGTGCAGTCTGTTAAATATGATTTTAGTTGTTGTTAGTCAAACTGCAGGCACTAACAATGCCTCTATATTAACAGGAAGGAACTATTTTAATATTTCAAACTTGACTTTCCTAATAATATAATTTCTTTAGGTATCCTTATTACAGAAGAAGAAACATGTAGGCTGTAATGGTCTCTTTGTCCCATTCTGGTTATAATACGAATGAACAATATTTTATTTGCTCTACATTAAAATCCTATGAGATAGCCTGGGCAGCTATTATTATCTCTGTTTTATAGAGGAGAAAAATGTGTCTCAAGGTTTATTCGCTACTAAGTAACAGAACTGGAACTCAAACTCAGGTTTCTGATATCTATTGCTGTGCTCTGAAACATATTTCCAAATATTTTTTTAAACATTTTACTTAATATTTTCAATGTAATAAGGATCTTTTAAGTTGAAACTCAAATATACATGTGAGGTAAATTATTCGAAACAGTTTAATGTTAAAAAAATATGGGAGCAAATGAGTAAGACCTCCGAGAAATATTTATTTTATGGAAATAGATGATTATTTGGTGTTTGGTTATTTATTCCTTTCATCCTTAATGCAGCAAATCTTTAAGTGCCTATTACATGCCAGACACTTTCCCACCACAACAAACATGACATATGTTGTCCTTGCTTTCATGGAGCTTAGATCTAGCAGTACAATGCTTTTTAAACACATGAAATATGTGGGAATGAACACACAACAGAATCATAGCACATACCAGAAATGAAAGATAATTGTTAGATTTGAGTTTTTGTTTCTCTCTTTATTTTTCTCAATGACATTTTTTAGTTCATACATTTCTCACAGACAACGATTTAAAAAAAATTGTGCCCCACTTCCAAACATATTTCATACAAAATGCCCATGCATTAGGAGGATATTACTTATATCATGGCCTACTTATATGTCTTTGTATTTGGATGAGGAAATAATGGAAATGAAAGAGAGTAGACTGAAAAGCCAGCAGATAATGCAAGTAGAAAGTCAATGAAATAATTTCATTTACAAAATGTGAGTTGATAGTCATTTTTCAGATATGGTTTATTAAGTAGTGGACCTGTTTGTTATTTGGGACTCAATGGAACTTCAGGTTTCATGTCTAATTATTACTACCCCTTGAGCTCTTGCCATCTTACCTGCTAATTGGTTAATATTTTGATGCATAATTATGGGGTAGTGAATGATGCACTAGAAATTCCAGTTTAGTGAAACCATGAAAGCAGAAATTATCTTAGCAGTTAATACTGTAATATGCCCAATCTTCCAATTCTCATCTCTTTCTCCTTAAATAAATTGACTTGGAATATGCATTATTATAAGTGTTTTTCCCCAAGGCATGCTCAAAGATGAGTCTTGGACTTATAAATAATTGCTTTCTGTAAAAATCACATGTGGCCTGACATAATCTGAGTTTCAGATTAGAAAGAAAAACATATCAATAAAAATGCATGGCAGATAATAGTATTTGTTTACTGTATATCATTAGGACAATTTTATTCAAAATAAAACAAAGTTGTTTGTTGTTATTTTCACTGCTTCTCTTTGGAAAGGGGATTTGTGGATTCAACTTGGTTTCCCAATGGATTAACTATTTAATCTTCTCAGAGTGTTAAAATAGTTTTCCTGTGGCTCAGGCATTATGTGAAGCAAATGACAGCCAAGCCAAAGGGACAGTTTTCATGATACCATACAATTATTATAAGATCTTTATGAAGGTTTCAGAATAATTTTTGAGGTTACCTTGTTCTTTTTTTTTTTAATTATTAAAAATTTTTAAAGCTGGCATTGTGGTGTGTACCTGTAGCCCCTGCCACTTGGGAGGCTGAGGTGGTAAGATCGCTTGGGGCTAGAAATTCAAGGCTGCAGTGTGCTATGATCACTCCTGTCAATAACCACGGCACTCCAGCCTGGGTAACAGTGAAACCCTGTCTGAAAAAAAAAAAAAAAAGAAAAATATTATATAGTAAACTCTTCTAATTATTGACAAAATAGGTCTTAAAGTTAAAAGGGATCTTGAAGGGACTAATTGGTTGAGGCCCCTTTTTCGAGATAGTTGAGATGTTAGAGGCCCAGAAATGTTAAAAGGAATTGATTGAGGTCACATGACTAGTAGCTCAAGTCTTCTTGATTAGTGCTGTGGATTTTCTAGGACTTCATACTTTGCTAACATACATCCAAGAAATAATTTTTATTTTAAAATAACCTACAATTTTAATCCCTTAAGCATTCCTTTAATTGTAGTGTGACATTTAGATAAGGTCGCTCACTGTCAACCCCTTATTTTGACTTTAGAAGCACCTCAGTAGTAGGAACTTGATCAATGATTCTAACAAAGATCTCTCAGAAGTAAAGGGAGAGGAACCCCAGGGGTAGAAACCCAGGTCTAAATTTTGAGGTTTCTGGTATATTAAAACATAAATAAATGCCAGAACTGAGTTATAAAAAAAATAGACTTTTTAACGTTTGCATGTAGCATATTAATGCTTTCACAACAACCACAGAAATACAATTCGTATGTGGTCTAACTTGAAAATAATTTTAGCCATGTAAATAGAAGTTCTTTTGTGAATTCTAGGCCTGGGACGTGTGGCTTCCCTCCCACTTTGGTTCTTCATTATTCCAACAGACTAAAGGATTATGGCACATTGCAGTAATAACAACCTCACTAAAGGGAAGGTGGCTGGAGTGTGGGATGGGGGTGGGGTGGAGTGAGGCATATTTTTTGGGATCTGGAATGGAAGATGGAGGCAGAAATCTGAGTGGTTTAAAAAGATCTCCTTTTGAGTGTTACTTCACTAATTAGGAGGTTCTTAACTAGACCCATTTGAGAAGGAAATACGGAATACATTTTGATTGTAATGGAGGTCTGTCACCCCAAAAGCATCCTAAATCCCACATCTACACAAAGCTTTTCTAGACTGGTGCCATGCAGAAAAATTTCTGCCATTTGGGGTCTTAGACCTGCCATATATGATTCTTCTCTCTCTCCCTCTGAAATTCCAATAGGAAATGGCTTGAAATGTTCAAAACCTCAAAGAATATTTAAGCACTATTACAATAGAACATTTGAAGGACATTGGATTATTGACTTGAGACAAGTAGATATCTGAGTGCCTAGATTGTAATAAAGGTCATTCAGGATTTAACCCCATGGTCAGTCTACTTGGGCACATCCATCTGCTTCTTCAGTAAGAGGAAAGAACCAAGAAAAATGTTCAGACTTAGTTGTGGAATGGTGGGGATCATGGACCCACCCAGAGGCTAAAAAAATCAAGGACAGCTCAAGGTTTATTCCTCATTTTTTGGGTGTCTTAGTGTGTAGTAAGATGTTAGCTTTTGAGATTAGATTTGAATTATTCTCAACTTTGGAGAGTTGTGTCTGTCACATAGGCCTGATAAGATCATAGATCTCTCAATATGATAAAGGAATTACATTTTTTTCAGAATAGATATCCTCATTATTTGATACAACTACTAAGTCAGCTAGGAGTTGTTCTAAATAAGTCTTTATCTTTCAGCAAATGGGAACAAGAGACCTTGGAGAGTTAAGCTGTAGTTTATTATATTGTGGCATATTGATCACATGGTACTAATGAGGCACAGGGCATATCTAGCCTCAATTGTATTCCTTCTTATTTACTTTTTTGGAACAAAATTCATTCATATAATACATAATTAATGAGTGTTCATTGTGTTCTGGAATCACGTAAGCTGGAAGCATTAAAGTAATTGACTGCAATGTGCTATGATAGAATGAGCATTGCATGGTTAGAAAACTGTTTTGGTTTAGACTCTTACCCCTGATAAAGTTGGTTTTCCCTTGGTAATTCTCCCCTACCCCAGTGGATTTGGGAAAGGATCAAGAGACAACTGCGTGAAAGCACTTGAAAAAACGGCTTTTATACAAACATAGGTAGTAATATTATTAGATAAAGTTGGTAAAACTAACTGTTATGGTTTGAATGTGTCCCTCCAAAAAATCATGTGTCGGCAACTTAATCCCCTATGCAACAATGTTGGGAAGTGGAGCCTAAGAAGAAGTGATTAGTTTATGAGGGCTCTGCCCTCATTATTGGATTAATGTCATTATTGAGGGAATGGTTTCATTTTCTTGAGAGTGGCTTTGTTATGAAAGAGTTTAGTCCCCTGTTGCTCTCTTGTGCATGCTCTCTTTCCTTCTGCCTTCCGCCTTAGGATGAGGCAGTAAGAAAGACCTTGCCAGATGCAGGCCTCTTGACCTTGGAGTTCCCAGCCTCCAGAACTGTAAGACATACATCTCTGTTCATTTTAAATAACCCAGTCTATGGTATTTTGTTATAGTACCACAAAATGGACTAGGACACCAATGATGGGTACGTTCATTATATTCCAAACTCTAGCAATTGGATTATTCTCTGATGTATAACCTGTAACTTGAATTTGCAAAGTGCTTTTAAGGTATCTGTATCTGGTATCTGTTCTTTTGCTTTTTGAGTATCTCTTACTTATATCGCTGTAAGTGATATAACAGTATATATAAATACTTCCAAGATCCTTATTCTATCTAGTCTCCCCTTTTTCTTTTTGCTTTCAATATGTAAATCACATGCCATACTGCTCTACTCTATCAAATTCATCTTTTTATAGTTTATTAGAATTCACTATTTTTATTCTTTCTTTTTCCACAAAGCCTTTTAATTAGTATAGTTCTTAGTGTTTGTAAAGTTACTAGCATATACTTTGTGAGATTAACAGTAGTTTTGAGTTATACTTGTTACTAGTTGCTTAACCTAATGTAAGAGAATGATAACTAAAGTGGATAGTAAAAATATGAATTTTCCTTCTGAATTAGGTTGCACCAGATTTTTGGAAATATTGCTAATGCTTTCCTCTTACTTCCTTTCATCAACCTTGGCAAGAAGTTATTACATTAGGCTGTGGATTAAAGAGCACTCTAAGGGATAAACTGAGTAAAAGTAGCAGAAGTAATAATATAAAAATTTTAATTATACATTGACTTTTTTCATAAATATATTTTTTTCTGGGACCTGGAGCTAATGGGGCAATGTGCCTGCAATACTCATTAATAGAACTTATATAAAGACTTGCCTGAAGGCATTTTAGAAGAACACTGATATTTAGAACCAGAACGTATATCTTGTAAGCCTGTCTAATGATCTCAAAATCAGTTTATAATTCCATAAGAAAGTTATTTTTATTCAATTTTTTCCCATTATTGAAATAGGTTAATCACATTAGAAAAATTATCAGGAAAAGATGAGAACAATCAATCATAATTCCCTAATATAATTACTACTAGCATTTTGCTATATTTCTTTTTAGTCTGTTTTTATATGTGTACCTACAGTGTTTTGAAATCGTTGTAATCAGTATGTTGATACCCTTTAGTAGCTTGATATTTACCCCTCTAGCACATAGAATAAGAATTTGTTATTCTATCTTGGGGGGAGGGATTGTATTGGGAGTTATACCTGATGTAAATGACGAGTTGATGGGTGCAGCACAGCAACATGACACAAGTATACATATGTAACAAACCTGCACGTTATGCACACGTACCCTAGAACTTAAAGTATAATAATAATAATAAAAAAAATAAATTAAAAAAGAAAAAGAATTTGTCCATCTTGGTCCTAGTGTAGTGGCTCACGCCTATAATCCCGGCACTTTGGGAGGCCGAGGTGGGCAGATCACCTGAGGTCAGGAGTTCAAGACCAGCCCGCCCAACATGGTGAAACCCTATCTCTACTGAAAATACAAAAATTAGCTGAGCATAGCAGCAGGCACCTGTAATCCCAGCTACTTGGGAGGCTGGGGGAAGAGAATCACTTGAACCTGGGAGGCTGAGGTTGCAGTGAGCCGAGATCATACCACTGTACTCCAGCCTGCATGATAGAGTGAGACTCTGTTTAAAAAAAAAAAAAAAAGAATTTGTCTATCTTTATATTAAGGAATGACATTTTGAGTAACATGCTAAATATTATATACCATCTGCTTTATTTCAATAACTCAGTATAATATGCATTAAATTCAATATATCAAACAGTGATTTAATTGACATGACTTTATTGTTTAATAAGGGCATTAATTTCATTTTTATAAGAACTATGCTGTCTCCTTAGATTCTTTATAAAGTTTCATTGCTACTGATGAACACTGACTTTACCAAAGACTGTTTATTGGAATTGATGAGGGTGAATAGTGCTGCTCACCCAGAATATATGGGTAAGCATTATGGTACTGAGGATGCTTTCCAGAAAAAGATATATTGATATTTAATTTTAACTTTTCACCTATATTTATGTAAAGACACAATGTATTAGGATGGAGTAGATATTTTCCCAGCACATTATTCCAAGCCACTGATGGTAAATCAAACAAACACAAGACCACAACTATTTCATGTTTCCTGAAAATAAGTGAGTTTCTAAGGTTTTTATTTTGCTTGCTTTCACCTCAGTTCAACACAAAACACTTCTCTTTGAGTAGCCTGTTGGTCTGTTAGTCTTCACCTGTCCTGTCCTAAAGTGGAGGTTGTCAACTGCTAATTCAACATGACATTGCAGATTTCATTCCTAGTTATTTGACCTGCCATTTAAAGTTCCTTAGTTCCAGTGTGACATCTGTGACATTTTCAAGTGTCAATTTAGGCAATACAATATGAGGCTTTTGAATTTTAGTTTGCTAACTTGCCCTTAGATTGACAACAGATTCCATCTGTCCTTGATAATATTCTTATATATTTTGTTACATGAGAGGAATTGGATCTTCTGTTGCCTCTGTAGCGGATTTGGTTTTTGTTTTTGAGTGTTTCTTTAGTTAGCTTTGGCTCTAAATTTTTTATTAACTTCATGTAACCTAATCATAATTTTTCACAAGTGTGTGTTCTGTGACATCAGGCTTCCTTTGAATTCCTATCTTGCTTAACTGTTTTCAGATGAAGTTCTTCATGCCCCAAGTGGACAAACTCAGCCTCTCTTGAGTTTCTGGGTCAGTCCTCAATAAAGTCACAAGTAAATCACAGTAGCAGTTTTGTTCCACCAACCCATTAGTGTGAAATTTTTTGGCTGCTGCTCCAGACTTATTATTAATTATTCCTGTGCTTTTAGGATCATAGCCTTCCCTTTAACCTCCTATTTTACTTGTTCAAACTTGGCTTCTGTCTTGGTTTCCTGATTTAGATCTCTTTCCCCGTATCTTGAATCCAAACCCACTTGACTAAGTGAAATTATTGAAAGCCCCCTCTCTGTGGAGAGGGAAACTTGTCCCCTTTTGTCCCAACTGGAGTCTCCTTCAACTCATGTGGGCTGCACAGAACTAGGAGCTGCCGCCAGAGTTATTCTACTTGTGTACATAAGCTGGCACTGATCTGTTCTAGGTCATCTCTGGACATTACTTCACTTCCATGCCATCCAGTCTAGTTGTCCAGCTTTCCATTTTACCCCATTCAACCTGGAGGCCCTAGAATGTTTTGAGACTAAAATCACATGGGATCTAGAAGCTGCGATTTCCGTGTGTGTCTTAGTCCGTTTTCTGTTGCTATAACAGAGCATCAACAGGGATGATTTATACAGAAAATAAATGTATTTACCTCCTGGTTCTGGGTGCTGACATCTGATGAGGGCTTTCTTGCAGCATAGTACCATGGTGAAGGACATCACATGGCAAGAGGGAGGGTGTGTGTCTGCTCAAGTCGTCGTCTTCTTACAAAGCTGCTAGTTTCATCATGGGGGCCCTCTTCTACGACCTTATCTAATCTTTATTACCTCCCAAAGGCCCTACCCTCAAACAACATAATGAATTTGGGGATTAAGTTTCTAACACATGAAATTTGGGGACACATTCAAATCATAGCAGTATGGGATTGACATGAAACACCCACACACCAACACATAAAATCCACTAAGGAGTTGAATGAATCTGCCCAATATGGTATAAAATATATTAATGTTTATAAAAAAATAAATTGATATGTTTCTTTTTTTTTTTTTTGAGACGAAGTCTTGCTCTTATCCCCCAGGCTGGAGTGCAATGACTCACTGCAACCTCCAACTCCCGGGTTCAAGAGATTCTCCTGCCTCAGCCTCCCGAGTAGCTGGGATTACAGGTGCCTGCTGCCAAACCTGGATGCTTTTTATATTTTTAGTAGAGACAGGGTTTCACTGTGTTGGCCAGGCTGGTCTTGAACTCTTGACCTCAGGTGATCCACCCGCCTTGGCCTTCCAAAGTGTTGGCATTACAGGTGTGAGCCACCGCGCCTGGCCCTTAATTTTATTTTCTTTTGCAGCATGACTTATGGAAAAAAGCATGGACTTTATTTACATTTTTATTTTTTTAATTTTTACTATTATTATTTTTTAACAGGGTCTTAGGGTTTTTCTTTGTTGACCAGGCTGATCTGAAACTCCTGAGCTCAAGAGATCCTTCTCCCTCAGTTTCCCAAAGTGCCTTGATGATAAGCATGAGCCACTGTGCCCAGCCAAGCATAGACTTTAGAATCACAAATATTTGAGTTCAGAATTTCGGATGGCCACTTAACTTTTATGAGCCTTAATTTTCTCATGTATAAAATAGGGTCAGTCCCTTAATCCCTATCTCACAGGGTTGTTAAGATTGTTAGAATGTTCTTTAGAAATGTTTGTGAGATGTTAGATTCTTTTTTTTTAGTTTTATCGCTCCTCTTCTTTTTTCTCCTCTTTCTATCTCTGTTTTCCACTTCCTCTCTCCATCTACCTGAAACTCTATTTTTCCTCTTCTAGGTAATATTTAATAACTAACCATAATTTCTTTTAAAATCACCTTAAGGTGGGGTTAATTTCTTTGGTGAGTTCCTGTTTATAAAACTCCACTTTCATCTTGGTTGGTTTTTTTATGCGTGAAGTGGAGGTAATAAGACTACTAACATAAGAGAATCGTTATGAGAAATAATTGACATAAAGCACTCAGAATAATGTCTGGCACATAGTAATTCTGAAATGTTAGTTGGGATTAACTTCCAAAAATCTATTTCTTTAACAGAGATTCTTTCTGTCTTCACTTGGGCCCCGTTTTTACAGTTTATTATGTCTGTCTTTAATGATGAAGAAAAGGGATGATAATAGTGCAGTGATATTTGATAATATGTGACCTTGATATTACCAGTCAAAGCTATCAGCATTATATTTATATGATAGAATGGATATCTTGATTTATCTTTAATGAATATGTTGAGTTGTGAAAGTCAAGACCGAGATGATTATACCCTTTAGAGCAGTTTGAATAAAATTTTTTTTAATCTTTGTTCTCTGTTGGTATGTATATTAATGGAAATTCATTCCTTTTCTGTTTATCTTTGACATGGGGGATACTTATTTGTTTCCAGTTGGTTGGCAGACAAGGTGAGCTCACTGGCATATTAATCCTTAAACCTCTTAAATATATTGCTTAGTATATCATTAACCTGAGCACACCTCTACTTACACCAACAAGGTTTTTACTAAGACCCCATAATTAGTCGCACACACACATACTTTATATTTAAACTGTAAGTGACCATCTCATTTCCATGTGTCATGTTTAATTTGAAGTCATTTTTTTTTTTTTTGAGATGGAGTCTCTCTCTGTTGCCAGGCTGGAGTGCAGTGGCACGATCCGGGCTCACTGCAACCTCTGACTCCCAGGTTCAAGTGATTCTCCTGTCTCAGCTTCCCAAGTAGCTAGGATTACAGGCACATACCACCACGTCCAGCTGATTTTTGTATTTTTAGTAGAGCCGTGGTTTCACCATGTTGGCCAGGATGGTTTCGATCTCCTGACCTCGTGATCCACCCACCTCGGCCTCCCAAAGTGCTGGTATTACAGGTGTGAGCCACAGTAATTTGTCATTTTTAAAGATGGACTGAAGTGACAGTTCCTTTGCTAACTTAGCAAAACATTTGATTAATTTTACTTCTCCTCTTTGTAGTTACAAGTCATATTGCATATTATAAAAATTTTAATTACCATGGTAAAATAAGAAAAAAAATCAATTAACAATTATTTGTGACTTTTTTCTAAGGATCTTACTCAATAATTGGGTCTTGATTGTTGACACAATAATAGCCACTGAAACCTTTGATTAGATAACTAGTTTTGTTTGGGTTGAAAAAGAAGTTTCTGAGGGATAAGGTATCAACAAATGAGGTCTGAAACTTAAATGATCCTGAAAACAACCTTCACTTTTTAAGACAAATCTGTTTAGAAAACAAACTTGATTGAATTGTTAAAACACATACCTTTCGAGTCCTTCACAAAAGTTGGTTTACTGTGCAATGAAATACTGTGATGACAGATGGACCTAGAATATTTGTGGTAGACAGTTAAGTGGACTATTGAGGATGACTAAGAAAGCCCTATTTGCTGTCTTTGACAAGGTAGAATCATCCACATATAAGCTATTAGGATAATGAACACAATAGTAGGAATAGACTAAGAATAAATATTCTTCAAAATCATCCCTACCCATACTGCACAACAGATGCTTATATATTTGAATTGTTTTCTGTACCTTGTGATGAGAACCATGTTCTCTGTTTACCTTTAGAAAGAAAAAGATATGGCTGGGCACGGGTGGCTCATGCCTGTAATTCCAGCACTTTGGGAGGCCAAGTCAGTTGGATCATCTGAGGTCAGGAGTTTGAGACCAGCCTGGCCAACATGGTGAAACCCCATCTCTATTAACAATACAAAAATTAGCCGGGTGTGTTGGTGGACACCTGTAATCTCAGCTACTCGGGAGGCTGAGACAGGAGAATTGCTTGAACCTAGCAAGTGGAGGTTGCAGTGAGCCCAGGTTGTGCCATTGCACTCCAGACTGGGCAACAGGGAGAGACTGTCTCAAACAAACAAAAAAGATGCAATAGCAGTCATCTTTGTGGTTTGTGGTTTTCTTTTCTTTTGGACTATCAAATATGTTTATTTGCACATTGAATAATTTTCTTTTTATTACTGAATATTTTAAAATGAACTTCAATGATGAAAAGTAATGCTGTTGGACTTTGAGTTCAAATCCCTTCTGTTTCACTGACTCCCTTTGAAGTAGTAGCGGTGGAAAAGTAACCCTGTGAAAAATAACGTTACGCCTCTCTATGAGTCAGGTCCTTTTGCGTGTAAAGTAGATAATACTTCTGTTGAGTATATTACAGGCTTTTTGGAAAGTGCAGCTAGTAAAAATGTAAAAAGAAAGCTGTTGCTCCAAGTTCATTGTAGGCACAGCAGAAGTTACTAAAGTATTCCGATATCTAAAGAAACAAAATTTTTAAGGATAATAAGTCTATCCCTGACCATTCCAATTTATTTCAGCTCAGATCCATTCTGAGTTTTACTTTAGTTCAATTCAGTTTATTAGTCACTGAGCCCCACTAGATCAAGTGCACTCAACATAGTTTGATGGGGAAATACAAGATGATTCAGATAGGGGTTTTGCCCTCAGTCCAATTGGGAGAGCCTTGCATGTCTACACAAGTTCTGATGGCTCTCCCATGAAACATGCCAAACATGAAGCAGGAACACATTATGTGCAAGCTATTAGTTTGCCCCTCCAGCCACTGTAATCACATTAGCTACTTTCTCAGACAGTAAAATGATTTATTTATTTTTTTTTTTAAACTTAGTCTCACTCTGTCACGCAGGCTGGAATGCAGTGGTGTGATCTCAGCTCACTGTAACCTGTGCCTCCCAGGTTCAGGCGATCCTTGTGTCCCAGCCTCCCAAGTACCTGGGATTACCAGCACCCACCACCACGCCCAGCTAATTTTTTTTTTTTTTTTTGTATTTTTAGTAGAGATGGGGTTTCACCATGTTGGCCAGGCTGGTCTCATACTCCTGGCTTCAATGGATCTGCCCACCTCGGCCTCACAAAGTGCTGGGATTACAGGCGCAAGCCACCATGCCTGGCCTTAATTTCCAAAATAGTAATGTAAATGCTTCTTAATAATCGTATAAATCCCATGACATCTGATCTTTGTGATCTCCTAATCTTTGACATAGCCTCCTTGGTTTATTTGCTTTCCCTTCTCTAATGCTTTTCTAATTTCCATGCTCATTCCATTTTTAAAAATACCTCTCCATGAATTTATTCCTATTGTAATCACATATGTTAAATGCAGATATTTACTGATGACTGTTCACACATACAAGGACGTGAGTACACACATACATGCATGTACATGTGTGTATACTCACACATTCGCAACATCCTTTTCTCACGCAGTTAGTTAATAACATCCATTTAGAGTGGACAGCTTGGATTTTAGTGAAGTAGAAAGCTTCTATGGAAATTTCTTAAAATATTCCAATTCTAAAAATATTTTGAATACAATTTAAAACTCCTTTGTTAACTGCTTATTTTTTTTCATATGCTTCATTTCATCAGTCTTAGTGTCTTTTGGGTACCAGCTTGTTTTGTCTTGGTAGACTGATTACCTGTTTTATCATTCAAAGACCCAAAGACCCAAGGTATGGTAAACATTTATTATTGGTGGAATTTTGCTGTTGAATCTTGCATAGACTTGTAAATGTCCTTGACAGCTCCTTTTTTTTTTTTTAGTTTCTAATCTTACTTCTGTTAGATGTATCTTTCAGAGTAGTCAGCTCTTGTTATAATGAAGTGGCAGAAACATGATTTCCTGAGGAAAATGGGCTCTGACATTAGGAGACTTGCTTGAACCTGACTCCTTTCCTAGTTTTTAACCTTGGGTGGATTATTTAATCTGCCTAAGCCTCTGTTGCCTCATCTGTAAAAGGATATTGATAATATATGCCTCACAAAATTATTCTATTTTAAGGACACCTTTCCTAATTCTGTCATATTCTCAACACTTATAGCCCCTAAATATATATAAGTATAATTTATATTATATGACAGTAAGTTTATTCATAGATGGCTTTGTAAACAGTTATCTTTAGTATCTGGGCCTTATGTTGTTTTTTTCTTCCTCCTCCAATTCATTGTGAATTATTCAAAAGCAAGGATAGGCTCTTTTATTTCTTGTTTGTCTTCTGTCTGGATGCTGAATACATCAGCAGGCACATCAGCTCTGGTTTTTAATACCACAGTTGAAAAATATAATTTACTTCTGATTATTCTTATGGAGACTTTATTCAGTCTGTCAAAAACCATTTGACTGCCATTGGTGTGCCTGGAAGGGAGTTCTGGGTATTGAGGGTACAGATGTGAGCAAGACAAGAGCTTTAATTCTCAAGGAGAATTTAATCCTTTAATCCTCACCATTGGGTGAGGATAGAGACAGTAGATTTTGTTTTTAAATCCAGGTATTGATATATACTATGGAGAGGATAAAACAATATGCTTGATAATAGTTGTCCTTGGTTGGGAGGAGTCATTTGATTTGAGATCTGAATATTGGAAAATGAGCCATGAGAAGACCTGAGAGAACAGCATTCCAGCAAAAGCAAGTGGAAAAGGGCTGAGAAATAAACTGCCCTGTTAGTGGACTGATGAGAAGGACAGTATAGCTAGATATAGAAAACAGAACTGAAGGTGAAGATTGGTAAGATCGGAGAGGTAGGTAGAGAGGTAAGATCATTAAGGGCCTTATAGTTCAGGGTGGAAATTTTAGACTTCACTTTTAGTGAGAAATCTTTAGAGAGCTTCAAGTTGAGATGTGACATGATCCAATGTGCATTTTAGAAAGATAACTTTTGTTGCTCAGTACAAGGTGAACTGTATTATAAGAGGTGAAAATGTAGAAGATGAGTGAGAAAGCAGTCGTTATGTTCCAGGAGTGACATAAAGGTGGCTTGGGCTAAAAAATAACAGTACAAATGGTGAAAAGTAGATTTGGGGAGATGGAGCTGTTAGGATTTGCTGGCAAAGGGTGTGATGAAAAGAGAAGGATCAAGTAGATCCTTAGGCTTGGGGCTTTGAGGTGGAATTGATTTTTTTGGGAGTGAGATTAATAGTTCTATATTGTCTGTGTTGAAATTGTTATGCATATTGGACATTCTAGTAAAGATGTCAAGTCAGTTATTTAATATATGAGTTTGGATCACAGGGAAGATGTCTGGTCTGAAGATAAACTTTTGAGAGTCAACAGCATTTAGATGGTTGAAGCCATGGCACTGGATGCATTCATCCATGAAGAGGGACAATTTAGAGAAGACTTACGGGAAAGAGATCTGGAACACTCTAACATTTAGAAGCCAAGAAGAGAAGATCTAGTCAAGGATACTGGAGAAGAGAGGTTAGTAGTAGAGAGGTAAGAGAAAGCGGTGAGAGTATGTAGTCCTGAAAGTTGATTTTAAATGTTGCTGAGAAGTCGAGTAAGATGTGAGCAAAAGTTGGCCATTGCCTTTGGTTGGAGTTAAGTTATTGATGACTCAAATATGAGCTATTGTAGTGGAGTGCTTGATAACAATAGGTTAATGAGAGAATGCTAGGCAAGGAAGCAGAAACAGTGGAATCAAATAATGCATGTAAGTTGTTGGACATGATAGTAGGAAGATGAAGTAGTTCTCTTCTGACTTTTTTTTTTTTTTTTGGAGACAAGAGTCTTGCTCTGTCCCCCAGGCTGAAATGCAGTGGCACAATCTCGGTTCACTGCAACCTCCGCCTCCCAGGTTCAAGTGATTCTCCTGCCTCAGCCTCCTGAGTAGCTGGGACTACAGACATGCACCACCACGCCCAGCTAATTTTTGTATTTTTTTAGTAGAGACGGGGTTTCATCGTGTTGGCCAGGATGGTCTCGATCTTTTGACCTTGTGATCCACCTGCCTTGGCTTCCCAAAGTGCTGGGATTACACGCGTGAGCCACCACGCCCAGCCTAATTTTGTATTTTTAGTAGAGACAGGGTTTCTCCATGTTGGTCAGGCTGGTCTCAAACTCCTGACCTCAGGTGACCCACTCGCCTCGGCCTCCCAAAGTGGTGAGATTACAGGCGTGAGCCACCGTGCCCAGCCCGCATTTTTTTTTTTTTTTTAACAAAAATTAGGATGATTTTAAGGAGGGTAAGAAGCTGTGGAATTGTGTTGTTGAATGTAGCACCTATGGGGATTTGAAGTTGCCAAGAATGCTGATAGGACTACTAGTGGCAAGGAGAAGACTGTGGATCTTGAGATCAGTGGATGAGGCAGTGTGTCCAGGTACAGCAGTAAAGGGTAGTAAGATCTACTTTATTGAAGGGTAGTAAGATCTACCCTTACATATGCTTCAAAGAATATGGGATCTTTGGGGGAAAAAAGAGAAGAGAGATATTGGAAACTACATTAGGGAGCAAGAAAAAAACTCGTCTCCAGGCACTGACTTATATGTGGTGTAGAAGAAAAAATAGCCTTACTTGAGAGCACTTCAGTAGAAGCCATGTCCTCAGGGGATGAGGTGAAGTTTTAGGTTGAGGGTATAGATGAGTGTTCTAATAAATAAAAATAGTTTATTTTAATACATTTGTCAAGCACTTACTATGTGCCAGAAGCAAAACTGTTCCCAGCTCTAAACACATATTAACTCATGCGATCCTCCCAATAATCCTTTAATATTGGTACTATTATTAGTCTCACTTTATGAATGAGGAAATTGAGAAGTTAAGCAACTTGCCCTTGGTCACAGAGTTGGAAGTGGCAGTGCTAGGTTTGTTTCCCTCCAGTGTTCCAGGCAATAATCACCCTGTACTGCTGATGGCAGATGATGATTTTCAACACACAGTGGAAGTTATTTAGGAACGAAATGAAAGATAGATGATGGGGCCAAATTAGAGGATATTTAGAGCAGTGTTGAATGAACGTTTTTATATTGAAGGATGATCTTGGAAGCTTGCACTTCTGATGGAGACTTTGGTGAACAGTAGTTTGATGAACTTTTGGCATATTTCAGACCAAAGAACAACTTGAAAGCCTCAGATGGCTAGTTTTACTAGGGGTGGAGATGTTTTGGTAACTGGGAAAAAGAGGGTAATTAAAGTTTTGAGGTGTCCCATGACACCACTGAGAGGAGGTGGAAGGGTAATTGATGATTTATGTTTTCATAGCAGTAGCCTACCATTTGTCTTGTCTTATTGACAGTCTTGGGTGAATATTATATTGACTAGTTGTTTTTCTGGCCCTGAAATTCAAGGATTATAGTCTTATCATCTGATATTATTTAATACAGCTGCTTTTGGCAGCAAAATTTAGAACAATACTAGTCACACTGAAAGGGGATTAAAAGACTTTGTGGGAAAAATTTTTATATTTTTTTCACAAGACTACTTGCAAAGGTTAACAATTTTTCTCTGATTGTAGAAGTACTGTTTGAAGCTGGGCATGGTGGATCATACCTGTAATCGTAGCACTTTGAGAGGCCAAGGCAGGTGGATCACTTGAGCTCAGAAGTTTGAGACCAGCCTGGGTAACATAGTGAAAATCTGTCTCTCTAAAAAAACAAAAATACAAAAATTAGCCAGACATGGTGATGCGTACCTGTAATCCCAGCTACTTGGGAGGCTGAGGTTGGAGAATCGCTTGAGCTAGGGGAGGTCGAGGCTGCAGTGAGCTGTGATGGTGCCATTGCACTCAAGCCTGGGTGATATTTGAGAGTTTGCCTCCCACCCCCCCAAAAAAGGTACTATTTGTTTATTTTGGAAAATTTATAACAATTTCACCACTCAGATAAATTTTAAAAATGTTATTTTATTTCTGCCATTTATATATTTTTTATTTATATATAATATATATTTTATATATTATATATTTATATAAATTATATATAATATATAATTATAACCATATGTAAATTATATATAATTATATAATATATAATATATAAATTATATCTATTTTATTTATATATTTGTATAAATATATAATTTATAAACAGGTATAATTTGTATATTATATGTTATATAATTAGATATAATTTTTATGTATAAATAAATACATATATTTTTATTTATTTTGAGATGGAGTCCTGCCCTGTCACCTAGGTTGGAGTGTAGTGGTGCAACCTTGGCTTACTGCAGCCTCTGCCTCCTGGGTTCAAGCAATTCTTCTGCCTCAGCCCCCTGAGTAGCTGGGACTGCAGGCATGCACCATCACACCCGGCTAATTTGTGTATTTTTAGTAGAGACATGGTTTTACCATGTTGGCCAGACTGGTCTCAAACTCCTGACCTCAGGTTATCCGCCCGCCTCGGCCAACCAAAGTGCTGGGATTACAGGCTTGAGCCACTGCCCTGGGCCATCTGCCTATCACATTTTTAATACAATCTTATATTACAGTCGTGTTTTGCTTAAACAGGATATGTTCTTAATGACACAGAGATTTGTGTCGTTAGGTGATTTTTTAGTTATGAGAACATAATAGAGTATACTTATACAAACCTTGATGGTATAGCCTATTATACAACTATGGTATATGATAGAGCGTATTGCTCCTATGCTACAAACCTCTGTAGCATGTTACTGTACTGAACATTGTACAGTAGGCAGTTGTAACACAATGGTAAGCATTTGTGTATCTAAACAGATCTGAACATAGAAAATGTATGGTAAAAACGCAGTATTATAATCTTAAGGGACTACTGTTGTATATGTAGTCAGTCATTGACTAAAATGTCACTATGTGACAGGTGTCTTTAACCCCAAATTGAATCCTATTGTATGTACAGTTTTCCTTCATTTTTCACTTCCCTTTTTTTCTTTTTTTTTTAAATAAGAGCATTTCCCTAGATCATTAAATTGTTCTTTCAAACCTGATTCCTGAAGACTGTATAACTGTTTTTTTTGAGTGGGTTGAATTTGATGGGTTACAGCTAGGAAATTTGGGTTTATGCTTCAATCAGGATTTGTCTGATTTTTTTTTTTCTTTTCAGCCTCATGGGTAGATCTCATTACTTTCAGTTTACTTTTAGCTGTAAGAATGGTGTCATTTTCAGAAATTAGAGTACTGCCTAATCTAAACCAAAAACATCCGATTTGCTCTTCTTTTCTTTCCATCTAGCTCCATCCTGACTGAAGATTTAATGACCTACAGTGGGAAAGGGGGACTCGCCTTACTGCCTCAACTTGCTCTTTCATTCCTCCTTCCATACTCACTTTGCTGTTTCTGGGTCTTCAAAACAGGGAGTGGAGACACATTTGAGGAAGAAGAGCAGATTTTTTTTTTTTTTTTTAAATTTAGTGTTCTTCGTAGTTCTTTGCTTGATGTTCTTTATAGTTCTCTCTTGCTTTCATTAGCTGGTCATTACACCCTTGGGTTCTTTGTAAAGCCTCCTGAGGGCAGCTTCCTTGCTGCATCTGTGATGAGATGCATCTGTGATGAGAATTCTACTCTCTATCTGACCTCTTGGGAATCCCCTGGCTCCTGTTACCTCTTTACTCTCCTCATATACCCATAGCCTCTTACAGCAAATGTACCTTTGCCCCTGTAGTCAACTTTCCTTAGCAAAATTCCAGTGAAATGGCATATTCTCAGGCCATTCTCATTTTGTCCACTTGGGCAATGAGAAGTATCACATATCTGTGACTCGTAAACAGCAAAAGTGCAGCTCGCTTATTGAGTTACTGCCCTCTCATTTTTTTTTTTTTTTACTTTCTGTCTTCAGACTTTTCCAGGTGAGAAGCAGATACCATTTCTCTGTGTTTATATATACATCTGGACTCCAGAGGACACATCAGATTTTCCCAGAACTCTCTCACCTGGCCTCTCCAGGTGGACACTGTGAGATGGGCCTGTCTTCTATGAGATAGACATACTGAGATGGGATGTGCTTGAGTTCTGCAGAATGGAGATGCCAGAATTCTCTTCTTTTAGGTCTTCAATTTCTGAAAGTAAAATCTTAGGCCACCCTCTCATTTTTCTTGACACAGGAGAGATGTTCTACTTCCTTATACTTTGGAGAGGAAGAGAGAAAACAATGTTCTCTATAACTTGGAATTTCTTCAAAATATCCCCACCATGAATCTTTAGCCTTATCTTATATAGGCTCAAGATGAATGAGAAAGGGCTTATGGTTGGAGGGCTAGTTTGGCTACCTTTTGGTAAATCATGTGAGACTGTGTCTAGCAACTTTCCTTGAGACTTTTCATTGAAATTATGAGGCAGTAAGAAAAATCCTTTCCCTATCTTGATGTAAATGCGAGTATTTTGTATATACTAATAGTTCAAATGATTTCGTAGTAAACATTACTGGTCAATGTGGTTCCTTTACATAGGAGCTTCAGTCAACCCTCAAGGGAGTAGCAAAAAGGAACTGTTTACACTACAGAAATGGAAATTATAGGACCCAGGGCTGAGCCTTGCATCTTACAGTAACTAGATAAGTTAACTTTAGGCAAATCACGTGCTTTCTCTTGGCATCATTTTTAAAATGAGAGAGTTAGACCAAAGGATCTCCTCCAAGATTCCTTGTGTCTCTAAAGTTTATGAATCTGTTTCCAAGGCATTTCTACTGTTAGAATTACACCCTCTAGGAACTTGTCAACAGAGTACTCCTGTAAGTGGAGCTTTCAGAATACAGCCAATACTAAACCATACTCTTCCTTGTCATGCCATTTCATGCCATTCATTCATTTCTTCAACATTTATTCATTCACTTAACAAATACTATTTTTACTTGTATGAATCCAGCCATTGGCCCAAATTCACATGCAAGTTAGATACTGTGCCTTTTCCGCTTAAGAGGAAACCAAACCAAACAAACAAAACCACTGTTTGAGAAACTGTAATTGAGCAAATAGCAAATATTAATAAAATAACAAATGTAGATTCTAAGGCAGTTCCTGGCATATAGTAGATACTTAGCAAATGTTAATTCCTCCCTGAAACAAAGGGCAATTAAACCAATGGAACCTATTCTGGGGGCTGCACTAATTGTATCACATAAATGCTACATTTTTTGGTAATTTGTGAGTATTATTATAACACAATCATATAACATCATCATTTGTCATAGTCATTTAGCAACTTTCTCTTATTGCAAAACCAGACCTTCCTTTAACTTATTAATGGTGAATTCTCACTGATGCTACTATAGAAGCTTGAGTGGTCACCACTTATAGAGGAACATTCTGAATTAAATGTCTTCCGCTCTTGATTTCTGTTGAGTCTATAGTTTTCTAGTACTTCCCAAACACTCTGATGTTTATGTGCTGAGGTAAAGTATCATAATCAGATATTAGGAACAACAGATAATGAACTCACAGAAAATTCTAGGAAGTCCTATATTGTTTTCATATATCAGTTACCCAAGTAACAGGAAAGGTGTTTGCATTTTTGGAGAGGATTCAACAATGTTTGCTATGTTTTCATCACTTAACATATTACTTCATGTATGTGGGTAATTCCTACTGAATTACTAACTGGGCAGGTCTCAAAACTGTTACTAATCATTTCTGTCCAGATATAGATTAGACCTTACAAGACCAATGTTTTCTGGATGTTTTTCTGTCTATAGCTAGTGTTTGCTCTCTTTTTTTTTTTTTTTTTTTTTTTGAGTCAGGGTCTTATTTTGTCACCCAGGCTAGAATGCAGTGGTGCAGTCTCAGCTCACTGCAACTTCTGCCTCTTAGGCTCAAGGGATCCTCCTGCCTTAGCACCATGAATAGCTGAGACTAGAGGCATGCACTACCATGCTTGGCTAATGTTTGTATTTTTTGTAGAGATGGAGTTTCGCCATGTTTCCTAGGCTGATCTCCAACTCCTGAGCTCAAGAGGTCCACCTGCCTCAGCCTCCCAAAGTGCTGGGATTTCAGGCATGAGCCACTGCACCCAGCCAATTCTTTGCTTATTTAAATGACAGAATTAGACATTGCCCAGAAATTGGACCAAATTGGATTCCCACTAGTAAAATTTAAGTGGTAGAGCTTCTTGTCATACTGTCATACTTGTCATACTGTCTTTTATATTAATAATGTATATATTTTCCATTCCCTTTGTCACTGCCCTAGTTCAGGTTTTAAATTATTCAATGCCTGACCGAGTGTAACAGTGTCATAATGATGTAGACCAGTAAGGTGTGAGCATTCCGTGGAACAAATCTTCTTTCCAGGGTGATCTGACCACAAATTAAGTGTTATTGGCATTGCTTTGTTGGTTGTATAGCCTGTCTGGAACTCAATAGGTAATAAGATGAAGGAAGCCATATCTTTTCCTTGTATGCTACATTTGCTAAGTGATACGAAGAAGGCTCACATAACTGTTCCTTTACTGGTTAAAAAGTAGCCGGCTAATACATTTTCATAACATAATATAACAATATAAATTATATTATATTTATATAATTTAATATATATATATTTCATAACATAATATAACATAATATAACAATATAAATAGAGGAAAATTTGGTGAAATCTAAAAGCTATATTTGTCAGTATGATTGATATTGGAAAATATAATCATGACTGAACAAAATTGTATCCACTTGAGAATTTTCTGTTCTCTTCACGTGATTCTGGCATTATTGTTGTATTCATACTTAATATTTTTCAAGGTTCTTTGCTGCCCCAATTTAGTAGTGCCATATTTTTCTATCATTCTCTCTCATAACACTGTGTCTTCTGATACATTTTTAAAATTTCCTTTTTTTTTAATGTACCCCTTGTTGTAGCCAAATCCTGTTGCTTCTTTCTCGTTAATGTCTTATATACTGCACTTTTCTTCTGGTCCCACTCCTAGCCATTCACACACATGGCCTTCATGCTAGTTCTGGTGTTTACTATTTAATTATTGAGTTAATGCTATAGTCTGTTAATGAATGGTAGTAATAGCTAACATTTATATGGCTCCTTGTAGATTAGAGAGTGAATTCTCAAGGTTTGTTTTTTTAATTTTTTTTAAGATGGATCTCACTCTGTCACCCAGGCTGGAGTGCAGTGGTGCCATCTTGGCTCACTGCAACCTCTGCCTCCCGGGTTCAAGTGATTCTCCTGCCTCAGCCTCCTAAGTAACTGGGATTACAGGCACCCGCCACCACACCTGGCTAATTTTTGTATTTTTAGTAGAGAAGGGGTTTCACCATGTTGGCCAGGCTGGGCTTGAACTCCTGACCTCAGGTGATGTGCCCTTCTTGGCCTCCCAAAGTGTTGGGGTTACAGGCGTGAACCACCACGTCCAGCTGTCAAGTTTTTTTATTTGAGCATTATAATCAGCTTATTGTTATTCCCAGTTTAAAGATGACAAACTAGAGACTTTGAGAGTATCAGAGAATATTAATTAAAAGAGCAATGACTGGAACCAGGTCTTTTGACTTCCCATCACATACTCTTTCTATTATGTCCTTCTGCCATTTCTTACATCTATAATTCTCTATTTCATTGCTATCATATCATTTTTTCCTAAAGTATCACTTTCAACACATCTCTACTGATCTTTTTGTCTTCTTGCCCCTGCATATTGCTACTCTTTGAAGTTAGATTTATCATTACCCCAGAGTTTAGGATGGAGCCTGTTCTTATGGGCTATCCTGAGCTCCAGTAGCTTAGAAGGTCGACATTGTCTTGCCTTTAGGCATAACCTTTTTTTCCTTTCTGAATGAATTAAAACTTTATTATTGGCTCTTCAGTAGCTTGATTCCAGGAACTGAATTTTGGCCATGCCTTATATCACTATTCCAATAATTTGTCCTCTGGCTTGTTGCTCTCTGTACCTTAGTTACCAGCTTTGTTTACTGGTTAGTTCATCATTAAGCTTTCCCTTGAACTAATATCAACAACCAAATAACACTTGTACCTGAAAGAAGTGGCCCAAGGATGTGATGCCTATATTTAGCGGAAGAGCTTTCTAAGCAGAGGGAATTCAAATACAATAGCCCTGGAATGGGAAATTCCCCAACATGTTTCAGAAATAGAAGGCAGGCCAACATTGTTGGAATAGAAAGTAGGTGGGTTGAGAGAAAGGTGGAAGGAGTTAAAGTCAAGTCAAAGAGGTAACACAACAAAATGTGAAGCTGAGATGTGAAGCTTGAAGTATCTCCTGCAAATTCGGAGGGACACTAATAAAGTGTCTTTTCTAATGACCTGCCAGGTTACAGAAGCAGAAGATGAGGTCATGGAAAGCTTCTCAGACATAAGGGAACTAAAATCATTTATGTTTTAAAGAAACATTCTCTACCAGACTTTTAAAAAATTTCCATCCTGCCTTTGAATTTAACTATAGGAACAAAACAAAACAAAAAACTGACTTTAAGGAAAGGCCAGGAACTCAGTTCTGTTGAACAGCCTTCCTAAGAAAGATTTGCAAGCAGTATTTCTCAGGTACGTTTAGACTAACTTCATTAGGGTTGTCCACAGTGACCTCTAACAGTTACTTGCACTGTTTTGATGGTGTTTTCCCATTTCTAGTCTGATTTTGCTTGGCTTTTTTTTTTTCCTCTAATAAACCCATTCCATTAAAAAAACCCCCAAAAAACAAAACACTTGTAATCACAGAATGTTTAGCACAGACCCTTGTATATAGTAAGTAATCTTCATCATTTTATTAATATCTAGATCCCCAATATTCAGAACAGTGACTAATTCATGAGTCCTTCAATAAACATTTGTTGATTGACGCTCTAAATTTTCGTTATAAATCAAAGTAAATCTTTGTGATTGGTTCTCTGATACCGGCTGACATTATTTTCCTGAGGCCGACTGTATATCTGCTTAGACTTCACTGCCTGCTGCTTAACCTCGTATTCCTAATGTTCTCTACCTACTGCTAGTGTTATGCGCAGACCGTTTATTCCCCGAAGAAGACCACCAGAGTCCAGAGTCAAAGCTAAGCAGCAAGGATCTTTATTACAGGTTCGAACCTGGAACTCTCCCTCGCTCGTGAAACGAGACGGGCAGGAGAGCTCCCCCACTGAGCTCCGAGCAGTGTTATATAGTCTAAGAAAAGTGGGCATAGAATTATTATACAAATCAGATATATGATTGGCTAGTGTTTGAACAAGGCGATTTGGCTAACTATGATTGGTTCCCGCCATTTCTGATATTTTGGTTCAAACTTTGAGGCGGGAGAGCAGGTTTATGGCAGCAAGAGTTTATCTTACTTAAACACATCTTGTGACCTTGCCTCAGAACTTACAAAATCTCTGGTATGTGCAAAACAAAAACTCTGGTACGTGCAGAAAACCAGGTACTCACAGAACTTACGAAATCTCTGGTATGTGCAAAGATTAGAGAGCAGAACAAGGGTGTAGCGGGTGGGGGGCGGGTACACATCTATCTTTGTGTCCTTTCATTTCCCCCTTCTCATAAGTAACTGGATGTCTAATCTTGGATTTCCAGAGTCTTATAATATAGCCTCACTTTCTGTGTGCAGGAGAGGCTGGTGATGGCTACGGAGGACTATTAGTTGGATGGTATCAAACCTTTCTCTGACAAATTGTAAAATTTTATTTACCACACAGGGGCCTATAGTGAATAGAAGTAGTAAAGACATTAGGGGGCCTAAAAGGGGTGCCAGAAGGGAAAACATTGAAGAGCTCCACCAATTGTTAGTGGCTGTAGTGAATTGTTGCTTTTTCATTTCTAAGCTTAGTTCGTGTAGGCGTTGGACTCTTTCCTCAACTAACCCTGACTCATTTATATAGAAACAGCATTTTTCTTTGAGGAACATACAGGTACCTCCTTTCTCAGCCATGAGTAAGTCTAAGGCTCTGCGGTTTTGAAGGGTGACCTGTGCTAGGGAGGTGAGCTGCCGCTGAAGGGAGGCTAGGGAATAGGCGGAGTCTTCCATAGCAACAGAGAACTGTTGTAACAGCTTGTCGTTTTCTATTATGGAGTGTTGTAGGGCCCCTCCTGCTAACCTCGCTGCGACGACAGAGGTGGTTAAGGATATTCCGGCAATTAGTGGTAGAAAAACTGCTCGTCTATGTCGCGCAGTTTCAGTTGGGGCAGTCCCTGCCCAGCCTATGAACTCTGCCGGGGTCAGCAGGGTCAGTCAGGGAACTAGTGTAACAGGGATGCACAACTGTCCGTCAGAGATGCTTTTGGACAGAGTTTTTAACAGAGTCATATTATACCAGAAGAATACACCAGGGGGAGCACGTATGGGGCTATTAGGGTATGTAGCCGTCTGGTTGCAGAGGCTGCTACTAAATGCTGAATAACAGTAGGGGTATTTCTCTTGGTATGGGTCACGGTACAGGGCTACATCAGGTATTGCAACTGTTGATGAATTAGAATCTGGCATATAGTTTGTGGGTGGGGAGGAAAGGGGAACAGCGGTTAATGGTGGTCTTCCTAAGGTTGCACACATAAAGCAAGAGGACAGGTCGCCTAAACCGGTGAGGTTGGCGAATGCTAGCCCTTCTTGTAATAGGGTTAGCCAGGAGAAGGGCTGCAAGTCTTGTGATAGCTTGGTTTCCTGTCTGTGGATTTGTGTATTGATTAAGGGTCAAATCTGGACTAGACTCCGCCACAAGTACAGGTGGCTACTAGGCCAGCTACTACTGGCATCGTAGTAGACTGCCCCATGTTGGGGCGATGTCCACCGGGAGTGCCCTGGATCTGTTATTATCCAAGTGAATATGTTGGGAGTCCCTGTTGGGTAGCGAGTCCTGAGGAGGTTAGACTTTCTCGGGTATTCGTCTTATACCCTGGCTGAGCGCATTTTACAATAGTGGTATGGGCAACCTGCATTCTGGTGCCACCAATAATTCTTACAATTATATTCAGTCTGATCATATTCAAAACAAATCATGGGTATCCCCGGTTGGGCAATTTGGAAATTAGTGAAATTGAGGTAAATTGGAGTATTGCACCCGGAGGGGGGGCAGTCTGCACTAGCTAGCAGTTTAACCGCTTGGGGGGTTTCCCCGGGGTGAGTTTTGTTCTCATAGAGCCAGAACCTCCAGACATAGGGATTAGACGGCGCAGCAGTTAGGCGAGTCAGATGTATAAGGCATAAAAGCATAGGCAAGCTAGACATGGTTACGGCTATGTGGGTGATGGCGCAGGGTTAGCTTTAAGGGATTGTTCTTAGCTTTGTCTACAGTCCATGTAACCGGTGCTCCAGACGGCTCGAGAAGGTCGGATGTTGGGTCCACTGGTTTGACGTGTGTGTAGTGGATCCACGAAGCGATGCCTTCTACTTTGAGAGCGGTGGGAGTAGTCAGGAGTACTTGCAGTGGTCCTTTCCACCTGGGTTGAAGAGTTTCTTGCCGGTGGCGCTTGACTAGGACCCAGTCTCCCGGCTGGAACGGATGAGGCGTCGGCGGAGGTCCTGCCTCGTATAGTTCTCGTAGTCTGGGCCAAATTTCCTGGTGAATTTTCTGTAAGGCTTGTAAGGAGAACAGGAGCTCAGAGACATTTTCAGTTTCAGGTTTGAGTAAGTCATCTTTTAGACTGGGGACCAGGGGTGGGGGTCTGCCATACATGATTTCATATGGTGTGAGGCCCAGTCTGTAAGGGGTATTTCGGGCCTGGAATAGAGCGTAGGGGAGAAGTACTACCCAATTAGTGCCAGTCTCCATGGTCAATTTAGTTAAGGTCTCCTTCAGAGTCCGATTCATCCTTTCTACCTGTCCTGAGCTTTGGGGCCTATAAGCACAATGTAATTTCCAATTTGCCCCCAGAATGGAAGGCAAATCCTGACTTACCTTAGCAACGAAGGCTGGTCCATTGTCTGACCTTATTTGGATGGGAAAGCCATACCTGGGGAGGATTTCTTCCAAAATTTTCTTTGCTACAACCTGAGCAGTTTCTCTCTTAGTTGGGAACGCTTCTGTCCATCCTGAAAAAGTATCTCAGTCTCTGACGTTACAGCCGCTCCTGCATACCGCTGGCCTTGGTGGACGTAGCTGCTGCCATCAGTGAACCAGGTGAGTTCTGTGTCGGGGAGCGGACGATCTTGCAGGTCCTCCCGCACCTCATGCACCTGAGCCAGTATCTCAGTGCACTCATGGAACGGGGCATCCAAGTCTGGATTTGGCAGCAGTGAAGCAGGGTTTAAAGAGGTTGGGGGCAGAAAAGTTATTCTGAGGGGGTTTAACAGCAGTCTTTGATAGTGGGTGAGCCGGGCGTTACTCATCCATCGGTCCGGCGGCTGCCGGAGGATGCCTTCAATGGCATGCGGGGTTATAACACGCAACTCTTGCCCTATGATAAGTTTATCAGCGTCTCGGACCATTAGGGCGGTCGCTGCGATTATCCGCAGGCAGGGTGGCCAGCCAGCAGCCACTGAATCTAATTTTTTTTGACAAATAGGCAACTGGCCTCTGCCAGGGGCCTAGGTACTGTGTTAACACGGCTTTTGCAACACCCTTACTTTCATCTACGTATAAGTGGAAGGGCTTGGAGACATCAGGGAGCCCCAGCGCGGGGGCTGATAACAAGGCAGTTTTGATTTGTTGAAAGGCCAGCTCAGCCTCTTCCGTCCAATTGAAGGGCTGCCGTTCCTTTGTTGCCTGGTATAGGGGCTTGGCTAACTCAGCAAATCCGGGTATCCATAACCTACAGAACCCTGCTGACCCCAGGAATTCTCTCACTTGCCGTGTCGACTGGGGTCTAGGGATGCGTAGGACTGTTTCTTTTTGGGCTTTGGTTAGCCAGCGTTGCCCCCTTTTTAATAGGTACCCCAGATAAGTTACCTCCGACTTGCAGATCTGAGCCTTTGTTGCTGAGGCTCGGTAGCCTAGCTCCCCCAGAGTCTTCAAGAGGTCCTCAGTCCCTTGAACACAAGTTTCCGGGGATCTGGCTGCTATTAAGAGATCATCAACATATTGCAAAAGAGTTATTTCAGGGTGTTGCCGCCGGTACTCACCCAGATCTTCATGAAGGGCTTCATCGAACAGGGTTGGCGAGTTCTTGAACCCTTGTGGCAGCCTGGTCCATGTTAGCTGACCGTTGATGCCCCTCTCAGGATCCGTCCATTGAAATGCAAAGAGTCCTTGACTTTTGGGAGCCAGAGGAAGGCTGAAGAAAGCATCTTTTAGATCAAGAACGGTATACCACTGTTTTTCGGGATGTAAAGCACTCAGAAGAGTGTATGGATTGGGCACAGTGGGATGTATGTCCATGACCTTTTTATTAACTTCTCTTAAATCCTGTACTGGCCTGTAGTCCGTACTGTTGGGTTTACGAACAGGTAACAGTGGAGTATTCCAGGATGAGTGGCAAGCCCGTAGGACTCCCTGGTCTAGGAGTCGGCGGATATGGGGCGTAATTCCTTCTTTTGCCTCCAGGGGCATAGGATATTGCCGAACCCGAACCGGGTCCGTCCCTGGCTTAACTTCCACAAATATGGCAGGTCGATGTTTAGCTAGCCCTAAGCCCCCAGTTTCTGCCCACGCTTCAGGGAAACGCTGGAGCTAAGAGTCAATTTCCTGATCGGGGGGCTTTTGCTCTTGATGGAGTCTGTACTCATCTTCTAAGGTGACAGTCAGGATAGATATTGGCCTGTTTTGGGATTATCGGAGAACCGAGCATTTTGGGACTTCCAATTGTATAAATCACTAGTGGAAAAAGGCCAATACATGAGACGGGAGAGCCCGGTATCATCGAGCGATCCTATTACTCTGAGAGGCAGGGCTACGGTGGAGTCAGGGAGTCAGGAAGCTTGGTCCCGCAGTACCCGGCCTCGCGTTCGGCTGGCCGGCCCCCCCGGGTTACTTTCGCTCTCGGCTGCTTCCGCTTCTCGGTTTCCCTCTACGGAAGCACCACCCTGGGGGACTGGGTCCTGCGGGATAAGGTGCGGATATGGTGGGGGAAGTGTGGGTTCTAACGTTAGGGGGTCCTGGCTGTCTGGCAGCACAGGGGCCGAGGGAGCAGAGGGAGTCCTTTGTCTTGTAGGTCGCATTACTAGGACCTTGCAAGGCTCAAGGATGAATGGAGTTATCCAGGGCGGTGGGTCTTCCACAAGATTTTGCCACACTAGAATATAAGGAATTTGATCAGGATGTCCTGACTGCCCTGGCAGGAAAATCTTAGTTTTTACCTTAGTAATAATAGAGAGACAGAAAGTTCCTTCAGAGGGCCACCCTACGCCGAAAGAGGGCCACTCCGAACGGCAGAAAGTAACTAGCTTTCCCTTCTTTAGTTCTATGCTTAAGTTACGCCCCCGAGCCTTCACATCCTTAAAATTGGTAACAAGGAGTGAGAGCGGCGTGCTCTGGTTGTTGCCTATCTTTGGACTGCTCCTACAAAGAGAAGGAGGGACAAAAATGAGTGTGAAGCAGAGGGGAGTATCCGACAGGTCCGGTCCTGGAAGGGGAAGAAAAGGTTTTATGTTTCGTTTTGGACTTACACTTAACACTTAACAATAACGGACAGACAGTGAGAAACGAGCCTTCGCGAGCGCGTGTTGGACTTCCGACCTGAGTCAGACGGGGCAACCAAGGATGGAGGCCCCCAGATGGGCACTGGGGGACGTCTCCCACCAGTCCCGAGTGGCTGTCTTTTAGCGCGTCCGCCAAGACCTTGCCACTTATAAAACAGACCAATACAGATTACAGATTACGGATTTCGCGAAATTTCAGGGAGACAGACAGAGACAAAGACAGAGACAGTGACAAAGCCGGCTTACCTACAGATTAAGATCCATTGACTTGGGGGTCTGGTGGGCTTGGGGGAAATCCCAGACGAGCCCCCATTTGTTATGCCCAGACCGTTTATTCCCCGAAGAAGACCACCAGAGTCCAGAGTCAAAGCTAAGCAGCAAGGATCTTTATTACAGGTTCGAACCTGGAACTCTCCCTTGCTCGTGAAACGAGACGGGCAGGAGAGCTCCCCCACTGAGCTCCGAGCAGTGTTATATAGTCTAAGAAAAGTGGGCATAGAGTTATTATACAAATCAGATATATGATTGGCTAGTGTTTGAACAAGGCGATTTGGCTAACTATGATTGGTTCCCGCCATTTCTGATATTTTGGTTCAAACTTTGAGGCGGGAGAGCAGGTTTATGGCAGCAAGAGTTTATCTTACTTAAACACATCTTGTGACCTTGCCTCAGAACTTACAAAATCTCTGGTATGTGCAAAACAAAATCTCTGGTACGTGCAGAAAACCAGGTACTCACAGAACTTACGAAATCTCTGGTATGTGCAAAGATTAGAGAGCAGAACAAGGGTGTAGCGGGTGGGGGGCGGGTACACATCTATCTTTGTGTCCTTTCACTAGACCTACTTGTTTTTACTAGCCTGAATGCATGGATTTCTTTCCATAGTTATGGTGCTTCTGAGACTCTCTAATCGTCAACATATCTATTTGATCTTTAGGTCTTACGTTTAACTGGATGAGATGTTTACCAAGACTGTGTAGAATTCTTTAAGAGTCATTTAAAGCTTTAAATTCTTTCTTAAAGATGATTTTCAGACTATGTTTGTAGTACATGGTTGTCAGTCAAATATCAGCTAGATCTTTTGATAATAAAGTATTATAGACAGTAATGTAATAGTCATTAATGGTTTCATAGTGAGCATTTTTGGTCTGCTTTCTGCACAGCTGCCCTTTTGTCATTGAATAAGTTGTGGGGGAGGAGACAGTAAAAAGGACAATTGGGTAAAACATAATCTTTATATGACCATTCCTGATAACAGCAAGAATAATTATGCCTAATTCATTGAATGAAACATCTTAAGTATATAGAATGATTTTGAATATTTCTGCTAATATATAAAGGAAAAGAAAGAATCAAGTCAGATTTCCAAGCTTTTAAACTAGAGTACATCTGAACCGTTTGTGAAACCGAAACACATGTTTATGCCCATTTTGTGGGTGTAGGTGCAAAACTTTCATTAGCATCAACAGGTAAATTTTTTAAAATGGTATTTTGTTGATCTTATCTGTCAGGATTGTAGACCTCAGATATTACATTTTTTTATGGGAAAACAACTTTATGAGATAACTATTTACACTTTAATATAGCTTTAATTCCATGTTACATACGATGGTCTTCTTATTATGGCAAAAAACGAGGAGGTTACCTGAATACATTTTTATTTTGTTTTTATTTTTAGAGATAAGTTCTTGTTCTGTCACCCTGGCTGGAGTACAGTGGCACAATCATAGTGCACTGCAGCCTCCAACTGCTGGGTTCAAGCAATCTTCCTCTGCTGGGTTATAAGGATTAGTCACTGTGCCTGGCCCTGAGTACATTTTTGTACTCTATGATATGTGTATCATTTTTTAGTTCTTATTTCACAGTTTTGAAGTAATTTGAATTAGTGAATCCTTGTAGAACTTCAAAATTATTATCTGTCAGAATTAATTTTGTACTTTTAGAATAAAGAAGTGAGGTATGACAGTAGGCATCTATCTGACACACTTTCTTGTTGTCCCCGAGGAACCTCTTTTAAGTATTTCACCTGGTCAAGGAACTCAAAGGATTAGGTGTTGATGTTTTGTTTAAGTGGAATAGCATTCAATAGGTAGGGGCAGGAGGGAAGAATTGACCAATTGTTTCCAAAATGGGTGTAAGAACCTAGGCGTGCAATATTAGCTACTAATTTATCTGTTTAAACTGGAAACAAAGATTTTTAGATACTACAGAGTCAAGATAACAAAATTTTAGTTATTCTTAATGGCACCTTCTCAAGTGCTGTATTCTTTTTTTAATAAAGAAGAAGTTCAGTTAGGTAATTAAAATTAAGTAGATGTTTGACCTGAAAAAATAGATGAGGCATTTCTAAAAGATTTGCTATATTAATGGTTTCAAAACAAAAAAGAAATACACTAAAACAGGTGCTTTCAAATTCAAATTTCAAAATCACTGGGATAGGCCCTCCAGAATGATTGAAGGCTGAATTCATATTTGTTTTAAATGAGATTTTTAAAAATTTCATAAATACATGAGAGTTTTTTGGTTCTTTGGTAAACTGTATAACATTTATTAAAATCTAGAATAGTTTTAGTGCAGCATTTTAGAGCAAAATTAAGTATCATATCTTTGAGGGCTTGACGTGGGACTTAGGTAGTTCAGAAGTAGGTATTTGTAAAGAGTTACTGCTCTAATTATGGAGATGCATTAGTTATAATAGATATATTGTTAATTAATTTTTTTTCTATTTTTTTGAGACAGGGTCTGGCTCTCTCACCCAGACTGGAGTGCAGTGGCACAACCTTAACTCACTGAAACCTCCATTTACTAGGTTCAAGCAATCCTCCCACCTCAGCCTTCTGAGTAGCTGGGACTATAGACACATGCCACCATGCCCGGCTAATTTTTGTATTTTTGTAGAGACAGGGTTTCACCATGTTGCCCAGGCTTGTCTTGAACTCCTGAGCTGAAGAGATCTGCCCACCTTAGCCTTCCAAAGTGCTGAGATGAAAGGCACGAGCCACCACACCTGGGCGCTAATTACTTTTCAACAGATCCTTTCATCCACTTGATGGTAGAGTAGGCATAAACAACTGTTCCGTTTGTTATTCATCATGGGTCATTCTTAGTGACTAGTCAAACGTTTAAATATCTTTTACATCAGAATGTCTAGAAAACAGGCAGGAGAAACATAAACCTTGATTTTTATGGTCTTGTTGCTATGTGGTTGCATTTTACAAGTGTCTACTAAAATACCATTAATCATTGTACTTATTGAGAATATACATTTTTTTTTCCTTAAATTTATTATGTGCTCTTTGGATGTTAAAAATGTAGCCCCAGGCAGGGCACTGGAGCTCACACCCTGGTGTAATCTCAGCACTTTGGGAAGCCAAGGTGGGTGGATCACCTGAGGTCAGGAGTTCAAGACCAGCATGGCCAATATGGTAAAAAACCCCGTCTCTACGAACAAAAATTAGCTGGGTGAAGTGGTGTGCACCTATAGTCCCAGCTACTCAGGAGGCTGAGGCGGGAGAATCACTTGAACCCAGGAGGGGAGGTTGCAGTGAGCTGAGATCATGGCACTGCACTCCAGCCTGGGTGACAGAAGGAGAGTCTTTAAAAAAAAAAAAAAAAAATTAGCAGCAGGCCAGGTACAGTGGCTCATACCTGTAATCCCAGCATTTTGGGAAACTGAAGACGGAGGATCACTTGAGGCCAGGAGTTCAAGATCAGTCTGGGCAACATAGCAAAACCTCATCTCTAAAAATAAAAATAAAATACATGGAAATTAGTTGGTTGTGGTGGTGCATGCCTGTAGTCCCAGGTTCTTGGGAGGCTGAGGCAGGAAGGCCACTTGAGCCCAGGAGATTGATGCTGCAGAGAGCCATGATCACGTCACTGCACTCTAACTGGAGTGACAAAGGAAGACCCTGTCTCTAAAAGAATAAAAAATAAATGTATACGTGTTTTTTTTTGTTTTTTGTTTTTTGTTTTTTTTTTTTTTTTTTTTGTGAGACGGAGTCTCACTCTGTCACCCAGGCTGGAGTGCAGTGGCGCAATCTCGGCTCACTGCAAGCTCCACTTACTGGGTTCATGCCATTCTCCTGCCTCAGCCTCCCTAGTAGCTGGGATTACAGGCACCCACCACCATGCCCGGCTAATTTTTTTGTATTTTTTTAATAGAGACGGGGTTTCACAGTGTTAGCCAGGATGGTCTTGATCTCCTGACCTCATGATCCACCCACCTCAGCCTCCCAAAGTGCTGGAATTACAGGTGTGAGCCACCATGCCTGGCCATGTGTTATATTTTTAAATCAATTTGAATGGTATTTATTAAATTGCTTACAATATGCAATATATTGTGGTGGATTAAAGAGAATCACTATAAGGCATAACATTTCAAACTTAAGTATGTATTCCAGTCACCTGTGTTTCTTGTTAAAATGCAGATTTTAATTTATTAGGTCTGGGGTGGGGTCTGAGACCCACCATTTCTAACAAACTCCTTGGCTGATGCTCCTGTTTCTGGTCTATGCGTATCAAGGCTATAAGTTGTAGATTATATCATTAAACAGTTGGCATTCTTATTAAAGAATTAGTGTTTACCCACATAAAATATTTAAATAAGACTTCAGGATAAGAGGTGGTTAGAGCTAAAAGAGGCGTGGACAATATCTAGTTTAAAAGTTGAGGGGAAGCTGAGATCATTATGGACAAAAAGCAATTAGGGACTGCTTTATGGCAAAGGCAAGGTTTAAGTTAGGCCTTGAAGAGAGGCAGGAATTGGTGGAAAGGCAAAAGAAAAAACTTTACAGAGAAGGCGAGCAGTGGTAAAGACCAAGATGAATCTGAATGAGGGTGGTGACATTTTAGGACAGGGAGAATCATTCTCTCTCTTTCCCTCCCTCCCTCCATTCCTCCAGGATATGAGAACTTTGCAGGGGAGAATTTTGCAGGGGACGAGGAAGAGAGAGAGCGAGCTGTCTTATTTTCCAGTATATAGAAGTTTTTTTGTCTTTTTAAAAAAAATTTATTATTATTATTTAGATGTTTCTATTGTTTATTTATAGTTCAATTCCTCTGTGGTCATAAAAAAAACTTGGTATGATTTCAGTTCTCTGAATTTGTAAGACTTGCTTTATGGCTCAGCATATGGTCTGTTTCAGTAAATGTTACTTGTGTGCTTGAAGAGAATGTGTGTTCTACAGTGGTTGTGTGTAGTGTCTTATAAAAGTCAAATAGGTCAAGATAGTTAATAGTATTGCTTAAATCTTTCATATTGCTTCTAATTTTTTTGGGTCTGCTTTATTAGTTACTGAGAGTAGTGAGTTAACGTTATGCAACTATGATAATGGACTTACCAGTTTCTTATTTTGTTCTGTCAAATTTCGCTTTTTAGATTTGATATTATTAGGTGGAGATAAACTCAGTTTCATTATATTTTCTTTTTTTGTTGATCCTTGTACTAGTTTCCTACTGTTGTTATAACAAGTTACCACAAACTTAGTGACTTAACACAAATTTATCTTATAGTTCTGGAGGTCAGAAGTTCAAAATTGGTTTTACTGGGCTAAAACTAAGGTTCTCCAAGGGCTCTAGGGGAGAATTCCTTCCCTTTCCTTTTCTAACTTCTAGTGCTGCAATTCTTGCATTCCTTAGCTCATGGCCCTTCTTGTATCTTGAAAGTCAGCAGAGGGTGAGCGGAGTGTGGTGGCTCATGCCTGTAATCCCAGCACTTTGGGAGGATGAGGCAGGCAGATCACCTGAGGTCAGGAGTTCGAGACCAGCCTGGCCAACATGGTGAAACCCTGTCTCTATAAAAATACAAAAATTAGCCGGGCATGATGGTGGGTGCCTGTAATCCCAGCTGCTTGGGAAGTTGAGGTGGGAGAGTCACTTGAACCTGGGAGGCGGAGGTTGCAGGGAGCCAAGATCGCCATTGTACTCCAGCCTGGGAGACAGAGTGAGACTCTGTCTAAAAAAAAAAAGCCAGCAGAGTACCTTCTTCAATTTTTCTCTATTTCCAGCTTCACATTGCCTTTTCTTTTATAAGGACTCTTGTGATTAGATCAGGCCTACAGAGATAATGCAGGATAAGCTGTCCATCTCAAGATCCCTAATGTAGTCATATCTGCAAAGTCACCTTTGTCATATAAATTAACATATTCACAGGCTCCAGGTATCAGGGCATGGCTATTTTGGGGCTGGGATAAGATGATAGACATTATTCTATCACAATTCTGTTATTATGAAATATTCCTCTCTATCTTTGGTAATATTTAATACTTCTTCTTCTTATTTATTTATTTATTTATTTATTTATTTATTTATTTATTTATTTTGAGGCAGAGTCTCTCTCTGTTGCCCAGGCTGGAGTGCAGTGGTGTGATCTCGGCTCACTGAAATCTCTGCCTCCCAGGTTCAAGTGATTCTCCTGCTTCAGCCTCCTGAGTAACTGGGAATACAGGCACATGCCACCACACCCGGCAATTTTTTTGTGTGTATTTAGAAGAGACAGGGTTTCACCATGTTAGTCAGGCTGGTCTCAAACTCCTGACCTCATGATCTGCCCGCTTCAGCCTCCCAAAGTGCTGGGATTACAGGCATGAGGCACTGCGCCTGGCTAATATTTAATACTTCTTAGCATAAACTCTTCTTTTTCTTTCTTTTGTTCTTTTATTCTTTCTTTCATTTTTTTTTCTTTTTTCTGAGACATGGTCTCGCTTCATCACTCAAGCTGGAGTTCAGTGGTGCAGTCACGGCTCATTGCAGCCTCAGTCTTGCAGGCTCAAGCAATCCTCTCACTTCAGCCTCCTGGGTAGCTATTTTTTTCTGTTTTTTTTTTTTTTTTTTTTTTTGTAGAGACAAAGTCTCACTATATTGCCTAGGCTGGTCTTGAACTCCTGGGCTCAAGCGATCCTCCTGACTCAGCCTCCCAAGGTGCTGGGATTACAGATGTGAGCCACCACACCTGGCTCTTTCTTATTTGCTTAGGGTTCGTTGTGGCTCTGTCTTATTTGCTTAGGGTTCATTGAGATTCTTACATCTCTAAGCTCGTCTTTTGTTAGTTTTGGAAAATTATTGGCCATTATACTTTCAAATACTGCTTTTGGACTAGGTGTGGTGATTCATGCCTGTAATCCCAGCACTTTCAGAGGCCAAGGCAGGAGGATTGCTTGAGACCAGGAGTTAGAGACCAGCCTGGGCAACATAGGGAGACCCTTAAGACGACGACAACAACAAAAAAAGATTAGCTGGGCATGGTGGCATGCACCTGTGGTCCCAGCTACTCAATAGGCTGAGGCGGGAGGATCACTTGAGCCCAGAAGGTTGAGGCTGCAGTGAGCCATGATCATGCTACTGTGTACATGATCATGCCTGAGTGACAGAGTGGGACCCTGTCTCAAAACAAAAACAAAAACAAAAGCAAAAACCCAAAAACAAACAAAAGCCCCCACAACTGTTGCTTCTGCCACATTCTCTTGTTCTGGGACTCTGATTATACATGTGTTGTGTGTTGAGAGCATCCCACTTCTCCTTTATGCTCTGTTCTCTTCTTCTTCTTTCTCTCTGCGCTTCAGATTGGATATTTTCTATTGATCTGTTTTTGAGCTAACCAAACACATCTTCTTTGTCCAGCCTGCTATTAAACCTATTCAATGAGTTCCTGATTTCAGATACTTTATTTTTTTAGTTTGAGAATATGCATTTAACTATAGATTCAAATTTTCTCTTGAAATTCTGTATCTTTTTATCCGGGGTTCCTCAATCCTGGAACCAGGTGCACAGCAGGAAATGAGCAACGGTTGAGCCAGCATTGCCCCCTGAGTTCTGCCTCCTGTCAGATCAGTAGTGGCATTAAATTATCATAGGAGTATGAACTTTATTGCAAACTACACATGTGAGGGATCTAGGTTGCGTGCTCCTTGAGAATCTAATGCCTGATGATCTGAGGTGGAACAGTTTTATTCCAAAACCATAATCCCTCTCCACCGCGCCCCCCCAACCATCCCTGGAAAAATTGTCTTTCACGAAACCAGTCCTTGGTGCCAGAAGGTCGGGGACTGCTGTTTTAATAAATTTTTTATGTTTTTTTCTTCTCCATTCTTTAATGTATTTGTAAGTTTTTTTTAAATCTTCATTAGCTAACTACAGCATGTTGATCATCCGAAGATTGTTTTCCATTATCAGTTTTTTTCTCTTGATTATTTGTCATGCTTTCCTTTCTCTATTCATATGCCTTGATGCTACTGATTTTATGCTAATAATATGCAAAAGGCCAATTTTGAGAGAGATTTTTGTTTTTTTTGTTTGTTTGTTTTGGAATGGGCATGGGTTAAGAGAGTTTAAGAGTCATTGTGAATAGGAACATAAAGATAGCACCTTGTTGGTTGTGAAGACATTGAGTAGGGGAATATTTGTTAAAATGATAATGGGGTTTTCTCTAGGACTTTCTGAGAGATTGAGTAAGCTGTATGATCTCGAGCAAGTTACCTAACCTCTAGAAGCTTTGGTTTTATCTTCTGTAAGATGAGATAATTATAGTATTTATCTCACAGAGTTACTGGAAGGAATAAATTAATATTTCTGGCAGCATAGTAAGGGTTTGATATATTACTTATTGATTATTGAGAATAGACTATTGGATTTGGTTATATGATAAGTCGTTAATCTCTTTGACAGTGGGTTTTCAGGGATGGGTAGAGACAAAGGCCTGAGTAAAGGAGGTACAGGAGAGAATGAGGAATTCAAAACAGCAAGAATAGGCCATTGTTTTGAGATTGTCAAAAAGGGTATTAGAGAAATCTGGTAGCCAGAGGGAGACATGAGGTTCAAGGATAAGTTTGAAACATTGTAATAAATGTAATTACAATAAACTTTACAGTAATTCTGTATAGTAGTACTATTTTGACCCCCACTGTAAAAATGAGAAATCTCTGGCATAAAGAGAGGAATACAATTCTAAAATGTTTGTGTGCTGAGAATGATCTACTGGGAAGGGAAGAATTGACAATGTAGGAACTGGAAAGAATAATTCTAGGAGCAAAATTTCAAATAAGTGGGAAATTATGGAATGTAGTCCACAAGTGGAGAGAGGGACCTTTAACAGGAGCAGGGAGTGTGCATTCATTTAACAATATTGAAAGCAGAGTATATGAGTAGATTTGGGAGAGGGAAGATGAAGTTTTATTCTGATAGTTTGTATTTGCTCACTGAAGTAAGAAACAAGGGAATGAGCTAAGCATGAGTGTGTAGGTATTGTAGAAGAGGCAGTGAATTAGTTATTTTGGAGAGTGGGTTGATTTGAGATTATGAATGAGTCCTTTGATAGTGCTGAGGGCCCATTTGAGTTTGTGGTCATACACGTAAAGTGGAGATTGTGGAGGTAGGAGAGAAAAGGGAGGCAGGAAGCTTGATATCCTTGAGAAAGAACAAAAGATGAATTAATATGGTGAAGCCAAGAAAGGAAGAAAACAGTTCTTTCCCTTGAAAAGCTTAAAGTATACCTGCCAAGTTAAATGATACACAGGGAAAAGGATACATAAGTATGCAAATGATAAATGCCAAATGACCTAGAACACAGGCTTTGTCCCTTCAGAGGAGGGATTGAACGTTTTGGGTGACATGGAGGACTTTAGTGGGAGGTAAGCATTGATTGGACATTAAAGTATCTGCAGACACCAAAAGAATAATCATTTAGCAACTCCCTGGTTCCAATACTGTGCTTTCTTTTATTTAGAGTCTTTGAATTTCCTATCCATTGATTCTGCTTCTTGTGGCATTGGGTGGATAGAGACACTGATGTGTCCCTTTCTGTTGAAGATAATTCAACAGAAACATTGAAGATAATACAATGTTATCCACAAAGGAGGTATAATCACACTGTAATGACCTTGAGATGTTTTCACTTTTACATAATATATCAAATATATTGCTTGAAAATTTGTTAAAACTTAAAAGTGTTATTTTGTGTTTGTTTGGCTTTTTTGGAGGAAGTGGGGTGCTGTTAGATAATAGAGTAATACTTTTTTTTTTTTTTTTTTTTTTTCAGGCTCTGTTCTGTTACTTCAAATTTTGGTTGAAATTTACGGATGTGTTTTGAATGTTCTAAGCTTTATTTGACTTGAACTTGAAGGGTGGCAAGGAAGGAAATCTGCAAAGACATGCTTTACATATGAGCTAAAAGGGAAATTTTCTTCTACACAAAATAAAATGTTAGTCACACATATAATGATGGGTTTGTAACTGTCCTGTTACTATTTTGTACACTACTGAGTGACTTTATTATTTTTCTTATTGCATATTTTTTTTTTCTTACAGCCTAGTTAAGAACGACCAACTTCGTGTTTTTAGTCATTTTAGTGAACAGGCAGTCTTCTGTTTCAAACAGAGAAATGTCTGTTAGTAAGAAACTTGCAACAATAATGTAGGGCTTTTTTTAGCGGTTTGTTTTGGAACTTTACGTACACTTTTTAAAAGCAGCTGCAAGGAAAAGTGTGTGTAGTTTTTTGTTTCTTAAATGTTAATGTAAGAAAAAGTGTGTGTAGGTTTTTGTTTCTTAAATGTTAATGTAAGGGGTATTTAAAGAACTATATGAAGCTTTTTAACAGTGCTTTGACTTTTACTAAATATTTTCTGCACTGTAGTTTTACTGTAAGATGGCAACAATTTTACGTAAGACCCTAAATTTGTTTTACATAAACAAAATTTTTCTTACAAATACTTTTTTTAATGTTGCAATTATTTTGGCAAATGTACATTTTTGAGAAATAAGTTGCATTTATTTTTCTAGTTAATCTCTTACTTTAAAAATAGCATTTAATATTAAATTTAAAAAATAAATTATCTCTTTTCTTTTTTTTAATGGAGTTTTGCTCTTGTCACCCAGGCTGGAGTGTAATGGCACAGTCTTGGCTGACTGCTACCTCTGCCTCCCAGGTCCAAGCGATTCTCCTGCCTCAGCCTCCCAAGTAGCTGGGATTACAGGCGCCTGCCACCACGCCCAGCTAATTTTTGTATTTTTAGTAGAGACCGGATTTCACCATGTTGGCCAGGCTGTTCGCAATCTCCTGACCTCAGGTGATCCATCTGCCTCAGCCTCCTGAAGTGCTAGGATTACAGACCTGAGCCACAGTGCCTGGCCTTCAAATATATTTTTACCACATGAATAGCTTTAAATTCTCCGTTACACCCTTTAATGGTTATCTACTATATATTTTTTAGTTTGAAAAAAAAGCCTTAGGAAAATTTACTTTCCACAGACAGAATTTGTTTAACATTGTGCATTTGAAATTTGTATTAGTTCAGCAAGGAATATATACTATTTAGAATAATATTGATACTGCTGAAATAGTATGAAGGTATCACTAATTTTATATTTAATTTGCCAGGACAAAGAACTCTTAAAATTCCATTATTTTCTTGATATAGTATGTATATAAAATTCTGTTTTGGAACATGTTAGGAGTCTCATTTACTATTGACTTGTAGAAAGCATATTTGCATTGATTATGATTATGTGTTTTTACATTGCTACCTATATAATGAAACAGGATGGTAGTACTACATTGCAAGTAGATGGCATTTATGCTAAATAGTGTTATCTCAAGGGAAAGGAGGATTTTTATATTTAATGGCCCCAAATTCTTACTGTATATTTCTCAACTGCTTGTGGATGTGTTTTTTAGTTATGAAAAAGAGTAACAACTCAGATTATCTTAAGCACTATTTACAGTAGTGAAATGAATACCCTAAATATGTTACCCTTTCTTATTAAAAAATATTTTTAGAGGAGCTAGAAAATGCAGTAATTATTCCACATTACTTTTATTTCTAATCAAGTTACCATTATTTTCTCGTCTTATTTGTTAATAAGGTCAGTTGGAAAAGGTAGTCTTTCACCATATGTCAGTGGCTCCTACATTTTAGTGTGTCTGAGAATCTCCTGGACCTAGGCATGGCGACGCACGCCTCTTACCTCAGCTACTTGAGAGGCTGAGTCAGGACCATCGCTTGAGTCTGGGAAGCAGTAGTGCACTTGGAAGTAGTAGAGTAGCATGATTGTGTCTGTGGATAGCCCCTGCACTCTAGCCTGGGCAACATAGTGAGACCTTGTCTATAAAATGAATGACTAAAAATAAAAAAGAATCTCCTGGGTGCTTGACAAATGTGTGGATTCCTAAACCCACTAGAAATTCAGAATTACCAGTCTATGTGATTAACAAGCTCCCAGGTGATTAAGATGCATTTGGTCCTCTGAGAAACTTTTGACAGGTACAGTTCATTAACATTAATTCAGTTCTCATTCATGTTAACTCAACATTAATTTCAACATTAACTTAATTTTCATGAAGTCTTCAAGGGGTAAGTCTTTGCTACTGAGCTGAGATTGTTTCACTTAAAAACTTACATGAAAGTATTCTAGCTATTTTAATAGCTTTGAAAGTTAAAATAATGAGTTCTCATGTTTTAGATTGTAATAACATATTTGTGTAGAGTTCTACAGTTTAATAGTCACTATTACATCTATTGCCATTTTATCTTCATAAAAAGCCTGTAAGGTAGGTAAAACAGGTATTATTACTTTCATTTCATGTACTGGGAAACAGGCTAATGAAAGTTAAGTAACCTGCCCTAGGTCATGTAGCTAATAAACAGCTGAGATTCACTAGAACATAAATCTTGACTCCTAGACCCATGCTTTTTCCATATCAAACCATATTAAGTTATCTAAAATTGAAGCATTGAAAAAGCATGTGCGTACGTTTAAATATGTATGTGTATATGTATCACACTCACATGTATATACACATGTATCATCAGAAATGATTAAACTTTTTCTAATTAAAAACTTAGTATGCTGATTAGATGTTGGCAGTTTTACACAGTAAACATGCTTTGTCTTACAAACTGTAGACTGTGAGTTCCATAAGGGCATGTACCGTGTATTGTATATCTTGGTATTCTCATTGCCTAGCCTAGTGTTTTGCATAGAGCCCCCAGGTATTCAAGGGTTTGATGAATGAACAAATGGTTAAATGAATGACCTTTAGGTTTTTTTATTAAGGGGTGTTTAAAGGTTTTTGATGTGTATTTTTGTCTCGAAGTGGGAAAGGTTCATTACTGAGCTCTTGACTTTTAAGTGGGGATGACACATATTCTTGAATCATGAGTACATGTAGTGCCAGTTCTCACAAGCAGATGCCAAATACTGCTTCATGAACCAGCACAACAATCGTATGATAGTAGTAATTTCTTCTCTTGCAATGTGTTATGACATATTTTACAGTTTTTAGGTATTTACAGGTAATTTTTTTTTTTCAGTAAATATAATGCAAGGGTGTCTAGTGTTTGGCTTCCCTGGGTCACATTGGAAGAAGAAGAATTGTCTTGGGCCACACATAAAATACACTAACACTAATGATAGTTGATGAGCTAAAAAAAAATGCCAAAAAAATTAATAATATTTTAAGAAAGTTTATGAATTTGTGTTGGGCCACATGCAAAGGCATCCTGGGCCGCACGTGGCATATAGGCTGCAGGTTGGACAAGTTTGATATAATGTATGTTACTGGGTAAAATTAAATTCTAAGTAGAGGAGAAAGGGGCTCCTCTTATTTTATTATTTAAAAATTATTTATTTATTTGTATAGGTATGTATAATACAAGTGTCTTGCTATGTTTCCTAGGCTGGTCTCATACTCCTGTCCTCAAGCAATCCTCCCACCTCAGCCTCCTAAGTAGCTGGAATTACAGGCATAAGCCACCAAGCCTAGTGTACTACTTATTGTAGAAATACTTTAGAACCCTTTAGAGGACATCTAAAAAAATGTTTCTAAACCTAACAAACTTTTAAACTACCATTATGGCTTTCTCCTTGCCTTTCTTTCTAGAAATACATTGATCCAACTCCTGTTCTATCCAAGTTGTGATGGTGGTTCAGAAAGATTTTCACTATTCTGTTATCTGTTTAGAAGATATTCTTTTATGTAATATAAATTTTTTGGTGTCTCTTCCTAATTGTATAAAATTTCCTAAGAGGCACAATCACCCTTTTTATCTTAGAGCCAGATTATCCCTTTGCCAATTACCCAGAATGTCCAAATATGCAGTTTTGATAGGTCACTAGTTTTGTTTGATTTTGTTTTTATCAGTATATTTAATTTTTGTGTCTGGTAGGAGTAGGAAGAATGCATGAATGCAGTGTAATTTAGTCTATTTCTCTGCATACTTGCAACTTGTAACTACTTCAGTAAGGAATTATATTGAATCAGTGGTTCAAAAGAAGTTTTGGATAAGCTGTGGTTTTCATGTATTTCTACAGTTCTCCTTTTTAAAAAATATTACATATAGCTGTTAAGTGCATTCATTACCAATCCTGAAATCCCATTTCTAAAAGGCAAATGTCTAGCAAAATACTTTTTCTTGAAAAGATTGGAGAGGAATTTAAGAGGAGGCAACACTAAACACTTCTCATGAAGACATGCCTTCAGTAGATGTTCTGGGCACTGGTTTTGATTCAGTTTTTGGTGCTTAGCCAAGCATTCCTCCCATGCACTTTCAAGTTCTTTCTGGCCACACTGTGATTTTGCCTCAGTGAGTATCTGTAGAATCATGGGAATTTGGCCTTTACTGTTGTTGATAATATTTTATTGTGAACACCCTTTAATCTTTGGCATACTAAATTTCATCTAAAGCATCTTTCAGCCTAGAAATGTTTTTTGTTTTTTCCCCAAATATTGTCTTTTTAAAAGGTAAGAAAATTGGGTAAAGAATTTACTTTGAGAATTTTGTTTCCTTACTGCTCCATTTTCCCATTCATTATTTTTGTTGCTTTTGACCTGGAAACAATTTCTTTTTCCTGTATCCTTCTCTAATCTTTTAGCTCTTTTGAAAACTGAAGCTTTCTACTGTTACTATTCCTTATGAATGTCTGTTTTTCCTTGCTTACTATATACTCTCTAGCCTTTACCTCATTTCCTTTTGGTTCCTAGAGCACTTATGATTCTCTTTTGTGGCACTTATTTTATCTTGCATTTTTAAAGGAACATGTCTGTATTCTCTGAAATGCAGACTCTGTGAGGGTAAACTCTTAGCTTATTTACAGTTGTGTCTTATAAGTGTCAAGCATGGGGTTTTTCATTGAGTGGATACTCAATCAATATTTATTCTCTTGGATTAAATTAATCTTCCAGTTTGGCTTCCATGAGTATAATTATATAAAAATCACTTGTCTCCAGGAACCTGTGTAAAACCTGAGCAGAAGATGGTTTTTTCCTTTGGTATAATTGGTCATTTTCTGCTTTAGGTTTTTTTGTCCTGATTGCTAATGCATTATGAGAACGACACATCTTGGCAGTACATGTCTCTTTTGTGTTGGTTAGAAATAAGATAGTCACATTCTAGAACTGTAGCCTAAATCAGCCTTTCTCTATTTCTGGACCTAGTGATAGTTCTTAACTCTATCAGCACATTGCTGGAATTAGCAAGAAAGTAGCAGCAGTTAAAGACCCTTCCCTTTCTTTTAATGGCTGCATGGTATTCTATGGTGTATGTGTACCACATTTTCTTTATCATTAAGCTGGAAGCCGTTATCCTCAGCAAAGTAATGCAGGAACAGAAAACCAAACACCGTATGTTCTCACTCGTGAGAGTTGAATGACGAGAACAGATGGATGCATGGAGGGGAACAACACACACTGGGGCCTGTCGGGGGTTGGGGTGAGGGGAGGGAGAGCATCAGGAAGAATAGCTAATGAATGCTGGGCTAAATACTTAGGTGATGGGTTGATCTGTGCAGCAAACCACCACGGCACATGTTTACCTTGTAATAATCCAGCACATCCTGCACATGTACCCTGGAACTTAAAAGTTGAAGGAAAAAAAGAAACTCTCCCTTTCTGGTATTTAAAAGATCTTGGACTCTCAGCTCTCCTTCCCATCACCTAAAGTAGAGGCTGAGCATTAATAACTTTCAGCCATAAGTAAATAAAATTGTAAACAGTGGAAAATAGCTTTAAAGCCTTGGGACTAGGATTTTCACTAAAACCAGGAAGAACTTTTTGTGTAGCATTCTCTCGGCTTTATTTCTGTATTAATGTTTTCATGTATTAGCAAAGAGCTTTGTGTCAATGTTATACACATGAGGTACAAGTGGTAAATAGAATAAATATATAAATGATAAATGATGACAATTTATCCCCCTTCTTTCCCTTTAATTTCAGTAAGATGTAAAATAAAGTGATTGGGGTGGAGTCACATAAATACATATTTTAATTCCTTCAACTTCTAGTAAATAAATGCTTTCTGCCTCTGGTTTTCGGAAGTGTGAAATCCATGTTTTCAGCAGGGCCAGTTATCAGCAGAGAGGATCAGAATTTAAGTGAGTGAGAGGCCCAATCAGGTGGAAGATGCCTGGGGGCCTATCAGACACAGGGGCAAGTATGCCTGGCCTCAGCTGTAGCTTGCCAGTTAACCTGCTGAGCAGCTTTGGGTTTTATTTGTTACTTGGGGAGAGAAGATGTGAATAACCAAAGTAAGACCTCATGCATACAGAGTGCCTCATATGTCTCATGTTTATATAATGTATTATGAATGTTAAATGCATCAGATGCCTCATTATATTTACAACTTCATGAATATTAGGTGCTTTTTGCATATGTAGTGCCTCATCAATGTAGATTTCTCTTGGTCCTTCCATTCTGTCTCTATGTAGGGATAGATACTAGACTAATTAACTACAAATGTCCTAAGGTATCCCTGGGGAATTGGTTCCAGCCCCACCCCTTTGCCCCCTGTGGGTACCTAAATCTGTGGATGCTCAAGTCCCTTACATAAAATGGCATAATATTTGCATATATACTCACACATCCTCACATGTACTTTAAATCATCTCTAGGTTACTTATAATACAAATTACAATATAAATGCTATGTAAATAATTGTTATACTGTATTTTCTTTTGATGGAATCCTGCTGTAATCTTGGCTAAGTATAGCCTCGACATCCTTGATTCAAGTGATGCTCCAGCCTTAGCCTCCACAGTAACTGGGACTACAGGTGCATGCCACCATGTCCACTTTGTATTTTTTTGTAGAGATATGGTTTCTATATGTCGCCTAGGCTGGTCTTGAACTCTTGTGCTCAAGTGATTCTCCTGTCTCAGCCTTCCAAATAATGGGGAGTACAGGCATGAGTTACCACTCTCAGACATTATACTGTATTTTTAAAATTTGTATTTTTATTGTTTTTTTTATTGTGTTATTTTAAATTTTTTTTAGTTTTGATCCTTGGTTGGTTGAATCTGCAGATGTGGAACCTGGGGATATAGAGGGTTGACTGAATTTCCCTTTATACTCAATTCATCTTATGAATTCTGCCTGTCTCACAAGCTAGTTATTTACTAATTACTTTTCTATGCTAACACATCTTAAAAGCATTACCTAGGTCTTGTAAACTATATGCTTATTCATCTTCTATAGCAGAATTACATATTTTCAAAACCAAATTTACATTATAGGGCCTTTGAAGTTGTGGTTCCCTCTCTTTCTGTAACCCTCTTACTCCAGGGATTATTTCTGTCATCCTCTCACTTGGGCTCTTCAAGTACCTTCTATTAATCTCCTTTTTGATCTTCCAGCCTAAAACAATTCTCCTGCCTCAGCCTCCTGAGTAGCTGGGACTACAGGCACATGCCACTATGCCTGTTTAATTTTTAAAATTTTTAGTAGAGAAGAGATCTTGCTGTGTTGCCCAGGCTGGTCTCAAACTCCTGAGCTCAAGTGATCCTCTTGCCTGAGCCTCCCAAAGTGCTGGGATTACAGGCATGAACCACCATACCCAGCCTGTTTTTTGTGTGTTTATATCTTTGTGCATGAGTTCATGTAAAAGAACTTCCTCATGAACTATCTATCATTCAGTACTAAAGATGGCCACTTGAAACCAAGATTCAATGACCTTTTTCCCTATGATGGTTTTTAAAATGTAGAGTGTAAATTTCCTAGAACACTCAAGTTCATATTTACCGTAGTGTATACAACATTGTTGTACCATACATAATAAGAATGTGTCAATTACTTTGAGTTTGCAGACAGAATTACAGTTAGAACAATCATTTTTAGATGTCAGTTTTACTTGTGGTTATAGAAGAGCCCCTGGGGATACAATTTAAAAGTCTGGCTAAGAATATTGTGTCATATTTGTGTGGGTGCCTGTGGTTGAGGCAAAACTTTGTAAGTCATACTCAAAATCTGAGGAATTTGTTTCTTACTTATCTACCATTGTGTTAAGTCTGTAAGCTCTGCATTCAGCTATTTATATGTTTTTGAATAGTGCCTGTCATTAGATTATTTTTGCCACCACTCAAGTTGCTATGGCCATGTGCGAAGACTCTTTGTAGGCCAGTGGATCCAAATGTTAGTGTTATTATTTGGGGGAATTGGTGAAGATGTCGATCCCAGGGCCCTACTGCTCCAACAGTCTGTTTGGCTTCCTTCAGTGAGGCTCAGAAACATGAATTCCACTCATTCAGCAAATGCTTGAGTACCTACAGTATATGCCAGGAACTGTTCTGGGTCATAGGAATATATCAGTACTACTGTCTTGTAGACTTGGGAGTCACTGCTGGGAAAAGGGCAATCACATATTAAATAAGTTAATTACATAATATATTAGAAGGTGATAAGTACTGTGGAAAAAAATAGAGTTGATTAAGGTGAATCAGCAGTATGGGGGTTGGTTTCGGTGGGGGCTAAGAATGAAGGTGGAAGTGGGAGTGTAGTTTTACCTAGCTCTCAGCATTATTCTGATATGTGTTTCACTATATTTTGAAAAACACTGCTATAGACATTATAATTTAAAATGATAATTTAGTATGATTTCCCATCAATTGTGGTTCTTGAAGTAAAAAAAAAAGTATTGAACACAAACATTATGCTATGCATTATAAAGAACCAAAACAAGTATTTTAGCAGTTTTGTTGGGGTATAATTTATAGACCGTAAAATTCACCCAATGCAAGTATATAGTTCAGTAATTAAGTACATTGATGCAGTTGTGTGACCATCATCACAATCCAGTTTTAAAACACTTCTTAAGAAGTTCTGTTGTATTTACTAATAGTCCGTCTCAGGCAACTACGGATCCTGTTTTCTATCTATGTAATTTTGCCTTTTCTAGAAACTTTTTAAATAAATAAAATCATACACTATTTAGTCTTTTGAGTGTGGTGTGTTTCACTTAGCATCATGTTTTTGAGGTTTATTCATGCTGTTGCATATGTCAGTAGTTCATTCCTTTTTATTGCAGAGCAGTATTGGATTGTATGGTTATACTGTACTTTATTCATTCACCAATTGATAAATATTTGCATTATGCCTAGTTTTTGGCTATTTTTGAATAATGCTGCAAATATTTACGTATTTCTCTGTCCACGCAAAGACATTACATATGTCTTCCCCAGTTTTGGGAACTTGGGCAAATTACTTCGTCTCTCCTGGCTTGACTTTTCTTCTCTATAAAATGAGGGAGTTATAGTAAGTATTCTTTCAGGGCCCCTCAATTTCTATTATATAATAATTTAGTGCACAAGTATATATGTGTGTACCCATATAATTACTCTGTTTCTTAACTATTTTAATTCATTATTTGAGGAAAACAGTACGCTTCCTGCTTAGGGATGTAAAAATACAATGTTTCGTTTAGTAAGATCAATTGTTGAATTGTTCATTGATTTACTTCCACATTTATTAAGTTTTGACTGTTGCTTTGTGCTGAAGATAAAAGATGGAAATCCTTGGGGACGTTAGGGATCTCATGGTGTAACCTAACCCAGATTTGACTGCTCACTGCTTAAAAACCAAACACAAGAGGTGAGGGTTGGGAAAAAAAGCAGGTTTTAATCAGAGAGCCAGCAAACCAAAAAACATTTAAGTACAATTTTACATTTTAAAATTTACCATAGGGTTTTTAAAGGGCAACTTGGTATGGGATATATGTGGGTGTGGTATAGAGTGGGGGGGTCTCTGTGCCTTGTTCTGATAGCTATCTTAGGTAATCACTGGTCCGGAGGTCAGGTTGGCCTTATGTTGACTTTGTCCCGATGGTGGTGGACTAATTGTTCGTGACTCCTCCTAAGCGGGAGGATTCCACAGGGGTCCTGTGCCTGGTTTGTTTCAAGATTAGCCTCTAGAATTTTTTAAGAGCGTAATTAGATAAGCATGTATTGCTGGAGTGGGGTGTTTAGAGAGGGAAGGAATGAAGAGGTGAGGCAGAGGGAGGGAAGAAAAAGAAAGTGGGTGATTTTTCTTTCTTTCTTTTTTTTTTTTGAGATGGAGCCTCGCCCTTGTCACCCAGGCTGGAGTGGTGCCATCTTGGCTCACTGCAACCTCCACCTCCTGGGTTCAAGCGATTCTCCTGTCTCAGCCTCCCGAGTAGCTGGGTCTACAGGCGCCCGCAACCATGCCTGGCTAATTTTTATATTTTTAGTAGAGATGGGATTTCCCCATGTTGCCAGGCTGGTCTCCAACTCCTGACCTCAGGTGACTCGCCCGCCTTGGCCTCCCAAAGTGCTGGGATTACAGGCGTCAGCCACTGTGCCCGGCTGAAAGTGGGGGATTTTTATAACTGAGGACATAGGTTATGATCTTATAACAGAAAATACACAGCTAGACAGATTAATGAAAATGCTATGGAAACATGGCGGTATGGAAACGTGGTAGAAGAAGTCTTAACCTTAGGAGATCAGAATTAGCCTCCTAACGGAAGTAATGCTGTGAAGGAGTGGGTGGGTGGGATGAGCAGGATAAGGATGGGCATTTCAGGCAGAGGATAGAACAGTTCTAGAGCAATGGAAAGAGAAAGAGCCTGAAGTGTTTGAGGGCTAAAATGAATCAACCTAGCTTTAAAAATAATGGGGAGCTACTAAGAGATTTAAATAGAAAAATTAGAATTTTTACTAAATTTGATGTTTTTAAAAGGTTACTCTAGCAGGTTTATGGAAAACAGTTTAAAATATATGTATGGTAGTGGACAGGGAAATGGGCTGAGCGGAGGTAGCGAGAACAGTGAGAAGACTGTTGCTATTGTCCGGGTGAGATATGGCTTTGAATTGAGCTAATAGTTGGGATGGAGAAGATGGTTTGAGAGATTTTACACAGACACAATGAGATCTTCACAATGGATTAGATGTGAGATAGGTAAGAGAGAAGGCTAGGAAGATTGGCATTTCTCATTAATGGAGCTAGGGATTGGTGTGGGAAGAGCAGAGATATGTGAAGACAGTTTAGTTGTCCTTCGATATATATGGGGGTTTCAGGAACTCCCCCACATCTCTTCTTTAGAAAAGAGATTGGGATGGAAATGAAGATTTCAGAGCTGTAACTATATATAAGGTCACTGTGAGAATCAAAGGCAATGACATCTGAAATTGCCGTGCCTATATTACATAATCACCTGACAAAAAGTGGTAGATCTGGGTTTTCTGACTCCAGTGCGGAAGCTCTTCTACTCAGTGAAATATATTCTTGTGACATTATCATGGAGGGGATATAAGCAGTCCCTGGGGTTGTATTCCAATATCTTTAAGATCTTTTCAAGTCTTGAGATTGGAACTAATGTAAACTATGTAAATCAGTGGCTGGTACATAGCATGTGCTATATCAGTGTTTGTGATTATTCTATAAATCTACAGCAAAATTAACAAAAATGCAAGCCAATGTTTTATTTATGTCTAATTAGTTATAAATAAGTTTGCCGAAAGCAGTAAGAAGATTGCTTGGATAGAGCCACTTGCAGTTTCTTTAAAGATTTGGTTAATGAAAATGAAGTTTAAATTAGGTGAAATTCAACGGGTTTTCTGCTTCAAAACGGTAAATAGACAAAAGACTGCAGCATTTGATGTGAAGATGACCTATGTATTGCATACTCTGCAAAACTTGCAGAAGAATTGGCTTAGAAAAAGTGCTGCCTGGCTGCTGCAGAGCTTTGATTAGCATCTGAATAGAGGAATGAAAAAGAGATGAAACCAAGCATTCAAAATGAGGAGGACTAATGGATTTCCTGCAGATTGGTTTAGTAGTACAGATACTTGAGTTCTGGAATATGCCTGACCTGGTCTGGCTGACTACAACACTCAATCCAAGCTGCAATGCTTGTATTGCTATGTTGAGCTCAGTGTTATAAAAGTTAAAAACCTACCTACTTCTATTTATATTTCCTTGTTCTTCATCATAAAATTGGATGGTTTATTGTGAGGGTTAAATGACAGTACATGAAATTACGTGAAAACCCAATTGTGGCTGTGGGGAAGGGAGACGAATTTGTAAACCCTGGAGTGAGGTTCTGCCTACCTGAGGCTGCTGCTGCTGTGCGGAGACCCCCGGGTGAAGCCACCGTCATCATGTCTGACCAGGAGGCAAAACCTTCAACTGAGGACTTGGGGGATAAGAAGGAAGGTGAATATATTAAACTCAAAGTCATTGGACAGGATAGCAGTGAGATTCACTTCCAAGTGAAAATGACAACACATCTCAAGAAACTCAAAGAATCATACTGTCAAAGACAGGGCGTTCCAATGAATTCACTCAGGTTTCTCTTTGAGGGTCAGAGAATTGCTGATAATCATACTCCAAAAGAACTGGGAATGGAGGAAGAAGATGTGATTGAAGTATATCAGGAACAAACGAGGGGTCATTCAACAGTTTACATATTCTTTTTATTTTTTTTTTCTTTTCCCTTAATCCTTTTTATTTTTAAAAATAGTTCTTTTGTAATGTGGTGTTCAAAACAGAATTGAAAACTGGCACCCCATCTCTTTGAAACATCTGGTAATTTGAATTCTAGTGCTCATTGTTCATTATTGTTTGTTTTCATTGTGCTGATTTTTGGTGATCAAGCCTCAGTCCCCTTCATATTACCCTCTCCTTTTTAAAAATTACGTGTGCACAGAGAGGCCACCTTTTTCAAGACATTGCATTTTCAGGCTTGTGGTGATAAATAAGATCAACCAATGCAAGTATTCATAATGACTTTCCAATTGGCCCTGATGTTCTAGCATGTGATTGCTTCAGTCCTGTTTTACCATGTTCTAGCATGTGATTGCTTCACTCCTGTCACTCCTTCACTCCTGTCACTACTGTGACTTTCAGTGGGAGATGGAAGTTTTTCAGAGAACTGAACTGTGGAAAAATGACCTTTCCTTAACTTGAAGCTACTTTTAAAATTTGAGGGTCTGGACCAAAAGAAGAGGAATATCAGGTTGAAGTCAAGATGACAGATAAGGTGAGAGTAATGACTAACTCCAAAGATGGCTTCACTGAAGAAAAGTCATTTTAAGATTTTTAAAAAATCTTGTCAGAAGATCCCAGAAAAGTTCTAATTTTCATTAGCAACTAATAAAGCTATACATGCAGAAATGAATACAACAGAACACTGCTCTTTTTGATTTTATTTGTACTTTTTGGCCTGGGATATGGGTTTTAAATGGACATTGTCTGTACCAACTTCATTAAAATGAACAGTATTTGTAAAAGTCGTACTAATACTTATTTTATTTTAATTGTATAGAAATGAAAATATGTAAAATAAGATTTTCTTGCATAAATACTGGAAATTGCACATGGTACAAATTTTTTCTTCATTACTGTACAGTGATGATGTTAATGACTTTGAAGCACTGAAAGTTACTGAAGTGCTTTCTGAATCAAGGATTTAATTAAGGCCACAATACCTTTTTAATACTCAGTGTTCTGTTTTTTAAAAAACTTGATATTCGTGTATGGTGCATATATATGATACAGTTACCTAATCATGTTGAATAAATGGACATGCAAAATAAAAAAAAAGAAAAGAAAACCCAATTGTGATTTTCATGTTATTTCATGTAATGTTATTACCCTCAGTGCCAGGCACATTGTAAATGTCCAACCTGTGTTAGTTCCCTTTCTCCTCACTCCACTGCAAGCAAAGACATAGTTAAAAATTTATTCTTTTTCTCTTAATACTTTTGGAAAAACATTAAAAAATTGCCTCAGTTAGTTTAATATTGCCTATCTTAGGCTGGGTTTCCTAGAAAACAGCGCCTAGAAGCTTATGCTCTACCAAGTGGGGAAATAACAGTGTAAGAGAAGTGAGAGAAAAATGAAGCAAGGTGAGAAGACGGAATGACAAATACAAGGTGACACATAATGGAGTTGTGAACACAGCCAAGTCACCAGGGGTGTCTCTGGATAACCCATATGGAAACATTCATTTAGGATTAGTCCACTGGAGGGACGAAAGGGAAATAATTTATCTGTGCCTTCTTCCTATCTCTTGTCTTCCATTGGTTAGCATTTGCCTCCTGCCCTGCTGGGTTCTGCTACTCATTCCAGAAGCTACTGGGAAGCCAGATCCTGCAACCCCATGGAGCAGCCCTTCATTTGTGTCTAGAAATGGTGGGAAGTGCAAGGGTTTTTGTGAGTCTAGTCAAACCAGGTCTGATGCCATACTACTGCAGATCTTGTACAGTGCCAGGAGCTCAGCCCTCTCTCCAGGCGAGGCTGAGACAGCTGACAAGGTTAGGAGGTGATGCAGGTGGGGCTGAAGGATCTACAGAAGACCAAAAACTGGGTTCCTTACACAGCAATTTCCTTAGAATGCCATTTATTTCAGAAATGTTTTCTTTTAAAATATTGGTCCTTGTTTTATGTAAACATCTAGTATGGCTCATTTATAGTATATATTTTCCCACAATCTGAATTTTATTTTATTGTCTTTTTATTTTATTTTATGTATTTCTTTTCTTTTCTTTTTATTTTATTGTCTTTTTCTTTTAAAGAGACAATAGATTTTTTTACTTGTCTTTTTCTTTTAAAATTTCTTTTAAAATGTTGATCCTTGTTTCATGCAAACATCTAGTATGGCTCATTTATAGTACATATTTTCCCACAATCTGAATTTTATTTTATTGTCTTACCAGTGACAGCCAGTGTAACACATGGTGCTGAATTCTCTCAGCCTTTGAACATATGAGTGCACAGTGCTGCAAATACTCTCAGCCAACAAGAGCACCAACTACCTCCTTGTCCTGAACTGAAGAAGTTTATCTAACTTGCTTGCACTTCACTTTGGCCTTTCCATTTATTTCACTGCCATTTATTTCACTTTCTGGCAAGCATAAGTGGTTGACAAAAGGTATGCAAGGGCTGGATTTGCCACAAAGAAACAAAGGAATGACCACTGGATTATAAATGAAAATGTTCTTGTGAAAGTTCCTTCTAGGAAATGCTGAGCAAACAGAGTAATCTCCCTTATGTGCAGCAAAAATCACCACACACATCATTGCAGCCTGAGAGGACTGCCTGGTAGTTATACAAACAAGGGTTGGGAGAATGATGGTTGAGGCATGCTGTGGCTGCAGGCAGCATGAAGAGCCAGATATATATTTATATCACAATCTTCTTGTCACTCTTTCTTTCATTCTTCATGTCACACTCTTTTTGTCACTCATTCATGAAAAGCCAGGCAGCACTTTTTCTAAGCTCTGTTAATTAGCTCTAACTAATGATGCTCCCTCTTCGCTGGAAATATCCTTTTAATCCCCAGGTCCTGCTGATTTTTCCTTCCACATTTACTGTGTCTTATCCCCTGACTTGTGCTTTTGTGATTATTTCCATCTTTATCAATCTCTTCTTTTAAAAAATTGCAGTTTACGGCTGGGCGCAGTGGCTCACGCCTGTAATCCCAGCACTTTGGGAGGCTAAGGTGGGTAGATCACGAGGTCAGAAGTTCAAGACCAACCTGGCCAAACTAAAATTGCAAAAAATTAGCCGGGCGTAATGGCAGGTAATCCCAACTACTCAGGAGGCTGGGGCGGAAAATTGCTTGAACCAGGAGGCAGAGGTTGCAGTGAGCCGAGATTTTGTCACTGCACTCCAGCCTGGGTGATAGAGCAAGACTCCATCTCAAAGAAAAAAAAATGCAGTTTTTAGCATTTGATTTGACTTTTACTTCATACACTATTGTAGATTTAATATATGTGATTACATATACATAGGTGTGATAGACTTGTTTCTCCAAGTAGATTATAACTCTTTGGAACCAAATTCTTGTTTTTTATTTTTATTTTTTATATTTGAGGCAGAGTCTCCCTATGTTGCCCAGGTTGGTATCAAACTCCTGGGCTGAGGCGATTCTTCCATCTCGGCCTCCCAAAGTGCTGGGATTACAGCCGTGAGCCACCACACCCAGCTGTGAACCAAATGTCTTAAGGCTCCTCTGTATACACTACTAAATTTAGTGCAGGATGCATAGGAAGCACACTATAAAACCCATTTAGATAGATAGTATCATTTGTCAACTGAACTTTAGCTATCTGAACTCAGGAAGTGAAAATTTTTTTTTTAAATTGAATCCTTCAGTATCCAAACTTGCTATTTGCTACCTAAAAATTAAGAACCAAATAGATTTGGAATTTCTTGCATTTTGAGCTTGTTATTGAAACTCTGTCTAAGCCCAAGAACCAAATAGATTTGCACAGCATAGGATACTCTCCTTCCGTATTTATGTTGTGTTTCAGTGATGGAATCAGCATGTGTTACACTGAGACTCTAGCTATGGCTCCTTCTATCCTGACTTCAATAAAATAATTACACTCAATTATTTTAATTATAATTACTCAAGTAAAATAATCATACTATTACCACTATTGTGAAGGCTGTGGCTAGGCAGGAAGTGTGACCTAGAGAATACTCACAGGGTTTGGAATAAGACATGCATTGGCTTGAATTCTGGCTCTCTCTGGCACTTAATTGTCCATATTTTACTTTTGTCACATGTAAACTTATAAAATTAATACCTACTTCTTTGGATTATTGTACAGAGTAAAATAATGCATGTAAAATGACTGCCATATATGGTAGGCACTTGTTGAATGACATATATTCTTGTTTTTTTCCAACAGTGCTATTAATCATCTTTCAGTTCTGACAAATATATATATGTATTTCCTTCTTTTAGGCAATCAGTCAAGTAGTTTTTATTGAATATCTTTTGTAGGTTATACATTACAATGTATATATGACTCTATATATAATACTGTTTTTAATATAGTTTGGTATAACATAAATGAAGTTTATCCCACAATGTTGTGGTGGAGCAAAATTTAGATCTTAGGTTTTCATTGTTTTTAATTTTTTTTTCTTTTTGAATAAACTTTAGTCTCCTAAATAAAGACTACCTTCAAGGAAACAAAATCTAACATCCAGTAATTCTGTTTGTCTCTACTTTTCCTCATGAACTTGAATCATTCACCTCTTATTAGCATAAATTGAGTGCTATTGTCTTTTTAAACCAGAAGTTTCTCCTTCCATTAAAAATTCTTATTTAAATCATTCACTTCCATGAAAATATAATGGGAATGATCTGAATACTCATACTTTGTAAAGGTTTTACAGTGTGTGGATTGCACACGTGAGAAAAAACCTAGGTGTTTTGTTGTTGTTGTTGTTGCCATTTTGAATAGTTTCCGTAGTCTTCTCTCATTTTCCTAAGAACCTGCCATATGGGAAGCATAGTGCTATATATAGGAGGTTAGGTGTATGGGAGAAGAGATACAAAGATGAATCAAAGATGCAAGTAGTGTCCCTAAAACACAATTTGGTTGAAAGTGTGTGTGGGAGCAGACAAATGTACAGAATGATTGGAAGGTGTATAGTGTGTGGGGTAGTATAGGGAGAAGAGGAAGATGTGAACATCTCACATCCCACATTGCTTGACATCCCAGCAGATCTGGAGTAGAGGGATGGGCTGTTGGGTTGACACCATATAAAAATCTTCAAAATGTGTAGTCATTAATGGAACCTGAATTAAATTATTGAAATTACTGCAAATTAACATTTTAAAAGATATCCATCTTCATAAAGATGGAAATCAGAAAGAAAATGCCCTGCACTCCAAAAGAGTAATGGATAGGGATCTATTGTACTGCTCCTAGGAGAAGGTGGTCATTCTCTCAGTGGGTCTGCAAATCTTGGCATGCCTTGGAGCTTAATGGAAGAGATATCTGATTATGGTAAACGTGTCTTATCTTCGAAAGTTCTTTTATGGTTTAAATTGCTCACAAATGTGATTTGGTTTTGGGGTATTATGGACTGGTGGTAGTGGCAAGCAGACTCCATTGAAAATAGATGCATGGGAGCCTATATTTTAATTGCCAATTAGGGCATCTAGCAAGTTCATCATGGTGCACATTATTTATCAGTTTATACCACATGTTGCTCCTTTGAACAAATTTGTGTTATGGATGATTCCATATTGCCCTTTATTGATTTCAAACTCTTAAATGGACAAAGCAAATGTTTGTATATTAGAGATACATAAAAAGCATATGTGAATTGTGAAACATCAAGGACATATACAATGTTATTTTATTAACTATTTTTCTTTGTTCTTAGGCTTTCAGGAGACATCAGCATATATATATATATATATTTTTTTTTACTGAATAAATATTAGGTAACCAAATACCTGTACTGAATAAATGTTACTCTATATGACAGATATTTAAATTTAAAGGTTTTTTTTTTTAATAGTGGAAAATTAACTGATGAAAAGTCTTAGTTCTAACAAACTCTAAAACATATGTACTAATACAAAATTTACATTTTAAGAAGTGCTACATTAAAATTGGTTAAACAATTCCCAGGTTTTAGAATTCAAGGCATTTTTACCTGTGTTTACAAATTTCTGTTAAAGAATGCATTTCATTTCAGTCAGGTTTCAGTATGTTTAGAGCTTTCTTATTTTTAAAAATAAGTGGTAATTTAGCACTGTATCTGGCAGTAAATGGTTGTGCAAAACACTGATTTTTGCGTAGTGAGTCACAATCTAAATTAACCAGAAGTTTAGCTGGAATAGGATTTTAAAGCCATTCTAGAGATATATTTTTACAACAAATTAAAAAGTTTCTTGTCGTAGTTTTATAAGCATATGTAAGTTAGAATATAGGCTTAGCTGCTCTGAGATCCAAAACAACAGATGTGTAAATAAGATAGAAATTATTATTGTAGTTCACGGCTAGTAAGGAATCTGCAGTGTTGGGGACTAAGGCTCCTTCTATCTTGTGGCTTTGCTCTCCCTAGGATATTGATGTAATATGTGTGAATGGAGACTGCCATGTTCACAGCCTAGCAGGAAGAGGAACAGGGAGAATGTCTTAGTCCATTCCTGTTGCTTTAAAGAAATACCTGAAGATGAGCAATGTATGAAGAAAAGAGATTTATTTGGTCATGGTTCTGCATGCTATAAGAAGCATTTGCTTCTGGTGAGGGCTTCAGATTGGTTCTACTTATGATGGAAAGTGAAGGGGAGCAGCGTTATGCAGAGATTACATGGTGAGAGAGGAAGCAAGAAGGGAGGAGATTCCAGGCTCTTTTTAACAATCAGCTCTTACAGGAACAAATGGAGAACTCACTCACACTGCCTCTGGTCTCCACCATGGAAGGTATTAATCTATTCATGAGGGATCCACCTCGATGACGCAAACAGCTCCTATTAAGCCTCACGTCCAACACTGGGGATCAAACTTCAACCAGAAGTTTGTGGGGGACAAACATGCAAATTCTAGTAGAGGACATGCTCTTTTCTTCAAAAGAACTGACCTGGAAGTAGCACACATCACTTTTCTTGCAGCATTTTAGTCAGAACTCACTCATGTCACACATGTTACCACCTATAGCAAAAGAGGGTACCATATACCTAGCTAAGACTCCTATTAATGTGGAGGAAAAAGAACATGCATTTGGGAGACATCTAGCAGTTACTGCCATGTGTACTCTCTTTTCCATCCATGGAGCATCTCTACTCCCTCACCACATTTCATCCATCTCATAATTTATTGTACTTGGGAGGTGGGAAGTCAGCTCTCTCCCCAAGTTCTGATGTGGATTCTTGTGGTTGGAACATCCAATCTGAGAGCTAATTTGTTTGCCATCTACTAATGGCCCACATAAGGATCCAATGTACAACGGATACTGTGTCCATTGTATAAGTAGGGGTGAAGTAACACATCCAAAAGATAGCAGTAGAGGAGAAGCAAGATAAGACTCTTCATTTGGAAAAGGGGAAGATAGGAAACCTAGCAGTTACTTAGCAACTGTCAAATCCTGTATGTGGGAGTCATGATGATTTTTATCCTGGCAGTAGAAAAAGGTCTTTGTTAGCCTCCTGGCAAGCTTGCCCCACTGTCTTTGTGGAGGAGAAAATCACTTGTTCTCCATGGTTCTGGTTATGTCCTTTGGGAGGTTCTTTATTGTCTGTTGTTCTCCATGGCCAAATTTAAAGTGGACATTGGAAAGTGTACTGTTTTCTTGGGGTTAGATAGCTTTCAAAGCTGACTCCTGCTGGTACCTGTAAGGGGGTCTGAGAGGTTGTCTTTGAGATGAACAGTCATAGGCTTTTATGGTCCAAGCTTGTGTGTGTGTGTGTGTGTGTGTGTGTGTGTGTAATTACTGCATGCTTTCAAAAACTCATTGAGTTGTCTGCCTGTTTGTGCAGATTAACTCCAAATGCAAGTAACCACAGCCAAACTCCAAATGCAAGTAACCACAGCCAAACATAGATTTTTTTTTTTCCCCAGCTAAAAATTCTGGATTTAAACTGTTGGACTTTGTGTTCTGCAAATTCCCCAGTGTCTTAATCAATGACAGTTATTTCCATGCTTAGGTGAGAAGGTAATACCTTTACCATTTTGATTTCTGGGCAGGCTGCCATTGTCTGGCTAGAAACTGTTAGGGTCCCAGGATTATATCAGTTTAGTCTGTGTCTTCTGAACCTCCTGTTTTAACTGTGTTAGTAAGGAATATAGAAACACCTGACTTTTAAACCCTATAAAGCCCCACAGTAAAGTCAACTTAGGTTTCAAGCTGTATGTGGTGTACACTTTCCTCAGTAGAGCTGAATTCACTTCCACATCTGCCTGAGACTGCTTTATTTAGGCTGAGTTTATTTTTCTTGAAGGGCTTTGTTGAGAGCAGCAAGAAGAAGCCAATCCATACTAAATGTTTTGGTGTGGCTTAGAAAGAGTTAGTAGCTTTTCATCTTACTGTTTGTTTTGTCAGCAGCTGCCGTTCAACTTCCAAGTCAGTGTCACATATTACAGGTTCCATTAGGGTGGCAACTACTTCTGGTTGTCAAATTCTGTTAGGACATGGGTTGAGCTATTCTAACAAAGATCCAACATTACAAGGCCTTAATAGAAAATAAGTTTACATTTCTTCCACATTACAACCAGACTATAAGCAGCCCAGAACTGATAAGTACCATTGTGTTGGTATCCTGTGATCTTTCTATCTTATTGATTCACCATCCCTCAGGTATTACCCCCATTCACATGATCCAGAATAGTGCAGCCGACCGTTCTACATTCCAGCCAGTGAGAAAAGAAGAAAAAAAGAGGAGGCCCATCCTTTCCATTTAAGGACTCTACTGTTGACATTGACCAAAGTTGACCACATGACCACATCTAACTGCAAGGAAGCTTAGAATGTGCATGGTGTCCAGGCAAAGATTTTCTTAATAAGGAAAAAAGAGAGAATGGATTTTGGAGTACCATTAGCAATTTATGCCACAAAACATAGGATACACATTGGAGCTTATAGGACAAGAACAAAAACAAAACCCAGAACAAATAAACAGAAAGCCTTTATCACCACCCTGAAAATTAATTATTGGGTAGGATAATTGTAAAGTACAGTAACCTAGGCATCAATACCTGACTGCATATATATGTATATATGTATTTAAACTACCTTTATAATAATTTAGTCTGCAATTTGCCTTTCAGAGACCACAATGAAATGCTTAGGTGCATTACATTTGATACAATGTGTTTAAAAATTTATGTCTGCACCTGTGAGTTTTTTTCCCTCATTAATACTTAATGAAGTATAAAGTACAGAGTAGGCTCAAAATAGCATAGTCTCAAGCCTTTCCAGCACAGCTCCCCTAACTACAATGAGAGAAATGTGTAATGTACTTTCAAACTGGAAATTTCTTTGAGTCTTCAAGTCTTATCTAAAAGATTAGTATAAATTTTGCATTTATATTTATTTTTAAAAATAATACTATATTTAATAATATATTATTAATATTTATTAATAAAATAAAAACATATTTGTTTTAAAAATAAGAATATTTAAATTACTTATTAATATTACCAAATATAAACTTGGTGCTCCAGGAAGATATACAGTATTTTTTCTGTGTCTTTCACACTGATGCATACCTCTTTGGGTACGGATGAAATGGTTGAGAAATTTGGGTAGTTGGGCTTATAAAACTTATGTGATGTATTTTGTTCATATCCAATAGCATCCAGTGACGAATTAAAAGATATCTGATATGGGTACTGGCAGCAGGCATTTTAAGGGATACCTCCTTCCTTATTTTCTCTGCCCTTCTGTTCTCAGTGGTTGCTTCCTCAGCCCACTGCCTTCACATAACTAATTCTTCATTCTACCAGTCTCCAATCAAATGTCACAGTTTCTGAGAAAGAACTGTCTTGATTATGGCAGACAGACCCCAAGGTGACTGACACCCCATGATCCCTGCCTCCTGGTTACTTACTTTGCTGGAGTTAAATAGTACCTGTGAATTACTTCGAACTCATAGAAAACAGCAAAGATGATGGGATATCACTGCTATGATTACATTATATGAGACCAGATTTTAGCAGACTGGAGCAAGAGATTCTCCTGGTAGTTTTCAAGTAGTGAGCTGACACACTATGAGAGCGTCACATGGCTAGGCCATGAGAGCGGCATTTAGGAGCTGAGAGCTAGCCCTTTGCCAGCAAGATAAAAGGGCCTCAGTCCAGAACTGCACGGAACTGAATTCTTCCAACAACTTGAATGAGCTTGGGTGAGGATGCTGAATTCCAACTGAGAATGCCACCCAGCTCTTGCATTGATTTTAGTCTGGTAAGACTTTGACTGGAAGTCATTGCTGTGCCATGCCTGGACTTCTGACTTACAGACACTGTGAGATAGTAAAATGTGTATTATTTAAGGTTCCAAGTTTATAGTAAGTTGTTTCACGGCCATAGAAAAAATGTAGAGGTTAAGAGTTCTTTGCTGCTTAAGGGGAAAAAAAAGCCCTATGTTCCTTTTTCTACATCCTGCCTCCCTTCTTCATGGATGTGGCTGCCAACATGTGGAGCAGCCTTGTCCAAGGATGGGGGAGTGGGAGACATGATCCAGAATCAGGGATATAATCCAGAATTGGGTCTACAAGTTTCAGCTTCTGTTGAGCTTTCTTGTCTGAGCTCATGCTGTGAACCACGACAATAAAAATTGTAGTTATGTGAAGATATTTGATTTTGCAAAAGCTAGAAACCACTTAAGTTATTAGGAATGGCATGCAAATAAAATTCTATTCTATCTGTACAGATAATGTTAAGATAGCTCTTTTAAAACAGTAGACTTAATAATCATTATTATGATTTACCTTAATTGAAAAAACTCCATGAGTTAAGGAAAAAAAAAAAAGCAAATCATGTTTCTTTTGTTGATTTATTGATTTATTTTATATTTGATTTCCTTTTCCTCAAAAATCCCACCTATTCAAGGGTCCTCTGAAATAACATGTTATCTCTTCTTGTCATGACTATACTTTTCTTCCCTCTTCTTACTTGGGCTGATGTCTTCCATCTGTTTTACCTTAAGGCTTTGAAACTCAGAATTCAACATCAGCATCATCACCTGAAATGTATTAGAAATGCAGAATCTCAGCTCCTAGACCACTCAGACCCTTAATATCAAAATCTATATTTTTAAAACTATTTACAGTAATTCATGTATACATTAAAGTTTGAAAAGTACTGCTCTAAGCCTCTTCATGGTGTTTTAATAGCATACATTTTTAATTGCAGTTATTTATTTTTTATTTTTTTGAGATGTCTCATTCTGTCACCCAGGCTGGAGTGCAGTGGCACCATTCTAGCTCACTGCAGCCTTGAACTCCTGAGCTCAAGCGATCCTCTCACTTCAGTCTCCACAGTAGCTGGGACTATAGGTGTGACCCACCAAGCCTGGCTCATACAGTTATTTTTGTATTTGCCTCATTTATTATTATTATATTATAAATTCCCAGTTGTCAGGAGCTTAAGGTTTATTCTTTATTTCTCCTGCAATGGCTAACATGGTTAACTTACATATAGGGGCACAATAAATTATTTGTTAAATTGAATTGACACTAGGAGGATTTCTTCCTATTTTCTGGAAAAAATTTTTATAGTTAGTCTCAAATATCTGTCACTTAGGACATCATTTTGTTGATATAGCAGGAACCTTTATAATGTACTTACAGACATTAGGCCTTTGCCGGAAGGGGAAAGCTAGTGGCTCAGACAACTCATTATGGTTCAAAAATCTCTAATGATATTTTTATTCAATTCCTAATACTCAAATTGTTCTCTCAGAATGTACAAATGTAGTTCCTAACTCTATTAGTATTCATGCTAATGGATCATATTTATCTATTTCCGTTGACCTTCAATTCAAGAAGAGGATTAAGTGCATTTTGCATGTTTGTCAAAGATACTTTGTCCTCTAATGTTTCTCTAGTACATTCATGCATTAAAATGTCTAGAAAAGTGAGCCATCTTTCCTAGATACCTGCTCTTGCCCACTTGCTATGAATTTTTTCACTTCCCTCTGATTTTGTCCTAAAAGTAATAGACCAAATTAAACTGGCCAGAATTATATGAGAAATGCTGTTTGTATTCTCCATTTTTGATACTTCATGCAGTAATGTAATGCTCCATGGATGACATTCAGCTAGCTTTCTAAAAGGCAAACAATCTGTAAAAAAAAAAAAAAAAAATGAAGCAAATGTATGCAAGTTTATTAAAAAGGTAATTTCATTGACAGGTATGTTCACTCCACATGCTGTTTATGTGTATGTGTGTGTGCATTTAGAAAAATATGGCTTGTTAATTGATTATTTGGGAGGGAGATTTGTTAATTGTTCATTTGGATTTTAAATACAAAAAATCTGTTTGTATCCTGAGTCTTGTGGAGACTCTTCAGTTTGCCTTAGTAAGCACGACAGTAAGATATCAGAGTTGTTTCATATAGCAAATTCAAATACACTATAAAATAGTTTAAAAAATCTGAGTCTGCTGAATCTATTGAAAATGCCCCATTGGAGTGGATTTTTTTTTTCTAATTAAATTCATGTGGACCCGATAAATTTGACACATATGCAACATTGCCCTTTCAAACATGACTCATGTTTTTATTTTATTGGCAACCAGATTATCTGTAATTGTTCTTAGAATCATCACAATATAAAATTTTCATAATTTTAGAGTTGATGCTTAAGAGAACTTTAGGATCATCTTATTTCATCTTACCATATGCAGGAATTTTCTCTATGGCAATGGTTTTCAGCCATCTTTTTTGAACACCAAATTATCTTTTCTTAATATAAAATCTTACAAATATATAAGAGCTGAATCTTCTGTGCTTTAAGAGAATGATGAAATACAGATTGATTCTCTGTCTCTCACCTCCTGACCCCACAACTTGAGGTAACTTTTGGCAGAGAAACTGAAAATCAAAGAAAGGTAATTTTTCACAAAGTTGGTTGACAAGGCCAGACATCTATTAATTGAAACAATCTCCAAATACATAATTTTAAAAGATGGTTGCTGCTCTGGGTGGAATTCAGTTTCTTGTGCTTATGTGACTGAGGTCCCCATTTTCTTGCTTGCTATTGTCTGGGGATTGTACTCAGCTCTTAAACGTAGTCTTCTCTGTAAGTAGTTCACAACATAACTATTTGCTTTCTTCTTGCGGTCCAGCAGAAATGTGTCTAATGCTTCACCTTCTTTAAAAGACTCACTTGCCTAATTAGATCAGGCCCACCCAGGATGATTTCCCTTTAATTAACTCTAACTGGTTAGTAACTAAATTGGAAGTGGTATGTCTTCATAATTGCAGGTTCCACCACACTTATGGGGCGGGAATTGTATGTGGGTGTGGATCATTGGGGATCATCTTCAAATTCTGCCTACCACATTTTCCTTACAAAAATAAAGTGTTCCTTATAGTCTAATGTCTTGGCTTTGAGCTGTCACTTGTGGTTATTGGGAGATGACAGAATTATGGCTTATTTTAATGTTTGTGGTAGGAGTTTTTTTTTCCTTGATGGTAAAAATTGGTATCAATAACTTATGTTCGTCACTTTAGGACCAGATTCTTAATCTGCACAATATCATCCGTATTTTTAAAATGTTATTTTTATTTCTAGGAAGCAAGATGAAGTAATAAGTCTTTTTTTTCCTTCTCAGAGTGATTGTAAACACAAATAATATACATCTGGGATCAAGGATGTATTACTATCATTATAGAGTCATAATGCTAGCTTTCCCCATAATAAAATAGTTTTAATAAAACATATACTATTATGAAGAGTAGAATGAGACCCTTCCCTTTCCCCAAAGAACATATGTAGTTTCATTTAGAAAGAACTTTACAGGAGAGTTTTGAATATCCTTTATATAATTGGTATAGGAATGTAATAAGAAAAAAATAGAAGGTATTAGAAACTTACTAATCTGAGAATGAGAGTTGAAATACCATCTAGTTATTACTTTTATTCTGATATTACATTTTCCCTTTTGCTCCTCCTTTCTTGAATTTTCTCCTGCCCTTCCTTCAAGTTTATTTATTTCTTTCTTTTCTTTCTTTTTTTTTTTAATACAAGATGGAATCTCAATATGTTGCCCAAGCTAGCTTCAAACTTCTGGACTCAAGTGGTCCTCTCCTCTCAGCCTCCTGAGTAACTGGCACTATAGGCTCGAGACACCACACTCGGTTTCCTTAAGTTTTAAAAATGAAACTGAAGTGTTAATTAAGTCTTTTTGATTATAAGAATTTATAAAAGTAATTCAGTTGACCAACAAAGATGATATTTTATAAACTTCATATTATCGTTTATTACATATTTAACAATAAAATCTATTGAAAACTCTAGCTGTATCCAGGAAAGAGACTGGGTCAATGACTTGTTTGTGAAAGGCTGGAGAATTGTAGGGACCTATATTCTAGGTCAATATTGACTTCAGGAATGGGAGTGGAAGGAATGATGACACAGTGGTAGTGCTTTAAAAAAGCATTGTTAGGCCAGGGGCGGTGGCTCACACCTGTAATCTGAGTATTTTGGGAGGCCGAGGCAGGCGGATTGCCTGAGCACAGGAGTTCGATACCAGCCTGGGCAACACAGTGAAACCTGTCTCTACTAAAATACAAAAAATTAGCCGGGCATGGTGGCGTGTGCCTGTAGTCCCAGCTACCCGGGAGGCTGAGGCAGGAGAATTGCCTGAACCTGGGAGATGAGGTTACCGTGCGCGGAGACAGCACCACTGCACTCCAGCCTGGGCAACAGAGCGAGACTCCGTCTCTTAAAAAAAAAAAAAAAGTGTTGTTACCATTTCCTGAGACTTAACACTGATCTGGTCAGGATCTCGACAGGAAACAGATGATATATCGAAACAAGATAATTTAGGAGAGTTTGGAGGAGAACAGGCAGCCTCAGGGGAAGCGACAAGAGATGAGGCAGTGCTCTGGTGTTAGTAACAGAAGGTGGACTGCTATACCACTGGCTATGGTATAAGAAGTGGCTGCCTAATAGGAGCTGTGGCCTTTGGGAGAGGGACAGAGCCCACTGATGGGACCTGGCAGGGAAGGAATCAGGACAGTAAATATTCTGACCTCATTCCTCTCCTCCCCTTAATGTCCTACTGATACCTCCCATTGCTGTGCTTCATTGGAAGCCTGAGGGCAAAGGAGCCCCTGGCTGACGCCCATGAATGTCAGTCTCCCAGGGTACAGGCTAAGTTGAAGATGGGTGAAGGATCAATCAGAAGGAAAAAACTAAGGAACGTTTGGCAGAGATCTGTAATATACCTTTTGTGAGCCTTTTGGTAGCATCTTTCATCATGTGGAGACCAAAGTGAGTGTTCATTTTAGAGGATAATGTGTTAGCTGGTATGCCTAATTAGATGGTGTCATAATATTCACAAAACTTCCCTAAATTCTAACAAGGTTTTTTTTTTTTTTTTTTTTTTTTTTTTTGAGACAGTCTCGCTCTGTTGCTCAGGCTGGAGTGCAGTGGCACGATCTCAGCTCACTGCAACCTCTGCCTCCTGGGTTCAAGCAATTCTCAAGCGATTGTCCCGAGTAGCTGGGACTACAGGTGCCCGCCACTATGCCCGGCTAATTTTTGTATTTTTAGTAGAGATGAGGTTTCACCATATTGGCCAGACTGGTCACGAACTCCTGACCTTGTGATCCGTCTGCCTTGGCCTCCCAAAGTGCTGGGATTACAGGTATGAGTCACCACACCTGGCCAATTTTAACAACTTTTATACTAGTGCTTCTGCCCCTAAGGACTGTCATAACCAGGGAACAAATGCACTTCAAGAAGTTTTGACTTGTTTTCCCTGAACTGACTTTTTCTCCCTTCTCAGTCTCGAAAATTTTAATCACCCTCCAAAACCCAGGTCAAATATAGTTTCCTGTATGCAGTTTTTCCTGTTCCTCCCCCATTACCCTCTGGCTGATCTTTATTCCATTTATCCTTTGTATACAATATTTCATTGACCATATGTTTAATTTTCTTATAGTTCCCCTACCCTTGACCATGGTTGCACTCCTCAAGTTTTTGTTTTTATTTAAAACATTTTTTGCCTTACACACTGTTTGACATTTAGTAGGTGCTCCACAGGGCACTGTTGACCAAATGAAATTTTCTGTGGGCCTTGGGTTATCAATAGGCCACCACATACAGCCACCAGCATCAACAGAAATTTCATGAGCACTTTGGAAAGTAGGCAGGTGGTTCCTATTGTTATTTAAAGTACTCCCTTCCCTCACTCCCTCAGTTTTGTGGGGGTAGAGGCTTTTTATTTCCAGGAGAAGGGCTAAACAAAACTCTGGAGTTTCCAGAAGAATTAATTACAGTTATGCATAGGATTGGACTTTTATAAAAATCCAGAATTTGACTTTTTTTTCTTTATTTTGTCAGCCTATGTGCATTATTTCAATGTAGTTCTTTGAACATCTGCTATTCAACAGAGAGAGTGGCACAGTGTTACCCCCCTGTGAATGATACTGGTTTCCTCAATTGAGAGAACTTTTATCAGTGCTCTGTGTCCTTAGATGAACCGTGGGATAAAAGGTAGGAGATACTAGAGTGGAAGTCAGAGGAAGATGGCACAATAGCTCATCATCCTATTTTTCCTGGTTTCTTTTTCTGGTTCGCCACTACAGAACTGTCCTTGAGAGAAATAAATCTTTATTTTTCCAAGGGGTGTTGTAAACCAGAGACTGAGTAGTATAGTCTAGAATTGCAGCCAGAAGCATTAGCTATGTACACTGTATATTAGGGATTTTAATTGATAATGTGTATGTTTATGAATATCCGTTTATTAAGAATAAACTTCATAAAGTTTATGAGTCCAGTGGACCACACAGAGATGACACGGTAGAATACAGAGCTAATTATATAGATTAGGATAAGATTTCTGGATTGCTTTCAACAGCTGTTCATCATTAAATGGATTAAAAACAGGTTCTTTTCGTCATCTTTTTCATTCATAACAGTGTGTACTCCCTAGTCCCTGGAACACATTACTGTGCTTTATTGCCTTTAGGCTTTTCACTCAATTAATAATCTCTCTAATGGAGTTACTGAGGTGTGTTTCTTTCTTGAATGTCTTGAAGAAATACCTTTCTTCTCATCACCCATCATTGTAATTAAAGATCCATTTGAGGGAGAGGAATTTCTTTTTATGGACTTGAGTTATTTATTATTTATGCAGTGCCTGATCTCTTAGGAAACAGTTCAGCAAGTCCACAAATGGCCTAACAAGTTCTTATGGTGTGTCAGAAACTCATTTCTAGAACAGAAGGTGGAGAGTTAAAGTAGGGCAGATGCTTTCTTATTGTGGTATCTACTAACTGGAATGAACTAGAGGAGGATTTTAAAAGGGACCAGAAACCCCAGGGGCTCAGTTGTGATGACAAAATGATAGCTGTCCTGATTTTGGGGAAATGGAAGGAAGGAATTTAGTAAGATATAATTAACATCAAGAAATGAAATTGAACACCAGTAAGTAGCATCCAACATAATGATCATCCAAAACACCAACAAATGAGATAAAGAAAGGGAAAAGACCTGTACAGAGGACAGATTTATTGGTGTTCTATAGGAAGAACAAAGGTGTTACCAAGGTGCCAAGTGGGCTAGTTGCGGATAGGTGTAGTAAAAGATAGGTGTAAGTAAAAGAACTACACAAAGTGGGAATCAGGTCAGATTATTGAATAAATTGGAGAACTACCACAATCTTGTGGGGATGAGATCAGAATAACTCAAGCCAAAGAGGAGAGACAGTTTACAAAGACATTTAGGTAATGGAAAAATTCGTCACATGTATGAAACCATTGATTAAGGACAATAGTACTTTCTAATAGGACAACAAATCAGCAATGGCTAGTGGCAAAAAGGAGGACATGTTTTTTGTTATTCCTCTTCTATTTGTAGGGAGAAATAACTTGACCAATAAATGAGCAAAAGAAAGGCTTATCCCTTGTGATGTTTTTAATAAAATGGGGAACAGAGGAATAGAAGGGGTGAGAATGTAAGAGAGAGTCTGAAAAGTACTACAAAAACCACATGCATTTAAAAATTTAAGCTTGATCATTTGCATCATTGGACTCAGATTATTCAGTGATGTTGGTGCTAGTCTTATAATTTTGAAAAAAAAAAAGTACGATCAAGACCATCCTGGCTAACCCGGTGAAACCCCGTCTCTAGTAAAAAATACAAAAAAATAGCCGGGCGAGGTGGCGAGCGTCTGTAGTCCCAGCTACTCGGGAGGCTGAGGCAGGAGAATGGCGTAAACCCGGGAGGCGGAGCTTGCAGTGAGCCGAGATCTGGCCACTGCACTCCAGTCTCGGCGACAGAGCGAGACTCCGTCTCAAAAAAAAATAAATAAATAAATAAAAAAGTATGGGTTCCGGCACACATAAGTTATAAACTATAATAAGATAGACTTATTTATTTTCCTTAGGTCAGCATTCCTTCAGTAGCTCATCTGTCAACATTCTGGTCACTAGCATTTAATTCAATTTAATTCAGTATAAGGACAAATTGTACCATAACAATTTAATCCCCAGCTTTAAACAGACTTGTTACTTAGGACCTTAGTTATATTCCTTTCTTGAATGAAATTTCCTTACTGGTTATATGTCTATAGAAAAAATGATAATAATATTAAATAATAAAAATTCTTATTTTGGCTCCTGTTGTACCCTATACTGATAAAAGTAGAAGGATGATTGAGACTTGACTATTTATTACTATGAAAAGGCTGATTTTGGGATTATGACTTTTTATGAGTGGAGATGTAAAGACATCCAGCTTTATTATCTTTGCATAACAATATATTTATGTATATCTGTATATATATGCATACATGTATGCAGGAAAGTTCGTTGTTGCATTACACTTCTATTGATGACGTAGGAGTTCTATATTTAATTTCCTTTGGGACTGAAGGTATCCAAAGGGTAATTTTAAAAATATAGCAATAGTTTGGGGAGCCAAAGAGTAAATCATGCATTTTTTAACACATTGGAAGGCCCAAGCCGAGATGTTAGGGTGCCTCATGAGGGAAATGACTTAGAGAATTTGCAGGTGGTATTGTAACAACACTTTATAGCTACGTAGGCTCTCATTGTCACATATTAGCTCATTTGTTCAAGATGCTATCATGTGGATATGGCAATAATATTATAATATTTAATAGATATTTTATAGACAAGGAAATCAAGGCTGAGAAAGTGACCTGCCAAAGGTCACAGCAAGTATGTATTAAGACCTGTGAAGGAACTGAGTTTTCACTCTGTTTACAAGCTAGCAAGCTAACCCATTACTGTATCATAAATAGTGGCAGAAGACACAAAACTCCCGATTGGAGACTAAGGACTTTTATTACTTGTGGTATAATAAGTAATGTGACTTCATGTTGATTTGACCTGGTTCTCCATTCCCTCTCAATCCATTGGGGGCAGCGCTGATACACCTATTATATGGGTGCTGTGCAAGCAGGTGGGCATTGAGAAACATTGAGCTTATGGATTAACCACATTTATAGTAAGCAGAAGCAAGCCAGGTCTGTTGTGAAGACATTACCTTATCCTTAACGTTTGCTTGTTTCCAACACAACCTTGAGAAATGATCCATGAAGAGAGCAGTCTGTGTCTTGCATTCTTGGCATACCCAGCAAGAATGTGCAGGAACTCTAAGGTTGTGGTGAATTGCCTCTTAATAGCAGTATGTGACAGAACTAATGTATAAACTCAGTTTTGCTAAGTTTCATGACTAAAACTCAAGTTGAAAAGGTTAAGCCTTTCCCCCAAAATACTTTATTTTAAAATGTTTGTTTTATTTAGGACATATCAAAACATGTCGTCTTGGCTTATTTAAATATATTCAATCACTAAAACCAGTTTCAGTTATTAAAAAGGCAAAGAAGAGAAGGCAGAGCCCACTTTTAAGACATTTCCTCTATTTTGTCTCAGAATCTCCCCTAATTTTCACTAGTTCCTTCCACAGCAATGAGCCCATGATAATGTTTTCATAAATGAAGTAGTCCCTTGCCCTGTGTCCACAGCAATATTTGTTATACAATAAGGAACAAACAGTAAGAAGTACTGATGGATAGTGTATGGCAGGGGAAAAAAGTAGTTTATTTCAACCTTTTAAAACCCAGCATAGAGAAACTTTGATTTGCTTTTCTTGAAGGATTAATTAAAATACAATTTAAACTTGGAATTAGTAAAGCCAGGCTCCTTATAGATTAGAAAATGGACATGTAGCATGGTTAAATGCTTGTTCAAGAACAAGTTTCTAGTGACAGAATAAAGTGATATTATATTATTGTAATTATCATATATCTTGCATTAAAATACTCTTTTCTTACCTAATGTAGTTTGTAGGGGTAAGTCAGTAAATATTTGTGGATTACTTTGCTTTAGGAATGAATAAGATATATCCTCTGTCTTCAAAGAATCATTTGCTAATGGAGAAATGAGAATTCAATTTTAATCCATAATTGTTTTTCTTTAAGAAGCAGTTTTAAATACATCTAGTTGTAGAATAATACATTTTTAAAAATCTACTTGGCTTTATTATTTCTTAGTGTTAGTCAGTTTGATTAACATTAGTTAATCCAAACATTAATGCTGATTATTTCCTAGTGTTGGGATTAGATGTATGTGTTTAATGATCTTATTTTTTACATAAAAATACTGAGAAAGAAGATATTTCAAAATATCCAAAGTTGTAAATGTTATGTTTCCAATTTTCTCTTTTACAGAAGGATAGGTATATTTTGTCTATATAGAACATCAAGTAATTGTTTTGAAATTGAGGTTTGTAGCTAGTTTTCAAACTCATCAATTACAAAGCAGGTGAATTGACTTGGGTTGGGTGTTCCTGTGAGAATTATTGACTTGAGTACTAATTTAGGGATTTGGAGATTTTAAAATATTAATTTTTGAAGAGGAATTAAAAAGGTGAACCTGTCCTTAGTCTTTGAAGTATAGTTAGCTTCCAATTAATCTGCATGTGTGGGACACCATCCCCTCCTAGGTATGACTTTCTCAGACCTGTTGGAAAATTGCCATTGCTTGGATCCAGTGGAAAAGTTTCCACCCATCTTGTTGGCTTTTAAAGCCACTCTCTCTCCTCTACCCATGCAAATGGATGAAATTGGGCATCATCCGTGTTTCAAACAGAATCCTCCTTGCCATTAGCGAGAATAATAACCGGATGAGTAGAGATTAAGAGAATAAGTTAAAGACATTCTGAGTGACATTAGATTCTAAAATTGGCTATCATATCTGCAATTAAAATGGCACCTTGTTTTTCTTTGTTATGTTGAACTGAAATTTAAAGTATCTTAATAGCCAAATAAGTTAGCTTATGGTTTTAATCATTTACCTAAAATTAATGGCACACTGATATTAAGTAGTAGCCCAGTACTCGTTTTCATTAGAGAGCTGGGTTTATTATTTTTGTCTTTTTTATTACGTGGGATTTGTTAAGTTTCACAGAGTACTATAGCAACCGTAAAGCTGGTAGAAAAAGCAGAGACCTGGAGTTAATGAGGTAGCTTTCAGGAGAGAGAACAGCCTGAGAGCAGACAGGACTTTATGTTGAAATGCAGAGTTTGTGTGAGCTCCCAAAACAAGAGATATCAAAAGAAAAATGTTCAGGCAGGTAAAGGAGTTGGGAATTGAAAGGGTGGAAAGAGTGTCTAGGAAAAGGGAATAATGTAGTTGGAGGCATAGAAATAAGAGAGAGCATAGGTGGTAGTGAAGCTGCTTAAAATAAACCATCACCATGGCTACCAGTGAAAATCCTTTAATGCAAAGATGTGGCATGGCAAAGCAGAGGGATTTAGAGATGTACTGAAGGGTTTTGTGCAGGGTAGTGAGCTGACCAACTTCCTGTTTTACAAATTACTCATATTACAGTGTGTGGAACAGGTTGGTGAGGGCAAGAGTTGACACAGGAAGACTGGTTAGAAGTCTTTTGCAATATTCTAAGTAAGAGATAATGATGGCCTTTGTTAGGGTGGTGTTGATGGGGGAGGAAATAACTTGGTGGGCTGATGTATTTCAGAGAGAATAGCTCTTAGATAGGTGGAATAGGGAAGAGGGAGGAATTCACATGGAATTGAGGTTGTTTCTGACTCTCCTATTTCTGGCGTGGCAACAATCAAGACGGTGATTTTTCCTAAAGAGGCTTGGGGTTTTTGCTGTGTTTTCCTCCACATGACTAAATATAGTGTGGTAGGAGAAGAGGAGTTTGGAAACCAAAAATTATTAATTTAGAGAGCACCACTCATCTAGGTTGTGTGGAACCAGAAAGCCAAAGCTGCTACTACCATGGGCGGTTTTTATAGTCTATGTGCATAGCTACAAGAAATTACAAGAAATTCTTTGTTTTATTTGCTATAATAATATTTAATGTGTATTACAGTACACAAATATTATTTCCATCTTTCCCTTTTCTAAAATACAGTATCTACAGTTAAGTATTATTGAATCTAAAAGGAATCTTGGAAATTATGGTTTTCCTCCACAGTTGAGGAAACTGGTGCTCTGAGAGAAGACCACATGATACCTATGGAGTGACAAGTAGTAAAACTCGGGTCTGCTACTGGCCACTCCATTGCTCTTGCCTCATTACCTGGACAGCTCCACATTGATTAGTACATTCCATTACAGCTAACAAACAAAGCTGAAGAGTTTATTAAAGAAAAATACCAGTATCATAGAGGAGAAAAAATAGTTGCATATTCTTTACTTAACATATTATTTACATAAGATATTTTTGAGGCATACAAAATTCTATTTTAGAAAACCAGGTTTGCAGAAATTCAATCCTTTCTGTCTATTACCTGTAAAGAGTTAGACTTAGGGGATCTGGACTTGGGTTTGGCTTTATCTCTAATAAATAGATGAACTTGTTTTACCTGTATTTTACCTCTATTGACCTGAGGTTTTTTTTTTTTTTTTAATTTCAGAAAATAAGGCTATGAGACCAGATTCCTTTAAAATCTGTTCCTTGATCATTTTATATTTTTCTTTTTCATTTTTTTTTTTTGGAGATGGATTCTCACTTAGTCGCCCAGGCTGGAGTGCAGTGGTGCCATCTTGGTGGCTCACTGCAACCTTTGCCTCCTGGGTTCAAGCGATTCTTCTGCCTCAGCCTCTCGAGTAGCTGGGATTACCAGCTGCACCACCACGTTGGGCTAATTTTTGTATTTTTAGCAGAGACCAGGTTTCACCATGTCGGCCAGGCTGGTCTGGAACTCCTGCATCTCAAGCAATCGGCCTCCCAAAGTCCTGGGATTATAGGCGTGTCACCGTACCTGGCCTCATTTTATATTTTTAATCTGTGTTTGTCTTGCCTTTCTTCCTTAAACTGCTTCTCTTTAACCATGGCAAGTAGAGAATCTCTTTAAAAACTTAGGTACAGTAAGTGAGTGGTATATATTCCAGAATATTCTGTCCTGTTTATAGAGCCTACAGAATAGGATTAGATTTTGGTTTATTCTGTTATGAACATATCTTCATATTTACTTTTTTTCTTTGAAAATAGGTTTTGAAATTTGAGAGAGAAGACAGACAGGAAGGTATTGGATTCAAGTGGATGCGCAAGGATGTGGTGTGGGTGTAGTGCAGTGATCCTCCAAGTGGAGGAAAGGCAACTCATAATAATTCACTGTTTTGGAGAGAAGATATTAGAACTTTCATTTATATTTATTTCTAATTTATTTCTTTTTAAAATTCTGCTTTTGTATATACAATCGACTCTCCATATTCAGGGGTTCCACAATTATAGATTCAACTGACTGTGGATTGAAAATATTCAGAAAAAATAATGGATTGTTACCTGTGTACTGGACATGTACAGACTTTCTTTTCTTATTATTCTCTAAAATAATGCAGTATAACAACTATTTATATAGCTTAACATTGTATAAGTATTATAAGTGATCTGGAGATGATTTAAAGTATACAGAAGAGTAAGTGTGTAAGTTATATGCAAATACTGCATCATTTTATGTCAGGGACTTGAATATCTGTGGATTTTGTTATCCATGGGGAGTTGTGAAACCAATCTTTCATGGAAACTGAGAGATGACAGTATTTCAGTATATGACAAATCAATATGGTAGAACATGAATATTATTTATAAATGAATATATATATGTTGTGGGAATATGCTTAAACATGTTACTGTGACAGAACATAGTGGTCAAATAGGTTCAGAAACCACTGGTGAAGAGTTAGCAAAAAAGACGAGTCAAGGGCATCAAGACATTAAGATAAATAAATGTCCTTGCTTTTTTATTTTTCCATACTATTACCACTGGAAATAAAGAGAAAAAAAAATCTAAAATAATAATAATAGCAAATAGCACTTTGGTAGCGGAATTTATTGGATTGAGTATCTACCTCTTACAGAGGAGAGGAAAAGTATCCTCTTGGATAAGTATCTAATTTTAAGATGGATTTTACTCTTGTTCATGATTTTGGGGGATTGTTAAGTATCTCATTGAAATTAAGAAAGTCATCTCATATACTGAAATTGATTCATTATAATTCAATTTATTTAAACTTTTCAACTGAATAAGCATTAGGTAATTACATTAGAGTTTTAAAAAAGATTTGGCCAAGAATTTTTAGGTCCTATTTTTTGAGAGGTTTTTTTTTGGCATTTATTTTATTTTTTTCTTTTCTGATTATTTCTCACAGAATAAGACCACAGCTTGCCAAAGAGAAGATTGAAGGATGCCATATTTGTACATCTGTCACACCGGGAGAGCCTCAGGTCTTCCTAGGGAAAGACAAGGCTTTTACTTTTGACTATGTATTTGACATTGACTCCCAGCAAGAGCAGATCTACATTCAATGTATAGAAAAACTAATTGAAGGTTGCTTCGAAGGATACAATGCTACAGTTTTTGCTTATGGACAAGTAAGTGCCATATTATTTTCATAGGAGTTGAAACTTTTCAGAAATGTTAATTCAGTTGCGCTTTCATTTTTGTTTCTTAAGGTTATGTTAAGGTTGAACACTAATCTTTCTCTGTTCTTTTGTTTAGACTGGAGCTGGCAAAACATACACAATGGGAACAGGATTTGATGTTAACATTGTTGAGGAAGAACAGGGTATTATTTCTCGAGCTGTTAAACATCTTTTTAAGAGTATTGAAGAAAAAAAACACATAGCAATTAAAAATGGGCTTCCTCCTCCAGATTTTAAAGTGAATGCCCAATTCTTAGAGGTAATAATCTAATTTTGGCATTAATTTCTTTTAAAGTTTGTTTTTATAGACCATAAGTGTTCATGATTTTATACTGTTGGCTTCTAGTACAGTGCTTTGAAGATAGTACTCAATAAATGTTGTTTGAGTAAATTAACATTAGATAATAGAAATGTTTTCCTTACTTGTAGGAAGTGATGTTTGAGTTTAAGATTATAAACACTTGACCAGTGTCCATAGAATAAAATAACAATTAATATTGTTTATTTAAGAACCCCCCCCTTTTTTTTTGGAGATAGAGTCTCATTCAGTCACCCAGGCTGGAGTGTAATGGCACCATTTCGGCTTACTGCAGCCTCTGCCTCCTGGGTTCAAGCGATTCTTGTGCCTCAGCCTCCTGAGTAGCTGGGACTACAGGCATGCGCCACCACACTCGACCAAATTTTTGTAATTTTAGTAGAAATGGGGTTTTGCCATGTTGCCCAGGCTGGTCTTGAACTCCTGGCCTCAAGCAATTCACCTGCCTCTGCCTCCCAAAGTGCTGGGATTACAGGTGTAAGTACTTATTTTTATCAATAGATAAAGGTTAATTACTGTTGTAATTTAGACAGGCTTACAAAGTGGTGGGAACTTAATGAGTAAGGCCAAAAGTAGGGGAAGTATGTGAGAAATAATAGGTCTCAGACTGTAGCACTTATCTGGCTGAAGAAATTATTATCCTTGCATAGGTAGACAGATGTTTTGATATAATGTCCAAAGGTGGTGGTGGCTTTGGATTAATTTAGGCTGTCTAGTGTGATAGAAGGAAAGTAACACTAAGAGGACATCTAGGATTTGAGCCAATATTGCACTTTGGTGGACAGTGGCATAATTCTGGGTTCTTGGTGCAAAGAGAATTTAGTCTAAATTACCTGATCCATGAGCTAATCATTTTCATCATTGATGAAACATTTTACTCAGCATTGTGTAGCACAAAATAGAAAAATTAATATCAGTTTTTTTTTCTGCTGGTTTTAATGGACATTCTTATTTAGTAAAAACCAGAGAATATAACTGTGTGTTCCCAAGGAAAGTAAATGATGGTAGAAAAAGAAAAGAAACAGTGTTATTCCATCTTCCCTTTCACCCTCCAAAATGATATTAGGCATTGTAACTTTAAAACATATTGATAGAAAAACAGGTATGTGTATCCTCTTTTAAGGAGGTATCTGGGTTTTTTCAGCCTCTATTGATACAGGAACACTAATACTGTTGCTGACCTTGCAAACATGCTAAGTGTTAATTTTTCAACTCGTTAAGAAAGGTTTCAGGGCAATAGGAAATATGTTTTTAGCTCAAGTAGTAAAAATTCTGTAAATATTCTGAAGCTTAAGATTTGTCTACATTTGGCACGTGTTTCTAGGGTTTGCTTGTATTTGTAAATATTTAATTATCTCTTGCAAAGGATTATTAGATCATTTTAGCTAGTCCTCAACCCATTTGTCATGATTAAGTCACTTATGTAAATAAATCTGGCATTTGCTTATAATTGTTGTAATAATAGCCTCATTCATTTTTATGTGTTATTTTGAAAAAAATATATGTCATTTTGAAGTACTTTAAAAATCTGTATGAAGGAAAACATTATGTAATGTGTTGTTATGACAACTACCCAGACGATTTCTGCTAAAATTAGATTTCTAATATTTTTTGATAGCTCTATAATGAAGAGGTCCTTGACTTATTTGATACCACTCGTGATATTGATGCAAAAAATAAAAAATCAAATATAAGAATTCATGAAGATTCAACTGGAGGAATTTATACTGTGGGCGTTACAATACGTACTGTGAATACAGAATCAGAGGTAATATTTATATTGTAGTTAAAACAGAGCATAGCTGGCTTTGTTTAAATAGTGAGCTTTGCTGATAGTCTGCTTAAGATCAAGATATGAAATTTATATCCTGAAGCATGACATGGAATTAAAATCTTGTCTTCTTTCCTCACATTTTAAAAATCAGAATATTAGTATAAAAATATCAGGGTTATGATAAAGTCAGCATAGTTGTCACAGCATCAAAAGAATCTGAGAAAATTTATGAATAGCTTTCATTCACAGCTAGAGAAAGAGGGTTAGACAATTGATGGTGAAGGATGAGACCACAATCCTTTTGTACTTTTTGCTTTAACCTATGTAGAACTGTATCATGGCTCCTAGAGGGAGATTGTGGGAGATTGTTGAGAAAAATTACAAAAAATAATTTTAACGGAAGATAGAGAAGAGCCTGAATAATTCAAGTTATTACTCAGTTTGTACCAGAGTGTTCTACTGTAACAGTTTTGGAATGGAACGTGCAAATGTCAGCAAATGGCAAACAATGGAATCTCAGTGTTTTCTTCTATTTAAAAAATAATACACTATTATACTGAGAAATTCATCTCAAAAAGTGCCTGTAACTAAACTAATAATGTGAAATTCCACATCTTTTATATCCCTTAACATGGTGGGTTTTAGCCATTACCTCAGACTTTGGATTGTATAGTATGCTGTTTATTGTTCAAGTAAAGTCCTTTGTTTCTTCCGCTTTTTCAGATGATGCAGTGTTTGAAGTTGGGTGCTTTATCCCGGACAACTGCCAGTACCCAGATGAATGTTCAGAGCTCTCGTTCACATGCCATTTTTACCATTCATGTGTGTCAAACCAGAGTGTGTCCCCAAATTGATGCTGTGAGTTATCAATTCTAATTTCTTAAACTTTCAATTTTTATCTCCCTAAAACCACATGAATTCTGTGAGAATATATTTAAGCCAAATTCAGTTAATTTAGTCATTCCTTTTTCTGATTTCCTCTTCTGATCCTAGTTAAATTGAAGCTGGTCAGCCATGTCAGATTTTGAAATAAAAAATTGTATACATGTCTGAAAAACCAAAAAGGATGCTGTGGCCATATGTTGGATGTCATCACCTGAGACCCTTTGCTTTTGAGGATTATATGCTGTAGTTTTCCCTTCATTAGCATAAGCAAAGCCTCAGTTGATAATAGTTGAGTTCTGAACATCCAGGCTTTTTCTGCCTTTAAATTTCTAATTGCCAGCAGACATTTTTTGAATTTATTATTTATTTGGCTTTATGCCTATTTATTTGGTTGTGCCTATATGTGTACGTGGGATGAGCTCAAGGTAGAGTAGGAGGATATTTAATGTTACATTAATAAAATATTTTCAATTATTTTTCTTAATTTCAGGACAGTGCAACTGATAATAAAATTATTTCTGAATCAGCACAGATGAATGAATTTGAAACCCTGACTGCAAAGTTCCATTTTGTTGATCTCGCAGGGTCAGAAAGATTGAAGCGTACTGGAGCTACAGGCGAGAGGGCAAAAGAAGGCATTTCTATCAACTGTGGACTTGTAAGATTAAGGCTTTGTGCTGAGAATATATCAGAGCTTTTCTATTGTCCTTTTGTCTTTTGTAATTTATAATATCCATATGGAAATCCTTCAGACACTGAACTGAGAAATGAAAATTATAGAACAGTTATTAGTAATGCACTGAATCTCTGATCTCCTCACGCTTTTTTCTCTTTTTTATATTACAGATTTTCTTCATGTGTATAAATTTAGTTGTACTAAAATTTATATGTGCATAAAATTATACATATACAAATTATTTGAAAAATTCTTTCCACATTTAACAATATATTGTCAAAATCAATTTATTTATTTATTTTTATCTTTTATTTTTTTTAAATAGGGTCTCACTGTGTCACCTACTCTGGAATACAGTGGTGCGATCATGGCTCACTGTAGCCTTGACCTCACGGGCTCACTTCAGTCTCCCTAGTAGCTGGGACCACAGGCCAGCACCACCACACCCAGATAATTCTTGTATTTTTTGTAGAGATGGGGTTTTGCCACATTGCCCAGGCTGGTCTCAAACTTCTGGGCTCATGCGATTCACTCACCTCAGCCTCCCAAAGGGCTGGGATTACAGGCGTGAGCCACTGCGCTTGGCCCAAGATTTAATATTAAGTTATTTCATGGGTGAAGACCTTCAAAGTAGCCTTTTGATAATATTTTATGACAGTCATTTTATTGACTTTGGAAATTATAATGTTTTTTGGTAATGATTTTTTAAAAGTGATACTTTTTCTAGGTTATATTAAAAATTAACTTTAATACCATGCCACTTAATGGCATTTTGATTGGAAAACTCCTTGTGATTTAGTGAGCATAAAGCTTCATTATATGGAAGGAAATATTTTAGAGCAAAGTTTTGTGCATTAAAATGTTCTTATTATCTTCATTACATAACTGGAAATTTGTGCCTGCACAAATGTAATGACATCCCTAAATTTCTGTGACGCCAGTAGCATCAGAGTTGTAACTACCCAATGGATTCTTTTTGCCCGCTGCCCAGATAGAGCTGATTTATCAAGATGGGGGAATTGCGATAGAGAAAAAGTTTAATGCACACAGAGCCAGCTAAATGGAAGACTGGAGTTTTATTACTCAAATTAGTCTTTCCAAAAATTCAGAGACTGCGGTTTTTAAAGTATAATTTGGTGAATGAGGGGGCTAAGGGAGTGGGGAGTGGAGGTGAAGTCATAGGGTGTCTCAGTGGGTTCTTCTTGCTGTCTTCTGTTCCTGGGTGGGATTACAGAACTGGTTGAGCTAGATTACCATTCTGCATGGTGCCAGCTGGTGCATCAGAATGCAGGGTCTGAAAAAATATCCAAACACCAATCTTAGGTTTTACAATAGTAATCTTATCCATAGGAGCAATTGGGGAGGTTAGGAATCTCGTGGCCTCTGGCTGCATGACTCTTAAATCATAATTTCTAATAATCTTGTGGCCAATTTGTTAGTTTTACAAAGGCTTGCTGGTCCCCAGGGAAGAAGAAGGGTTGTTTCAGGAAAAGGCTGTTATCATCTTTTCAAAATTCTTTAAACTATAAACTAAATTCCTCCTTTAGTTATCTCAGCATAGGGATGAACAAGGGCAGTTTAGAAATTAAAGGCAAGATGGAGTGGATTAAGTCGGATCTCCCTCACTGTCATGCTTTTCTCACTGATACGAATTTTGCAAAGGCAGTTTCAGAGTGTGTGGTGTCTGCTTTCCTCCCATTAATCAGCCCCCAATATTTGCTCCTATATGATTATGACCCTTCTATGGGGAAATTATCAACCAAGGCTGATTAGAGAGAGCCAGACCTTCCAACTCCAATACTCATCTTGATGGTCCAACCATGTGGATGAATGTTGTGTAAAACGGCGTGCCTGGATTCTGGACTTTGTGTATTGTTTTGACTTTCTTAGGAGATACAATCATGGTGGTATTTACATTTATGTTGTTAGGAAAAGACAAAAGCCATTGCTTTGTTTTCCTCTTTAGGCTCTTGAAGCATGTTGAGACATATCTAGTAGAGTTTCAGTATTACCATTGCTTATGACGGTAGCCGCTCTGAAAAGGGGGAATGACGACAAAGTGTGATCCTGTTGCCACTCCCTGCATGATCTATTTTTCCTAACAAAGTTATGATTATAGATGTTTGCATTACTGATGGCTAGTGTGAGCAACATTTTGGATAATGTTTATCTTGTAGGTGATAATTCAGTGACAGTAGGAAAAACAGCAGGGTCGCAGGAGGAGTGACTACAGAGTTCTGTAATTTGACTAGTTTTTAAATAATTGGATGCTAACACATATATTATTGTATTTATTTATTTATTTATTTGTTGAGGCGGGGTCTCACTCTGTTGCCCAGGCTGGAGTGCAGTGTTGTGATCCCAGCTCACTGCAACATCCACCTCCCAGGTTCAAGCTATTCTCCTGCCTCAACCTCCCAAGTACCTGGGACTACAGGCACACACCACCACGCCTAGCTGATTTTTGTATTTTCAGTAGAGATGGGGTTTCCCCATGTTGGTCAGGCTGGTCTCGAACTCCTGACCTCAGATGATCCACCCACCTTGGCCTCCCCAAGTGCTGGGATTATAGGAGTGAGCCACCGTACCCAGCCCATCTTATTGTATTTCTAAGGATAGATATACTTGCATAGGAATACCTTGTTCAGAGAAATAATACTGATTTTTTTGCTGTGATTAAAGAAGATTTTCTTTTCCCATGGGAACTGTATTGCAAAATGAAAATTCACATCAAACTGTTAAACTAACTAAACATTTTATTTTTTCATTGAGTTGAGGAGAAGAATTTGTAACATGAATGGACAATTTTCTGGGGACATAACCTGATGCTCTGATAATTCTAGGGATAACTAAAGTTGTCAATCTTATTTCTATTTCAAAGAATTAGTACTTACTACTATAGTACTAATATACACATAAGGTATTATATATAGTACTAATATTTATGTAGCAAATTTTCAGTGGCGTTGATTACAAATGTAAAACAAAACCAAACAAATATTCTTAATTATATTATGTCTCTATATTATTCTCTGTAAGCTTTCTTTATTTAAAAATGTTATAATTAATAAATTTGTATCATTTTGCCGTCTTTCTTTCTCTTTCTTTTAGTTGGCGCTTGGCAATGTCATTAGTGCCTTGGGAGACAAAAGCAAGAGGGCCACACATGTCCCCTACAGAGATTCCAAGCTAACGAGACTACTACAGGATTCCCTTGGGGGTAATAGGTATGCGTAGATGATTATCCTTTACTCAGAGTTTTGATTATTCATTATTAAGTAAGCTTGTAATTATAAAGCAAACTAATAGGATGAGGAACTAATCCTTATACTGTTAAGAATCTGAAATGTGTGAATAATTTTGTATGTTATTTCACATAATCCTTCTAGCATCCCTTGAGGTGTAGGTATTATTATTCTATTTTCTAGATAAGGAAAATGAAATCTAGAGAGGTTAAGTAATTTATTCAAGGTCACTTAGCTTATATATGAAGTCAATAGTATGTGGACTTTCTCTCTTATCATAGCTTCTGCTTTAAGTACTTAGCACAGAGTAGATACCTAATATAATTTTGTTGAAAAAGTAAATACTGTTTTCTAAGTAATTACAAGGTAATTTAAATATTATTGGTACTTCTTTTTTTTTTTTTTTTACAAAATCTTCTAAAAATTCAAATTTTTTCTATATGTAGAAAAATCTTCTTAATGTCCACTGAATGAAATACAGAGTGTTGTCTGGTTATTAACTTTGCCAGTATCACTGACATTCTTCTTTCTCATATCTTGCATCATTCTAATATGTCTTTTCAGCTCTTTTTTTTTTTGGCGGCGGAGTGGGTAATGTATTCCCTTCTGTAAACGTGCTGGCTTTACAAATGGAAACATTTTTGGCATTTAAATTCAATCATAGCACAATTCAACAAGTTACCAACCACCACAGTGAATCTATTTTATAGTGTTTGCAATAATGTAACATCGTATTTACTGAAAAGATTATTAGCTGCTATACAAGAAATCTAGTATTTAAACTTACAAGGTTTCTTTTTGAACAACTGTGTTAGTTCTGTCTTGCACTGCCATAAATACCTGAGACTGGGTAATTTATACAGAAAAGAGGTTTAATTGGCTCACAGTTCTATAGGCTCTACAGGAAGCATGATTCTGGCATCTGCTTGGCTTCTAGGGAGGCCACAGGAAACTTACAGTCATGGTGGAAGGCAAAGGGAGAGTGATCACTTCACAGGACTGGAGCAGGAGGAAGAAGAGGGAGGTGCCACACACTTTTAAACAACCAGATCCTCTGAGAACTCTATCATGAGAACAGTTCCAAGAGGGAAATTTGCCCCCAACCTCTAATCACCTCCCGCAAGGCCTCACCTCCAACATCGGGGATTATAATTTGACATGAGATTTGTGCAAGGGCACAGATCCACACCGTATCAACAACTATTATCCAAATAATTTTGGATAGTATTAAATCCTTTTAAGTTTATAATCTATTTGGTTTAGAAATAAAGTTCTGTTTTGGCCGGCTGTGGTGGCTCACACCTGTAATCCTAGCACTTTGGGAGGCCGAGGCTGATAGATCACGAGGTCAGGATATTGAGACCATCCTAGCCAACACGGTGAAACCCCGTCTCTACTAAAAATATAAAAAATTAGCCAGGCATAGTGGCAGGCGCCTGTAGTCCCAGCTACTCGGGAGACTGAGGCAGGAGAATGGCATGAATCCAGGAGGCGGAGCTTGCAGTGAGCCGAGATGGTACCACTGTACTCCAGCCTGGGCAACAGAGTGAGACTCTGTCTCAAAGAAAAAAGAAATAAAGTTCTGTTTTGTAGAATACAACATTGTCATTTTTATGTTTCTTCCTTTTATGTAATATTGGCATTTTTCTTAACTCATGTCTCTTCCAGCACATCCTATGTATGAATGCAGTTTTCTTTCCACTATAATGTATCTCTTGCTTGTGTTCTACATTTTCAGTATCAAGAGGGGTCTTATTATAACAGAATAAAAATTTTCATTTTTTCAGCCAAGTGTAAATTTTTTCAGGTTTTCTAAATTGTAGCTTTTTCCTATATTTATTTCTTAACTATAAAACAAAGCAGAGATGATAAATGTCCTCCCCTTACAAGTTTAACTCTTGAAAACTTCAATACTTTTGAGAGTTTGCTTACTTTGCAAGTGGTCTAAAATCTTTTCACTGTGGGTCTTGAATTTCTGTTGAGTTTTAGGTACAGCTAAATAGTCTCATGTTCCTCACCCATTTCCTTAATGGGTAGTAATCTCTCAAGGGAGATGACCCCTTCTAATTCCTTTCTTCGTGTGCCTCATTTTTTGCTTAAAATTTTAGGATTGCATTCCTAGTGCAAAAGCACTGTACTTTGTGTAAGCCTTGGAAAGCAAAGTATCTTCATTTTTTGAAGTTTATACAAATTAAGCTTAAAAGAAAAATTAGATATTTTTGAAAATAAGCTCCGTATGTTTATGTGCATAATTTAGTGTCTTTTAAAAAAGTCGAGCTGGCTTTTTTACGTTTACAGTGTTTAATAAACATCATAACCAGTTTATGGCAAAAATTCTGGAAAATACAGGAAAGTATAAAGCATGAATAAAAATCAGTTATATTTCTGGCTGGGCATGGTGGCTCACACCTGTAATCCCAGTACTTTGAGGTCTAGGTGGGCGGATCACCTGAGGTCAGGAGTTCAAGACCAGCCTGGCCGACATGGCAAAACCCCATCTCTACTAACAAAAACACAAAAATTAGCTGGGCATGGTGGTGGGCACCTGTAGTCCCAGCTACTTGGGAGGCTGAGGCAGGAGAATCACTTGAACCGAGGAGATGGAGGTTGCAGTGAGCTGAGATTGTGCCACTGCACTCCAGTCTGGGTGACAGAGTAAGACTCCATCTCAAAAAAAAAAAAAAAAAATTCTAATACCTAGAAGTAACTACTGCTAACATTGTGATGTATTTTCTTCCAGATGTATAGTATAACTTAATTTATAGGAAATATAAAATATAATAAAATATTTAAGTGATATAGTTAACTTTAAAACAGAATTGTGGTTTTTGTGTGAACTTTTAAAATAAATAGCTTTAATATTTTCTTTGAGTTTTTCATAAACAGAATCATTGGTGAAATTTATATATTTTGGAATTTGTTTAATATATGACATTTTCCCTATACAGTTGATCCTTGCCAGTTCCTCTCATTCCTGACTTTCACTATTCTTCTTAAGCCCTTGATCCCAGCACTTCTCAAAATATTTGTTAAAGGCGAGTCCTTCCCTTCTTTCTAATTTGTGGTAGGTTAATATTTTGCATGACCATACAGAGCTTGCCCCATTTGTGACTCACCATGGGAGTTTGAAAACACTTGAACTGATCTACATTCAATGAGAGGAGGTCATTGATTATAGGAAGTTCCAGTGTTGTGGAAGTTTCTAAAGTGCTTACTTGCAATTTCTGCACTACTTTACACATTTTTTGTAAAGAAATGAAAAATAGATGTATGTATCTGTGTGGATCAAAGAAGGCTAATATAAATTTATTTTCCCCAATTTTACGTAAGTAAAAATAATCTGCAGACCGGTGCTAGACTGGGGACCACACTTCAAATTTCCCTATTCTCTAATCAGCATCCATAATCCTCACACTTACTGAATTATCTTATTCTCTTTATCAAAAGAGAAAACTAAAATGGCATGAATTATTTTAACTTTCTGACCCCCAGTAAATATTATATACACATGACACACACCACAAACAATTGTTAATGACCTAATACTGGTTCAAATATTGTGTTATATGTTTAGAAGTACACTGATAAATAAAACTTGATCATCCCTGTCCTTTAGGAATTTAAAGTCTAAGAGTTTTAGGGTCTAGAAAATTTCAATATAATAATAATATAATGAATGCAAAAGAGATATGCAAAAGGTGTGAGGAGGCAGAAAGGGTACAGACAAACTGAGGATTTGGTTCTTGGATTAGGTGATACCTTAGTTGATTGTTGAATAATAGTAACAGTAAGGGTAAGCAAGAGTTGTAGGGAAAAGGTATGGAATGGGACAAGGGGTACCTACGAGTACTGTGTTGAGATTATTGTAGAAAGAAAAGATTGGAAGCAGGAGACTAGGAGGCTAAGATTATGATTGATAGGCGTTGATTTTTCTACCAGGATAAGTAGACTGCTCCTTAATTGCAGTTCCTGCACAACTTTTAGTTAGTTTGTGAGTGTCTATTAGAATCTCCATGTCTGCTTTATTGACAAACATACTAATTGGGGCATACTTAGCATTTCACTATCCTAAACTTTGGTGGCTAAATCAATTTAGCATGACCATAAAGTAATGTTTCCCACTTTTCCTGTGTAATCTGGCCAGAAACTGGAACTCTGATCATTCAGTCACAAATGACAGTTTATATAATGAAACACAAGAATATACTAAGTTCTCGTCTTGTTCCAGTGTGATTCGATTTTGTGTACAATTCTTTGCTGACATCAAAACTCAGCATACAGGTGATTACGAATAAGTTTTTAAAATACTGAAAGAATAAATGAATAATGAAAGAAGTGGTTTTTTTATTTTCAATATAATATATTGTAGTCAGTTTAATTTTAGAATTACTGCGTGCACTGCTTCAAATCTTTTTAGCAAAGAGGTAAGAAATAAATATATGTGCTTATACTTTCTCAAGGTCAAAGGTGAGTAATATCAATGTATTTCCCCAAAGTAAACAAAATCTTTTTCTTTAAGATAGTCTTAAAGTACAGGGGCTTTTAAATTTGCTCAATATTTTGGTATCTTGAAGAGAAGATACTATTCAAATGTCAGGAGTTTAAAAATGATTATTTTAGCATTTTAGGTGCTTTTATCTGTAAGCCTAACTATTATTTGTAACTTTCAGCCAAACAATCATGATAGCATGTGTCAGCCCTTCAGACAGAGACTTTATGGAAACGTTAAACACCCTGAAATATGCCAATCGAGCTAGAAATATCAAGAATAAGGTGATGGTCAATCAGGACAGAGCTAGTCAGCAAATCAATGCACTTCGTAGTGAAATCACACGACTTCAGATGGAGCTCATGGAGTACAAAACAGTAAGCTAATGAGTTTGACTGCATTTTGTGATACATCTAAGGCTGGCACTTTCTGAACACAATAATGCCTTACACATATGTGTCTCTGGAATCTCTTGGTTGTCATAATAGTGTCCTCCTTCCTTTTGGAGGTAGGAGTCTCTAGTTTTCCTTGTGGGCAGTCTTTAACTATGTTCAGTCTAACCTAACAACTGTTTGTTCAAAAGCTTTCCTACCCTTTTTTTTTTTTTTTTTTTTTTTTTTGAGATGGAGTCTCCCTCTATCACCCAGGCTGGAGTGCAGTGGTGTGATCTCAGCTCACTGCAACTTCCTCCTCCCAGGTTCAAATGATTCTCCTGCCTCAGCCTCTGGAGTAGCTGGGATTATAGGCAACCGCCACCACACCTGGCTGATTTTTGTATTTTTAGTAGAGATGGAGTTTCACCACATTGGCCAGGCTGGTCTTGAACTCCTGACCTCAGGTGATCTGTCCGCTTTGGTCTCCCAAAGTGCTGGGATTACAAGTATGAGCCACTGCACCTGGCTAATCAATTTCTTTAGTAACAAATACATTGTGAAGTGTTCTGCTAGAGGGGAAAGGATTTCTTTTGCCTTGGGGTTGGTAAGATAAAAGTGCTCTTGGTTGGAGAACGTATAGTTATAGAGTATCCTTAAGCAAAACTCTTGTGTTTTTGACTCCTCAAGCAACAAGGACATTGTTTTCCTTTACTAGGGTAAAAGAATAATTGACGAAGAGGGTGTGGAAAGCATCAATGACATGTTCCATGAGAATGCTATGCTACAGACTGAAAATAATAACCTGCGTGTAAGAATTAAAGCCATGCAAGAGACGGTTGATGCACTGAGGTCCAGAATTACACAGCTTGTTAGTGATCAGGCCAACCACGTTCTTGCCAGAGCAGGTATGCGCGTAAGGTGGGATAAGTGAGGGATTAACTTCTGGAGGGTAGGGAACATTCTTTGTGTTCACTAATTACCTAGCATAGTTGAAATAGAAATGCTAGTCTCTGTGTATACAGTCTGTGGTTTTAAGCTAAATACCTAATTTCAAAAAATAATAAATTCTTATATAAACAAAATATTCCCTTTATAATAATACTATCTTATGGTCTGCCCATCTAATAAAGGGTAGAAAATTTACTGTAAGCATTGTGTTTTAAAAAATTACTGTTTTGTTTCCCGACTTTTTTTTCTTCTGTTTTGTTGAAGTCTTAATTTAAAGGAAAATTTTTATTTCATATTTTGTCTTTCAGGTGAAGGAAATGAGGAGATTAGTAATATGATTCATAGTTATATAAAAGAAATCGAAGATCTCAGGTATAGTTCATGTTCTGTAACATATAATGCATATGGTTTTTTGAATTTTGCAATGTTATAATATTTCTGTTTGTTGAGCTTATTGTTTGGCAGTTGTCCATGGTGATATTTCAGCCCTTTGGTTAGGTTAACTTTAGGAGACTTGTTACTTACCTTTCCCTTGATGTCATATTCCAAGCTCCTTTCCTCCCCTCTCTTCCCGTATTATTCTCCTACTCTTACTGCTATATCCCAAAATTGGGTGCTTACCTAACTTGACATATGCAACAGGCAAAATTTATGTTGCTGAAGTTATCTTTGATGCCTTTCCTTCATATGCCTCTTTCCCCATCACTTGGGAATAGATCAATATCTACACGTCATCTCCAATTTTTTGAATCTCCTGTTCTCTTTTATATCTTTAGCTATTCCTGCATGTAAATCATGGCATACCTACTAATTTGCCTGCCCCTCTGTGGTACATCTATTCACATTTCATACAACATGCCACACATACTTGCATATGTCAATACCATGACTGGGGCTGGGGGCAAGCATGACATAAAGAGTTCACACTCTAGGTTGGGCAGCATACATAAATCATCACATGTAGTAAACAGAATGACAGAATTTAGTTAAAGGATGCCCATGCCTGGTGTAGGAATGTGGAGGGGAGTAGACTTGGGGAATAGGGTTGGGAAAGAAGGTTAAGTCAATAATATTTTCAGGTTCCATGGTTTGCTGTGATGACTGAGCTATATTTTTCTTGAAGGAAAACTCCAGTCAGCTCCATGGCAGAGCATCTAAGTAGTTCAAATCTCACTTCTGCTATTTGTAGAACATAAGCAAATGGGAGGAGATCGTCTTTCACAGTTACCCTGTCTTGTATTTGTGTTCTCTTTCTCTTCCTCTGGCTGTTCTAGAGGTTCTCAAACTGTGGCAAGTACTATCGCCACTGTTTCTGGCTACACAAGGCACATTGAATCTCTTAAGTGTTTCAAAAAGCAAAAACAAATGAAAACACATGCCGATGTGGCAATATAGTTATTCAAGTATAATTTTATTCTGTGTGTGTATATGTGTACATATATATTATATATGTTATGCATAGTACATATATATATATAATTTTTCATGCTTCACGTTTTTGACAGAGACCTTTGGGCACTACATCCTAGTTCTGCTCAGCAGCCAACCTGGACTTGCAGTTTCTACCCCTTGTTGGCAGTACTGTTCCCTGCCTACTGCTAAAACTTTGTTCTCTGACCAGTCTTTCCTGATTCTGTTGACCCCATTTTACCACTCCTTGAGACACAACTGATAGCTCTGTTTTTTAGTTCTTGAAGATCCTCTTCCTGCTCCTAGGCTGCTTCTCTTATCGCTTTTATTTCTTTGGCACTTGCCAATTGTTAAAGCGGATTGCCTATTCCAGTTCTTAGTCTCTCTTTCCTTTCCTCCACTCTGTATTCTAAGGTTGTACCTCGGCTTTTTGTCACTGTTAGGCAAATTGCTTGACTAATGTCCTTATTTCCTAGAAAACTGCCAGAACCACTTCCACTCCTTCTAGTGGCTAAAAGTAGCATCTAATATCTTCCTTCTTCTAAGTCTTGAGTTAAGACTATTCCTTCCTTAAGCCATTTAGAGAACAGAGATGACTCATGGGCCCTGAGTTCAATCGCTGATCAAATCTTTCCTGGTGTAGGTTAATACCTTGTTCCAGATCCTCAACTTATCTCCCTGTAGGCCATACAAAAAGTAGATTCTGTTAATGTACCCTGGAGTTTGTGGAGGTAATCCCTAAAAGGCCTTTATTAGCACTAGGATCAAAGAGTCATTGGATATGCCCCTACCAAATGCAGACTTTTAACATTAGGTGAAAAACGTAAATTTTAAAATAAAATACCCACATTATTTATTACATAATAATAAAGGAGCCCATTAAAATATAGATCATTATTGTTAGCTGATTTATTATATTTTCATTCATTCTTAGCATTCCTTATTAAGTACCCAGGCTTTGTGCTAGAAATTAAAAATATAGAAAAGTGTAATATATTGTTTGTACTTTTCTACTGTTTGATAATCATGAATTTTAACTTTGAGTTTTTATGTGAATTTTCTCTAAAACAATTTTGAAGTCATTTAATTAACCTAGAAGTTTGTACACAGCTATTTAACCATCTAAAAATACTGTAATTGTTCTGCTCACATATGGTATCACATTTATACTAAAACAATTTCATTAAAGAATGTGTAGGACCAGGTAGGGTGGATCATGCCTGTAATCCCAACACTTTGGGAGGCTGAGGTGGGAGGATCACTTGAGGCTGGGAGCTTGAGACCAGCCTGGGCAACATAGTGAGACCCCATGTGTCTCAACTATTTCAAGAGTAGAATGAATAATTTTGGTAGGCAATGAAAAAGCACTGAGCTGACTGTGACTTCCAGAGCTTAGTATTGCAAATAATCCAGCATCTTTCTCTGAAATATTTGAACATATGGCAAAAGTGCTTAGTAATAGAGTGTTGAGAGAGATAGGTTGTATTTTTTTCTTATTTTTCAGTCTCAATCACTATTGTGCCTGACTGACCTTGAAAATCTATTATATGTAAGTAGATAGTTGTATTTTTGATGGTTTAAATAAAATAGAAATAAGGGAATTGGCCTAGAGGACTCTCTGAATCCTTTTAGTCTCAATAATCTAGGTTCTTTTAGGATTTCATTGTTTGATGTCTTCACGTGTTAGGATCAGTGTGTACATTATTCTGTCATTATTAGGACTGCTTGAGCAAACAAAATAATTTTTTCAATTCTCAAACTCAAGTTTCCTTGGAGATACTGTCTTTTCCCATGCTATATTCAGGAGCCAGATGTCTGTCAGCCAGTTTGGGGCAAATTTGACAATTTATTCCTTGCACAGTTTTGGAAATGCTGCTATTGTGTGATGAATGAGGAACTGAAACTAAGGGGAGCATGCTGCTTGTGTATTTTTTAAGTTTAAATAATAGGTTTACAAGCAAGGACAACTGATGTCCAACTGGCCAGAATTCAAGTAATCTAATTACCACTGGCATCTGAATATGTAGAATTCTTTTGAGTATTAAGATTATGATTGCAAATGTATAATTATTCAATCAGGAAATTTGAAAAAAAATTTAAACAGTGTTTGTGAGCATTCTTTTGTGATTATTTTTATTATTTTTTGAGAATTTTATTTAGTTTAAAAATCCTTATCCTGTAGCCATGTTGAAATGCATTTTGGAAAACTTTTTTAACATGCAGATTAACTCATTTAAAATGTTCCTGCCTTATTGCTAGAGCAGTCATATTCATAGAGACAGAAAGTAGAACGATGGGTGCCAGAGCTGAGGTAAAAGGGCTGAGGGGGAAGTTAATATTTAATGGGTATAGAGTCTCAGTAAGGGAAGATGAAAAATTTCTGGAGATGGATGGTGGCGATGGTTGCAGAACAGTGTAGATTTGCTTAGTGCTACAGAGCTGTACACTTAAGAAATGGTAGTGTGGTATACTTTATGTTATGTATTTTTATCCACAGAGAAAAATACTCCCTATTTAAATATATTTTTATTTGCTAGAGCAAAATTATTAGAAAGTGAAGCAGTGAATGAGAACCTTCGGAAAAACTTGACAAGAGCCACAGCAAGAGCGCCATATTTCAGTGGATCATCAACTTTTTCTCCTACTATACTATCCTCAGACAAAGAAACCATTGAAATTATAGACCTAGCAAAGAAAGATTTAGAGAAGTTGAAAAGAAAAGAAAAGAGGAAGAAAAAAAGGTGGGATTATAAAATCACTGCTAAATGAATCTCTATTTCCTTTTCAGGGTATTTTAATTTGCAATTATAAAGAGCATACATAGTTTCATGAGTACCTTAGTATATGAAATAAATCACTATGTTAGCTGAAACTACAACTATATTTTTAATGGTTTATCTCTACTTATGTGTAAGAAAAATAGATTTAATTGTAATAATATGGTAATTAATTTTATTTAGACCATGACAATATAAAATTACTATTATAAATTATTTTATTATTTCTTCAAATAGCTGCTTTTGCATTCCATTCATTTTGCTTTTCGGCAAAGCTTGCTGTACCATTATAACTCAGTGTTTTCATTTTTTTCCCCATTTCCTAATACAATTAAGTAGTCTCATGGATATTTTCATCCCTGTCTAGATTAGTTTAACTAAAGGCTAAACTAATCCATCAGAATGTCATGTAATGTCATTTGGTCTCTTAAATATTTTCTGCAGGGCTTCTAATTTGATTATGTGAAAATTATTTATGCTATTTCAGGCTTTTTGAATCTTCCAACAAGGAGTTACTCAGCTTTTCACCACTGTTCTAGGCTTTCTCTTTCTTGCATCCTGATAGTTTGTCCCTCTGAAATCAACTGGGTGCAAAGGAGAGGAAGAAAATGAAAATTTAACCACTTGTAATGTGTAAGTGGTTAAATATTCGTAAGCTCTTTACATGTTTACACACTGATTCTATTGTGCAGTCAGATTACTTACAGAGACTATATTTTGAGCATACCAGTCAAATTAAATTTAAACATTTTTGGCTAGATATTCAAAAGGAAGCAAAATCATCTGATTTGCCACCTGGTTTGTTACAGGAGGAATGCTTTGTAGAACTGATGTAGACGTTTAGCCTACCTGCTGCTTTGCTCAGTTTATTTAGAAATGTATTTAGGCAGCCAGGCATTTCTTCCTGGAGCAGCCAGTTGATCAAAGTCATTGGAAGTTTAAATTCTTCAAATTAACTCTGCTTTGTGTTCTTGAGTTTAGAGAGAATAATTAAAACAAGGAATTGTACATTATGGTTAGGCATTGCATTTGAAATTGCATTCTTGAGATATTAATGTCTTAGATGTTTTCATAGATCATTGATTATGGCAGCATTAAGAAATGTATAATGATTAGCTCTCCCCCTATGGAGGGCAATTAAAACTGAAATAATGATCATAGGATTATCGAAACTAGTGTTACCCAAGTTACTGCTTGAATTAACTTGAGACTTTTGCACATGACTTATCGCTGACTTGTAAAATCCACTTCTGTAGTTGGTCAAAATGTCAAATGGTATGACTTGTTTTCAAAGATCTAGGTCATTTGTATTCATAAATAATAAGTAAGTATAAGCAAAGTTTTTTTTTTAAGGTCACAACTGATACTGCTTTTTCCTTTTGAGGTAAATTTAGAGATATTTCCTTAATCACTTGTTGAATATGACTAATGAAAAACAACTAAGGATCCCAATAGAAATCTAGGCTGTTTTGAACATTTTAATAGTGGTTGTGACTAATTCAGTGATTAGTTGTGATAATTATTACAATAAAAATAATAGATGTTAATACTGATAAGAACTCACCAAACAACTGGATTTAAACATTAAAGCCTAAGTGAAGAAAATAATTCATTTCCTAACAAAAAACCGCATAATTAGAGATAAAATATTTGTGAATGAGCCAGATAAGAGATGAAAGATAGCTTAGAATGAGAAAAATAAATTAATACTTTCTAAAAATTAATATACCTATAGAGTGCTATATGCGAACATTTTAAAGAGCATTTTCACACATGCTGTAGTGTACCTTTGTACACTGACACCTATATAATTTTATAAAACTGACACCTATATAATATGTGAATCTAAAAAATTTTCTTGTGTACTATACCATGTAACTATAAACATTTTTAGAGCCAATTTATAAATTTTTATTGCTACATATAAGAATTTATAACATTTAATAGGTCTTACCATACTATAATCAAATTTTTTTTTTGAATTAAAAAATGAAAACCAATCCTGTTTTACTTAGTTTGATAAAGCATTTTGTTCATCACACTTGGATCCCAATAACTTTTAACTGTATGTCAATTTCTATTTTTAAAATGTAGCTAAGCCCTCATTTAGCCAAAGGATTCCCTACAAGTTGAAAAAATCCAGCATACAATATACCTAGAGTTCCAGAAATGTTTAGAAGGACAACAGCTTTACTAAAGTGCTCAGTCTTCCACAGGAGCTCCTTGGAAGTGATAGCTCCTGTTTAGATGCATTGATTCTGATTGAGTTGCATTCCATGCTTCATGATTATCTATTTTATCTGTCAGAGAGGGCATTGCAAAATGTGGGTCTGCCTCAACCTTACACATACAGGAGGTTCAGTTAAAAATTAATTGAAACTTTGGCCTAATTTTTCTCTAGCAAGCATTGTAAATACCTGGTATCCAAATTTCCCAGCTCACTCACATAAAATGATTTCTGCCCATTTTATAATATGGTAAGAATAATTCAGAAGGGGGCAAGAAAAGGCAAGACAGGGGAAAGAACCTTCTTTCCCTCTCATAGGTGTAGGCCAGTCTTTGGGGGAAAAATGGGAATTTCTGCTTGAGCCATTCGTTCTTACTAACCTTCTTGTGTCCCCATGCAACCTTGATCCATTCCTCTCTTATGCGGTCCAGTTCTCATGTAATTCTGCCCTACCCCGAAGTGCTCCCAATTTCAAAATTATCTACTTCTCTGATCTCCTTAAATTCAAACTCAGGAACAAGGCCATTTGACTAAAGGAATTCATACCAGTGGAAATGACTGATAACTAACAAGCTTCCTTTGTAGGGGTGTTTGTAATTTTTAAAGAGGATACATTAATCCATACAACAAAATATGTTAGACAGCATAATCTAATGAAAAAAAGATAGAGTAGGAAAGTGGTTTTTTTTTTTTTTTTTTTTTTTTTTTTTTTTACCTTCTTGTGCCTATGAGTTTCTAAAACCTGACTGGGGCTTGCTTGACCTTTGGATTTAGCTATTCTAAGCTGTCCTGGCTTCTATAGCTGCCTCCTTTCCTTGTCACTGAATTCACAAACTCTTTGGAAGCTCTGTGTCTTTTAATTTATTGCTCTGTGTTGTAGATTCTTGGTTGCCGTGGCTACAAGGCCTCTGACAATGTAAGAGTTGATAGGAAGAGTAGTAACTGGATCATTTTAATGCCAGAAGCTGCATTTGTGTTTAAGAAGGATGCCACAAATGCTGTCTTCTGCATCAGTCTTTATCAGAACTATAACTAATAGCTAATATGTAAGGTTTTAAGGTTTGCTCCTCTACCTTATTGTGCTTATTTTCTGTTGAGCTGTAGAATAATCCAGAGGTGTAGATAGTAAGAAAATAACAATTAAACTATGTTGCATATCTTTCAGTTACACAAATGTTAGAATGGTTGGCAAGAATTGTCATTCTCTCTCTTTAACTGTAGAAGAAACATTGTAGGGGAACTAAATGAACTAAAAATTGAACTCCTTTAAGTTAGGGAGAGGTGTTAGATTATTAGTTTATTTCTCTGTCCCTCCATTGTCTTTTTGAACCACTGATTGTAATGGTTTTTAAAAAGGCAATTTAGGAGGTGTCTAAAATTTATGTACTTGCTAGCTCATGTCAGCTTTATATTTTAATATAGCTTTCTTGTATAAGCTAACAAAAGTCTCTATATTGAAAATAGAAAATCTGGGTTCTTCGTGAGGAAACCACATTCTCTGAGCCATTGTAGCTCATTATCATTAGTATAAGCCTAGAGTAGACATAAAAGTTTTTTGAATTTTTTGTATGTGGACGAGGAAAATTTACCATTCACATATTAAATCCCATATTTTTGGATATCTAGCTTTAAATGACTTGCAACATAAAAAAACTTCACTCATCGATCAGACTGCACTGATTTGCATTTAGTGGTGTTGGGTTGAAACTCTAGAAACACAGATTTCTTAGGCAGTGGCTTTACTTTGCTTTTTCTAATCACTATACTGGACCGTTTGATTACTGTATATTACTTTGTAGACTTTTTCTCAGAAAGATTGCTAGTCTCATCTAATGGCGGCATGTAAGTTGATGCGAAAACAATCACAGACCAGTAAATAAGAATCACATGGGAGCACATATATTATGAAATTAAAATGAAAAGAACTGGCTTGATAAAATAACTCATACCTCTGATTCAGTCTCTTCATTTTAAAATATTGATGATTCTGAAAAATATTTTCTGAAAAATATTCTGGGCAGAAGTGTTCTATATCAAAATTGCCATATACTTAATCAGAGCCTAGCACATCTGTCTTTTTTTCTATATGACAAATATTGGTATACAGTACATTCCACTGAGTAAAGATCTCCAAGTTTTAATATTGAATATTCTTTATCTTTAAAACCCTGTACACATGGTATTTCTTATATGTTTCTGGTTAAAAAACAATCTTACTAATGGAAAGTACTACAGTTCTCCCCACCTCTTTTTTTTTTTTTTTTGCCACTATTGCTTTATAGATATGCCCGTTCAATAGTTTATAATAATTAGTAAACTCTTTAATCCCAATGTGAAATTTTATTTTCAAGTAATAAAATTACAGTTTTTCCCAGATATCATAACAACCATATTCATTTGCCTGCAATACCATTTCATGTATAACTTTGAAATCAGTTTTTTTTTTAGATTTAGTGATTTTCATATGTAGTGTATTACAACAGAAAGTATGTTTTTAAAAGTATTATCCTAGAATTTAGTATTAGTGGTATTTTCATATTATGGTATAAAGGCATTACTTTGTGAATTCTTTTAATGATGCCATTAAAAATTCTTCTGTAAACGCTTGAAAGAAAGAATATATTATTGAAAGTGGTCTTTTTTGGGGGAAGCTGAGTAAATTGACCCACTTCAGACTAAAGAAAAGGCATCCAAGAATGCCTAATCCTTATCAACTTTTATAAATTGAGACTATACATTTTGCTGCTGCATAATTTCAACTGATAGTCTATATACTCTTCTTAGATATATTGCTGCTTGATTTTCTACTTACTTTTTATTCATACAAATGTATTGCCTTTTTACTGTGTATTGTCCTTTGATGATATCTTTTAAAATTTATTTTAAAGTCTTCAAGCTCATGTATCATTTTTACCTTCTTATCACTTTCGCTTTTTACTGTCTGGTTTGTCCTTCATTGGCTTGGCCTTCCAATACTGTGCCTCGTGATTTTGAAGGCTACAGAAACTTGAGGAAAGCAATCGAGAAGAAAGAAGGTTGGAATATTTCCCAGGTTTTCTATTAAAATGTTTAAATACTGAGTTGCCATTCACAAGGAAATGTGTTATAGTATTATATATTGTTTCAGACTAGATAAGCTGGGGTGCTCCTAAAAGTAATGCTGACTTTATAAAACTAACAAGAACACTGTAATACATTTTTAAGAAAGTACTTTTTAAGAATAAAATCTTCACTAGATACTTCAATTAAAATTCAGGCAGTTTCATGTGATTACAGAATAAACTATGATAATTATGATGATGACTTAGCTTTTGTAGGGTAAAAATGGCCCTAAAACCCCTGCCATTTGATTTATTTAAAAAAGAAAAAACAACAGTAATTCTTTGTCTTACGGAAACTTGTGAGCAGAATGGAAATTGACATTTTGTTGTAGCACATGCTGAGTCATGGGTGGGCTTCTGTCTCTCTTATTTATTTAATATAATCTTTACTGGAAAAAAAAACCGTTAAAATGACAACAAACAAAAGGAAACTGTGGCCTGATTACAAATAAGATTTATAAGACATTCTTAAGGTTGAAATAGAAAAACAATTTTTGCTTTTAAAATGTATTTGAAGTGGACATCAAAAACAGGATAGTTGCTTTTTTCATTGGAAACGAGCAAAATTTAGAATCATATTCTTGATTTGCATTTTACTGATTCAGAATTAGGATTATTTAACCAAGGATCAAGTGATATTTTCCTTATCAGAACTTTTCTTCATAGATTTTCCTAAACAAGTCTCTAGATTACAGTCAAAATGATTAAGAAAACATACTAGTTTCAAGGTAATATTTAACTGTTTTGGAAGCCCTACTTTAGAAATTCATCTTTTACTTAAGAACTTGAGAACTTATACTATGCAATTAGTTAAATGAATATCTTACTTTAAATATCTTAAAGTTTAAAATGTTTTTCTTTAAATTATAATTTATATTTTATAATTATATTTAGTATGTTATATAGTATTCTAAAGTTTTTATACTTATATGCCATAAGTCCATAGGTTCTTTAAAGTATTCTGTACTTAGGCTATAATTTTAATTTTTTTATCAGTCATACCCTAACTCACCTAAGCAATACATATTTAGGACAACATGTTTATTACTGGAGTTAAATTAAGGCATTAAAATTGTGAAATTTCTTCTATTCTGAAAGGTCAAAATAAGATACATCATTAAAATTGTGTGTGGAAGCATTTAATCACCATAAAATACTCAAGTCCTTTAAATGTACTCAGTGAAAGGAGTTTACTTCCATCTTTACATGATCCCTGAAGGATAGCAAAAGCAGAGTGGTTTGGTGGTTACAGAACAATGTCTGAAACATAGTCGTGTGTACAGATCTCCTAGGGATTTTGGTAAAATGCAGATTCTGATTCAGTAGGGCTGAGGTGGAGCCTGAGATTCTGCGTAAGTAATAAGCTCCCAAGTGATGGAGATGCTTCCAGTCTGTGAACTGAACTTTGAAATGGTCTGGGAGTCAGGATAACTGGTTTTAGTCCTCTTGAGGGGATTAACTTCTCCAGGCCACAGTTCCCTTTTTGTTTGTCAAATGAAGGGGTTAATTGCTAATTCCAGCTCCCAAGCTTCTGATTCTATATAAAGTACTAATTTAAATATCTTCCATTGCTATTTAGATACTTATTTTAGGTATCAATTTGCCTCGGTTTACTGAGGAAAACTTGAATATTTGAGGTATAAAAATTATAACTATCAACTTGTATTTTAAAAGCTTAAGCCTTTAAATTAATAATGTAAAGTTATGACTGCTGATTTTTCTGCATCAGAAGTGGCATGAATGACTTATAATATATGAGTTAATGTAGACGTAAAGATAGCATTTGTTTAACTGGGTATCAGTGACTTGGAGTAGGGAGTAGAAGGATATGTTGAGTCAAATGTTTGGAATAAGGTGGTTGTATGGCCGTAAACTTAAGTATAATGCGATTTGGTTGGAACTTGAAGTAATACAAGAACAGAGAATAATGAAAACTGTATTCTGTAGCAGTCACAGGTGAGAAAGGGAGACTGCCCAGGAGAGGGAATTGGGAAACCTGCTGGAAGATGTCTCCCTAATAAATTGTCCTTTCCTAGCCCTACACCTTAGACCTAGACCTCAAGTATAGCACTGTTTGAGTACATACTGCTGGCCTTTTAATTGATGATGGATGAAAGGGGAATTTCTTTCTAGATTTTCAGCTTGAACTGCATGATGGTGGAAAATCAGCAGTCCTAGTATATTATAAGCAACCTAAGAGAGGCATTTAGTATATCACACAAAATTATTTATTGTTTATCATAAAAGTTCTTTCTAGGTGGTTCCTAGTTTTCTTCAAGCTCATTTTTTCTCCATGCAAATGATTTAACAGCACTCATGGATCCCTGTTACAATTTACTTCATTCATTTCCAGTTAAGACTGTTATATTGGTACTCCTACTTGTAATTTCTTCTCTCGCCATATATATGCTGTCTCTCATGCATCTTTATGCATTTTTAAAACTACCATTCTACTCCAGCCGAGCTAGTACATGAGATACATAAGCATGTTCAAACAGAGGTGCTTATGCGTAGTCACAGGGATTGATTTATTTAACAAACCACTTACTTCACATTCGTTATGTGCCAGGCCCTGGGTACTAGGGATGTAATGTGGAGGCCAACAGACATGATCCCTTCCCTTAGGAAGCTGACTGCCTAGTGAGAAATACAGGCACTAAATAAATAATAACATAAACATAAATGACAAACTCTGAAAAGTACTTACAAGGGAAAAGTATTTATATTCATAGTGCTCAGTACAAAAATATCTCTGAGAATAGAAACCTACAGTTAATCATTAAAGTTATAGTTATAATAGGGCCTAAATGAGATTAAGTTTTTAGCCTAAAAGCTAAAAATCAATCCATATATTAGGGAAATTATTTAATATAGAAGAATATATGAAAAAACAATAGCTGTTATTGAGCTATTCTGATAAAGTTTTTTTTCTAGAGGAATTTTACTCAGAGAATATTGTATTATTTGAGTATTTATTTATTTATTTTTAAAATTTATTTTAATTAACTAATTTATTTATTTTTGAGACAGAGTCTCACTCTGTCGCCCGGGCTAGAGTGCAGTGGCATGATCTCGCCTCACTGCAACCTCCATCTCCCGGGTTCAAGCGATTCTTCTGCCCCAGCCTCCTTAGTAGCTGGGATTACAGGTATGCACCACTATACCCGGCTGTTGTGTATTTTTAGGAGAGACGGGGTTTCACCATGTTGGCCAGGCTGGACTCAAATGCCTGACCTCGTGATCCACCCACCTCGGCCTCTCAAAGTGCTTTTTAATGATTTTAAAATGCTACTATAGCACAAAAGGAAATAGTTCATATACAGATTCATTTAAAGTTTACTTTCTTAATGTTATTTAGCTTAATTAAATATGTGAGTCTAGTGATCAGTAGTGTACTGTCTGTGCATAGTTGATTGCTAAATCCACAAAGGATTAGAGTTATTTGGGTATACAAAACTTCTCTCTTTTCCTCAGGACCACCAGGGCTGAATTAATTTAGCTATAATCATTCCCTGATATGTGTGTAGTTATGGTTGTAGATACCAGGTAACTGAAGAGGAGAGCCTCCACTTATAAGGTGAATCTTGTGGCAGACCCTGAAATTTTCTATTCAATCAAAGGGCAGCCTGAACATTTGATAGTTTTTGGTATGCAAAGACCCATTGTGTGAGACCATAATGAGAAGTGGCCTTGTGCTGTATGGGCTGCCTAAGAAAAAAGAGCCTGTGCCACTACCTGAAGGAGACCTGAACACACTGATGGATGTAGCTAGTGTAGACAAGCTTACTGTGGGCAGATTTAATCTGGAACTTTAAATATACTCTTAAATGTATTAGGACATCAATAAAAATGTAGTTTTTTTAATATCATTGTATTAATATGAGATAAGTTTTTTGTATTCAAATGAGAAAACAAAAATGTTTGATTTCTTTTGAATTCCAGTTAATTGACTGCTACTGTGACTAGTTCTTAGGGGTGTCGAGGTCTCGTGCTTTCAGGCATAATCTATTCCTCAGTGTTTTCTGAAAATAAGCTTTTCTCCGGTGATATAAATCATTACACTATTGACTGATTGGCAATTTCCATTTTTCTCTGAAGCGTCAGGTAGAATAGCTTTGCTCATTTAAGTGACCAACATTTAAAGTTTGTTTTCACAAATCATTGATGGCTTTTAAAAATCTGAGAGAAAAAAAGTGAATACTTTTCCTTTCTGTTTTAACACCATACCCTTATGTTCCTTTTTTTAGTGTGGCTGGTAAAGAGGATAATACGGACACTGATCAAGAGAAGAAAGAAGAAAAGGGTGCTTCAGAAAGAGAAAACAATGAATTAGAAGTGGTAAGTGTGAAAGAATGAACTTGTCAGTTTTAGTCACCAGGTTTGGTTGTTCTTGGTTGCTGATAACTAACTTACTTGTAGAAAAATGAACTGTTTATGATGCATTCTGTTCAATCTATTTCTTTGAAGATGTTTCTTCAGAAATATGAACTGTAAAATATTGACAACTGTCAATCTTATGTATTGTGAAAGCATTGTGTTGCAGAGGCAAGGATAGAATACTATGAGAGATGAAATACTTTTTGGTTTAAGACAAAATTATTATCTAATAACCTTAACATCTTGGAAGGATTTTTATACTGATGAAAAGTGAACTTTTTTATGTTTCTGTATTTTGTACTCCAGCAGCCTCTCTCAATGAGAGAATCAGTTTGTTTTGCCAATATTTTGCTATTAATTTTCACAAATCACATTTTAGGAAGAAAGTCAAGAAATGAGTGACCATGAGGATGAAGAAGAGGAGGAGGAGGAGGAGGAAGATGACATTGAGGGTGGTGAAAGTTCTGATGAATCAGATTCTGAATCAGATGAAAAAGGTACTTGCCATTTGGTATAAGGGCAAAAATTCATTTTGGGAAGTTGTTTAAACCGTGACAGAAAACTCTTAACATTCTCCATTTCATACTTGATGAAAGCAACTTTTGTGACTACTGACCTACATTTGCCTTCCAAGGCTTATGTGCTAAACAAATGAGTTACTTCTCTTGCTGGATGTAGTCATTGTGTGATTTCCATTCTTGCTGAGTACAAATAGCATTGTCCTTGATCAAAGTGAACACTCTTTATCTCATTCACCTTTTTGGTTTTTGATTTATCCAGGAAACTTTTCTAATGACTAATCAGTGAATAAAAATACCTAGTTGATGGTTTTTATGCTCTTGTTTGAAAGCTAGAATTCTGATATTTTGACCTAGTACCAGGATTTTTATTTTCTTCTTTTATAAATAGCCAATTATCAAGCAGACTTGGCAAACATTACTTGTGAAATTGCAATTAAGCAAAAGCTGATTGATGAACTAGAAAACAGCCAGAAAAGACTGCAGACTCTGAAAAAGCAGTATGAAGAGAAGCTAATGATGCTGCAACATAAAATTCGGGACACTCAGCTTGAAAGAGACCAGGTGCTTCAAAACTTAGGTAAGAATTATATTTAATTCAAATGAAAGTTCAAGCTGAATCTTCAAAATGGGTTTTTTATCTTTTCCTGTAGAAGAAAAAAATGATAGAAGCCGTATTAAACCTAAAAAAGGTTGTTTGTTTTGTTTTTGCAAGTCTCAGTTTGTGTCTTTTATTTAAAAGTTATATGTAGCTTGTAAATACTTTCTGACCAGGTTATATGTTAATTTGTCTCATAATGTTAAATATTGTTATTTATTTTGTTTTTTCATACTGATATCTGCCTAGGCTGTTTACTCACTTTATACAAATTTATGGTTGTTTTAATGTTTTGATTTATGTTGGGTACATTTTAACATAACATATTAATGAATAAGCTTCAATAATCATTAAACAGGGTAAGAGTAGATAATAAAGAGAGAATGATTGAAAGACACCCTAGTCTTCTGAGATGTGAATGTTTGGGAAGTAGCTCTTCTCTTTGGATATGGACTGTAAATCTGTGAAATAAAAATCTGTGTCTCACAAAAAACATATAAAAATATCCTCTGGTCATTTAGGCTCAGTAGAATCTTACTCAGAAGAAAAAGCAAAAAAAGTTAGGTCTGAATATGAAAAGAAACTCCAAGCCATGAATAAAGAACTGCAGAGGCTTCAAGCAGCTCAAAAAGAACATGCAAGGTTGCTTAAAAATCAGTCTCAGTATGAAAAGCAATTGAAGAAATTGCAGCAGGATGTGATGGAAATGAAAAAAACAAAGGTATTGATTGTTTTTTCCATTAACGTTTGATGTTCAGTATGATTTTGCAATTAGTTGACAAAAAATAAACAACTATTGTGGTTCTTTCCGTATTCGATAAAGGTAACCCAATCTTACAAATGATGTACTTTCCTTTGGCAATTAGAATTTGTTTCTGATAGTCATTCCTCATCAAAGCCTTTCTTCAAGAGTAACTGAAAATCATGTGCTCATCAGGGCTTCTTAGACATTGATGGATATTTCTTCTCTTACAACTCTTACGCAAGCTTAACAAAAACATAAAATATTTCAAATATGCAAGAAAGCATAGATAATAACATAACAAACATTGTATCCACAATCTAGTTTAAAATATTAAGCATTACAGATACACAGTAAGCCTTCTGTTTATCTCTTCCTGATCATATTCCTCATTCTCCAATAGCTAATAACTGTCTTACATTTAGTGTTTATCATTTCTATACACAGAAAAGCACTAATTTTCTTCCCCTGTCCAAAGAGAGTGTGCAAATCCTGATCTGTTATCTGTTTTTGTTGAGGAATCAATTATTCTTTACGTCTATCATGAAAGTCATTGTAGTTTTCTTAAAATAGCAATAAAATAGCAAATATGGAAGTGATTTGGATAGTATAACCATGCATCACTTAATGATGGTACGTTCTGAGAAATGCATTTTTAGGTGATTATTTGTCAAACATGGAGTGTACTTACACAAACCTCGATGGTATAGCCTACTACACACTTAGGCTACATGGTAGAGCCTATTGCTCCTGGGCTACAAACCTGTACAGCATGTTACTATACTGAATACTCTAGGCAATTTTAACACAATGCTAAATATTTGTGTATCCAAACATATCTAAACATAGAAAAGGTATTGTAAAAAATACAGTATAAAAGATAAAAAATGGTACACTTTTTTTTTTTTGAGAGGGAGTCTCACTCTGTCGCCTCCCAGGTTCAAGCAGTTCTCCTTTCTCAGCCTCCCAAATAGCTGGGACTACAGGTGCACACCACCATGCCCAGCTAATTTTTGCATTTTTAGTAGAGACAGGATGTCACCATATTGGTCAGGCTGATCTCGAACTCCTGACCTCAGCTGATCCACCTACCTCAACCTACCAAAGTGCTGGGATTAAAGGCATGAGCCAGTGTGCTCAGCCAAAAATTGTACACTTTTATAGGCATACCTGATTTTACTGTGATTTGCTTTATTGACCTTTGCAGATATTGCATTTTTTACAAATTGAATGTTTGTGGCAACCCTGCCTTGAGGATGTCTGCTGCTGCTATTTTTCCGACAGCATTTGCTCACTTCGTGTCTCTGTCAGCATTTTCTTTTTAACAATTAAGTTTTTTGATTAAGACATGCAAACTATATTTTTAAACATGATACTATTGCACACCTAATAGACTACTGTATAGTATAAACATAACTTTATATGTACCGGGAAAGCAAATAAATTTGTGTGACTTGCTTTAATGTGAATTCACCTTTTTGCGGTGCTCTGGAACCAAACTTTCAAGGTCTCCAAGGTGTGCCTGTAAGGTGTGCACTTAGCATGAAGGGAGGTCGCAGGACTCTAAGTTGCTCTGGGTGAATCAATGAACGTGAAGTCCTAGGACATAGCTATACATTGCTGTGGACTTTATCAATACTGTATACACTTAAGCTACACTAAATTTATTTTAAAAACTCTCTTCAGTGATAAACTAACCTTGGCTTACTGTAATTTTTTTTGTACTTTATAAATATTTTAAGTTAAAAAAACTTTTTGACTCTTTTGAAATATCACATAGTTTAAAACACAAAATGCATTTTATAGCCGTACAAAAATATTTTTTCTTTATATCATCATTCTGTAAACTTTTATCTATTTAAAATTTTTATATTTTTTACTTTTTAAACTTTTTTGTTAAAACTAAAACACAAACACACACAATAGCCTAGGCCTATGCAGAGTGAGGATTATCAGTATCACCGTCTTCAACTCCCCATCTTGTCTCACTGGAAGGCCTTCAGGAGCATTAACACATGTAGAGCTGTCATCTCCTATGATAAAAATGCCTTCTTCTTAAATATCTTCTCAAGGGCTTGCCTGAGGCTGCTTTATAGTTACCTTTTTTTTTCATAAGTCTAAAACAACTATAAAAAGTATAGTATAGTAAATACATAAACCACTATAGCTCCACTATAATCTTATGAAACCACTGTCTTAAATGTGGTTCATTGTTGAGTTAAATGTTGTTATGAGGCACATAACCGTCATTAGATTATTATGTTGTGTAGTTGCTAATAACAACAGTAGCTAAAAATCATTAAGTGCTTTATTAAGTTGTTGAGAATTCAAGTGCCAGGTACTGTTAATACATTTTGTGGGTGTTAACTGGTTGAGTTCTCACAAAAATCCAATGCTATAGATATATTATTTCCATTTTATAGATGAGCAAACCAAAGCCTAGAGAGGTAAAGTAATTCGATCAAGGTCACACAGCTACTGATAGTAAGCTAAGTATCAAGATTTCAAGTTGCAGAGCAACTGAATATTGAATACAAAAAGTATAGAATACTAAGCAAATAAAAATGTATTAGAAACAGAAATACATGAATCTCACAGAAATAAGAATTGCCCATTTTAAATGTGCAGTAAAACTGCATGTTTCCATGTTAAGTATTCGGAATTCTAAGAACTTACTTCCATATATGTGCTTGATTGAATGAATGCTGTGACAGAGTAATTTCAATAGATGTATATACCTAATTGATTAGGTTCGCCTAATGAAGCAAATGAAAGAAGAACAAGAGAAAGCCAGACTGACTGAGTCTAGAAGAAACAGAGAGATTGCTCAGTTGAAAAAGGATCAACGTAAAAGAGATGTAAGTGGATTTTAACTCTCAGTTATGTAACAAAATTGTACATTGAAAAAGATGGTTTAATAAATGGAGGAAACATTTCTGGTAACCCTAACTACTAATTGCAGGTTAAGGACAATAGATAAGCATACATATTATAAAATGTCATTTATTACAATATGTGCATTATGGTAATTCAGTATAAGAGTTCATTAAAAAACTGTAATATTATATATTTTATTTGAGACTTATTTTCCAGATGATGACATAGAAGTAAATGGCAAGAATAACTGGTTATCTCTAGGATGACCAAGGAACTAGTTGCAGTATTTTGTAAGATAGCAAGTTTAGGATGGTTCTGAAGAGTGTTTTATCACTAGAAGTACTTATAAATAATCCTAGAGTAACAACCAGCCCTTATTAGAAGAGGCTTTTCTAAGGACTATCAAAATTTTTGTATCCTTTGACTCAAGATTCTACTTCCATGAATTTAGACGAAGAAAATAATCTAAAATAAGTAAAAATACTCTGCATCGAAATCTTCACTTTAGGATTCTTTGTAATTGTGAAAAAAGTAAAAACAACCAAATCCCTGACAATGGGAGGAATGGTTAAAGGAATTATGGTACATTCCATTTATATTTTGAAACTGTATACCTATCTGAAAAATGACCACACATTAAGTGTAAAGCATGGTCATCTTACAAATGAGGGAAAATTCAAAGGATGCATCTCAACATGCTAATTGTAGTTGTGTTAGAGTTATAAGTTATGGTTGATTTTTTTTTCTTCTTCTTTTCAAAATTTTGGCAATATGATTATTTCTTTTAGGTGAAAAATTATAGTTATGATTTTTTTTTCTTAAAAGAAGAAGCTGGGTGCAGTGGCTCATGCCTATAATCCCAGCCAGCACTTTGAGAGACTAGTGGGAGGGTTGCTTGAACCCAGGAATTCTAGACTAGCCTGAACAACAACACAGCAAGTCTCCCTCTTTGAAAAAGAAGAGGCCTTCACTTTTTCTCTTTATTATTGGTTAGGTTTCAGCCGTTATTCCTTTTTACTTGCTCAACTTTTCCTAAATCCTCCCTGGAAAAATATGAGCATAAAGCATATTTTAGAAAATGGAAATCTATTTTGGGATGTAACGAAGAAAGGGGACAGAGAAAAGAGGGAAGTGAGGTAAAGTGGATAGTGGATATTTTGGCCAGATGACTCCCCTATTTAGGTTATATTTATTTCTTTTTTTCTCCTACTATGTCAGTGTATTTTAATAATCAGTGTATTTGTCATAGTTAATTCCTGGGCATTTAAAATTTTGTTTTTATCAATTTGTTCCTACTGAAATCAAGTAGAAGCACATTCTAACATATTGCCTATTCTTTTTTTTTCTGTTATTGTTTTAAAAGTTGAGATATAATTCACATATCCTAAAATTTACCTTTTAAAGTGTACAATTCATGTTTTTAGTGTATTCACAAAAGTGTGAATGATCACCACTCTCTAATTACAGAAAATTTTCGTTACTCCAGGAAGATACACTGTACCCATTGGTAGTCACTCACAATTGCCCCTGGCCCCTGGCAGCCACTAATCTGCATTTTGTCTCTCTGGACATTGCATATAAATGGAATCATACCAGATGTGGCCTTTTGTGTCTTGCTTTTTTTTTTTTTTTTTTTCCTGAGGCGGAGTCTTACTTTGTCACCTAGGCTGGAGTGCAATGCGTGACCTTGTCTCACTCCAACCTCTGCCTCCCAGGTTCAAGCCATTCTCCTGCCTCAGCCTTCAGAGCAGCTGGGACTACAGGCATGCACCACCACACCTGACTACTTTTTGTATTTTTAGTAGAGGTGGATTTTCACCATGTTGGCCAGACTGGTGTCGAACTCCTGACCTCAAGTGATCCACCTGCCTCGGCCTCCCAAAGGGCTGGGATTACAGGTGTGAGCCACTGCGCCCAGCTGTGTCTGGCTTCTTTTATTTAACACGATGTTTTCAAGGGTCAACCATGTTATAACATGTATCAGCACGTCATTCTTTTTTATGGTTGTATAGATAGAATACGTTTTCTTTGTCCATACATCAGTTGATAGACGTTTGGGTTCTTTCCATTTTTTGTCTGTTTATTTTATATTTAATGAAAACCTTTGGACAATAGGAATAATTTCTTTACAGTGTATGCTACCTATTTCTTTATTACTAATTCATATAAGATATAGGGAGATCAACATTGAACTCCTAGGATGAACTTTTTGAATGTTTTCCATAACATATGATGCCTATATTCTATTATAAAGATACAATGCTGGCTAATCACATATAAAGCTAACATTCATACTCCCTCTCCCTTTTATTTGTTGCCTTGTGTACCTATTGGCCTCCTTTTAAAATTGTTCCTTGTCATATTCATCTTTGAACCCTTAGAAAGTTCAGGGTGACATTTACATACCATATAAAAATATGAATGAGCTTGAGATTTGATTTTTAATAGGAAGAAATTGAATGTAGTAAGAAGTTTCAAACTATATGATAATTATAGTTTTTGATAATTCATTAATTTAAAAAACACATTAATTTTGCTTTTATATCAATCATTGTGGCAGGCAATTAAGATATAGTTGTGATAAGATAAAGTCATTTTCTCAAGGAATTCCCATCTGATGAGGCAGAAATATACATAAACCTAAAATGAATGGTCTGCTTGAATTTGAATGCAAAACACGAGGGATTATTTGTTAAATAACAGGATTTAAGTACTAGAAAGGAAGTTTGTAGTGAACTGTCATTCTTAAACTTTGTCCAACAATACAGAATTGAATAAATGATAGAACTGGAATTAAGATATAAGTTCTTTCTTTTTTCCTTTTTTTTCTTTCCTTTCTTTCTTTCTTTTTTTTTTTTTTTTTAATGAGATGGAGTCTCGCTCTGTCCTCCAGGCTGCAGTACAGTGGTGCAGTCTTGGCTCACCGCAGCCCCCGCCTCCTGGGTTCAAGCGATTCTCCCACCTCAGCCTCCCGAGTAGCTGAGATTACAGGCACGTGCCACCATGCCTGGCTAATTTTGTATTTTTAGTTGAGACAGGGTTTTGCCATGTTGGCCAGGCTGGTCTTGAACTCCTGACCTCAAGTGATTCTCCCACCTTGACCTCCCAAAATGCTGGGATTACAAGCATGAGCCACCGCTCCTGGCCTCTGAGTTCTTTTTAAGTCCAAATTTTTTTCTTAAATTATATGCCTGTAGAATGGCTTGAAGTAATCCTAATTAGTTATCTTTATTTTGAGAGTACCTGGAAACAAATTAATAGTCAATGCAGACATGTTTTATTGTCCATTTACTTTATCCACCATAAGATCCATAGTTATTACAAGGTACTAATCAATATATATTCTTCCTATGTCTACAACAATTTATAATTATTGTATATATTATAAGATGACTCTATTGAAAATATTCTAAACTTTGTTTCTTCCTATCTGTGCCTCAAACAGCAACTAAAACAAGATGTCTAACAAAATTAAATAAGATAACATTTGTAAAGCATTTAGAAAAGTACTTGCATGTAGTAAGCACCAAATGTATCAAATTTAAGTATGTAACACAGAGATAACCTTTCATTTTTTTCAAAAAGGGATGAGGTATATCTGTATTTATTTGTGTTTGTTGGGATAAAACAGCTGTACCTGTAATAATGTATACAAGGTTGTTGACTCAGATCCTGCTAAGAACTCACAGTTCCCAGGGGTATGGGGAAATATATTTATATAGGAATAGGAAATATTGTGTCTTTCACTTTACTATTTCCACTTATTTAATATTATTTTGCAGCATCAACTTAGACTTCTGGAAGCCCAAAAAAGAAACCAAGAAGTGGTTCTACGTCGCAAAACGGAAGAGGTACAGTAAGCAAGCTGACCATTTGGAAGAAACATTCTGACTTTGAGATATATGATGTCTTTCTATAGACTAAGATAATGAGTCAACCTCTGCTGCAATTTCAGGTTACAGCTCTTCGTCGGCAAGTAAGACCCATGTCAGATAAAGTGGCTGGGAAAGTTACTCGGAAGCTGAGTTCATCTGATGCCCCTGCTCAGGACACAAGTTCCAGTGCAGCTGCTCTCGAAACAGATGCATCAAGGACAGGAGTCCAGCAGAAAATGAGAATTCCTGTGGCGAGAGTCCAGGCCTTACCAACGCCCACAACAAATGGAACCAGGTCTACATAATTCTGTTCCTGCTGACATAATCTTCTTGGCCATTAATACAGAATGTTGTACTTAAATGAAAAAATGGCTCATTATTTGACAGTACACAATCAAATAAGTGCATAAGTAATTATGCTTGTCTGTTTTATATGATTATAGGAAAAAATATCAGAGGAAAGGATTGACTGGCCGAGTGTTTATTTCCAAGACAGCCCGCATGAAGTGGCAGCTCCTTGAGCGCAGAGTCACAGACATCATCATGCAGAAGATGACCATTTCCAACATGGAGGCAGATATGAATAGACTCCTCAAGGTGTGGGAAATAGAAAGTAGATATGCTCCCCCTTAGCTGACTGTTAATTTTACTCTTCCAATTTTGTTTCCCGGGTAAATTTAACACTTACCAAGTTTTGGGGGGGTTTTGATTCTACAGTATATAAATAGATGAACATAATTTCTTAAAATCCAACCTGCTTTCTCAATAGCAACGGGAGGAACTGACAAAAAGACGAGAGAAACTTTCAAAAAGAAGGGAGAAGATAGTTAAGGAGAATGGAGAGGGAGATAAAAATGTGGCTAATATCAATGAAGAGATGGAGTCACTGATTGCTAATATAGATTACATCAATGACAGTATTTCTGATTGTCAAGCCAACATAATGCAGATGGAAGAAGCAAAGGTTTGTAATTTTTTGAAAAGTGTAATGGCTTAATGAAAAGTACTTTTGTATTGTTTATCATTCAAAGCACTTTGAGTTTTTACGTGAAGGTGTTTTCTATTTATTGGTCTAATCTAATACTTAGATTTTACATGTATGCCACTTCCTGCTTGCTTTTCAGATTTCTCTGCTGATTGTGTGATAACATTTATTGTTTATGTAACACATGGGTCATTTTTACATCCCACTTTGAATTCTTAGCTGCTTAAATGTATTTTATCTTTTCAACTAAACCCTATGTTTCTTGGGGTAATGATCATATATTGCACCTATCTGAGCATCTCGTTAGCTAACCCAATACTAGGAAATAAATATATGAAACAATATATAAAACCTTCTGTTTTCAGCTCAAAGTAATGGTCATCATATTATGCTGATTTTATATAGGAAGAAGGTGAGACATTGGATGTTACTGCAGTCATTAATGCCTGCACCCTTACAGAAGCCCGATACCTGCTAGATCACTTCCTGTCAATGGGCATTAATAAGGTCAGATATAACCACACTATTACTGAAAACCTAAGTTTTGACTAATTCATTGTAGTTTTATTTATCTTTCTGTAGTAACCATTCGCTTTGTAATAAGGAAGAAGATTATTCATAATTGGAAAGTATTTCTTTTACCCTTCTTTAGAGTCAGGAAGAGTGAGAAATATTTAGATCAATTTCATTAGCATGTCGTCTATTATGTTTGTTTATTAGAGCAGATAAACAGCTTAAGAAATAATTCCCCTTTTGCTTTAACAAAGGAAAAATTAGAAAAAAATTTCTCAGTATGCAAACAAGTTTGGTATCATAACTAATTTAACATTGATTCTTTACAGATCAAAAGTGAATCAGAAAAGAAAAAATAATTTAATCATTCTCTTATTTTGAATGTAAATTCTCTAATTTGTCACCTGTAAGAAAACCCTGCCCAAATGTTGAAGATGATAATGGTTTCTGACTCACTTTTTTTTTTCCATGTTGGGACTGTTATACTCTTTCTGTTCTTACGCCATCTCACTTAATTTTCACAATGTGCCAAGAGGTAATTATTATTGATCTCATTTTGCATATGAGGAAACTGAGAATCCAGAAGATAACATCTTGGACAGGTGAACTTGTCCATGATCACTAAGCCAGTTTGTGGAGGAGCTGGGATGACTCAAGGTCTATCTGATGTCAAGCCCATATATCATATTCATTTGCTGTTTGATACAGATCTTTGTGTGGTAGATCCTGTTTCATATGACCTAAGATAATTTTTTGTTGTGTTTCAGGGTCTTCAGGCTGCCCAGAAAGAGGCTCAAATTAAAGTACTGGAAGGTCGACTCAAACAAACAGAAATAACCAGTGCTACCCAAAACCAGCTCTTATTCCATATGTTGAAAGAGAAGGCAGAATTAAATCCTGAGCTAGATGCTTTACTAGGCCATGCTTTACAAGGTAATTTGTACTCGATTTTAGTTAAATGAATTTGCATGGTAGCTTTGCTTTTTCAACATGGTATAGTATATCCCTTTCCCCTATGGCTTGACTGAATAGATGCTATATTTACTCATGCTTTTAATAATTATTCTTTCTTTAATTTGCATGTATACATTTGGCAAGGTAATTGTTGTTATTCCAAGAAATGATTACCAACTTAAAATGGCTTACTTAACCTTATTAAGCAATTAGTTTTTATGGGCAAAGAAGACCAATCAAGTTTTCGTATTGGTTATCTAAATTACTTAAAATATTAACCAAGTTTCTTTACTTTACTCTGTGTATCTCACTGCCTTAAAAATAAATTTATAAGTGTTTGCTATGGCATCTATTCTACATGTAAATGGTACATAATCTTGTTTTATGTGGGAGTTTTTAACATTGGATCTGTTTTGATTGGAGTATTGCTTTTTGTTTCCTTTTTGCTGTTATTTACACAGATCTAGATAGCGTACCATTAGGTAAGTATGTTTAGCTTTCTGTGTATCCTACAGCTGCATGAATTACTAATTGTTCATGTACACTAATTGTGGTACATCTTATTTTAAAGATTTTTATTGGTGGTCAAGTGGTTTTTGCATGATCTTTTTTGAAATGTATCCATGGCCACAAACACACTAAGTCTTTTATCTTTATTAAACATTCCTGATTTTAAAATTCTTAGATGTTTAAAGAAGTATGCTTTTGTTAGTTGTCGCTTTTATTATTTGAGTTCCAGTTGTGGCTCCAGTTTCATAAACCCCCTGTCTTCTTTCTCTTTCTTATAGAAAAACATAATATATATGTTCTGTTAAATTTTTAAAATATATCTATTAACGTGCATCTATTGTTTTAACCTCATAAATAACTTTCTTCTGTATATATCTTTGTGTGTGTATATATATATATATTCTTATCTGTTTATTTTTGTAAATTTAGGCACACATTTTTAAATATTGTAAACTGAACAAAACTATCCAAAGGATTTTATCAGAACAGGTTGAAACAGTATTGGTCAGGCTGTTCAAGTACCTGGCATTATAACTAGCCCTTTTCCATTCCATGTGTTATCAAGCATGTTTCTTTGCCTCCTCCTTCCTCTGTCCCTCTCACTCTTCGTCTCCCTCCCTCTCTTCCTTCTCCTCCCCAGTCCGTCCTCCTCCTCTTTTTTCCCTCCTCTTCTTTCTCTTCCTCCTTCTTCTTCCTCTCCTCCTCCTCTTCTTTATCTTTCTCCTCCTCCTTCGTCTTTCTCCTCCTTCTTTTTCTCCTTCTCCTTCTCTTTGTTCTTCTTAGTGGCTCAATTCATAGTAATATATGCTCTCTTTTAACTCGAAAGATAAATTATTTGATGTCTTTATGTGCAGAAGAATATTAAATTGGTAATTTGATGAGCAGTGTTACTGTTTTCCAACTTTCTTTTTTTTGAGACGGAGTCTCGCTCTATTGCCCAGGCTGGAGTGCAGTGGCCGGATCTCAGCTCACTGTAAGCTCTGCCTCCCGGGTTTATGCCATTCTCCTGCCTCAACCTCCCGAGTAGCTGGGACTACAGGTGCCCGCCACTTCGCCCGGCTAGTTTTTTGTATTTTTTTAAGTAGAGACGGGGTTTCACCGTGTTAGACAGGCTGGTCTCGATCTCCTGACCTCGTGATCCGCCCGTCTCGGCCTCCCAAAGTGCTGGGATTACAGGCTTGAGCCACCGCACCCGGCCCTGTTTTCCAACTTTCAAACAAATTTCAATTTTCTGGAGCTTAAAGAAAGGTCAGAAGCAGAGAGTAGGAACCCATTCAGCTAATGTAACCTATGACTCATGGCAGAAATTTGCCCTAGGAACTGGGGCTCTTCTAGACGAAAGGAGCCAAATAAAAAGCATGAGATGAGAAAACAATGAAATTTAAATCCACAGAAGCTAGAAAGTCATAGGTACATTGCTTTAAATATCATTTAGTTGTTCTCCAGTTTTATCACAATCATTAGGCTCTATGCTGGGATCCAAAGATGAGTGAGATGCTGAACTTGTCCTTATGGACTTGATGCCCTGCTGAGGAGGAGAGACTATGAACGGATTATGATATATTGCAGTGAAGGCAATGATTGAGATCTATAGACTTATGGGAGCACAGAGTAGGACCACCTAACAAGAATGGAGGAGTTAATGAAGGCTTTCTGGACGAGGTGACATTTAAGCTAAAATATAAGTGAAGAAAAAGAGTTAGCCAGGAAAAAGACAAGGTTGAATGGGAGCCAGAGAGTCGCTCCAGGCACAGGGGCAGCAAAAGCTAAGGCATCGGAATTTAGCCACACTTTTGTGTACCTGAGGCCTACAAACAGGTTGATGCTCCAGAGCAGCAAGTTCATGACATGGAATGATGAAACTTAAGGCTAGAGGATGAACCAGGGCCAGCGCCCCATGCTCACAGGGTTGTACTTTTGTAGCTTTTAAAGAACATCCTGATTTTTCTGTATCTGTGTTGGGATCCCAAAGGTCACCACTATCATCAGAGATTTGCTAGAAGACTCACAGGGCTTAGTATATGGTTGTATTCATGACTTAAGATTTATGATATCAATGTTCATAAGGGGAAAAGACACAGATGGCCTCCGGAAGAATCCATGTCCAGGCATTTGTATCTCTCTCCCTCCCATGAGAGATCACACAGAGTGCTTTCTTTCCCCAGAACAAAAAACACAGCAATATTGGTGCAATGTTTATATCCAGAAAGTCCAGTAGATGCTCAGTGCCCAAGGGTTTTACTGGGGATGGTGAGTGACATATGTACCTTCTGTTGGTCTAGACTTCCAGAAGGAAAGCAAGTGTTCAGCATAAGCCATATTATTTGCAATTTCTAATGTACAGTGAGCCACTTTTATTAGTTAATAGTTGACTGGAGACACTCTGAGAGCTGTTTTCATATGTCAGCCAAAGTCCAGTTTTCCAAGCAGACCTTTCTAAGGACAGCAGTCTCAAGGGCTGCAATGTTAAATTTTTAAATATATAATTAGTATATGGAAACTACACACACACACACACACACACACACACACACACACACGTTTTTAAAATAATAACTTTAATGGAAGACTTTTAAAAATCCAGTTATTTGGTTAACTTCCAGTGAAGTGAGACAGTGAAACTCTATAATGATATAGATTAACTTTAGGGTATTTGGGAGTTTTGTTTTGTCTTTGTCTTTAAAGCTACTGTGATAAAAGAAGCTAATTTTGGGCTAGAGTTGTGTTCTCAGAGTTGAGAGTACAGCAGTGAGTTGTTGGTGTGTCCTGCTGCCCAGATTACTATAATACTTCAGACCAAACTTGGTACTGAAGAGGGTCTGAGTTGGTGACCATCTGGGTGGGATCCTCTGGGCTCTGGCCAGACTGGTTCTGTGAAGACACCATTATCTCTAACTAAGGCATACAGGCATAAGCAGGAGTTAAGAGCTTTTTACGAAGGACTTGCATGATGTTTAACATTTAATTCCATCACACTCTGCAAGATAAATACTAGCAAATCTTAGCCTGCTGTTAAAACACAGAGGGAAAACAGAGGCTAGGTTTGTCATTTCTTTATAACATAATTTTCTATATTCTTTACTAATTCAGTACCTTGGCCGGGCGCGGTGGCTCAAGCCTGTAATCCCAGCACTTTGGGAGGCCGAGACGGGCGGATCACGAGGTCAGGAGATCGAGACCACCCTGGCTGACATGGTGAAACCCCGTCTCTACTAAAAAATACAAAAAACTAGCCCGGCGAGGTGGCGGGCGCCTGTAGTCCCAGCTACTCGGGAGGCTGAGGCAGGAGAATGGCATGAACCCGGGAGGCGGAGCTTGCAGTGAGCTGAGATCCGGCCACTGCACTCCAGCCTGGGCGGCAGAGCGAGACTCCGTCTCAAAAAAAAAAAAAAAAAAAAAAAATATAATAATAATAATAATTCAGTACCTTAGAACTCAATTATCCTTTCTGTGAAGCAAGTCCTTGAGCCTTCCTCTAATGAGATACATATTGCCTTCAAAATCACCATTTTTTTTTTCACTTCAGAAAGTAAACCCCTTTGAGTGAGTCCTAGATATGATTCTATTTTAGATAATAGTACCAAGTCTTACTGAACAATGAGAAAGGAAGGGAACACTTGTGGAGAGAAATGAATCAATTGACTAATGTTGCCATAGTCTACCTGTATTATATAAAATTTAAAATTAAAAGGGGATGAACTGTATATATTGTTCTTTAATGTATATGTTGCCCATAATTTTGTCTTTAGATTTATGAAATGATTTTTATAATAAAATGTATACATTAAAACAGCCTACACCGATGTTAGGGGCTTGCTGGCATTTTAAGTCGTTTACTTTCTGTGGCTGTTTTATTTACTGACTTCCTAACAGTTTTATGTTTAATTCTTCTCCCTTTTCACTAGTCGGCTACAGTTGTTCTGAAATAGTAGTGGTTTCTTTGTATTAGTTTACAGAACTGTTGCATGCAAACCTATTGGTTTTGTCTTCTGTGTTCATGTGAATGAGCTGCATGCTGATGTGTGACTTCTGAACACCCTCATACACACCTTCTCTCTTTCTATATGAAAGCAAAAATACAGAAATTAAAAAAGGAAAAATATCTAAGTACATTGGCATAACTGATAAAGTATAACAACTATATTTATACTTTATGTAGTATTCTTGGTTGGCTTAGTACATTAAAGGAGGCCCATGTAGCGTTTACTTTATATTTTTAAACAGTAGATTCTTGTATGTTTGGATGGTACAGGATACATACATAATTCTGCAATAGTCATATGTACTCATCTCATTCAGAAGGATGTTATTCTTCTATACTCTACCATTCAAAGTCATGGTTTTCCTGTTTGAACATGTTTTACTCGTTCTAGAACACACAATCAAAGGAGAGTTTTTAAAAATACTTTTCTACAATTCTATCTATTTAGATTCAGTTACTAAAACCATCGTGCCCATATTGAGATGTTGAGCTGTTGTTTATTACAGCATGTGGATTGCAGTCACCATTCAAACTGTGACATGGGGACAATGCTTACATTTTAAACATTTTTTTGTAGAAAACGTAGAGGATAGTACTGATGAGGATGCACCTTTAAACAGCCCAGGATCAGAAGGAAGGTAAGAAGGCATTTAGAAACAATAGAGTTGACTTATTTACATAATATTTTAAATACTTTTATCTCGTTGTATCAAATAATTACCATAAAACAAATAATTTTCAATCTAATGGCCTAGTGAATAGCACTTAGAAACAGTAAATAGAAACCAAGTTAAGTTACGCTTAACCATCATACATTTTAAAATGAAAATATTGAAATATTTAAGGAACATAAATGAATTATTTTTAAATTAGTTCATTTTGACTTTCAATATTGTCTTTCTGTATTTCCCATAGGCATATAAATTTTTTGTAGTCATTGATATAGAGGAGCTATAGCTTTCTATAATAATTTTCTATTTAATCTTGTGCTTAATTATTTATTTGCACATAGCACACTGTCTTCAGATCTCATGAAGCTTTGTGGTGAAGTGAAACCTAAGAGCAAGGTAAGAAGAACTGAAAGTATCAGGTAAACATGTTTTACACTGTTATTTGTTATTGCTATTAAACACATAGGTTCAGATTTGACTCTTAATAGATTAGCAAGAGGGCCTGGTTTTACTAAAGATCTTCTTTATTTAGTTTTTTTTTGTTTTTTTAATCATATTTCCCTTTAAGTGGTAACTGAAAAAATTTATATTAAAAAATTTCTCTGGCCAGGTACGGTGGCTCACACCTGTAATTCCAGCATTTTGGGAGGCTGAGGCAGGTGGATCATGAGGTCAGGAGATCGAGACCATCCTGGCTAACACGGTGAAAACCTGTCTCTACTAAAAATACAAAAAAAAAAAAAAAAAAAAAAGCCATGCGTGGTGGTGGGCACCTGTAGTCCCAGCTATTCAGGAGGCTGAAGCAGGAGAATCTCTTGAACCCGGGAGGTGACGCTTGCAGTGAGCCGAGATTGCGCAACTGCCCTCTAGTCTGGGCGACAGAGCAAGACTTTGTCTCAAAAAAAAAAAAAATTCTCCTTGGTGGAAATTGGGCTTTACTGTATTCTTATATTTTTCCCACTGGATAACACAATTATGGATGGTGATTCTTAAGCTGCTGATTAACTAAATTGTAGACTGTGTAGTGCCATACAATATCATTATATTGGCAGGAGATTTCTTAAATTTTAGCATTCTAGTGTGTTCTTAAGTATTTCTTATTTAACCGTGCCTTGAGGTGGTTTTAATAATAATCCAGTCCGTAATTATTATGTGTTAAAAACTTACAAAGCTATAATGCATATTTATAGGGTTTTTAAAAAATGATATAAATTACACACACAGTTAAATGTGTGAGCTACCTAATGGTACATATCAGGTTGAATGCGGTAGCATTTGATAGTAGGTGATTTGACTAACAATCCTACAATGTTTGAAAACAAAGAATTCTTGCGGTGCTTATTGAATATTGTTGAGTGAATGGATTGAATCAGGACCTGAAATAATAATACTGTGCAATGGGTAGTGTATATTTAAGGCCCACAGTGGTTAATCAGGTAATGCAAATGACTAATTTAGCTGGATATACAATAACAAATGGGTCATCATTATGTCTACCTGGAGAGTACATGTCCCATCTAAAAGGAAATAGCCACCATCAAGTTTTGCTCATTTTTACCATGTGGGAATATGAGCCTAAGGCTACCAGATCCTTTGTTTTTTCAAGAGAATTCTTAAATACGGATTTTTACATAAATTTCTCAGATTATTAAAACGCTGGTCAAGCCAATCAAAAAACATCTCCAGGCTCTTACACATGGTCTTTGAGCTGTTGGCTTGGCAGCATGTAGTTTGTGTTTTATTATTCTAAGTGTCTAAACAGAAGTTAACAAAACTCAAAGAAAACATTCTGCTATGGTTTGGATCTAGTCCTAAGCAAAGGAGAGAATCTCTTAAGATAAATTTTATCTTTTGGGCCCTGAGAAAGCCTATTTAATTATGCCACTGTGGGACATTAGAGAGAGATGTGAAGTGGTGGCCTAAAGGTCATCTCCTAAAAGAACCCCCTGGGTTAAGAATTCCCAAGAAAAATTTCATGTCTGCTCTAGGCTCTTGGCTGTGGAGAGAATTAAGAGTGTAAAAAATGGCTACAGGGCTTTCTCTTTTCTGAAGTGCTACCTGCTACTCCGTTTGAACTGCTGAGATGCCTGAAAAGCATCTCATATCATTTCTTTTTCATTTATTGAAAAAAATGAAGTTGATTATATATTTTAAATTTGTGTGTACCAGCACTGTGTTAGGAGCCGGGGCTATACAGCTGAAAAAACAGGTTTGCTGCTTTCTAGAGGCCTATAATCTGGTAAACCACTTGATTATCTGTTCAGTGACATCAACAACTAACTGAGCAATAACCGGATAGTCACTTGGTTTTCAAGAGTAAGGAAAGGAATGCTTATAGTGAGTTTAGATTTTAGGAAAATAACCTTTACTTGCCTCAGCAGGCTGCCCAAAGCTGATACTGGCTGGTGTTGTCCAGTGGGCAGATTAAACATCTATTTAAGGTATCATGGGAAGAGGCTTACAATAACTGAAAAAAACTTGTATTAGAAAAAGAAATTAAGCATGGGAAAAAACAAGATTTAGTTGAGCTTCCCTGCAATTATCTTTTGGTTTAATGTCTTTCTTCCTTTTTTTTTTGTTTTTTTTGTTAAATTATATTTTGAGGGAGCTGGCCGCAAGTGGCAGGAGAGCACAGTAATGTTGGAGGCAGACAGCCTGGCTTTGAATCTGGCTTTGTCACTTACTAGCTGTATGACCTTAGGCAAATTACTTAGCTTTTTTGCGCCTCAGTTTCCTCAATTGGGAATTGAGATAATGATATTACTCCTGCTAATATAATAATGTGTGTGGAACAGTGCCTGGCATATAAGTACAATACAAATGTTGGCTATTATTTTGGCCTCTAAAGGTTTTGTCCAGCTATAGCTCAGGCTTGTCACTATCTCACATGCTATGTTTGGCACACCTTCTAGGAAAAGACACACTAAATGTTTTTACCTATTTCAAACTCATATAAATCTCTGTTCCCTAATCATCTTCTATGCAAGAGTTTGCTCCTGATTGCTTTTCCTTCCATTCTTTGACTAGGCCCGAAGGAGAACCACCACTCAGATGGAATTGCTGTATGCAGATAGCAGTGAACTAGCTTCAGACACTAGTACAGGAGATGCCTCCTTGCCTGGCCCTCTTACACCTGTTGCAGAAGGGCAAGAGATTGGAATGAGTACAGAGACAAGTGGTACTTCTGCTAGGGAAAAAGAGCTCTCTCCCCCACCTGGCTTACCTTCTAAGATAGGCAGCATGTAAGTTTGGCCCAGCTACACTAACTTCTTTTCTTTTGGCTTTTTTTTAAAAAAAAAGTATGCATGTTGCTAATTTCTTATTTCTATTATTTAAAATTTATGTAAATTTGATCTCTGGTTTTCGAAATAATTTGTTAGGTCTTGTCTCCCCTAATTTATTGGAGAGTTGAAATAATTTGAAAGGTCCTTTGTTGAATTGCTTTGTCTTGTTGCCAAGTTTTAGGATCATTCTTAAGAGTTATAATTTTTATAACATCTGAGTTGTGAATTACAGACAATACTTATATAGAAACACCTAAATTAAAGTTATACCTATAAAACTGTTATGTAACTATTATGCATAAACAGAAAGTTTAGACTCTTAAATTTTCTCTAAATTACCTATATCCTAGTTTTGAGAGAGCTGTCAGGATAGTAAATCTTTGCTGACTCTTTTTAAAGAAAAAAGAAAATACCAACTACAAATTTAATACATTTTCAACTTTCCTAATTTTTTACCTTGAAGCATATTGTTTATCTCGGATGAGTGATGCCCCCAAAAATATTTGTATTGGTATTATTAAAGATTTGAAGAAGGAAATATTCTCTTTCTTATGATAATCTGAACAAAAAACCTTCTATTCAAAATAAATCTTGCATGGACTATTTTCAATTATTATCTTGAGGACAAAGAAAGATTTTCCCACATAGTCCTGTGTGTGTGCGTATGTGTGTGTGTGCATATGTGTACCATGTGTGCATGCGTGTGTTTTGATAGTTATATTAATATTAAATTAGTCATTCACTGGTAAAGATTGTTAACGTCATTTTTCAAACTAATCCTCACATGTGATCTAGCAGATAATTTATGGAATGAATACATCTCTGCACTGAAGAATATTCCCCCCCCCCAAAAGTGGCACACACTATATGATATGTGAATAATACGAAATAACAAACTTTCCACACCTGAATAGCTGTTTCTCATAATATTCTTCATTTTATGAGGATATTTCCATTGTTTTCCATTCAGTAATCCCATCTGCTACCTTTTGTTCCAGAATTAATTTTAATGATGACAGAACTTTCTTGCATGTGCTTGAGGTGGCCTATGTAATTAACTGTTGGATCTGCTGTTAGAGATTGCTAACCAGTATAGTTTATGGCTTCATTGCTTTTGTGATAAGATGAGAGTAGAAGAAATGCTTTTGGTGAAGGTAGTGATATAGAGCTGAGGTCAGATTTTAGGAACTAGCATGTGTTAGGTGTTTAGCTTGTCAGATGAGTGAGACTTGAGAACTTCAAGACTAAATCTAAGGCCTGGAATCCAGATTCAGGTAATCTCTTCTATTTGTCTTTTTACATTTTAAAAATGTATCGTTTATGACAGGTTATAAAAAATATCTTTTGGCCTCTGCCTCTAGATAACTTAGTTTATAGTTTTCATAAATTCACATGCTTATACTTATATATTTGTAATTCTTTATACATTGTGAGAGTTTGGTCACTCACTTAGTGCAGTAACTCTTCTAAGCCATTACTGCATAACTTTTACTCAAGTGATCCTTGTACTTTAAATGATGCAGGATTGCTAAAATGTGATTTCCTGATTAGAAAAATCAAGTACACAAAATTTAATTACATGTAGTTTTCGCTTTAAATAGGAATCATGTAAACCCATTCTGGAAGTCTTGCTGTCTAATTCCTTAGTGGGTTTTTTTTCCCCCAGACTTTTTCTTTTTTTTAGGTGGAGTCTTGCTCTGTCGCCCAGGCTGGAGTGCAGTGCTGTGATCTTGGCTCACTGTAGTCTCTGCCTCCTGGCTTCAAGCGATTCTCCTGCCTCAGCCTCCCAAGTAGCTGGGATTACAGGCGCCCACCACCACACTCAGCTAATTTTTGTATTTTTAGTAGAGACAGAGTTTCACCATGTTGTCCAGGCTGGTCTTGAACTCATAACCTCAAGTGACTTATCCACCTCAGCCTCCCAAAGTGTTGGGATTACAGGTGTGAGCCACCATGCCTGGCCCAGACATTTTTTTTTTTCAGTTACAATTCATTACCACTGTATACAAAAATTATTTTCTTGAATTTTTAATTACAAGCAGACATTTGGCATTTAAAATATTTAAGGCAAGAATACTTTATTACTAAAATATACATAGATACAAATTAAATACTAGCTAAGTAAAATAATTATGTATTTTTGTGTGTATGATTACCTATAGAACTATTTTGTGATCATGTCTCAATATTAATTCGTTAAATCTCATTGTTTCTTAAATTCTGATATGCTAATATTTTTGTTCTTACAAAACTATAAAGACAATTTTTCTTCATCTGAAATAATTACCAGTGAAATTAAAACACATCCAAAATATTTGTTGTAGCTATTAGGCAGCATATCATTGATATTTATATTCACAGATGATAAGTTGTTATATATTTAATAAGATCACCAGTTTAAAAATTATGGTTGTTGAGCTTCCATCAACTAAAAATAACTCATGTAATATTTTCCTATGTTAGTTTTATTTTTTGTTCTCAAGTAATAATCTTTCTCAGGTTCCAGTTATTAACCTATTACAAATTTTAGATTGACTATCTACCAAAGTTGTATGTGCAAATTTAGAATTAGGTAATTAAAGAATCTTATTTTACTTTAGTTCCAGGCAGTCATCTCTACCAGAAAAAAAAATTCCAGAGCCTTCTCCTGTAACAAGGAGAAAGGCATACGAGAAAGCAGAAAAATCAAAGGCCAAGGAACAAAAGCAGTAAGTGACTAATGTTTTTCACCTGCTAGACTGTATTAAATGCCTGCTGCACTTAGTGCTAAAGACAGTCATGAAATTATTTTCCAGATTTCGGCTGGCACTGTGGTTATGACTATTTGACTAATCAAGACAGTCAAGTCAGCTTTTGGCTTGACTCAGTGGTCTAATATTCTTGGTCATATACATACTTGTAAAAATATTTGAGCACTTGTCCCTGAACGTGTCCACTTACTTATTTTCCAGTTATTTGTGTATATCATTTTAAGAGTTAATATATACTTGAGGTAAGGCTTATTAAGTCTATATTTCAAATAGTCTTCTATTAATAGAAAAATTTATAATTAATTTTGACCATCATTGCAATGTCAGCTAAAACTGACCTTGACCCTACCTCTTTACAGTAGCTGACAGAAAAACTAATAAATCATAGGGTGTGTTGTTGTGCCATTTTCTTGCTGCTCTCTCATGTTTACATTGTTGGTATTATCCTCAGTGTTTTTTTTGTGTGTTTTGTGAGGGTTAGTTTACTTAGCAGTACATAATGTAATCTGATGATCCACTTAACTGGGCATTTAAAAATTGCAGCATGACAGCATGCAGAAGTTGATTGGATTAGAACCAGTGTTACCCTGCCACCCCTCCCTCAGTTTGCCTGTTCTGCATGTGACAGGTAGATCTAAGACATGTCCTTGAGGGAAAGCATTTATGCGAATTTACATTTAAATATTAGCGAAGTAAATTACTTTAATTTCTTTAACAAAAAATAAATGTGAATATATTTAAAAGGAAGTGTTCATTTATTTTCTGTGCCTAAATGGACAATTCTATACCATCCACTACCCTGTACCAAGATGCACACTCTCCTTTTTGACCACGAGTTTAACTGACTTGAATGTCATAGAAATTATCCTCCTTATCACCCTTGCTTCCTGTACTTAAAGACGTAGTTTGCCTGTTTCTACTGAATTGAATCTCTCAAGAATAATTGGGAAATGGGGATGGAGCGCATAAGTGATTTAAAAATAGATGAATGAATCAACTGAATAAGCAAACTTCTCATAAGCTCTCTGGGTCTCTTTCCTCATCTGTAAAGTGAGAAACTTGCTCTTGATTCTAAAATTATATGATTTTAAATGTGGCTTGCTTTATTTTTATACTGACTTCTGATTTCAACAGTCAGAATCTTCTCTTTAGTGCCATCTTGTGGCCAATGTAACAAAATCCAGTGAAAAGAGATTTTAAAAATTGTTCAGAATGCATTTTATCTTACCAATAAGGAAGAGAGAAAGGAAAGAAGGAGTTCTCTAATAAAAAGATTTTTTTTAAAGAGCATGTTTCTTATAACTTTTCTAACAAATCATAACAATTAAAGCCACCTACTTTATGTTCTTTTTTTCTTGTAGCTCAGATTCTGGAACTTCAGAGGCTAGTCTTTCACCTCCTTCTTCCCCACCAAGCCGGCCCCGTAATGAACTGAATGTTTTTAATCGTCTTACTGTTTCTCAGGGAAACACATCAGTTCAGCAGGATAAGTAAGTCATTATGGAAGAGAGCCCCAATTATATATATAATATTCTGAACCTGTCAGTACAGTCTGTAGAAAACATGTAGTCATCTCTGTGTAGGCGATGGAGCCTGACTTGTGAACTCTTACCATATTTTATGCATCTTTCCAATGGGAAAGGAACCATGCAGCCAAAATTAGAGAAAATTATTTTCCTGCTGAACATTATTCCCTGTTGTAGATTTGTATTGCTATTCCTTCAGCACTTGTCTTGCCTTTTGTTTTACAAGTAAATTAGAACTGAAAAATCTTTGAGACCACTTGATGTTTAAATTTTTGAAGATTCCTTAGCTTCTATCAGCCCACAAAAGCCTCTAATTTAGATAGCCTGAGTTGGAAAGAGGCAAATTACTTTACTTCTGGGGGATATAACAGTTTACAAAGACCACTGTTACATGTGCAACATGTTATTGTCATCTGATTGTTCTAAACAAGTTCACCACAAAATTTCAGTAATTGTGTTGTTGGAATAAAACAATCACCTTTACGGATGGAGAGAGTAGGACTGGGAGCGGGGTGGAGAAGTTGAAGGGATGTGGAAAATGTAATTGTCATCAAATTTGAAATGACAAAGTATCCACACATTGAGCCAGAATCTCTCTTGCAAGAATGCCGTACTAACAATACTGCCATAAGGTATTTATTAACTCTGACTTGTCTGCTTGGACTCGGAATGATAATGATTGTTTTCTGCTATTACCACCCTGTATGTATCAATATCTCTAAAATTTATAGGATGCCATTTAAGATCTGTCTGGCATGTTTAGATCATTTTAAATGGCTCTATAAACTTAGAGAATCATGCCATAATTTTTAAAGAATTATAAATATGCTTAATTTATGGATAATTCTTTTATTTATGGATCCTTCATTAGATTTTAATATGGTTTAATTAGTAGAAGACATGTTCTTTAAATTGATATAGGTAGGTAAATATTTTCCTGTGTTATTAAACAAAATATTCTTTAACATTGTAAGTTATTTCTGTCATTAATTGAGAAAAGTTGAACATTAGGAATAGTTTTGGAAAGTCAAGTTTCACTAGGTATATGAAGAGTTGCTAAATTTGTGTCTACCTTGCCTTCACAGTCAGAACATTTTCTGTCAATCTTTTGATAATCCTGACAACCTAATCACAGTTCCATATTTTTTACTGAAACACTTTATGAGCTACCAATCATTTGACTCTTTTGTCATCTCTATAAACTAAAATGTAGAATAACTGACTACTCTACACTTTCAAAAACTTGCCTACCTCCTTACATTACTTTCTCTGGGGCTACTTTTTGAGACTACCATATCCCACTAGCAAGACGCAGATCCCGCACATTGTTTCTAGTTACATTCTATGCCAACACTCACCATATCCTCATTCTCCTCAAGCCTGTTGTACAGTCTAAATAGATTTTCATAATAACCAGACTCACTGCAGTCTTGGAGGCCTCAAGGTAGGGCTAACAAGAGTGACTTGTCTATTTTAAAAGTCCACTAAAGTACCCCAGCTATTATTAAGATGCTCTCTAGTCAAAAGAACTCAGTGTTTTTGAAATAAGCTAAAACCAAAGGTTGTTAAATGAGTGACTTGCTTTCTATGCAAAAACACAATCTATTTGTGTAACTTCAACATTAGCGTCTGTATCTAAAGTAATCATTATCAAGATGAATGAAATTGATGAACTGTTATTGAAATGGGAAAATTTTTCCAGGACTAGCCAAATTAAATGGAGCAAACCTTCAAGGGCTATATCTCATGTACTTGATATTGTTCTTCTCCAAGGACTAAATTTAGAAGTGAGGATAGATTTTGTATATCAGTATTAGAAAAATTTTAGTCCCCAAAGTCTTGCTAGAAGACATAAATATCAAACTCTTTACATGACTTAGCTATACCTTAAATATGCTAATATCCAGTGCAAATAGAAAAGCAGGGCACTATGAAGGAAATGTTTGCTATATATCTGTTATTCATGCTGTTGATTTTGAGTCCAGAGTCAGTGTCCTTACCTGTTGACATCTGTATTCTTTCTCTCATAATTCTAACTCTTTCACTATAGGTCTGATGAAAGTGACTCCTCTCTGTCGGAGGTACACAGGTACTTTCTTTCCTGCCTTTCCTACATTCTGGAATTTCATTGATGTTCTAAAATGCCTTCCTAGAAATTCTAAGCAAGTCTCTTTTTTGTTGCATGCATCACTTGCTGTAAATCATATAAATGCACTAATATTTCTAAACATGATAATTTTAATACATTTTTGTGATCATACCTTTTAGATAAAGTAGTGGGTTTTTTTTGTATAATAGTTTAAAAATTGTGATACCTGTTTTCTGTCTGTAATCTAAATCTTTTCTTTAAAAGAAATCAAGTTTTGTGAATATTGATGTCAAGAAGGTTTCTTATTCTCAACGATTAAGTATTTCTAATGCCTCAAAGTGTGTGAGGTAGATAAGACATTTTGTTTTGTTGGTTTAGCAATTTTAAGTAAAAAGATTATATGATTAAAAATAAAAGTATGCTAGAGAAAAAAAGGATACTGTTGTACCAAAAATTAAAAAGAATAAGAAATAAACACTAAGGAAGCATTTTTTTAAATGAATATTTTTAAGAATAGGTGCAGCTTTAAAAATAACTGGTATTTTTTTTCTCATGTTATGGATTTTTCTGGGGGTCCTTAACTTCTCTTTCCTTTTCTCTCTGTCTCATTCCCTTTCACTATTATCATTTTATGTCCTCCCTCTTTGCACTTGTTTTCCTTGTTTTACGGCCATTTTGCTGATCATCAGCAGATCCTCCAGAAGGTAGGCAGGGGAAGGGAGAGGAAATTAATTTCATTTCCAGTATCAAAAGACCTTACAGGTTTGCATGGGACAATAATAAGTGTTTATTTATTTTTTTCTCCTTCAGATCAAGTCTGTTGTACAAATTTGCCATATTTAACCTTAAACTCTTTTAAAGTTGATTTTGTATTTCAAAATTTGAATAGATTAATTTGAATAGAGAAATAAATACCATGGCTGTATGTTTCTGATATCTATAAGTTTCTGTTATCTTTGGTAGTTTATATAAAATATTAATCCTAATATTCTGAATATTTAAGAACATTTTAAAGTAATTAATAAAACACTATGTTTAATATTGAGATTCCTTTTTCTCAAAAGACTGAATAACCAATGGCATAAAAATACATAAGAATCAAAAAAAGACATCCTGATCTCCAGGAAATAACTGTGCAATACATAAGTCACTGGGGCAAATATTTACTGAGTATTTTATGATAGTATAACCTCTGATATGACAGAATTGTGTTGGATGTTACATTTAATATTAATGTAACATAAGGGAAACATTTAATAGATTATTAGGATAAAGCTTGTAATCTGAAGGAAATAAACCTTTGGAGACACAGTATTACATATCTGAGGGTACAGTTTAGTTTTTTCTTAAGATTTGTCATTAAATGCACATTTTAAATAGTTCTTAGGCTGTTAACATGAATTGTTTTCTTACAACCAGCTTTTTGACCTATACATACATATATATTTTCTGTTTGAGAATTAACAGTAGCAACCTACTATTCTTTAGAATCATACCTTTACAATATTTGAAATCATATTTTTAAATTTGATGGCTTCGGTTCATATCTATGAACCTTAAGGCATCAAAATTTCAAAATGGCAGATTCAGACTTTTGAGCAGATCTTGCTCCAGTTTCAGTTTTAATCTGGTTAAATTGTTAGATTATAAATTACTGAGCATCGGTTTCAATAATCTCAAATTCACACATGTATGCAAATCATGGCATCAGATTTCATAATTATATATCCAAAGATTATAATTCCTTATGTTGTTTATAGGGATAAGAAACTCCTATCACTTTTGTGATCATTATACCCAGACCCTAAAAATAAATGTTTTTTCTCCCCAACTCTAAATTTACCTCCTTTAAATTTCCATTCGTTAGTCTTCATCAGCCCTTTTTTCCCTTACCAGAATTAATTTTATGTATCTTTTTGTTTATATATGACAGCTCTTCAAATATTCAGCGCTTTTAAATTATGCTATTGTATCCTCTCTCCAGTAAATGTTATTTTATCAGCTCAATAGTTTCATCATCTGTTCCTTATGTAATATAGTCTACAGATCCTTCATTCTGCTTCTACTGTTTTATAAAGGCTCCAATTTTTCAATGTTCTTCTTAAAATGGGACATCTAAAACTACACCTCATTCCATATATGGCCTACATAGAATGCAGTAAGTCTATCGCTGTCTTTCTCCTGAAATATTTATTTCTATTAAACAAATCATTGATAGTGAGTAGGCATATAAAATAAATGAATTTTGTTTCAGTGATTTTGTTCAGGCAATATAATGTCCAGCTCTTTAATATGTCCCTTTAATAAGCGTGCCACTTCTCCCTAGGGCTAGGGAAAGATTGACTAGATACTAAAGATCTTCCAGATCAGCCGTGACTTTGACTCGTTAGGTGTGACTCTTCAACTACCTGTGGAAATACTTTACTCTGACAGTTCCATACTTATTCACACTGTCCACAAGTCAACATATATTGTGAATATGACATTCCCTTAAATTGGTATCTATTAACCCTACAAAAAACTTTCCCCATGAGATTGATGAGCCCATGTTATCTTGTTGGTGAGCATTTATTTTTAAGTGGATAGTGATTTGCTTAATGTATTCCTCTGTGAGACGCAACAAGAAGTTGAGTTTCTGAATTCCACGTTTTTCCTGCTTTTTGGAAGATCAGGTCTACATGTTTTGTCCCCTTTTTTGATCTTTGTGATTTCTTAGAGTACTGACAAGGATTTTGCCTACACAATGGCATATACTTTCAAAATCCTGTGATATAATGATTTAAAAACAGAAATACCTGAATTTATTGAATAAATCTCCATCGTCAGCTCTAACTTATCTTGGGCTCATGTTTCTTAATCATTTCTGCCCTCTTGCATCTCGAAGATTCTTCTCTTTCATTAAGAAGACGGAAACAAAACAGTTTTCCTTTATCCCTGTATTTGTCCTAATATTATGCCATTTGTCTTACATAATGGACATAATTCAGCATAATTTGAAACATATAATGCTTTGAGCGAAGGTACGTTAGACTGTTTGTCATGTCTTAAATCATCTTTAGCGTCCCCAACACCATTATTTTAATTCAGACCCCATCTTAAACTCCTTTGGGAGAGGGACAATGTTTTGATAATCTTTATATTTCCATAGTACATAGCCCAGTGCCATAAAGCAGAAACTACAGAAATATCTAATTTATGAGAAAGCTCCCTAAAGAGCTTCATTGTTTTTAATTTTTAATTTTTAATTTTTGCAGGTACATAGTAGATATATATTTATGGGGTACATGAGACATTTGGGTACAGGCATACAATGCACAATAATCATATCGTGGAGAATGGGGTAGCCATCCCCTCAAGCAATTATCCTTTGTGTTACAAACAATCCAATTACACTCTTTTGAGTAGTTTTAAAATGTACAATTATTATCAACTATAGTCACCTTGTGGGCTATCAAATAGTAGGTCTTACTTATTCTTTCTATTATTTTTGTACCCCTTAAACATCTCCACCTCTCCCAACCCCGACTATCCTACCCAGCCTCTGGTAACCATCCTTCTACTCTCTATGTCCATGAGTTCAATTGTTTGATTTTTAGATCCTATAAATAAGTGAGAATATCCAATGATATCCTCTTTCTGTGCCTGGCTTATTTTACTTAACATAATGGTCTCCAGTTCTATCTATGTTGTTGCAAATGATATGATCTCATTCTTTTTTTATGGTTGAATAGTACTCCATTGTGTGTATGTACCACATTTTCTTTATCCATTCACTGTTAAGTTCTCATTCTTTTAAAATTTTCTTTGAGATTGTCAGTTTTTTCTTTAAGTTTTTGATATTTTTGACCCATTGTCCCTTTAGAATTTCTGTTCATTCAATTGTTCTTATCTTCGATTTTTGTTTGAAATCTGCTTTCTTAGTATTTTAGGTGGCATATAAGTTACACTTTCTCCAGCATGTTCCTTTACACCCCAGCTTGACATAGAATTATGTTTTCCTGTTATTTGACATTTCTGCTTCTTCCTTATTTGTCAGAATTCAGTACACTCAAATAATTCCCAAATGTGGTTTCATTAAACCTTGGAGAGATGAAATTGTTAATAAGAAAATCTAGATGTATTATAGTTTTTGCTCTTTGCAGAATGTAGCTGTTAGCAGATGCCTGATTAGTTGATATACTCCATCACTGTTACTATTTCACACTTTGTCCTTTTGCTTAAAAGACAGCAGTCTGGATTTTATTACTACTTACTTATAAAGACTTCTTAAAGTTAGGTGAAAAAAAACAAAACTAGTCTCATGATATAGTCTCATGATATTTAAGTGAGTCTTGGTTTGTTTGTTTTTTCCCCACCTTAGGGGCATAATCAACCCATTTCCAGCTTCAAAAGGAATCAGAGCTTTTCCACTTCAGTGTATTCACATAGCTGAAGGACATACAAAAGCTGTGCTCTGTGTGGATTCTACTGATGATCTCCTCTTCACTGGATCGAAAGGTGCCAGTAATTATCTAATGTAGATATTTAATAGCTTTTAAAAAAATTACATTTTTAACATGCTCTAGAAAGCTGTCTATTTAAGACCAGAAAGAATCAGATAATCTGGTTCAACTCCTGAATGTAAAACATGTAAAATTATTGCATAGTTGAGCAGCAAGTAAAACCTCTGTTGAAGTTTTGTAAATACACTGGTGACAGAATACATCTCTCTACAGTATTTGGGCATGTACTGCATATAGGGTCCTGAATTTTGAAATGCAGGTTATATAAAAATCTATAAAAGGCTATTTAAATGTACAATATGGGAAAGAGAATAAGATGCGTAGCAACCACTATTTCTGCAACACTTACTACATATCAGGGGCTATGCTAGGCAGTATGCTAATACTAATATATCTCACTTAATTCTCACAACAATCTCAATGAGATACATATTGCATCCTCATTTTGTAGACAAAGAAACTCAGGCTTCAAGTGAATAAATACTTTTCTCAGGTAAATTTAGCTAGTAAGTGGAAGAACCAGGATTAGAAACCTCGGTATACCCTTCTCCAATCCTGCACTCTTAACCCCTTTGGTACAATTGCAAGTAACTGGAAACCAGCTATAAATGCTTTGAAGAATTCTAGACTAAGAGTTTTGGGGTTCTGGAAAAGGAAGAAATTATGCCCAGCTATGAGAAACAAGGAAGGCTTTTACAAGGAGTCATTTAGGATGTACTTTATAGGATGGTTTGGATATTGACAGAAATGAATAATCAAGATTACAGAATAACATAAGCAGAGACATGAAGATCAAAGTGGAGCATGTTTGGAAACTAATTCTACTTGGGTTGAAAAATAGAATGTGTATAAGAGAAGTGCTGGTCTTTGAGGCTAGAAAGGTGAAAAGCAAGCATATACAGGAATTCAGGGAGCTCATCAAAGTTTTTAGCATTTAGGGATAGTCCAAGATTCACTTTAATCAACAAATATTTATTTCTCATTGTCTATGAGGGAAGTATAAGATCCCAGCTAGAACTTATGAATTTAAGGTAAAAGAAATTCCCTAATTAAAAAAAAAAAGTTCTTTGAAAATACTGTATTTTTCTAATGATTCAAATTAAATGTATCTCTCCAGTATAACTAGATATTCAACATATCAGAAAAAGAACAAGAATAGTTTTGTGATTATGTTTTTGGGTCAAACATAAAATTTATATAGTCATTGACCCTTGGGGGGAAAAATGTGTGTATATTTACTAGTGTAGAATGTTGTGAGGAGGTGGGTATATGATCAGAGGAGAATGTTTTGAAGAGGCTGATCTGAGACTGCCACTCTAAATTCAGGGGCAATTTGAAGCAAGACTCTTTTGTTATGACCATTTCAGAATTTTTCATAAATATTTTTTCAATACCACATGATACATACACCAGACATCCTAGACTTTTATCTGATCCTTTATACATACCTTGTCTTTGAGCCTGTTGCAGAGGGTCAAGGATGACGTTAGGATTCTTGTTGTATGTTAATTACTATTTTCGTTTCCTTCCCATAGAAGAGAAATTGTTTAAATAATTTTTATTATTAATAGAACCTAAAGTAGTTCATATTAACAGTGTTTTTTTATTATTATTTGTTTGTTTTAGATCGTACTTGCAAAGTATGGAATCTGGTGACTGGGCAGGAAATAATGTCACTAGGGGGTCATCCCAACAATGTTGTATCTGTAAAATACTGTAATTATACCAGTTTGGTCTTCACTGTTTCAACATCTTATATTAAGGTGTGGGATATCAGAGATTCAGCAAAGTGCATTCGGACACTGACGTAAGTAACTTGAAGACAAATAGCATAAAGGAGGAATATCTCTTCTTCTTTTTTTTTTTTTTACAAAATATAAGAAAAGAGAGGACTATAAATGCATTTTAATTTTTGTATACCTGTTCACTTCCTAGAGGATATTAAAAGTGTTCACAATGAAAAGCACAGATAAAATAAGAGGGGGAAAAATTTGACAAATGAAGTATAAGAGCCTGGTATTAAACAGAAAGGGATAAGCCATATTTGATCGGTGACTAAGTATACATTTCATGTTTTCTCCCTCCCAAATATAAGGTATTACATTTTAATACTATTTCTTATTTGATAGAGTTCAATGTTTTATATTACTTGCCTCAAATAACTACCATTCCTTGGGAAATGGCTGAAATCACCATGGTAGGTAGTGAAGAAGTACTTATAACCTTTAATTAACAGAGATTGAAAAGCTGAGAGTGTTTTTTAAGGACTGAGACTGCTTTGGTGTGAGTGCAAATTTCATAACTCTAGGTGATGTTGGATAATTGGAGGACGAATTTGTTTTTTCTGTGCTCATTATCGTATTTGTCTTTAGAAGTGTAGAATAAGTGATTCTTTTTGCTGTGATATTGATGAATTATTTTAATAATCAAAATTGATGTAAACTCGGTAATCATTTAAATGAGAGAAGAGAGCATAAGAAAGGTTAATTTTTACTAATTTGTAGAGATAGTAGAGACTATTTATAGTGCTGTTTTGTAATTTGAGAACATTATTCTTTGTACTGAATACAAGTCTTGAAAATCTTGTAGAAAAATATTACTATTATATCGTATATTAAGATATAACATATCTTATGGTAGAAATTTACCAATTCAATTGACTCACTAAAGTCAAATTTGAAAAGATTGATTATGGCTTAATATTCTAGAAGTTAGCTAAAAAAATGTTTCAAAATTTAGAAGAAATTTCACCTAGAATTTATCGGAAGAAACAGGCATACGCTATATTTAAGGCTTTAGATACTCCATCTGTGATTCAGTTAAAGTAAATGAAAACTGCAAATAATTCAAAAGGTCTCCATTGTCTTTAATCCAGAAAGGCAATTCTTATACACAAAAGAGTATTGGTAAGCCTGGCCCTCAGGTGGAGGGGGGTGGTGCTTCTGGAAGCTGTAGGAAAATAAATTACTTTTGTGGCAACGTATCATTTGTTGATTTTTTGTTTTGTTTTGTTTTTGAGACGGAGTCTTGCTCTGTCATCCAAGGTGGAGTGCAGTGGTGCATTCTTGGCTCACTGCCACTCCCACCTCCCAGGTTCAAGTGATTCTCCTGCCTCAGCCTCCCGAGTAGCTGGGACTACAGGCATGCACCACCACCCCCAGCTAATTTTTTGTATTTTTAGTATAGACGGGGTTTCATCAGGTTGGCCAGGCTGGTCTCAAACTCCTGACCTCAGGTGATCCACCTGCCTTGGCCTCCAAGTGCTGAGATTACAGGCGTGAGCCACTACACCCAGCCATTTGTTGATTTTTATTTTTTTTATCTTTTCTGAAAGATGTTTTAGTGCCTCCTAACTTAGGGCCTGGAATTACTAGTATACCAAGTAAGAATTTTAAATCATGTAATCTTATTTTATTCATTCATCTCTTCACTTACCAAATATTTATTTATATGTGCCAACTCTGTGTTAGGTGCTGTGCTAGGTACTATGCGTACAGTGACAAAAGGACACTGTTCTTGTTGCCTACAGCCAGTTTCCCGGGAATTCAAGGAATTCTAAGCCAAACCCAAGTCCAGGAATGTGACTTTTTTGCTTTGTTTGTATCTCTTAAGGTCTTCAGGTCAAGTTACTCTTGGAGATGCTTGTTCTGCAAGTACCAGTCGAACAGTAGCTATTCCTTCTGGAGAGAACCAGATCAATCAAATTGCCCTAAACCCAACTGGCACCTTCCTCTATGCTGCTTCTGGAAATGCTGTCAGGATGTGGGATCTTAAAAGGTAGATATTTTTAAGAAAACATACCTCTTGCCTATGGCAAATACAACTTCAGATATTAATAACATTAGTGCATGTGAAGTCCAATTTTTATGACCCCAGAAGTCAATGTAAAATCATAGGCTTTTTTTTTTCAGCATATACCTCTAAATGTCTCTTGTGTCCTTATTAACAAACTGACAATTTTCTCTTTTTTTAATCTCCATTGCTTGGAAAATAAGTATGGGGGAAAAATAAAATTAAAACATTACAATTTCTTAATATTTGCCTACAAGTCATGTTGTATACTAGAAGGAGGCCAAGATTCTCATCCTAGTTTCACCAGTACTCTTGATAGAGTTATTTTTGCAACATCACTTAAATATCATATATCTTAAATGTTTTCATTGATAAAATTAAATTAACAACTTGAGCATAAAGTCCTCACAGAATTTTTGTGAATATAAAATAAAATATATGTAAACTATGAAGTATTAAGAAGATAAAATAGTTAAAAAGAAAAAAATGATAAATTAAAATTTAAGGCATTACATCTTTCATTTGATTTTTATTTCCTATGAAATGTGAGTTTTTTTCCTTTACTTGAGTATTTATGTTAGCTTGTTTTCTAGTTCTTAAAATTTTGGCAGCAAGGGAACATTCACTTATTAGTTAACAAATACTTAATCAACCCAAATATGTCAGGCATTGCACCAACAGTGTGGTGAGTACTGACAGTAAAGATAGAGCAAGACAAATGTGGCGGGTTGTGAACTCCCGGGCTCAAATGTTTCTGACACCTAAGCCTCCCAAAGTGCTGGGATTACAGGCAGGAGCCACTGTGCCCAGCCTTGATCTACCTTCTTAGAGCTCATCTTATAATGGAGGACAAAGGCCATTAAACAGGCTATTACAGGATTCTTAGTAACATTTCCGATTCAGGTAACATGGGGTGCCTCTCATCCAGAAGGGATTTGCCAATGGTAAATCAAATGGATGTTTTTTTGAAAAACTTTGAGAAAAACTAGTGTTATAATTTATAACATTTAAGGCATGTTACAGTATGACTGACAAAGTATGATAAACATAATTTATAGATAGATAAGAGAAAAACCATGGTCCTAAATACTATATTATAAATAAAATGTAGAAAATTGAAAACAGTACTTTTTTAAGAAAATAAGAAAAGAGGTGAGGACTTGGCTTATTCTTGAAGATACTGAATTTGACTCATAGTAAGAGCACCATAGAAGAAATAGTCAAAATTATGACACAAGGCAGAAAAGATACCAGCTTTTCAAAATCTTTGCACTTTTTAATTTGCTGGTTGATTTCAGTAAGATATTACTAATTAAATGTAGATCTTAACAAAGGAACTAAAAGAATATTTTTCAAGAAACTGTAATATCTTAAAAGCTAGATACATGTCTTTATTCCAGCAGCTTGATTTGAGGTAGGACTGTGAAACAAAGGTTCATTCTTACCCTCTGACAACTGACATTACCCAGTTTTCTACCAGCCACATAGCTGGTCATTTTCATATCTTTATAATAATTGATGAAATTATTTTGACCACTTATTTTCTGATGTACACATCCACACATATATGTGTGTATATAGATATATGTATGTATATATGTGCATATACGATGTACATGCACTTACGTGTATTTGTGAAAATGTGTGTGTAATAAAATAATTTTACTTTCTCAGTATTGTTACTGATTTTGTAATTACATCAGTGACATTATCATTTTATTTGAAATTCAAATTGGACCTAATCAGTCCTATTCAGACATTTAGCAGATTAATGTTTAGGTGGATTTAGGTTGGAGTTAAAATTAATCATTTTTTAGACTTCTGCTGCTTTTTTGCTTGCCTAAATGACATTAGTCAGCTTTAGAATAACTTATTTATGACTCTCCCATTTGCATCATAGATTATATTAGTTTTGACTAATTTGAACAGAGTTTCGTAGATGTGGAGCTAAAATAAAAAAAGCTGGTGATGCTGTATGTTTATTGCAGCACTATTCACAATAGCAAAGACTTGGAATCAACCCAAATGTCCATCAGTGATAGACTGGATTAAGAAAATGTGGCACATATACACTATGGAATACCATGCAGCCATAAAAGAGGATGGATTCATGTCCTTTGTAGGGACATGGATGCAGCTGGAAACCATCATTGTCAACAAACTATTGCAAGGACAGAAAACCAAACACCACATGTTCTCACTCATAAGTGGGAACTGAACAATGAGAACACTTGGACACAGGAAGGGGAATATCACACACCGGGGCCTGTTGAGGGGTAGGGGGTAGGGGGAGGGATAGCATTAGGAGATACACCTAATGTAAATGTCAAGTTAATGGATGCAGCACACCAACATGACACATGTATACATATGTAACAAACGTGCACATTGTGCACATGTACCCTAGAACTGAAAGTACAATAAACAAAAAAAAGAAAGAAAGAAAGAAAAAAAAAGCTGGTGATGCACACCTCTAAGTCCCAGCTACTGGGGAAGCTGAGGTGGGAGGAGAATTGCTTGAGGCCAGGAGATTGAGACTGCAGTGCGCCATGATCATGCCTGTGAATAGCCACCGCACTTCAGCCTGGCAACATAACGGAACCCGATCTTTTTTTTTTTCTTGAGATGGATTCTTGCTCTGTCACCCAGGCTGGAGTGCAGTGGCGCGATCTCAGCTCACTGCAACCTCCCCCTCCCAGGTTCAAGCGATTCTCCTGCCTCAGCCTCCTAAGTAGTTGGGATTACAGGCACCCGCCACCACATCAGCTAATTTTTGTATTTTTAGTAGAGACAGGGTTTCACCATGTTGGCCAGGCTGGTCTCAAACTCCTGGCCTCAGGTGGTCTGCCCGCCTTGGCCTCCCAAAGTGCTGGGATTACAGGCATAAGCCACCGCACCCAGCCCAAGGCCCCATCTCTAAACATATAAAAAGAAAAAAAAGTGAACTATTTTATGAAAGAATGTAGATTGTCTATGTTGAGGCTTAGTCCCATAAGAAATATTTTTAAATAAGACCATTTTTCTTTATTTTTAAAGGTTTCAGTCTACAGGAAAGTTAACAGGACACCTAGGCCCTGTTATGTGCCTTACTGTGGATCAGATTTCCAATGGACAAGATCTAATCATCACTGGCTCCAAGGATCATTACATCAAAGTATGTATAAGAGACTTTCTGAATTATATTTGTCTATTAAGTGATAATTTTGAAGTATTCAGATTCATCTAGGTCCTCTTTCTCTTAATTTTCTTTTTTCCTTTCTAGTCTTTGCTTTTTCTTTTTAATCTTTTCCTCAGTCATAGTTAGTGGTTTTATCATCTTATTATTCAATCATGCGTTCTCATTTTTCATAGAAGAAAGGTTGGAAACAATTTTAAAGCTCTTTTAGCTCAGTCTTCCAACTCATACATGAGTCTTATTGTCAAGATGTTTTATCTTGAAAATATTACGATCTTCAGAATTTTTTGAAATTAGCAGGTAAGGTAAGGAAAGATGCATAGTTTGATTCTAAAAATGTTAAATTTAAATGCTAAATGAAATACTAATAAAGGAAATTCACATGGCTAGAAGGCCATTAGAAATTCAAGTCTAGAGTTTAAGTTGTGACTAGAGATGTAGGTTTGGGAGCCATTCAAAGAGAACCAGATGTTCGAGGAGTCAAGAGTTGATGATGTGGCCAAGGTGGAGAGAAGTTGACTGGGAACTCAGCCTTGGGGAATATCTGTGAGAACCAATAGGAAGAAGGTAAGAAAGAGAGGTAGGAAGAATGTAAGTACTCATTCTAGAAACTTTGATTAAGATATGAGAAATGGGTTAATGACTTCAAAATAGAATAGTTAAGAAAGGAAGATTTTATATCCTAGAGACATGAACATATTTATGTACTTAGGAATTGGGCTTAGTGGAGAGGGAATGAGTGAGGAGAAAACTGAAGTGGTGGCAATTGATGAAGGTGGCAGGGGGAGTTAGATCATAGATGTGAACATTGAAGATAAGTAAGTATACTTTAGCTTCTGATAAAGAAGGGAAGGGTAAGAAGAAGTTTAAAGATAAAAAGAAACCTTTAGAATGGAAAAGAGTGTCTAAAAAGTTTATTTTTTATTACACTAGCCTTTTCAGGAAGGCACAAGATTATGGGCCAAGAGAGATGAGGGCAACTGAGGAAGGTGAAAAGGTTTTGAACAGCAGCTTTGGGGAATTGGAGATGACCTCCGGGACTGCAAAGTTACCTAATAGTCATTAAATAATAACCATATTTTTTATTGAATTTCACCTGGATTTATATGTAATATTTTTATTATTAAACATATCATTTGTGCAGTTATACATAAAAAAAATATGGTTTCCTTTCTTTTTTTTTTCATAGAGAACATTCTTTATTTATTGAGCATTTACTATGTGCCAAGTACTTTTCATGCATCTCATCACTTAAGCTTATCAGCATCTCCAGCAACTATTGGGTAGGTAGGATCCATGAGCCCATTTTGTAAAAAGAAAACTGAAGTCCAAAGCATTTAAGCAACTTGCCCAGGACTTGAACTCAGATCTATTTGAAATTCCATTCAGATGTTTAACAATACTAAACTGCCTCCCTCCATTGTACTCTGAAGTGAGTCATATTCTTAGCTATGTGTCCCAAGCAGGCATATGTGGAGTATTTTATAGCTGTGTGTACCATTTGTAACAACTTCTTCATGGTGGTGTGAGGCATTTCAGAGCATTATATAAGACAGTCTCTTCATGTTTGTGCTGTTTTAAAATTAGACTTGGTGCAAGCCAAGAAGCCGCCAAGGGCATTTTATTATTATTATTATTCTTTATGTTCTAGGGTACATGTGCGCAACATGCAGGTTTGTTACATATGTATACATGTGCCATGTTGGTGTGCTGCACCCGTTAACTCGTCATTTACATTAGGTATATCTCCTAATGCTATCCCTCCCCCTACCCGCTCCCCACAATAGAACCCGGTGTGTGATGATCCCCTTCCTGTGTCCAGGTGATCTCATTGTTCAGTTCCCACCTATGAGTGAGAACATGCGGTATTTGGTTTTCTATTCTTGCGATAGTTTGCTGAGAATGACAGTTTCCAGCTGCATCTATGTCTCTACAAGGACACGAACTCATCCTTTTTTATGGCTGCATAGTATTTCATGGTGTATATGTGCCACATTTTCTTAATCCAGTCCGTCACTGATGGACATTTGGGTTGATTCCAAGTCTTTGCTATTGTGAATAGTGCCACAATAAATATACGTGTATATGTGTCTTTATAGCAGCATGACTTATAATCCTTTGGGTATATCCCCAGTAATGGGATGGCTGGGTCAAATGGTATTTCTAGTTCTAGATCCTTGAGGAATCGCCACACTGTTTTCCACAATGGTTGAACTAGTTTACAATCCCACCAACAGTGTAAAAGTGTTCCTATTTCTCCACATTCTCTCCAGTACCTGTTGTTTCCTGATTTTTTAATGATTGCCATTCTAACTGGTGTGAGATGGTATCGAATTGTGGTTTTGATTTGCATTTCTCTGATGGCCAGTGATGATGAGCATATTTTCATGTGTCTGTTGGCTGTATGAATGTCTTCTTTTGAGAAGTGTCTGTTCATATCCTTTGCCCACTTTTTGATGGGGTGGTTTTTTCTTGTAAATTTGATTGAGTTCTTCGTAGGTTCTGGATATTAGCCCTTTGTCAGATGAGTAGACTGCAAAAATTTTCTCCCGTTCTGTAGGTTGCCTGTTCACTCTGATGGTAGTTTCTTTTGCTGTGCAGAAGCTCTTTAGTTTAATTAGATCCCATTTGTCAATTTTGGCTTTTGTTGCTGTTGCTTTTGGTGTTTTAGACATGAAGTCCTTGCCCATGCCTATGTCCTGAATGGTATTACCTAGGTTTTCTTCTAGGGGTTTTATGGTTTTAGGTCTAACATTTAAGTCTCTAATCCATCTTGAATTAATTTTCATATAAGGAGTAAGGAAAGGATCCAGTTTCAGCTTTCTACTTACGGTTAGCCACTTTTCCCAGCACCATTTATTAAATAGGGAATCCTTTCCCAATTTCTTGTTTTTGTCAGATTTATCAAAGATCAGATGGCTGTAGATGTGTGGTATTATTTCTGAGGGCTCTGTTCTGTTCCATTGGTCTATATCTCTGTTTTGGTACCAGTACCATGCTGTTTTGGTTACTGTAGCCTTGTAGTGTAGTTTGAAGTCAGTTAGCATGATGCCTCCAGCTTTGTTCTTTTGGCTTAGGATTGCCTTGGCAATGCAGGGTCTTTTTTGGTTCCTTATGAACTTTAAAGCAGTTTTTTCCAAATCTGTGAAGAAAGTCATTGGAAGCTTAATGGGGATGGCATTGAATCTGTAAATTACCTTGGGCAGTATGGCCATTTTCACAATATTGATTCTTCCTATCCATGAACGTGGTATGTTCTTCCATTTCTTTGTGTCCTCTTTTATTTCACTGAGCAGTGGTTTTTAGTTCTCCTTGAAGGGGTTCTTTACATCCCTTGTAAGTTGGATTCCTAGGTATTTTATTCTCTTTGAAGCTATTGTGAATGGGAGTTCATTCATGATTTGGCTCTCTGTTTGTCTGTTACTGGTGTATAAGAATGCTTGTAATTTTTGCACATTTATTTTGTATCCTGAGACTTTGCTGAAGTTTCTTACCAGCTTAAGGAAATTTTGGGCTGAGACAATGGGGTTTTCTAAATATACAATCATGTCATCTGCAAAGAGGGACAATTTGACTTCTTCTTTTCCTATCTGAGTACCCTTTATTTCTTTCTCTTGCCTGATTGCCCTAGCCAGAACTTCCAACACTATGTTTAATAGGAGTGGTGAGAGAGGGCATCCCTGTCTTGTGCCAGTTTTCAAAGGGAATTTTTCCAGTTTTTGCCCATTCAGTATGATATTGGGTATGAGTTTGTCATAAATAGCTCTTATTATTTTGAGATACGTTCCATCAATACCGAATTTATTGAGCGTTTTTAGCATGAAGGGCTGTTGAATTTTGTCAAAGGCCTTTTCTGCATATATTGAGATAATCCTGTGGTTTTTGTCTTTGGTTCTGTTTATATGTTGGATTATGTTTATTGATTTGCTTATGTTGAACCAGCCTTGCATCCCAGGGATGAAGCCCACTTGATTATGGTGGATAAGCTTTTTGATGTGCTGCTGGATTCGGTTTGCCAGTATTTTATTGAGGATTTTTGCATCGATGTTCATCAGGGATATTGGTCTAAAATTCTCTTTTTTTGTTGTATCTCTGTCAAGCTTTGGTATCAGGTGATGTTGGCCTCATAAAATGAGTTAGGGAGGATTCCCTCTTTTTTTATTGATTGGAATAGTTTCAGAAGGAATGGTACCAACTCCTCCTTGTACCTCTGGTAGAATTCGGTTGTGAATCCTTCTGGTCTTGGACTTCTTTTGGTTAGTAGGCTATTAATTATTGCCTCAATTTCAGAGCCTGCTATTCGTCCATTCAGGGATTCAACTTCTTCCTGGTTTAGTCTTGGGAGAGTGTAAGTGTCCTGGAAATTATCCATTTCTTCTAGGTTTTCTAGTTTATTTGCGTAGAGGTGTTTATAGTATTCTCTGATGGCAGTTTGTATATCTGTGGGGTCGGTGGTGATATCCCCTTTATCATTTTTTATTGCGTCTATTTGATTCTTCTCTCTTTTCTTCTTTATTAGTCTTGCTAGCGGTCTATCAATTTTGTTGATCTTTTCAAAAAACCAGCTCCTGGATTCATTGATTTTTTGGAGGGTTGTTTGTGTCTCTATCTCCTTCAGTTTTGCTCTGATCTTAGTTATTTCTTGCCTTCTGCTAGCTTTTGAATGGGTTTGCTCTTGCTTCTCTAGTTCTTTTAATTGTGATGTTAGGATGTCAATTTTAGATCTTTCCTGCTTTCTCTTGTGGGCATTTAGTGCTATAAATTTCCCTCTACTCACTACTTTAAATGTGTCCCAGAGATTCTGGTATGTTGTATCTTTGTTCTCATTGGTTACAAAGAACATCTTTATTTCTGCCTTCATTTTGTTATGTACCCAGTAGTTATTCAGGAGCAGGTTGTTCAGTTTCCATGTAGTTGAGCGGTTTTGATTGAGTTTCTTAATCCTGAGTTCTAGTTTGATTGCACTGTGGTCTGAGAGACAGTTTGTTATAATTTCTGTTCTTTTACATTTGCTGAGGAGTGCTTTACTTCCAACTATGTGGTCAATTTTGGAATAAGTGCGATGTGGTGCTGAGAAGAATGTATATTCTGTTGCTTTGGGTTGGAGAGTTCTATAGATGTCTATTAGGTCTGCTTGCTGCAGAGATGAGTTCAATTCCTGGATATCCTTGTTAACTTTCTGTCTCATTGATCTGTCTAATGTTGACAGTGGGAAGTTAAAGTCTCCCATTATTATTGTATGGGAGTCTAAGTCTCTTTGTAAGTCTCTACGGACTTGCTTTATGAATCTGGGTGCTCCTGTATTGGGTGCATATATATTTAGGATAGTTAGCTCTTCCTGATGAATTGATCCCTTTACCATTATGTGATGGCCTTCTTTGTCTCTTTTGATCTTTGATGGTTTAAAGTCTGTTTTATCAGAGACTAGGATTGCAACCCCTGCTTTTTTTTGTTTTCCATTTGCTTGGTAGATCTTCCTCCATCCCTTTATTTTGAGTCTATGTGTGTCCCTGCATGTGAGATGGGTCTCCTGAATACAGCCAACTGATGGGTCTTGACTCTTTATCCAGTTTGCCAGTCTGTGTCTTTTATTTGGATCATTTAGTCCATTCACATTTAAGGTTAATATTGTTATATGTGAACTTGATCCTGTCGTTATGATGTTCGCTGGTTATTTTGCTCGCTAGTTGATGCAGTTTCTTCCTAGCATCAATGGACTTTACATTTTGACATGTTTTTGCAATGGCTGGTACCTGTTGTTCCTTTCTGTGTTTAGTGCTTCCTTCAGGGTCTCTTGTAGGGCAGGCCTGGTGGTGACAAAATCTCTAAGCATTTGCTTATCTGTAAAGGATTTTATTTCTCCTTCAGTTGTGAAACTTAGTTTGGCTGGATATGAAATTCTGGGTTGAAAATTCTTTTCTTTAAGAATGTTGAATCTTGGCCCCCACTCTCTTCTGGCTTGTAGAGTTTCTGCTGAGAGATCTGCTGTTAGTCTGATAGGTTTCCCCTTGTGGGTAACCCGACCTTTCTCTCTGGCTGCCCTTAAGATTTTTTCCTTCATTTCAACTTTGGTGAATCTGACAATTGTGTGTCTTGGAGTTGCTCTCCTCGAGGAGTATCTTTGTGGCATTCTCTGTATTTCCTGAATTTGAATGTTGGCCTGCCTTACTAGGTTGAGGAAGTTCTGCTGGATGATATCCTGCAGAGTGTTTTCCCACTTGGTTTCATTTTCCCCATCACTTTCAGGCACACCAATCAGATGTAGATTTGGTCTTTTCACATAATCCTATATTTCTTGGAGGCTTTGTTCATTTCTTTTTCCTCTTTTTTCTTTAGTCTTCTCTTCTCGCTTCATTTCATTCATTTGATCTTCAGTCGCTGATACTCTTTCTTCCAGTTGATTGAGTCGGTTATTGAAGCTTGTCCATTTGTCACGTAATTCTCATGTTATGGTTTTCATCTCTATCAGTTCTTTTAAGGTCTTCTCTATATTGATTATCCAGTTATTCATTCATCCGTTCTTTTTTCAAGGTTTTTAGTTTCTTTGCACTGGTTACGTAGTTCCTCCTTTAGCTCTGAGAAGTTTGATCAACTGAAGCCTTCTTCTCTCAACTCGTCAAAGTCATTCACTCTCCCGCTTTGTTCCATTGCTGGTGATGAGCTGCGTTCCTTTGGAGAAGTAGATGCGCTCTTATTTTTTGAATTTCCATCTTTTCTACACTGCTTTTTCCCCATCTTTGTGGCTTTATCTGCCTTTGGTTTTTGATGATGGTGACGTACTGATGGGGTTTTCGTGTGGATGTCCTTTCTATTTTTCAGTTTTCCTTCTAACAGTCAGGACCCTCAGCTGGAGGTCTGTTGGAGTTTGCTTGAGGTCCACTCCAGACCCTGTTTGCGTGGGTATCAGCAGCGGAGGCTGCAGAAGATAGAATATTGCTGAATAGTGAATGTTGCTGTCTGATTCTTTCTCTGGAAGCTTCGTCTCAGGGGTGTACCCTGCCGTGTGAGATGTGAGGTGTTGATCTGCTCCTAGTGGGGGATGTCTCTCAGTTAGGCTACTCAGGGGTCAGGGACCCACTTGAGCAGGCAGTCTGTCTGTTCTCAGATCTCAACCTCCATGCTGGGAGATCCACTGCTCTCTTCAAAGCTGTCGGACAGGGGTATTTACTTCTGCTGAGGTTTCTGCTGCTTTTTGTTTAGCTATGCCCTGTCCCCAGTGGAGGAGACTACAGAGGCAGGCCAGCCTCCTTGAGCTGTGGTGGGCTCCACCCAATTCGAGCTTCCAGGTGGCTTTGTTTACCTACTTAAGCCTCAGCAATGGCGAGCGCCCCTCCCCCAGCCTGGCTGCCACCTTGCAGTTAGATCTCAGACTGCTGTGCAAGCAATGAGGGAGGCTCCGTGGGCGTGGAACCCTCTGGGCCAGGTGTGGGATATAATCTCCTGGTGTGCCATTTGCTAAGACCCTTGGTAAAGCACAGTATTAGGGTGGGAGTTACCCGATTTTCCAGGTGTTGTGTGTCTCAATTTCGTTTGGCTAGGAAAAGAAATTCCCTTCCCCCTTGTGCTTCCCAGGTGAGGCGATGCCTCACCCTGCTTCAGCTCTCGCTGGTCGGGCTGCACCCACGGACCAGCACCAACTGTCCGACACACCCCAGTGAGATGAACCTGGTACCTCAGTTGAAAATGCAGGAATCACCCATCTTCTGTGTCACTCACACTGGGAGCTGGAGGCTGGAGCTGTTCCTATTCAGCCCTCTTGGGTGCCCTCCCTGGTTTCCTTTCTTAAAAGCCTACAGACACAAAGCATGTAACATGCAAGCGAAAGTAGTGTTAAAAAAAGGGCACAGGTTTATCCTCAGTTGTCATTCCTGTCAGGTTAACTTAATTAACTTAATAAAACTTCCATAACAACAAATAACAAAACAAAACAATAATTAAGATCTGGGGCCATGATGCATGCCTGTAATCCCAGCTACTTGGGAGGTTGAGGTAAGAGGATCACTTGAGCCTGAAGTTAAAGCAGCTGTGCAGTATGATTGCACCTGTGAATAAGCACTATACTCCAGCCTGGGAAACATAGTGAGACCTCATCTCAAAATAATAAATAAAATAAGTAAAAAGAAAAAATTTAACAAACCAGAAACAGTAGGTAACAAAACAAGTCATATCTGATTAACATACATGTGTATGTGTTTCTAGGACTGTACAAATATTTGCGTTTGTTTGCAAGTTAAATAGGATAACTGCTTTGTTTCTACCTTTCTAGATGTTTGATGTTACAGAAGGAGCTCTTGGTACTGTGAGTCCCACCCACAATTTTGAACCCCCTCATTATGATGGCATAGAAGCACTAACCATTCAAGGGGATAACCTATTTAGCGGGTCTAGAGATAATGGAATCAAGAAATGGGACTTAACTCAAAAAGACCTTCTTCAGGTAATGCAGAACCTTTTCATGGTTTAGAGTGGGCATTTCAACATGATCCTGTAGCCTGTAGAAGAACTTGAAGAGGTTCTATGTTGATTTTTATCATTTATGGATAATATTAATCAGGCCTTTTTCTTAAAGAATGTTTCATCCTCCCCAGAGTTCTTCATTGGGAGAAGGGAAACATTCAACATTGAATAATACCTGCTAGATAAGAGAAGAGATGCTGATAAGAGTTGAAAGATCTAGGGTTGCTCCATGCATGTGTTTATTAAATAAAATCAGCCTGGGAGTAGTGCAGTTGCAGTTTGTCATTTTGTTTTGCTTTTGTTTTACGTACACATATTCCAAAGAGTTCCAAGTTTAGCTAAAGTCAAGAGTGATATAAATAATTCCTTATCTATAAGAGCATTTTCATGCATCTAAGGGTGGTGGTTCTCTCATTTCCTACAAAGTGATAATTGGGTTGAATAAATTCAAATATTGGTGTCTTTTCCTAATTCCCTGGAAAAGAAAGTAGTTAACAGATTAAATTCTTTTCAATTTCAAGTTTTTCCTTATATATACGTATATGTGGGTATGTATATGTAGTAGTTGCTTCCACTTTCCTGCTTGTAATCAGTAGATGAAAACCAAACAAACAAACATAAATATTAATAGGAAAAACTTGGCAATAGATGCATATACAGTGTTACATTAAAAAGCTTTTTAAAAATAAACATACAGTCATGATTATAATTTTATATTTTGCATATAAATACATTTATGCATGAAGTGTAGTCATATAGTCTAATCTTGTAATTATTGTTTACTCATCATAAAATATATAGATTACCTTTGGTCTTCTGCAGAAATCTTCAGGCCTCTATATTCTCTATTGAAAGTTTAAACTAGTGATATTATGAGCCAGTCCTTATAATCCACATATCAGGTTGCAGTTTTCAAACTTGCTTTATTTAATACATTTTGGAGAAAGGTAAGATATTTACTGCCCATGAAGAGGATATGATGCTCGAAAATTCTATATACTTTCAGGATCTTTTACATTCTGTAGATTATAGCCCTTAAATGCTGATAACAATGATGAAAATTAGTGAGGCAAGTTGGGAAGCAAATTACCCACTTATTTCTTTAAATCACTAAGAGTGATTGCATAGAAAGTAAACTTTATTCAGGCAATTCTGAATATTAAGTTTTGCAATAAAATGTTTTTCAGTTTATTTTCATGTGAAAATGTCAGTTTGGAAGCTCTCCTTAAGCTACTGATTTCATTTTTTTTCTTTTAGCAAGTTCCAAATGCACATAAGGATTGGGTCTGTGCCCTGGGAGTAGTGCCAGACCACCCAGTTTTGCTCAGTGGCTGCAGAGGGGGCATTTTGAAAGTCTGGAACATGGATACTTTTATGCCAGTTGGAGAGATGAAAGGTCATGATAGTCCTATCAATGCCATATGTGTTAATTCCACCCACATTTTTACTGCAGCTGAGTAAGTTTTCTTATATGATTTTTCTCTATATTGGTTGCTTTTGTTCGGATTTAATACATATGTTGTAAATATCTAGAAACATTGAATATGCAAAATCCTTATAATCATTCTAATGTCTGTTTTAAGATGTCTTACTTATATTTTCTGATGTACACTGTGGGCACTGAATTTAGGCACCCCAGGTTACATGACAATACCGTTACTCCTGTATAGCACTCTGTTTATTTTAGGAAGTGAGCTGTCACATGTTTCCTTGATGGTTTTGACTTTTAGAAAATAATGACTAATTTCTAAAGATTTTTATTTTCAGAAAGGCAACAAATTTGCCATTCTTCATATTTGGAACAAATTATTTAAAAACTCTCTCTGCTTCCTCCTCCCTTTAAAGTATAAGTATGTAGTAATAACATCTGCTTCCACCCACTTGTGGATGACTGGATTGATTGACTCATTTGTTCATTCACAGTGAATCTCCTAAGTGCTGGGAATTGTTCCAGACTCCTGGAAACAGAGCAGTGAGCAAAACAGATTCCAAACCCAGTCTATATTCTTATGAGAAGAAATGGAAAATACATTAAGTAGAATGTGTTAGATGGTGTGACAAGTGCAATGGTGAAAAATAAAAGAGAGAAAGGGGATGGGATTTTCCTAGGGCAGGGTTACAAAATAGGGTGGTCAGTGAAGGCCTCATGGAAAAAGTGACATTTAAGATACTTGAAGGAGGTAGAAAGATGTTGTGACCGTAAAATGACAGTTTATATATATAAATGACATTATATATAGTACACATATATGTACTTTGAAAAGGAAAAGTGTATGTATTATATAATGTGAAGTATAGGTCTCATTCAAATAAAATGTAATTTCTTGTGAATATCCATCTAAAACACCTCCCAATTTTGTTTGTGTACCATTTATATCTATTTAATTTGAGCACTGACTTTATTCAAGGTGTCCCAAATGCATGAATACCCTGATTTTATTTTGAAGACTTTATTTCTGTGTCATTTCTTTGGATTTGTGCAGTTTCCATTGAATTTCTCTTTTCATTTAGATTTACTTTCATCTTGAAGGTGCATCAGAGCCGATTTATTTTGTTTTTCTAAAGTTCTTACCTTTGATGCTTCATCGATGCTATTTCCAAGATGCATTACTTTCTGAAAAGTCACCACTTTTGCTTACTTCCTTGGAAATTTGTTGTGTCCTTGAAAATTTACCGGCTGTATCTCACATTGACTGTGGGACACCCAATACAAAACTTACTATTGTGTATCAGTGAGGCCTGGGGATCAGCATGTAATATAATTATACTTACTTATCTTCCAGGATATGGTCTCAGTTTTGAAGAGCTAAACTTTTTTTTTTTTTAACTTTATTTTAGGTTCAGGGGTACATGTGCAGGTTTTTTTATATGGGTAAACTTGTGTCACCAGTGTTTGTGGTTCAGATTATTTCATCACCCATGTGCTAAGCCCAGTACCCAATAGTTATTTTTTTCTACTCCTCTCCCTCCTGCCACCCTCCACCCTCAAGTAGGCCCCAGTGTCTGTTGTTGCCTTTTTTGTGTCTATGAGTTCTCATCATTTAGCTTCCCTTTATAAGAGAGAACATGTGATATTTGGTTCTCTGTTTCTTCATTTGTTTGCTAAGGATAATGGTCTCCAGCTCCATCCATGTACCCACAAAATATGTGATCTCATTTATTTTTATGGCTGCATAGTATTCCATGGTATATATGTACCACATTTTCTTTATCCAATCTGTCATTGATGGGCGTTTAGGTTGATTCCATGTCTTTGCTATTGTGAATAGTGCTGTTATGAACATTTGTGTACATGTATCTTTATGGTAGAATGATTTATATTTCTCTGGTATACACCCAGTAATGAGATTGCTGAGTCAAGTTGTAGTTCTGTTTTTAGCTCTTTCAGGAATTGCCACACTGCTTTCCACAATGGTTGAACTGATTTATACGCCCACTAACCAGTATATAAGTGTTCCCTTTTTCCACAACCTTGTCGACATCTGTTATTTTTGACTTTTTAATAGTAGCATTTTTGACTGGTGTGAGATGGTGTATCATTGTGGTTTTGATTTGCATTTCTCTAATAATGTTGAGCTTTTTTTCATATTCTAGTTAGCAGCATCTATGTATTCCTTAGAAAAGGGTCTGTTCATGTCCCTTTCCCACTTTTAAATGGGTTGATTGTTTTTTTCCTTGTAAATTTGTTTAAGTTCTTAAGATGCTGGATATTAGATCTTTGTCAGATTCATAGTTTGCAAATATTGTCTCCCATTCTGTAAGTTCTCTGTTTACTCTATTGATAGTTTCTTTTGCTGTACAGATGAAGAGCTAAACTTTTTCTCAGCTTACTCAGTGTATATCACATGCAAATATGTCTACTACATGTTTTCAAAATCACGGGAAAATAACCAAGAAAATCAGAAGGACTTTTAAAAAATTAGTTCTACTTATTTGTTATTTAACAAATATTTATATAGTGCTTACTATGTGCGAGGCATTGTTCTAAGTGCTTTGCAGACATTAACTCATTTAGTCCTTAGAATAACTCTAGAAGTTAAGTATTATTATTATAATCTCTATTTTACAAGTAGGAAAACTGAGGCACTTTATAACTTACATAGATAATTTCATCATACCTGTCATTTATGGATCTGATATCATTGATTTTTCTCTTAATTATTGGTGTCATTGTCTTCTGCTGCTTTTCATGTCAAGTAATATTTTATTAAATGTTAGACATTGTAATATTTTGAGTATCTCAATTTTGTCATACTTTGTATTCCTTTAAGGAGTATCAGGCTTTGTTTATCAGGCAATTGGATTACTTGTGGTTCAGTTTTAAGTTTTTAACACTTGTTTTTAACCTTTGTTAGGTAGGTCTAGAGTAGCCATTACTCTGGGGTTAGTTGGCTGTCCTATGAAAGTTTAACTCTTCCTGCAATTCTACTGAAGGTACCAGGTGTTCAGTGGTATCTCTCTACTATACCTGGTCAGAAATTGAACATCTCATAGCCCTCTATGAACTCTGGGAGGTTTTCAATATATAGCTCCCTGGTAGCTGTTTGTTGTCTGACCTTATCGTTGCACTCTACTCATGTGCAACTTAACATTCAGTCAAAGACTTTAGGAGACCCCATGTAGATTTGTAGAGTTCTTTCTCTGCATAGATCTCTCCTCTTCTCTACTTCCTGGATTTTGTTTTCTGTCTCTTCAACTAAGTGCTCCTGTGATTCTCTGCTTGGGTTTCCTCTCCCTTTGCTGTGGTATGCAAAATGCTTCCAGGCAGACAGCCGGGGCTATCACACAGTATCTTCTTTGTTTCCCTTTTCTCCAGGATCACAGCCTCGCATTGCCTGTTGCCCAATGTCTGAAAACAGCTGCTCCATAAATTTTGTCAAGTTTTCTCTTTGTTTACAATAGGGGGGTTAACCATGGCTAGTAGTGGAAATTTAATCATCTCAAACTTAACATATCCAAAATTGAACTCCTAACCTTTTCAAGAAACCTACTCATTCTACAACCTTCTCCATCACAGTTGATGGCTTCCCTGACATTTCTGTGCTCAGGACAGAACCTTTCATTCCTCCCCTTCTTTTGTACTTCGTATCTAATCCATCACCAAGTCCTGTTAGTTCTACCTTTAAATTATGTCTAGAATCTAACCACTTCTTACCACATCCTCTACTTCTTCACCAGACTTAATCACCATCAGCTCTTGGATTACTATAATAGCCTTCTAAATGAAGTCCTTTGCTCATATGTAGTCTACACTCAACACAAAATCTAGAATGATCCTTTAAAAGCATAAGTTAGATCATATTCCTTCTCTATTCAAAACCCTACAGTCGTCCTCCATTTCACTTAGAGTTGAGTCCATACTTGATCTTGCCCTCTGAACATCTGTTTTCACCCTTGCCATATCATCTGGTACCCTCTGGCTTATCCTTTTCTTGCAACCCCAATAACCTCTTTGCTGGTCCTTGAACATTCCAAAGCCACTCCTGCCTGAGGGCATTTGCCCCAGCTGCTCTTTTGGCCTGGAATGTTTTTCTCTCAAATGTCCTGACCCTGCAAGTCTTTCTTCCTCAGTAAAAGTATCCTGGCCATTTTATTTAAAATTGTAATCTCTCCTATCGCCTAGCACTCCTGGTCCCCTTGGCTGTTCTCTCCTTTTTTTTTACCCCTGTGGCACTAATCACCTTCTAATATACTCTATAGTTTAATCATTTATTATGGTTTATTGTCTGTCTCCTTTTGCTAGAATACATGATCTACAAAGGCAAAAGGTTTGAGCTTTTAAATTTTATTTTTGTTTTTTTAAAGCAGCATATCCTGGCAAGGCGCAGTGGTTCACGCCTCTAATCCCAGCACTTTGGGAGGGCGAGGCGGGCGGATCACGAGGTCAGGAGATCGAGACCATCCTGGCTAACACGTCTCTGCTAAAAATACAAAAAAATTAGCTGGGCGTGGTGGCAGGCACCTGTAGTCCCAGTTACTCGAGAGGCTGAGGCTGGAGAATGGTGTGAACCCGGGAGGCAGAGCTTGCAGTGAGCAGAGATCGAGTCACTGCACTCCAGCCTAGGTGACAGAACAAGACTCTGTTTAAAAAAAAAAAAAAAAAAAAGGCACATCCCAAGCACTTAGAATGCTTTAAAAAAAAAAAAAGTCATATCCCAGGGTGGGTGCAGTTGCTCATGCCTGTAATCCCAGCACTTTTGGGAGGCTGAGGCAGGTGGATCATGAGGTCAAGAGATCAAGACTGGCCAACATGGTGAAACCCCGTCTGTACTAAAAATGCAAAAAAATTAGCTAGGCATAGTGGCATATGCCTATAGTCCCAGCTGCTCAGGAGGCTGAGGCAGGAGAATCGCTTGAACCCAGGGGGCGGAGGTTGCGCAGAGGAGCTGAGATCGTGCCACTGCATTCCAACCTGGCAACAGAGTGAGATTTTGTCAAGAAAAAGAAAGAAAGAAAGAGAGAGAGAGAAAGGAAGGAAGGAAGGAAGGAAGGAAGGAAGGAAGGAAGGAAGGAAGGAAGGAAGGAAGGAAGGAAGGAAGGAAGGAAGGAAGGAAGGAAGGAAGGAAGGAAGGAAGGAAGGAAGGAAGGAAGGAAGGAAGGAAGGAAGGAAGGAAGGAAGGAAGGAAGGAAGGAAAGAATATCCCAAGCATACTTGGAATGTAGCAGGTTCTCAGTAAACATTTGTTGAGTAAATGGTTAAATGAATAAATGCAATGCTTGAATGGGTGGATAAATGAAAATATTCCATTGCTGTTATCAATGTATGTGTGCTGTGTGGGATGGTGAGAAGATAACTGATTAAAATATAGAAAGCCCGGGTTCTAGAAAACCTTTGCTGTGTTACATTGGCACTCCACTAAACCTTTTTCCCTTGGGATGGAATACATAATCTCTGAAGTGCATTTAAACTATTAAATTCCATTGAAACTCTTATTATTATTATTTTTACTTTGGGTTAATCAGGAAATTGGAAAAAGAAACATTTCTGTAAGCCATGAGAGATATGTTAAGAAATGTGATTGTCTAATGACAGTATTCACCTGTGAGGGCAACAGAAACATGTTTTCTCAGAAATACTTTTTATAAAAAATTTAAATTTCAATTAATAATAACTGTGTATATTTACAGGGCATCAGAATTCCATTTAATCTTCTACATTCTGTGCCAGGTGGAGTATTAGTTCACTTCTCAATAGCCTGTTGCTTTTTCTGTAGGCTTGTTTGCTGAGTTTACCTAAAGATATTTCTTCGTGACTTTGCCATATTCACTAACTCCCTAGAAATCCTGCCCCTGCTTTCTCCCTGCCTAGAAGCCTCACTGTGACCTGCAGGCTGTTTTGCCTGAAGACTTCTGACACTATGTCAGATCACATGCTGTTCTTTGAAATAATGAGTGCAGATCCAGTGTTAAAGAGATAAGGCTCTGGAGCCAGACTGCCTGGATTCACATCTCAGCTGTGTCACTTACTTGTGTTCTGGGCCTCAATTAGCTCTTCAATAAAAAGGGGATTATAGCAGTAGCTATTGCTAATGGTAATTAAAGGGAATTAAATGTATGTTAACATAGGTAAAGGGCACCTGGTAACAATGCCTGGTTCATAGTAAGTCCTTGATAATATAAGCTGTTATCATTATTTGCTATATAAATGAGACAATGCATATTTGTACTTGCATTTCTTGAAGACCTATGTAGAAAATATTTCCATGATAAGTAATTATAAGAGCTATTTCTTTATCTTTCTGCATTTGTTCATATATCCATGTTATTTATTTTTTTGTAGTGATCGAACTGTGAGAATTTGGAAGGCTCGCAATTTGCAAGATGGTCAGATCTCTGACACAGGAGATCTGGGGGAAGATACTGCCAGTAATTAAACATGAGTGAAGATAAGTTGTAAACTGAATGCTGTGATAATACTCTGTATTCTTTATGGAAAATTTCCTGCACTTATTAGGCAAAGCGTATGAATGGGATTAACTGGAAAATATATCTGAATTCAACTGCTGACTATAAATTATATTCTAATAAAATTGTGTGCTATCTTGTGTGCTTAGTTTTAAGATCAACCAATAGATATATATCCTACAATTGATATATTGCTTTATTCGCACTTTTATTGTAGCTGAATTTTTGTGCCTATCTATAAAACACACCTTCAAATTATTTGAATTACAAGACATCTGCTTTTGTGACAGTCAGAAAACACACCTGGCATACAATGCAACCCACTGTTAACTCATTCATATAGTTTATTCAAGTGATTTATGTATTTAAACATATTGAAAATGTTAGTCAAATTGTGGTTTACTTGTCAGGTATTTTTATCAGTCTGTAGAGAGTTCCCAAATTTCAAAGGTCTTTTAATGTAATGGACAAAAATAAGATATGCGAATATTATTGATGAATTTTCATAAGGTGGAATTGATCTTAATCTACTAATAAAGAAGGGTAAACAGTTTGTGTTAAATGTTGGCATTTACTTGTATTGACCAAAGTTTTGCAGCTCTACTATATTCTGTGCTCAGGACTAAAATGCTGTTAAATTGTTGGTTTTTTTTTTTTTTTTTTTCAGTGCTGTGCATATATTCTGTGATGGGAAACGTTGATGTCCTAACAGAAATATATTTTGATCTATTTTCCTATGGAGTTGTTTCTATTATCACCATTTAATTTTGTTTTTATTTAATAGTAGTATTTCCTTCCCTTTTATCTAATTTTTTTATATGCTGCTAAATATATTTTAAATACACTATGTTTGCAAACCTTGGTAGCTATGGTGAGAACTACTATCATCTGTGGTGGGAAAAGCTATGTAAATAGGTAGATTGTATAGAGAGACTATCTTGTGTTGTGCCTGTATGAATTTTTAAAAGCTGTTGATTGGATTTTGCAAAAGGATGTATAATATTTCTGTCTGCCTAGAATATTAATTTGTAAATTCTGCAAGTTTAATTTTTATGTGGATGGTATAACATTTGAAAATATTGTCTTACATGATTTTTTTCCCCTGAAAATATTTGCTTGTAAATGAAAACTTAGCTACGGCTTAAATAAACATGTTGCTATGAAATTATTTTTACTGTATTGTTCTTTTTCCAAATTTCAAGAGAATGGCCAGTCTTTGTAAAACTTTGTTTTATCTTTGTGTGATAGAAGAAAAGGCATGTTTTTGGTTATCTGGCAATCCGTATGCATTCCTTTCTTTGCTTACTAGATGTGAAATATTCTTGAGAATTTTAAACAGTAACCTAATCTTGATGAACCGTGGAACCTCACTATTTAAAGCAATTAAGTTCAACTATGTAATTTAGGAATTTGAACATGCATGATAAAACAAAACAAAAAAAATCCTGTAAACATTAAGATAGTGGTAACCTTGTTTTCTAGAGAAGAGAAGGGGTGGCTGGTGACTAGCAGGTGTCACAGCAAGTGAGTTGGGAGGGTAGGGAGAGTGCTTCTGGGGTCCTAGCAATGTTGTAATTTTTGACCTGGGTCCTAAACATAAGCATTCACTTTCTACATACATATTAAACTGTAAGTATATTTCTCTATCGTATTTTATGTATGTGTATATGTTCTAAGTTTCATAGCAAAATAATTTTTGAAAAAAGTTTTAAGGAATATATTTTCCTATAAGGACAAAACTCCGCTCCTTTGTAATTTTGCCTCCTTCCCTGAAAGAAGGTACCATGCCAAGATCTGAAAGAGACTTCAAGACTATTTTAATTTCAAGTCTCTTGCAGTGTTTCTTTTTTGCAGGACTATTGCTCAATAATTCATTAGTTCGATCATTGACTTATTCAATGGATGTTTAGTGAGCATACACATTGCCAAGTATTGGGGGTGAAAAAATAACAAAACTGAGAGACACTTGCCCTCTGAGTAGAGTGAGATAATAAAACCAGTATTTACATAATAGCTTGGTAAGTGCTCGGATAAAGTCCAGGGTGCTTTAGCACCTATTAGAGGTATCCAAACTTCACTGCAAATCCAATGAGAGGTCCTGAGCACTGTGTTTGGTTGTGCAAAATACAAAGTTCAGTGTCTAATTCTACCTTTTAAAATGCTGGAGGCTCAGCTAGTGTGGATCTGATTTAAGAAATTCAAAAGCATATGTAAAGGAGGCACCTTTAAAAAATTTACATATTGAAACGTGTTAACCCCTAAAGATCCCATTCAGAAATGTTAAAATAAGTATTAAAGCAGTGAGATAGTGCCTGTAAGATTTAAAATGGATTACTCCACACTATGTATTAAATATATGTTTGTTCCCCCCCACACACAGAATAGCCTCTTTTTTTTTTTTTTTTTTTTTTTTTTTTTTAGAAGGTATGTTTCTGGTTTTAAATTCAAATCTTAAAAGTTAGCAAGAAATAATTACAAGATTTTGCACATTAATTCAACTCTACCTTACAGGCTCACATTTATTATTTAACTCTCAGGTGACGTGGAGTCTTTCATAAAAATTTACATTAAAATAATCAACAAGCCAACAACTTGTTTCATGCTGCTATTTGCTACTTTTCCCAAGTGTTTCCCATACCTTAACTCAAAATGGTTTCAAATTCTGTTTTCAACCTCATAATAGGTTATTTTTCTGCTTTGTTATTGGGGATTTTATTTGCCAACTACTGTGCAGATGCTAATGGCTGGGATTTTGTATTTATATTATATATAAATATAAAATCTACAGATTGCTGTGTATGAGCATCAGTATACAAAAATAAGAGTTATCTATCCTTTCAGTTTTTAACTATAGCAAGATGCTTAACCACTTTTAAAATATGCTGCCATTAATCTCTCCTTTTATTTTTTAATATTTTGATGAGGATAATAGTTATAATAGCCAACATTTATTGAGCATTTACTTTCCACTTTTGTTTGACTGGACATCCCCTAAAGTAGGGGAATCTAAAATGCCTTCTCCCAAGTTTGGAGATGTTTAATTGTGAATAAATAGTATGCATCCTATAATTGATGAAATATAGTACTACATATTGCGGGGGTTTCTGCCAAACAGATAAAAATAGTGACAAATGTTGTCTATATCATATATGGTAGATAACATGATTCCAAACTACTTCTAATATGCTTTAGTGTATGTTAGATTTAGGAAAAGCAAAGACCACATTTCCCAGACTTGCTTCCAACTGTGTCCCACATTTAACCTGCCTTACACCAAACGTATAAATCCAGGCAAGAGGTAGAGTGAGGAGGAAGCAGTGTTTTTGCAGCACAATTTTAGAAGCTTTTTTTTTCCAGTGGCAACAGTGACAGTGTCCCAGCTGGCTAGTAGCTGTGGGTGCTGCGAGACCAGGCATAAGTAGGTCTTTTTGTTGGCACTCAGCTGAGCTGCTGGTCTTGGAGTCAACAGGGGAGAGGGGCAGTGGCTCCCTAGTTCCCCATCATCCTGACTGTGGTGGAAGCACTTATTTGATAGACTAATTCTGGGAGATAACCTAGCACTTGCTTCTCTAGTTCTAAACATTTTGTAAGCACCCATTTTCCTATGCTAAATTCCTTCCTGCTTAAACCAACTGCAGTTTTTTCTGTGTTTGCAATTGAATTGTAAAAGATCTACTATCCCTTTTTATTTGTAACCTATGTTTTAAGATATGTCTTCCATTTATTTTTTCCAGACTCTAAGTTAGTTCTCAAAAATGACCATCCTCTTTTCTCATTAATCTATGTAGTTGTTTTCACTTGGAAATCAATACTTTTCAGTTGTCTGGAGTCTTCCTATGTTAGAATAGAATCTCGTTAAGTACTATGATTCTTTATGAAAGTCATTGTCTTCGCTCTTCTCTGGCAGGTCTATGTTCCAGAGCCCCCAGGAATTATTCTGCTTTGTCCTTCATCCTCCAGTTGCTCAGTTCTTCATAGGTGTGCTGTGTGGGTTTTGTTTGTTTGTTTGTTTTGTTTTGTTTTTCCCCTACTTATAGTTCTGTTTACCCTGAGTGGTTGGGGCTGGCTGGTGCTAGGAGCATATAGTACTCTACTCTGATAGGTCTGCAATTTACAGCAAATTGTCAGTTCTCTATTGATGCCCCGGAAAATCCCTTCTGCTCTTTCTTGTCTCCCAATCTGTAGGTGTCAGCTTTCTCCAGTACGTGCAGCTGCCTCAGAGTTCTGCTGGGCCTGCAAGACTTCGCACACCCTCTCAGGACAGCAGGCATTCAGAGATGCCACTGTTTCTTAAAGGTATCCACAGTGCTGCTGTCTCTGACCACCCTATTAGACAGGCTCCTCGGGTTTTTGGCCCTGTCCAGTGTTTTATTCAGGAGAGTTGGAGTGCAGAGATCATAGATAACATTTTCATGCTTCCTCACTCATGGCAACCATTTAACGCCATCACTGGAAAATATGCAACAAATAAAAACTGAGTGATAAGAAACCTAATTTCAGTTAGGACTGCATTCACCTGCATGTACCAGGAACCTGATTAGGGTGTGTGTTATCCTCTGACTGGATTTTAGGCAGTTTTTATAATTAGGAGTCTCTACCAGAGGTAGGCAACTAGGGGTGTCTTCTACAAGCCTCCAGAAAGACAGGAAGTGGCTGAGAAATTTAGTAATGTAATTTTAATCTGCTTTGGCCGTTAACTGAAGGATCCTAAAACAGGGTTGGTGCAAAAGTAATTGCAGTTTTTGGACAATAAATTTTATTTTATTTTATTATTATTTTTTTAATATTTATTTATTTTTTATTATTATATTTTAAGTTCTAGGGTACATGTGCATAACGTGCAGGTTTGTTACATATGTATACTTGTGCCATGTTGCTGTGCTGCACCCATCAACTCGTCAGCACCCATCAACTCGTCATTTACATCAGGTATAACTCCCAATGCAATCCCTCCCCCCTACTCCCTCCCCATGATAGGCCCCGGTGTGTGATGTTCCCCTTCCCGAGTCCAAGTGATCTCATTGTTCAGTTCCCACCTATGAGTGAGAACATGCGGTGTTTGGTTTTCTGTTCTTGGGAAAGTTTGCTAAGAATGATGGTTTCCAGCTGCATCCATGTCCCTACAAAGGACACAAACTCATCCTTTTTGATGGCTGCATAGTATTCCATGGTGTATATGTGCCACATTTTCTTAATCCAGTCTGTCACTGATGGACATTTGGGTTGATTCCAAGTCTTTGCTATTGTGAATAGTGCCGCAATAAGCATACGTGTGCATGTGTCTTTATAGCAGCATGATTTATAATCCTTTGGGTATATACCCAGTAATGGGATGGCTGGGTCATATGGTACATCTAGTTCTAGATCCTTGAGGAATCGCCATACTGTTTTCCATAATGGTTGAACTAGTTTACAATCCCACCAACAGTGTAAAAGTGTTCCTATTTCTCCACATCCTCTCCAGCACCTGTTGTTTCCTGACTTTTTAATGATCACCATTCTAACTGGTGTGAGATGGTATCTCATTGTGGTTTTGATTTGCATTTCTCTGATGGCCAGTGATGATGAGCATTTTTTCATGTGTCTGTTGGCTGTATGAATGTCTTCTTTTGAGAAGTGTCTGTTCATATCCTTTGCCCACTTTTTGATGGGGTTGTTTTTTTCTTGCAAATTTCTTTGAGTTCTTTTAAATCATTATAACTAAACTCAAACGCATTTATTAATTACAAAAAATAGGAACCATTACAATAAACACATTGTTTGCCAATGAGAAATAAGTTCATTTATTCCTGTAGCATAAAAATCTGTGCTTCAGTATTCTTCAAACTCTTGGAAAGAATTTTCTACATTCTGCTCATTGTGGAAGGGTTTTCCCTGCAAAAACTTATCGAGATGCTTGAAGAGCGGTAGTTGGTTGGTGAGAGGTCAGGTGAATACGGCAGATGAGGCAAAACTTCACAGCCCAGTTTGTTCAACTTTTGAAGCATTGGTTGTGTGATATGTGGTTGGGCATTGCTGTGGAGAAGAATTGGGCCCTTTCTATTGACCAATGCTGGCTGCAGGCACTACAGTTTTCGGTGTGTCTCATTGATTTGCTGAATGGTTTCACCAGAATTCAGAAAGCTGTAGAGGATCAGACTGGCAGCAGACTACCAAACAGTGACCATGAACTCTTTTTGGTGCAAGTTTGGCTTTGGAAAGTGCTTTGGAGCTTCTCAGTTCAATACTGGGCTGGTCATCGCCAGTTGTCATATAAAATCCACTTTTTGACGCACATCACAATCTGGTTGAGAAATTGTTCATTGTTCTTGCGTAGAATAAGAAGACTGCATTTCAAAACAATAATTTTTTAATTTTTGCTAAGCTCATGAGGCACCCACTTATTGAGCTTTTTCACCTTTCCAGCATGCTTCAAATGCCAAATGACTGTAGAATGGTCGATGTTGAGTTCTTCGGCAACTTCTCCTGTAGTTATTAAGAGGATGGGCTTCCATGATTGCTCTCAGTTGGTCATTGTCAACTTCTGATAGCTGGCCACTACATACCTCATCTTCAAGGCTCTCGTTTCCTTTGCAAAACTTCTTGAACCACCGCTGCACTGTATGTTTGTTAGCAGTTCCTGGGCCAAAAGCATGGTTGATGTTGTGAGTTGTCTCTGCTGTTTTACAATCCATTTTGAAATCAAATAAGAAAATCAATCGAGTTTACTTTTTGTCTGACATCATTTCCATAGTTTAAAATAAGCATAAGGTAAATAGCAAGTAATAAGTCATTAGCAAAAAAAAAAAAAAAAACATAAAGTGAGAAATGCACATTAAAATGATGTATAACATAACCACATTTATTTAAGAATGTATTCCAATATCAAATGGCACATTCCAACAATACAAAAAAACCACAATTGCTTTTGCACTCACCTAATACTTCACTTCTTATCTGAGGAGAGCCATATCCCAGTCTATTCCTACATCCTTTTCCCTATACCTTCCTTTCCTATCTTTTTTTTCTTTCTTTCTTTCTTTTACTTTTGGAAAGATGTGTGTTGATTGTTGTCAGGGAATCCCCCACAGACAAAAAAAACTCCATGAGAATTATCCTGCCACATGGGTGGAGGAGATTTTAATTGTTTGAGACAGCTCAGCACCAAACAAGGAATCAGGAGGACTCTGTAGTATATGTGGCAAAGATGTCTAATTTCTCCCTCTACCAGTCCTCCTTTTCCTTTTAGTAATAGAAGCCTGTGGATTCTAGCTGAGCACTTGCTGCCTAGCCAGAGATGACATTTTCCCCCCATCTCGTAGTTGACCACGACTGTGTGCTATTGTTCTGGCCATGAGATTGATGTGGAAGTAATGTATGCAATCTCTGGTCCTACTTTAAAAAAAAAAAAAGTGCTTGGCCTTTACTTTCTCTTTCCCCTTTGCACTGACTGGGATATGGAAGTGGTGATGATGAACCAGCCATCACAATGCCGATGAGGACAACATCTGGCTGATGTTAGAACAACATGATAGAAGGAACCCGAGACCCTGTGTGGCCTGGTGAAACAGAAATTCCTCCCTGTCCTGGAGGAATCAAACTTGAAGGTCAGCAAAGTTTTTTTATGTAAAGGGCCAAATAATAAATAATTCAGGCTTCGTAGGTCACATATTGTCCCCGTCATACATCCTTGTTTTTACAACCATTTCAATATGTAAAAATCATTCTCACCCTGAGGAATGTACAGAAAGTCTGGCACCAAATTTGGCTCACAGGTTACAATTTTGTTGACTCCTGCTGTGGATAATGTTACATGGGAGAGAGATAACATCTATCTGTTCTGAGCCACTGAATTGTAAGATCCTTTGTTTCAGCACTCTAACAAATATGGCATATAGCCATGCAGTTAATGATTTATAACAAAATATATTCTAGGAAAGATTTTCCACAGAGAGGGAGTGGATCTCTCCTGGACGGCAAAACCCAGACATATAAAACATCCCTCATCTTCAGAGCTGTCATGTACTGCACAACTCAATAAGGTACCACTCACCTTTCAGACATTGTACATTTATACATCTATTACAAGTTTAAGGCAGATGGCAGTAAATCATCTTGTACTGAAAGATATAAAAAACACAATGACAGATTTTCAGCCTATGGAAGTAAACAGTGTATTCAGAAAGGTGGTTTTTCTGAACAGTAGTCTCTGATAGTGAACTCTTTGATCTCCATTGCCTAAGGTTAAAACAGTCCCCATTAAGTAAGGTTAGTTAAAAAATAATGAATTTCTTCCCTTAAAAATATAAGTTGCTTAGGAAACTCCAGCTTCATGTAATTTTTAAATTAGAAATTCCAAATTTTAAATGCCACAATATTTTGTATCACAGATGCCTCTCTAAAAATAAATTTACATGATGAGACCTTGTCTCTAAAAAATAAAAATAAATAAAAATAAAAATAAGCGATTTTAAAAACTAGTTATTTAAAATGAACAATGTGGACAAGATATACTAACAGATTCTCTGGGACTGATCACCCATTATTCCATGAATAATAGAAATTTCTGATAAGAATGTTGCTTAATAGAGATTTTCCTATGTTATCTCTGCGGTTCTAGTGGGTGGCAAAGGCAGCCATCCAGGTAGGGCACTGTAAAGGCGTGGCCTTAGTCATTTACACTAGGACAATAAGAGACCCTCTACAAGTGTGTACCTGGATAATGTGTAATGGCTGCTCTTGATGCCTTCTCCACTCACACTTCATTGCAAAAAATTGAATGAAATCCAAGTATAAAAGGCATAAAGGACACAAATCTGGATCTAGTAGCTATTTGCCAACTTTTTGGATTTCTTAGCACCTTTGAACAGCTTTCTGTGTTAGGGGTACGTTCACCTTATGAATTCCGCGTCTCACTCCAGATGTCCGTTTTGCTCATTTCCCCACCTTCCCTTGTGGCCAGGATGGCAGGTGACTCAGCCCATTAAAACTACAGGCAACAGACTTTGAATTGGAAGCTAGTGACACAAATATTGGCACCTCACTGAATCCCTTTGATGGGGATGGTAAGAGCTAAGGCCTATTTCTTCATGGAAGCAGTGGCAGTTTGAGTGTCAGGATCCATGCTGCAAACCATGGAGTCTGTGCCTAGTGGAGGAAGAAGCAACCAGTTATGTGGTATGATTTTGGACATTGTTCCTGGTTGTCTACCCCCTCCAAAGCTTTCTCTGGCCATTCAGGAATTGTACACGTTAACTAACAATCTCCAGTAAATTCCTTTTCTGATTGAACCAGTGGAGTTGGTTACTGTTATTTGTAGCTATGTCAAAGGATGAGGATCTGCTGGAAACTGAATTACCACTTCCTGGAAGTGGCACAGATATCAGCATTGTAAACAAATGACTCTAATAGATCATTCTCCTATTTCTGACACTTTCACTTTAAACATCTCCCTAGATTAAAGCAGATTTCTCTATTTCATGCTTCTATTAAAGGACCACAGAAGAATCTCCAGAAGGGGTCTGAGATTCCAGGTCCTTACATAATATTCTTTTATCTCATGGATTATTAATATGACTATTTTCCTTAGGCAAGGCATTTCAGTGTTATTGTGTTCCTCTTTGATGACCACCTGCTTGAACTGAAAATAATTGCATCTGCAATCCTTTGCTTAAACTGCCTTTACTTAGTATTGTTGCTTTTTTCCTCTATTTGATATTCAGTTTTCTATAAATAGGTTAGGAAAAACGTGTCCTTTTGTATTCCAAATAAGGCAAAGGTTGTAATTGGATTTCTCTGAGCCCATCGTTTCTGCCTTAAGGAAAGTATTATATAGGATGGGAGCACTCCCTCTGTTTACTGGAGTATGATCTGTTAGTCTCTGCAGGAGCTGGCTGCAGAGTGGGAATGAGAAATGGCCAACCACCCCCATCACCAAGTGAGCATTAACGTCTTGAATAATTAAAGATTCCCACCTTCAGGTAGAAGGCTGAAAAAAGAGTGGGTAATATCTAGTAACTATTATGCATTGCATTTGATATGGAATAACCAACATGTAAGAACTGTTTGGCTGGTCTCTATCTCTTGGTATCCTGAAAAGTTTCTTATACAATAAAAAATTAAAGTACAATTTAACCTGAAGAGAAGTTGTAGTCTCAAATTGGGAAGACCCTCAGACACAAACACACATTCTATTTTTCTCAAACTCCAGTTTAGGAGTTCATTCTACCCTACATAGTCCATGTGATTCAAAGAAACCCCATAACTAGTCCTGATTAGTCTAAGCCAGTGGTTCTCATTTTAGAACGCACCAATCAGAGTTACCTAGCGGGGTTCTTACAACACAGATCACCTGGTCCTAACTTCAGAGTTTCTGGTTCACAAGAATTTGCATTTCAAACAAGTTCCCAGATGACACTGGGGCAACATTTGAGAACGCTTTGAGAACCACTGGTCTAAGTTGATTCTATTCCCTTTTGTAATGGTTCAGGAACCTGGTTAAGGAACAGAGGTTTTGATCAATTGAAATCCAACATCTCCCTGGCAATGGTTATTTGTCTAGGTTTGGAATCCTGACCTAGCTCTTGGCCTGTATGAGAGGAAGTGTTATTATACTATGACCAGGAGAAGCCCACTGCACACTCCCACTGGACGGATTTAGCAAGCCTATAGTTCCAGCTGCTACTGGAAGTCATCTTTGACCACAAAGGAATCCATCTTTGGAATGATTACAATGGTAGGGATGTCAGAGCAGGCTAACCCCAAGTCTGCCCAAACTTGGGATGCCTCATTATGTGAGATGATAAATACTCTTCTTGGTAAGCATGTCTAGGCTGGGGTTTCTTTCCCAGCCCTCGAAAGCCCTCTAATGGACTCAGTTACCCACGAGAGATGTGCCTATATGTGCAGTTCAATAAGAGACAGTTTGAAGAAATGTGAGGAGTGGGTCAAATAGTAGTTTTCTTGCAAGTACTTTGGTTGAAAATCCTAGACTTGCTTTCATCTACCTTTATCTTAGAAAAACAGAAAACTAAAAGTTGTTCTCTTTCTTTCTGTCTGGGGGAGTGATGTTTAGATTTCAGTTTAGAGAGGTAGTAGTAAGGAATAAAAATATGAAGGACAGAGAGAGAAAGAGAATTCCAGACAGAGGAATGAGCAATCAATCAGGAGCCAGATAATAATAAACCTGTCTGCTGAGTTAAGGAATTTGAACTTTGTTTCTCCATGGTGAAGTCAAGAAAGACTTCTAAAGACGGCTGTGACAAGTTACTCTGGTGGTAATGGATTGAAACAGACAGATATTGTACACAGGAATGCTTATAGGACGCTGCAAGAATAGTCTAGGTTGGATGTTTTAAGGGTATGAAGTAGGGCAGCAACCCCGAAAATGAAGAGGAAACTCGTGGATGTGAGACAGAAAAGACTCTTTAAATGACTGTTGAGATGTGGGAGTGAAGAAGAAGAATATCGTGGATTTGTGCCTGGTTAATTGGATGCACGTAGTGCCAGGATAGGGAGGAGGAAGAAGAAAAAGTCTAGAATATCTCACTTTTCTCTAGCTTCCTTCATCTCTACTGCTACTACATACCATCATCTCTGACCTGGGCTTCTGTCATAATCCACCCTTTGATTTTCTCTTATCTCCTCTCTCTCTCTTCCAAACTGTTCCCCAGAGTGACATTTTCCAAGTAAAATTGTATTCCAATCACCTGCTTAGAACAATCTGGAGGATTTTCATGGTTCTCCCAACAAAGACAAATGGCTTTAGGGGATCTCTATGCCCAAGTCCCGCATGCACTTTTGTTCAGATTCACAGAATCTTTGCATATGGTATGTCTTCTATTTGTTCAGTTAACTGTAACCTGTTAGATCTTATTTCAAGTATGACTCTTAGGAAACCATGATCCTCCAATAAAAAGTAAATTCCTTTACAACAAAGAGCTGAGTCCCTTTCCTTCACACAACTTATATCAGTTTGTAATTCATTATCAAGTTTGTTTTATCTGTGTGCCTTCCTCATTTGACTTCCAACTTCTTGAGGAAAAAGTCTGTCTGATTTTGTTCACCCTGTTTCCCTTGCATCTGACACAGTGCCTGCCATGTAACAGGAGCTTAATAAATATTTGTAGGATGAACTTATTTTAGGGGCAAGATTATGAGGGTTTGTTTTTTTTTTTTTTTTTTGTATGTCAGGGACTGAGATGCTTGTAGGGAACCCAAAGAAGTATCTAGTAGCCAGTTTTATAAGAAGGCAGCTTCAAAATGTCAAAAATGAATAAAAAGGTTGAAATAGTTGAATATTTGAAATAGGGTTTCATAACTTTACTTGAAAATAAGCAGTTACTAATATTAGCTTAATCTGCCAACAAGAGTTTTTTTAAACTGAAGCAAAGAAAATGTCAAGATTAATTGAATACTTTACAAAGAAGCATACTAATAAGCTGGCAGAGATTTTATACTTCCGAAATTTAATGGGAAAGTTTAAACATGGTAATCCTGTCACTGAAATGTTTAAAAAATATGATCTGAAGGGAGATGCTGTGTTTCAAAAAAAGTGCACAAATGATTGCAAAATCTGATAAGCTGAACACCAAGGAAGAAAAAATTTAACCTAATCCTCTATACTGGAAGTTATTAGTGAATAATGTTAAGAATTTCAAATGAATTAATTTCTTTATTCCATTAAGTTATGATATGGTTTGAGAAGAGTAAATCAGATAACAAGAATGTCAAAAATCAAGAGACTGCTTACCACAAGAGGATAAAAGCATCAAGAAAAGGACACTTTCCTGTTAACTCATTTAAGTTGTATTTTTTTTTTTAGAAAAGTCCCCCAAACAAGGGAATGATAACAATATAGCAAGAAAGTAGTGTTGATTCAGACATATACTTTATAGTCCATTTCCCACAATTAATTAGAAATGTTAACAATATAGAAGGACTTAAGGGAAAAGCTGCAAACTCCACAGCAGTTGGTATAATCCTTTCCTTAAATACTTGGTAGAATTCACTGGTGAATCTATTTTGACCCTGTGTTTTCTGTTTTGGAAGGTTGTTAATTATCGATTCAGTTTATTTCATCTATATAGGCCTATTCAGATGGTCAGTTTCTTCTCATGTGAGTTTTGGAATATTGTGTCTTTCAAGGAATTGATCTATTTTTTCCTAGGTTATAAAATCTGTGGGCATATGACTGTTCATAGTATTCTTTTATTATCCCTTTAATGTCCATGAAATCTGCAGTGATATCTCTCTTTCATTTCTTATATTAGTAATTTTGTCTTTTCTGTTTTTCCCTTAGTTAGCCTGGCTAGAGGCCTATTGTTTCAATAATCTTTTCAAAGAATCAGCTTTTAGTTTTGTGGGTTTTTTTTCCTATTGATTTCCTGTTTTCAATGTCATTGATTTCTGCTAATATTTTATTATTTTCTTCTGCTTATTCTGGATTTAATTGCTCTTATTTTTCTAGTTTTTAAGGTTGGTGCTTATATTATTGAATTTGGATCTTTCTTCTTTTCTAATATATGCATTCAATGCTACAAACTTCCCTCTAACCAGTACTTTTCCTGCATCTTACAATTTTTGATAAGTTGTATTTTTATTTTCATTTAATTAAAAATATTTCAGGACTTCCTTGGAGATTTCTTCTCTGCTCCATATGTTATTTAGAAGTGGGTTGTTTAACCTCTAAGTGTTTTGTGATTTTCCAGTTGTCTTTCTGTTGTTGATTTCTAGTTTAATTCCACTGTGGTTGGAGAGAAGATACTGTATGTTTTTGATTCTTTGAAGTTTGTTAAGTTGTATTTTATGCTACATGATGTGGTCCATCATGGTAAATATTCCATGTAAGCTTGAGAAGAATGTGCAACCTGCCCCTGTTTAATAGAGTAGTTTATACATGTAAATTATATCTATTTGATCAATTGTGTTGTTGAGTTCAACAATGCCCTTACTGATTATCTGCTGCTGGATCTGTCCATTTCTGATAGAAGGGTGTTTAAGTCTCCAGCAATAATAATGTATTAATCTGTTTCTTTCTGAAGATCTATCAGTTTTGCCTTACATATTTTGACACTTTGCTGCTAGGTGCAGGTACATTAAGGATTGCTATGTCTTTTTGGAGTATTGACCTCTTTATCATTAAAAATGTAATGCCTATCTTTATCCTTGATAATTTTCCTTGCTCTGAAGACTTCACTGAAATTAGTATAATTACTTACACTTTCTTTTGATGAGTAATAACAGGGAATGTCTTTGTCAATTTTTTTACTTTTATTATATGTTTTACATTTAAAGAAGGTTTTTATAGCAACATATAAGTAGGTATTTTGATCTAATTTTAACCATTGATGTTTAATGTGATTATTGATATAGTTGGATTAGTATCTACCATATTTGTTACAATTTTCTATTCATTGCCCTTGCTATTTGTTCTTATTTTTTCTCTGTTGCTCTTTTTCTGTCGTTTTTGGTTTTAATTGAGCATTTTATATGATTTCATTTTTTCCCCTTTATTAGCATATCCATTATTATTATTTTTTTACTTTTTTTCTGTGGTTGCCTTAGAGTTTGTAAATATACATTTACAGAGAAGCCAAGTTTGGTTTCAAATGAAACAACAAGGTATTCCTAATTTCTCCCTCCTATCTTTGTATCATTTCAGTCATTCATTTTACTACACAGAATCTATCAATATTTTTTTTAAATTTTTATTTATTTATTTATTTTGAGATGGAGTCTCGTTCTGTCACTCAAGCTGAAGTGCCGTGGTGCGATCTCGGCTCACTGCAAGCTCTGCCTCCCAGGTTCACGCCATTCTCCTGCCTCAGCCTCTCGAGTAGCTGGGACTACAGGCACCCACCACCAGACCTGGCTAATTTTTTTGTATTTTTAGCAGAGACAGGTGATGTATTTTAACATCACCATGTTAGCCAGAATGATCTCGATCTCCTGACCTCATGAGTCCCGCGTCTCAGTCTCCCAAAGTGCTGGGATTACAGGCGTGAGCCACCGCACCCAGCCACTTTTTCTTTTTCTTTTCTTTTTTTTTTTTTTTTTGAGGCAAGGTCTTGCTCTGTTGCCCAGGCTGGAGTGCAGTGGCATGATCTTGGCTGACTGCAACCTTACAGGCTCAAGTGATTCTTATGCCTCAGCCTCCTGAGTAACTGGGATTACAGGTGTGAACCACTGTGCCACGCTAATTTTTTATATTTTTTGTAGAGATTGAATTTCGCCATTTTGGCCAGGATGGTCTTGAACTCCTGGCCTCAATTGATCCATCCACCTTTGCCTCTCAAAGTGCTAGGATTATAGGTATGAGCCACCATGCCCAGCTTCATCAATATGTCTTTGTTACTATTATTTTGAACAAACTATCATCTGTTAGATGAATTAACCATGTTAAAAAAGAGGTTTTTTTCTTTTTTTTTTTTTTTTTTTTTTGAGACGGAGTCTCACTCTGTCATCCAGGCTGGAGTTCAGTGGCATGATCTTGGCTCACTGCAAGCTCCATCTCCCAGGTTCAAGTGATTTTCCTGCCTCAGCTTCCTGAGTAGCTGGGACTACGGGTGCAAACCACCATGCCCAGCTAATTTTTGTATTTTTAGTAGAGATGGGTATCACCATGTTGGCCAGGATGGTCTTGATATCTTGACCTTGTGATCTGCCCACCTTGGCCTCCCAAAGTTATGGGATTACAGGCGTGAGCCACCATGCTCGGACAAAAATAAGGGTTTTTATTTTACTTTCACTTATTCCTTCTCTAATGATCTTCCTTTATGTAGATCCAAGTTTCTAACCTAGCTTATTTTCTTTTTCTCTGAAGAATTTTTAACATTGCTCTCAAGGCAAGTGTACTGGTAAAGAAAAAATCCTTCAATTTTTGTTGGAGAAAGTATTTCTCTTTCACTTTTGAAGGACCCTCGCGGAGGATATAGAATATAAGCTTGGTTGTTTTTCTATCAATACTTAAAATATTTCTCTTCACTGTTATTACTCGCATGGTTTCTGAGAAGTTAAGTATAATTCTAATCTTTGTCTTTCTATAAGTAAGCTCTTCTTTTCCTTTGGATTCTTCAAGTTTTTTTTTTTTTTTTTCGTCTAAGATTTTCTTCAGTTTGAGTATGATATGTCTAGGTATAGTGTTGTTTTGGGATTTTATCCGGCTTGGTGTACTCTGAACTTTATGGATCCGTGGTTGGGTATCTGACATTAATTTAGAGAAGATTCTCAGATATTATTGTTCAAATATTTCTCTCTCTTCTCCTTCTGATATTCCCATTACATGGATGTTACACCATTTATAGTTATTCCATTGTAGTTGGATATTTTGTGGGGTTATTTTCAGTCTTTTTTCTCTTTGCATTTCCATTTTAGAAGTTTCTATTGACATGTCCTCAAACTTAAAGATTCTTTGTCTAATGAGCCTATTAAAAATGTTCTTCATTTCTATGATCATGTTTTTGATCTCTGGTATTTCTTTTTCATTCCTTCTTAGAATTTACATACCTCTGTTCACATTACCCATATGTTCTTGCATGTAATCTACTTTTTCCATTAGAGCTCTTAGCGTATTAGTCATAGTTGTTTTAAATTCCCTGTCTGATAATTCCAGCATGCCTGCCATGTCTCACTGTCTTTCTGAGGCTTACTTAGTTTCTTCAAACTGTGTTTTTTGCCTTTTAGTATGCCCTGCAGTTTTAGGACATTTTGTATTGGGTAAAAGGATCTGCAATAAATACGGCTTTGCTAATGTGGTAGTAAGATGTTTGGGGAAGGGAAGTGTTCTACAGTCCTATGATTCAGTCTCAGTCTTTAGGGAGCCTGCTGCCAGCTTAGCATGACAGAATGGCTAGAGGAAGCTGGAATTGGGTATTTCTCTTCCTCCACATGAAAGGTACCAGTGGGTTTGAGTTGGGTGTCTCCCTTTCCTAAGGTCAGTTGAGTCTGATAAAACCTCAATAGGTTAGACTGTGGTATCTCTTGAGGGCAAACCTTGTTAAGAACAATAGAATGCTCTGGAGCATTTCAAAATGGCTGCTTTTCTTCTCCCACTGTTGGAAGCCTGAGAACTTTCTCTGATCTCACTGTGAGAATCTGTTAGAGCTCTTGGAGGTAAAATTCACAAAAGTATGAGGACTTAAGACTGGGCCCCCTTGGAGTTTTTAGCTCTCTGACTCGTCCACACCTAGCCTCCAGATATTCACTAATATATGGCTTCAGTTTTTCTACTTTACCACTGGTTCGCAAGGAAGTTTCTGCCTATGAGTTTCTGCTTTAGTAAGTTGTAATTCTCTGTATTCTCCTTTTGTTTCTACAGTTTTGAAGACAACAGTTTGTCCTGCGACCTCATTTCTCTGACAGATCTAAGAAGAGCTGTTCATTTTCTCCTGACATGCTGTATTGAAAGCCAGAAGCCCCTGTTTCTATATATATAGTAGAAAATTTGATATTATAAAATAGTATAGAAAATATCCAACAGCATCTTTCTGAGTAAGAGTAAGTTTTTTGAGGCAGGGGTGAGGCATGTGTTTTATATTTGTGTGTCTGTGTCTGGGTAAAATTGATATATAAAATATATATCTTACAGTGGGTCATGGTCAAAACATTTACCCTAAGAGAGGATACTGTGATTTGAGCCAAGGACAGGTGATCAGACCAACTGGGGGAAGAAACCTCAACAGAGAAATTGCTGACGATGTATCTGGGGAAAAGAGGAACCACAGCTCTCTGGCTTAGGGCCTTAGAAAACCAGGCGCAAGTCGTCTCTATACCCATGGGGTGCTGAACTAATACTACCTTTTCTTCCTGGATTTCCTACTGTAAGTAATACCAACAAGGATATGACCACAAAATGATGCAATATCTCTACCATTCTGCATAAATGAGAATACTGTCACTAATCCACAATTTAAAAATGGGTTGTTACTTTACAATCTCATCTTACACAACAGGAACATATTTGGAATCTAAAGCAATAAAACCTTGATTTATTAAATCATCAAAATGCCAACATGCCAGGAATTATCAGTTATATAATTTGATTAATATTGCTTAAAGAATGTACTTGACATTCATTTGTAAAATTCAATACTTTTGAGAGTTGGCCAGCACTAAAAGAAAAACATATATTCCTATCATTTTTTTCTTCTTATCGAAACCAAATAGACCCATAGGGACATCTATCAATTATGCTTATTTTGTAGTATTTTTGTTTTTTAAGGAAATAAAGAATGCCAGTATTTTGCTGTTTAACAAAGATTATGACATAAGATTACTGGAGTGATAAAATGGCACCTCTGTATGTAAGCTAAACTCTTATTAATTTGAGGTTTTATAGTCTCATGTATATGTAGGGTTTTTCACATAAAATCTTTCAGAAAAGACCTTATTCATATTAATATCTGTTTTGTCCTGCTGCTAAAACTGGTTTAGCCATTGTATAATTGTATCTGTGGGGAAATATAGCAAGAGATACCTTTAAGTTTTGAATTTTGAAAACCTATTATTTTTTTTCCTTTATCAGAGCTGGCTGTTTTAATTTAGACATCTTACTTCTTTTCCTCTTGTAGCTCTAATACTTAGATAATTACCTTAACTGTATATGTAAATATGCCTCAAGAAAATCTGATGCTAATGAGGAAACTGAGGCATGAGAAAGCTAAACAGGCTAATTATAGAAGTCAGATAGATCTCTGAATGGCCAGCTCTTTTAAGCTGTTACTTGCTAGGTGGGGTCAGGTAGGGAGGGAGGTGAAGAGAGAGAGAGATCTGGTTCAACTCATTCACCTTATAGAGATTCCTTCTAAACCAATACTGTCCAATAGTAATATGATATGAGCCACATAAAAAATTAAAAATTTTGAGTAGCTACATTGAAAAAGGTAAAATGAAATAGTAAAATGAATTTTAATACATTTTACTTAACACAATGTTTCCAAAATATTATTTCAGCATGTAATCAACAACAAAAAATTTATCCATGAGATTTTTTGCATTCTTTTTTGTACTAAGGCTTCTAAATCTAGCATGTATTTATACTGACAGCACATCTCATCTCAATTCAGATGTTAGCTTTTCATTAGATTTATTTTTATCTGAATTCAGAGTTCATAAAATTTACAGTGGAAAAATTCATATGCACAAGTTGATCCAAACACACTTAAAAGTTTTCCATTGATGAAGCTTAGCATCAGTTTTACAGCTGAAATTTAGTTTAATTCAAATTTTTAAAAAATCTGAAACTAAATTCCTCAGTTGCACTAACCACATTTTAAGTGCTCAACAGCCACACGTGGTTAGAGGCTACTGTCTTGGACAGCACAGTTGTAAACAGTGGTAATCTTAAATTATTTCCTCCAAGAGTTGACTCCTCAATTATAAAGTCAGAATTGAGAATATTTTTATGGAATACTCTCTCAGAAACTAACCGAAAAAGATGAGACATAAAACTTTTTTGAAATGAGGAAAGTACTGGATTTAGGGGAAATTAGGTCTGACTTGAGCCCTTAGGGCAATTAGTCAATGGATCTGTGCAGGCCTAGAGTCCCATTTCCGTAGCTGTATGAATGTCCCTACCTCTCTGGGTAGTTATGCAGTTTGACAGAAGATGTGGTCAAGATGGAATAGCTTTATTTTTTAATTTTTTCATTTTAAAGGGATTGCACTTAATTCAAAGTCAGGCAATTGGGCATCTTTCTCTTCTTCCTTCCCTATTTTCACTTTTCTTTCTTTGTAAACTGAAATTTAGGTCTAGTTTTACCAAAGAAGGAAGAAATTATTTGACTTACCGCATAGGTTATTTTAGGAAGAGAGAGACCAGAGAACTATTCCAAATGTAGATGAAGGACAGTATCTGCATTTTCTGCCTGCCAATCCATTTAGTTTTCATTTTCCTCCCTCATATTTCTTTATGCAGAGAGAGGACTATGAAACTTTGATTGATACACTTTTCATTTATTGTCATATACTACACTGCTAAAGACTGTCTAAAGGATGAAAACTGAATGTATTTATTTAATAATGATTATACATGTATGCAGTTGCACATTAATATAGATGCATTATGTTTCCATGGGTTTAAAAACCTGGAAGGGCAATGTTTATTATTGTTTTACATTACATTGAGTACTCAAAAACATTTGTTTTGATTCTTAACTAATTTGTATTAGAGAAGTATAGGCTTACATATCAAGTGATGTACTCATGTAAGTAAAATTTGATTCAAATAAAGTAAATGCTGATGATTTATTAACTAATATAATTAAATATATATTATCATATGGGCGCATCAAGTTCTTACAGAATCCAGGGGAAAGGGACAGTGGCTACTCCAGGACCTAGCTCCTTCAATGTGAGCTGATTTCTCCCAGCTGTGCGTGGGGCTATTGTGACCTGTCAGATGAAGCTACTCATTTCACCTTCTGCCTGAGGAAGGGCTCTTGGATGTTGAGTTTTTAATCACGTCTGCTCAATCATATGACTTTACACTGTTTTTCTTTTCCATCAGTTTGGCAATGGAGAAATGTAAACTGAGTCTAATATCTTGTGTATGTATTGGACATTTCTTTTCTTTTTTTTTTTCTTTTTTTCTTTTTTTTTTGAGACGGAGTCTCACTCTTTCGCCCAGGCTGGAGTGCAGTGGCGCGATCTCGGCTCACCGCAAGCTCCTGGGTCCAGGCCACTCTCCTGCCTCAGCCTCCCGAATAGCTGGGACTACAGGCGCCCACCACCACGCCCAGCTAATTTTTTTGTACTTTTAGTAGAGAAGGCGTTTCACCGTGTTAGCCAGGATGGTCTCGATTGCCTGACCTCGTGATCCACCCGCCTCGGCCTCCCAAAGTGCTAGGATTACAGGCGTGAGTCACCGTGCCCGGCCGACGTTTCTTTTTTTTATTTTTATTTTTAATTTTTGAGACAGAGTCTCGCAGGTCGCCCAGGCTGGAGTGCAGTGGCGCTATCTCGGCTCCCTGCAAGCTCCGCCTCCCAGGTTGACGCCATTCTCCTGCCTCAGCCTCCGGAGTAGCTGGGACTACAGGCGCCGCCACCACGCCCGGCTAATTTTTTGTATTTTTAGTAGAGACGGGGTTTCACCATGTTAGCCAGGATGGTCTCCATCTCCTGACCTCGTGATCCGCCCGTCTTGGCCTCCCTAAGTGGGCATTTCTATTCATTCCTTCACTCTTTCATTCAACAGTAATTTGTTCTAGATACAAAAATCATTCAGGCATAATTCTCTCACCCTCGTGGCCATTCTAATTATCAGAGGGAGGTGGACCAGCAAATACAGTAAAGTGTTATAAGTGCTATGGTCAGTTCTATATGGGAAGAAGAAAGAGGTTAGGAAAGTGCTTTATAAAAGAGGGAACTTGCGAATCTGGAAACATAAATGTTTTTCCTGCAGAAATGGGTAGAAAAGGGTTGAGATGGGGAAACGGCAGTCTAAGCAGGACTTTAAGCAAAGGTTAACAGGCTTGAAATGGTATGGTATATTTGGGGGAACTATAAGTTTTTGGTCATGGTCGAAGCATAGACTTAAAACACGTTTTTTGATTGATGTATTAGTTGTAGGTATTGAAACATAGCTTTAGTAAGTTATGCTAAGGAATATGAATTTTATCTATGTTTAATGAAGAGCCATTGAAAGGTTTTATTTAGGGAAATAATAGGATCTATTTGGTGTCTAAAAATATGACCCTGAAAGTGGTTTTGAGAATGGATGGGAAGGCAATCTCCTATGTGCCATAATATATTATGCCCATTGCAATAGTTCATGGATGATGCTGATGTATGAATTAAAGTGGTGGCAATTGGGAAAGAGAAAATAATTATTTGTATAAAGTCAGTTATGAAAGAAATATTTTTCTAAGAAGATTAGGGTTTACTTAGAGACTTCATTCATTCATGAAAACAATTTGGTTCCCCGTTCTCTGAAATAACAATTCAGTAATTAAGAATCTGTATCAAACAATAATATAACACAATAGCAGTAAGAACAAAATGACAAACTTTTCAGATGATTTTGATGAGCATCCAGGATTAGCATCCATGGTTTTAGAAAATAAACTCTTGGAGTTCCAAAGAGTAAACAGGAGTCATTGGGGAAAGCTTTTTTATGATAGCAGCTTCTACCCTGTTTTCTCTGCCTTACACTGGCAGAGGAAAATAAAAGACCCTGAGGCTCACTCACCTCATTCATTCAACTTTTTCAACAGAAAAAAAACTTAGGCTTTTTTCCCTAAATTTTGGGAAATCCTCCCCCACCCACAAAAAAGAAAAATTGGGGAAGAATTAAGAGGTGATTTGCAAATTTGCCAAGTATGCACAGAAGCCAGATTTTTCCGTAGCTGAATGAACAAGAGCTCTCCTAAATTTGAACAATGTAATCATTTTAGCTTATGAAGACAACCTTTTGATTTGACTTGAAGTGGTCACTGGTGCTTTGGTAATGCATATCCACTGAGGAGATTTTACATTCCAGTGTCACTGCCAGACCAGCTGATGATACATTGTAGATGCCTGAAGCAGCTTCAGCTAAGAACTGAGAAATTAAGGAGGAGAAAAGAGAGTAGGATAATAACATGGTCACTGGGACGTCATGACCTTTCAGTGTGCAGATTACTAACAAGTTAGTTTTTTCTGTATAAACTGAGGAACATTCTGAAGATTTTGATCTTTCTGGGAACATTTCCAGAACAGTTTTTAGTATTTCCACCAGGGGGCAGTGATGTCCTCTACAACGTTGGTGACTGCACATAGACAAATTTATCATTTTTTTTTTTTTTCTTTTGGACTTGAAGTGGGTTTGAGTGGGAAGCATTGATTAATTCTAACTGCCTATGGATATTAGGGTGGATTTGGAGTCAAATTCAAGCGGAAGACAGAATCGTTAAACAGCATCTGAAGAAGTGCAGTCTTAAACCAGTGATTACTTAATTAAATCAGTTGCTACCGTTGGTTAAATTGAATAGCTATCTTCAGACTCTGAAAACTCATAATTCTTGAAGCTCCTGTCCAGCAGCCTTAGGAGGTTCAAGGAATTTGATTTGCCAAGAATTATGTGCCCCATGAAACCATAGGAGCAAATTCTGCAGAACAGATGACAAGGGATAGAGTATTGCTTCTAAAGAGCTCAGACCCTTAATGAGTTCAGGCTCTGTCTTCTTGTCGCTAATTCCACCTTAGCTTGTCAGAAGAGATTTGGCTGCTGGAAGAATATAATTGTGTTTCCGCTGGGTAAGTTTAATACGCATGGCTCTTAGCAGGACTAGAGGAGCAGGGCTTTTGGTAGAAAAAGGAATGGACTCAGGGTTAGGAGAAGGTATTTGAATCCTGGTGCTGACATTTTAATGACAGTAGAACCATGGCTTACTGTAATGGGTGTTGATTAGGACCCTCCAATCTGGGTTTTTATCCTGGCTCTGCCACTAACTTTGAGGAATCTTGACTAAATCACTTGGCCACTCTGGTCTTCAAAGTTTATATCTGTGAAATGAATCGGTTGATCCAGGTGAGCTTTTGGATCCATCACAACTATGATATTCTAAATTTTATAAAAATACAGATCCATTACCACTTAGCTGCCATCTAGACAGTGCCAAGTAACTGTGGACAAAAAAAGTTTTTCAGCAAGACCAATTTTACCTGGCAGCACAGAATTTGAATGTATTTATAAAAGAAGGAGTTTTATTAGTGTATACAGTGGGCAAAAAATTGAGAGAAAGGGATCATATAAGGTTTCATCTAGAAATGCATTAACATATCATTTCTACCCCATTATTTTACAAATGAGGAAGAGGCAATAGGCCAAGATTCTTCAAGATTCATTCATCCAGATGTTTTTCTGGGTGAATGTGCAGAAGCAAACAAAGCAAAGTTTCTGCTCTCTTGAGCTAATGTTGCAGCCAAAAGAGAACTAACTGTGTAGCATTATAGATGATAATATATTAAAGAGGGAAGGTAGGATAAGGGGAAAAGGGAGTGCTAGAGTTCCATTTCATCTGTGTACTTCAGAGAAGGCCTCTCAATAAGAGAACATTTGAGCAGAGACCTAGAGAAGAGACAGAACTAGGCAGATATCTGGGGAAGGTTGTTTTAGGTGGAGAGAACTGCAATTTCAAGGGCTTGGAGACAACCCAGGAATAATGGGCAGGGCCAGGATTTGCTTATTAATTTATTCATTCATTCAACAGATACTTATTCAGTGCCAACACTGTGTGACATGCTATTTTGGCTACAGGATTGAAATATTGTTTAATTCCAAAACCTTTGTTTTCAACCATGCTTCCCTGGTACACTGACCTTTTCTTGCATACTCACTTGTTGCTAAGCACTATAGTAAGCACCTTATGGGCATCTTACTGAAATTAGTTTTCAAAACTATTCCATAAAATTGTTACACGAAAACAATAAAAAAAAGATTCTAAGGAAGGCAGAAAAATAAAACTTAATGTTATTTATTTCAGATCTTATTGAATTAGATGGGAAGATGTACTGTTTTGTCTCATGAATAACTACCATAAGAAAGCTACCAGAATGACCCCATTGATATTATTCAGTTAATTCATATGAATATTTATTGTGCTTTTACTCTGTACCTGGTGTGGTGTTAGAAAGATGAATAAAATATAAACTCACAGGAGGAATTACAATAGAGTTGATAAATCCTTTATGTGTTAGGGCTAACTCTAAGAGAATGAGCAAGGTGCTGAAGTTGGGGGAGGAACAAAGATCTGAGTCTTGCTGGGGAAGTCAGGAAAGACTCTATAAACCAAGGAAGGTTTAGACAGGAAACTGAAGGCATGACACACACTCTAGCACTGCATGGAGCAGATGTTTTAAAGGGTATATTGGGGGAAGAGTTACAAACAGAACATTAATAGAGTGATGCAATTCCCTACTTTCTCATTGTTCTACAGTTTAAGCCAATTTTAGGCTGGATACACAATTGTCAATGTTTCCGTTGAAAGCAGCTCCAACCCTGTAACTCTCTACATATTTATAGGATCAGAGAAATGAAGGATATACCTGTGACTGTATAACAATGAGTGGGGAAATGACATTGTTAGAAAGGGGGAACCTCCAAAGCCTAGTTGCTGGTATCATCCCATTTGTTCCATTTGTTTTGAGCTAACTCTCACTTGCTATAGAGAATTCTTATAATTTTATGTTGTCTTAGCATCCATTTTGAATATTAATTTAACTTTATCATATCAGAGGCAGGAGTCTGTCACCCTTGACACCATTTCCAGTTTGCACCAAACCTACATGGCTCCAGAAGGGTGATCAGAGATAAGAAATTCAAGGTATCTCTCCTGTCTAGCAGATGGAGCTGCCAAATTTCCTGCCATTTAAGTGCCCCTTTTAGATATCTGCCCATTAACTCACAGTGACTCACACTCTATTCCTTTATATTTCTTTTATATATGCTGCTGGTTGCCTCTCTCTCTCACTCTGTTTGCCTGACTTCATTGCCGCCTCACATGAACTGGAGAAAGAGAACTGCCCTCCAGACTCACTATGTTCTCTTCACCCAGGAGCTGTAAGCGAAATCATTGATCTTGTCTCCTGCTGGAGTGGCGTATTAAATTTGCACCTTCCATCTGAAGAACGAGGGACTGCCCCAGCTAGCTTTTCTCTAGGATGAGCGATGGAGTGTGGGTGGGGGAAACACAGGGTTGGGCTTGCAGTGCAAGAGCCTGAACCATGGTCAGGCAGGGGTCAGATAAGACCCAAAGAGGTGTCTGCTATTATAATCAAATTTCCCAAGGAAAGGAACTCCTGGTCATGGGTTGGACAAGGAGGCCTTAGGCCATCCACCAGGTAAAAGAAGTATCCCTATGGAAGGCACACTGTAAACACCCATATCTAGCTCCCCATCATTTCCTTTTAGGGCAGGATTGCTAGATGCTCTGCTACTGGAACCCCCGTTTTGTTGAGGGTTGTCAAGACACCTGCTGAGCCAGGTCTCTGCTAGTCTTCCCAAAAGGGAGGAAGTGAGCCTGTTGGCCCATCAAGATCTGTCTTTCCTTGGATGCATGAGGGAGAGTTTAAGGGGACTCAAGGGCATTCCTGATAGAGGGATAGCATGTGTAACTGGAGGAAAACTGGAGATTGTGGTGTGATTGGGAAAGTGCGAATATTTTGACCTGACTAAAGTATACTGTGTGAGGCCAGAGGGGAATGGGCGTTGGAAAGTGAGGGGCTGTGTAGAAGGGCAGGATTCCAAAAAGGCTGCCTGGCAGAAGCATGTGCAGAAGACTTGATAGGCCATGTTTTGGTGTTTGCAGCTTTCCCTCCAGGCAAGTGGATCCAGTCATATAGCCCAAATGAAATGCGAGCTGGGTGGCGTGTCGTAAAATGCAGCTTCATGCATTCCCAGTTCACGGGAACTAGGTGATGGAAGTAGGTGGTATTCAGCTCCATCTTGTTGCTCTGTGGAAGTTTGTGTCCAGTGTCACCAGAACTTTGGATTTTTTAGGTAGAGCTAGAAATATGGGTTTATGCACAAAATATTCCAAATTTTAATGTTGGAAATAAATTTAAATTTACTTAACAAATGTATGGGCCAAGGTAAACATAGAGTGCATTGGTTTCCAATCTCCATGGGAGATGAAAGGGACCATATGAGATCTTAAAATGGTGACTGATGGGGTCAGTTTTGCTTTTTAGAAGGATTATTTTGGAAACAATTTCCAGAATAGATTGGAGGAGATAGGATAGAGTCAAGAAGAGTAATTTGAAGCTTTTGAAATAAAAATCGAGAAGCTGAATTAAAGTAAAGGCAACAAGGATAAAGCTGAGGGGCATTTAAGAGAAGAATCGACAAGATTTTGTACCACTGGAATATAGATACTGAAGACAAAGGGGTTTCGAGTGACATTTACTTTTCTGATTTGGAAGACTAGGTGAGTGATCCTTTGAGTCACTGAAATAGTAAATGAGGAGGCAGTGCTGGCTTCTCAACCAATATTGAGAGTTCTTCCATACATTGAGTTTGAGTATCTGTGGAAAATTCAATTTAAAACCTCAGAGCCAGTTTGATGAATTTGATAGCTCAGAGAAGAAGTCACATTAGGATTATGTACTGGGGAGTCATCTGCAAATGGCTCCTATTCATTTTTTTTCAACAAACACAAATATTTTTCTTTCATATGCCAGGCTCTGTTCTTGTTCCTGGGAATACAAATGGCTCATGATGCAGCTGGTCTCCAAGCTCATGAAACTTGCAATATATGGAAGCAGGCAGATAGTAACAAGAAGGCACACAAATACAATAAATACAAATTGTGATAACTGCTAGACAAGCATAACTTGGAGATATCATGGGGTTGGTTCCAGACCATTGCAATAAAGTGAATATCACAATAAAGTGAGTCACACAAAGCTTTTGAGTTTTCCCAGTGCATACAAAACTTATGTTTACACTCGCCTATTAATAGTATAGTGTAATAGACTAATTAACACTAGTTTATTAGGTGTGCAATAGCATTATGCACACTTACAACATGAGTCTATTAAGTTGCAATAGCATTATGAACTTATTAGCATTACTATTAATAGTATAGTGTAATACACTATAGTAGTCTATTAAGCGTGCGGTAGCATTATATCTAAAAAAAGTAAACTGTTAATTAAAAATACCTCATTGCTAAAAATGCTAGCAATCATCTGAGCCTTCAGTGAATTGTAATCTCTTCGGTTATGGAAGGTCTTGCCTCAATGTTGATGGCTGTTGACTGATCAGGGTGGTGATTGCTGAAGGTGGGGGACTATGGCAACTTCTTAAAATAAGACAATAATGAAGTTTACCTTAACAACTGACTCTTCCTTTAACAAAATATTTCTCTGTAGCATGTGATGCTGTTTCATAACATTTTGCCTACTAGAACTTCTTTCAGAATGGGAGTCAGTCCTCTCAAAGCCTGCCACTGCTTTATCAACTAAGTTTATGTAATCTAAATCTTTTGTTGTGATTTCAGGGATGTTCACAATGTCTTCACAAGGAGCAGATTCCATAAGAAGCAACTACTTTCTTTGCTCATCCATAAGAAGCAATTCCTAATCTGTTACAGTTTGATCATGGAATTTCAGCAGTTCAGTCACATCTCCAGGCTCCACTTCTAATTCTAGTTCTCTTGCTATTTCACCACATCTGCAGTTCCTTTCTTTACTGAAGTCTTGAAGCCCTCAAAATCATCCATAGGGGTTGGAATTAACATTTTCCAAGCTCGTGTTCATGTTGCTATTTTGACCTTTTCCCAGGAATCGAGAATGCACTTAATGGCATCTAAAATGGTGAATCCTTTCCAGAAAGTTTTCAATTTATTTTGCCCAGATCTATCAGAGGAATCACTACTGATGGCAGCTGTAGCCTAAAGAAATGTGTTTCTAAAATAATAAGACTTGAAAGTAAAAATGATTCCTTGGTCCAGGGGCCAGTGAAAGAGCAACTGTTTGAAGAAAAACTCAGTTTTAAGGACATAATGTCTAAAAACCTCAAAGGAACAAAAATGTCAAGAAAGAGAAGGGCTGAAATATGGTTGTTGGATTTGGCCAGTGAGAGGCAGCATAGAAGAGAGGGGGTGGAGGTTGTTAGAGTACAATGATGAACTGAATCTTGAAGAGAGGTGAAGTAGTAGAGATGAAACGTGCAGGTCTTTTTTGTGAATCAAACTTGGGATTTAGGACAATAGCTAGAGTTGCTGAGTAGAACAAGAGAACACTACAGGCTTGAAAAGGCCTTAGTATTTCCTACATGTTACTAAGATGTGATCTTTCCACTTTAATTGTGTGGAATTTATAGTTGCTCACATTCTCCAACTTTGTGCCTGTAGCAAGGGGCAGTGCTTTCAGAGCCCATGTCGGTTCATCTGTTGTCATATATTCCAGAAATATATTTGCACATCCCAGAAATTTTGAGATTTGATTGTGTTTGATTTAGTATTTTAGTCTTTGATTATCCTTCAGTTTTACCAGCATATAAATAACATCTTCTCAATAATGTGTTAGCCCCTTGAACTCTTTCTGATGCTTGTTAGATGTTTTTCTTAGTCAAGACTTTTTTTTTTTTGAGACAGAGTCTCTCTCTGTCACCAGGGCTAGAGTGCAATAGGGCAATCTTGGCCCAACTGCAACCTCTGCTTTCTGGATTCAAGCGATTCTCCTATCTTAGTCTCCCAAGTAGCTGGGATTACAGGTGCCTGCCACCACACCCTGCTAATTTTTGCATTTTTAGTAGAGACAGGGGTTTCACCATGTTGGCCAGACTGGTCTCGAACTACTGACCTCCAGTGATCCACCCACCTCGGCATCCCAAAGTGCTGGGACTACAGGTATGAGCCACTGCGCCCGGCCTGGTCAAGACTTTTAAGTGAATTTTTTCTTTGTTGAATTGAACGACTTCACTTGGGTTGACTAAAAACCTAATTTTAAGAAATCCATTGCTTACTAACAACTGCTCTTTTCAATCTCTTGTGCCAGAGTATAATTTTCTTTTGGCCAATGTTGGTCATTAAAAGTCATTTTCTAAACCCTGAAATATCACGGTGCGTAACAAAACAAGACCAGACTAGTTTTGCGATCTATGAAATTTTCATTGCAGAGTTTAATTGACTTTTATCTTTTTTGTTTGTTCTTTTACTTTTTTGATATATCTAAATCCCCATCTGTGTGTACTGTGCTGTACTGCTTGATAATATGGCTCTAGATAATAGAAATCCATTACATCCCTCAAAGAAAATAAAAAACCTGCTCTTCAAGGAGTAGAGGGGAACACAAGTAGAAATTCAGTCTCTGACTAAGAATCAGCATGTGTTTGTTTTTTCCCCAAAGAAAGAAAGAAGAAAATAAATAAAAGGTAGAAAACTAGACCTCAGAATTGTAGTTTCATGCTGCTGCATAAAATAAAGCCCATATGGTAAAAGAAAGGCTGTCAATAATCCTACAGAGTAGAAGGATTTTGTTCTTTCAGGTTAAAAAGGAACCTGAACCTTTGTTCCTAAAATATCTTGAAACTGAAGCAAGCAAAGTTTATTTTCACTGCCACCTTTTCCTATTTTGGACTGACATTTCTAACAATCACTAGAAATCAGCAGGAAACCCAACTCTTTTTTTTTAAAATTTATTTATTATTATTATACTTTAAGTTGTAGGGTACATGTGCATAACGTGCAGGTTTGTTACTTATGTATACTTGTGCCATGTTGCTGTGCTGCACCCATCAACTCGTCATTTACATCAGGTATAACTCCCAATGCAATCCCTCCCCCCTCCCCCCTCCCCCCTCCCCCCTCCCCCCTCCCCCCTCCCCATGATAGGCCCCGGTGTGTGATGTTCCCCTTCCTGAGTCCGAGTGATCTCATTGTTCAGTTCCCACCTATGAGTGAGAACATGCGGTGTTTGGTTTTCTGTTCTTGTGATAGTTTGCTAAGAATGATGGATTCCAGCTGCATCCAAGTCCCTACAAAGGACTCAAACTCATCCTTTTTTATGGCTGCATAGTATTCCATGGTGTATATGTGCCACATTTTCTTAATCCAGTCTGTCACTGATGGACATTTGGGTTGATTCCAAGTCTTTGCTATTGTGAATAGTACTGCAATAAACATACGTGTGCATGTGTCTTTATAGCAGCATAATTTATAATCCTTTGGGTATATACCCAGTAATGGGATGGCTGGGTCATATGGTACATCTAGTTCTAGATCCTTGAGGAATCGCCATACTGTTTTCCATAATGGTTGAACTAGTTTACAATCCCACCAACAGTGTAAAAGTGTTCCTATTTCTCCACATCCTCTCCAGCACCTGTTGTTTCCTGACTTTTTAATGATTGCCATTCTAACTGGTGTGAGATGGTATCTCATTGTGGTTTTGATTTGCATTTCTCTGATGGCCAGTGATGATGAGCATTTTTTCACGTGTCTGTTGGCTGTATGAATGTCTTCTTTTGAGAAATGTCTGTTCATATCCTTTGCCCACTTTTTGATGGGGTTGTTTGTTTTTTCCTTGTAAATTTGTTTGAGTTCTTTGTAGGTTCTTGATATTAGCCCTTTGTCAGATGAGTAGATTGCAAAAATTTTCTCCCATTCTGTAGGTTGCCTGTTCACTCTGATGGTAGTTTCTTTTGCTGTGCAGAAGCTCTTTAGTTTAATTAGATCCCATTTGTCAATTTTGGCTTTTGCTGCCGTTGCTTTTGGTGTTTTAGACATGAAGTCTTTGCCCATGCCTATGTCCTGAATGGTACTACCTAGGTTTTCCTCTAGCATTTTTATGGTATTAGGTCTAACATTTAAGTCTCTAATCCATCTTGAATTAATTTTATATAAGGAGTAAGGAAAGGATCCAGTTTCAGCTTTCTACTTATGGCTAGCCAATTTTCCCAACACCATTTATTAAATAGGGAATCCTTTCCCCATTTCTTGCTTTTCTGAGGTTTGTCAAAGATCAGATGGCTGTAGATATGTGGTATTATTTCTGAGGACTCTGTTCTGTTCCATTGGTCGATATCTCTGTTTTGGTACCATTACCATGCTGTTTTGGTTACTGTAGCCTTGTAGTATAGTTTGAAGTCAGGTAGTGTGATGCCTCCAGCTTTGTTCTTTTGACTTAGGATTGTCTTGGAGATGCGGGCTCTTTTTTGGTTCCATATGAACTTTAAAGCAATTTTTTCCAATTCTGTGAAGAAACTCATTGGTAGCTTGATGGGGATGGCATTGAATCTATAAATTACCTTGGGCAGTATGGCCATTTTCACGATATTGATTCTTCCTATCCATGAGCATGGTATGTTCTTCCATTTGTTTGTGTCCTCTTTCATTTCACTGAGCAGTGGTTTGTAGTTCTCCTTGAAGAGGTCCTTTACATCCCTTGTAAGTTGGATTCCTAGGTATTTTATTCTCTTTGAAGCAATTGTGAATGGAAGTTCATTCCTGATTTGGATCTCTGTTTGTCTGTTACTGGTGTAGAAGAATGCTTGTGATCTTTGCACATTAATTTTGTATCCTGAGACTTTGCTGAAGTTGCTTATCAGCTTAAGGAGATTTTGGGCTGAGATAATGGGGTTTTCTAAATATACAATCATGTCATCTGCAAACAGGGACAATTTGACTTCTTCTTTTCCTAACTGAATACCCTTGATTTCTTTCTCTTGCCTGATTGCCCTAGCCAGAACTTCCAACACTATGTTGAATAGGAGTGGTGAGAGAGGGCATCCCTGTCTTGTGCCAGTTTTCAAAGGGAATTTTTCCAGTTTTTGCCCATTCAGTATGATATTGGCTGTGGGTTTGTCATAAATAGCTCTTATTATTTTGAGGTACGTTCCATCAATACCGAATTTATTGAGCGTTTTTAGCATGAAGGGCTGTTGAATTTTGTCAAAAGCCTTTTCTGCATCAATTGAGATAATCATGTGGTTCTTGTCTTTGGTTCTGTTTATATGCTGGATTATGTTTATTGATTTGCGAATGTTGAACCAGCCTTGCATCCCAGGGATGAAGCCCACTTGATCATGGTGGATAAGCTTTTTGATGTGTTGCTGAATGCGGTTTGCCAGTATTTTATTGAGGATTTTTGCATCGATGTTCATCAGGGATATTGGTCTAAAATTCTCTTTTTTTCTTGTGTCTCTGCCAGGCTTTGGTATCAGGATGATATTGGCCTCATAAAATGAGTTAGGGAGGATTCCCTCTTTTTCTATTGATTGGAATAGTTTCAGAAGGAATGGTACCAACTCCTCCGTGTACTTCTGGTAGAATTCAGCTGTGAATCCATCTGGTCCTGGACTTTTTTTGGTTGGTAGGCTATTAATTGTTGCCTCAATTTCAGAGCCTGCTATTGGTCTATTCAGGGATTCAACTTCTTCCTGGTTTAGTCTTGGAAGAGTGTAAGTGTCCAGGAAATTATCCATTTCTTCTAGATTTTCCAGTTTATTTGCGTAGAGGTGTTTATAGTATTCTCTGATGGTAGTTTGTATTTCTGTGGGGTCGGTGGTGATATCTCCTTTATCATTTTTAATTGCGTCGATTTGATTCTTCTCTCTTTTCTTCTTTATTAGTCTGGCTAGTGGTCTGTCAATTTTGTTGATCTTTTCAAAAAACCAACTCCTGGATTCATTGATTTTTTGGAGGGTTTTTTGTGTCTCTATCTCCTTCAGTTCTGCTCTGATCTTAGTTATTTCTTGCCTTTTGCTAGCTTTCGAATGTGTTTGCTCTTGCTTCTCTAGTTGTTTTAATTGCAATGTTAGAGTGTCAGTTTTAGATCTTTCCTGCTTTCTCTTGTGGGCATTTAGTGCTATAAATTTCCCTCTACACACTGCTTTAAATGTGTCCCAGAGATTCTGGTATGTTGTATCTTTGTTCTCATTGGTTTCAAAGAACATCTTTATTTCTGCCTTCATTTCGTTCTCTACCCAGTAGTCATTCAGGAGCAGGTTGTTCAGTTTCCATGTAGTTGAGCTGTTTTGATTGAGTTTCTTAGTCCTGAGTTCTAGTTTGATTGCACTGTGGTCTGAGAGACAGTTTGTTATAATTTCTGTTCTTGTACATTTGCTGAGGAGTGCTTTACTTCCAATTACGTGGTCGATTTTGGAGTAAGTATGATGTGATGCTGAGAAGAATGTATATTCTGTTGATTTGGGGTGGAGAGTTCTATAGATGTCTATTGGGTCTGCTTGCTGCAGAGATGAGTTCAATTCCTGGATATCCTTGTTAACTTTCTGTCTCGTTGATCTGTCTAATGTTGACAGTGGAGTGTTGAAGTCTCCCATTATTATTGTATGGGAGTCTAAGTCTCTTTGTAAGTCTCTAAAGACTTGCTTTATGAATCTGGGTGCTCCTGTATTGGGTGCATATATATTTAGGATAGTTAGCTCTTCTTGTTGAATTGATCCCTTTACCATTATGTAATGGCCTTCTTTGTCTCTTTTGATCTTTGATGGTTTAAAGTCTGTTTTATCAGAGACTAGCATTGCAACCCCTGCTTTTTTTTGTTCTCCATTTGCTTGGTAAATCTTCCTCCATCCCTTTATTTTGAGCCTATGTATGTCTCTGCGTGTGAGATGGGTCTCCTGAATACAGCAGACTGATGGGTCTTGACTCTTTATCCAGTTTGCCAGTCTGTGTCTTTTAATTGGAGCATTTAGTCCATTTACATTTAAGGTTAATATTGTTATGTGTGAACTTGATCCTGCCATTATGATATTAACTGGTTATTTTGCTCGTTAGTTGATGCAGTTTCTTCGTAGCCTCAATGGTCTTTACATTTTGGCATGTTTTTGCAATGGCTGGTACCGGTTTTTCCTTTTCATGTTCAGTGCTTCCTTCAGGGTCTCTTGTAGGGCAGGCCTAGTGGTGACAGTATCTCTAAGCATTTGCTTATCTGTAAAGGATTTTATTTCTCCTTCACTTATGAAACTTAGTTTGGCTGGATATGAAATTCTGGGTTGAAAATTCTTTTCTTTAAGAATGTTGAATATTGGCCCCCACTCTCTTCTGGCTTGGAGAGTTTCTGCTGAGAGATCTGCTGTTAGTCTGATGGGCTTCTCTTTGTGGGTAACCCGACCTTTCTCTCTGGCTGCCCTTAAGATTTTTTCCTTCATTTCAACTTTGCTGAATCTGGCAATTATGTGTCTTGGAGTTGCTCTTCTCGAGGATTATCTTTGTGGCATTCTCTGTATTTCCTGGATTTGAATGTTGGCCTGCCCTACTAGGTTGGGGAAGTTCTCCTGGATGATATCCTGAAGAGTGTTTTCCCACTTGGTTCCATTTTCCCCCTCACTTTCAGGCACCCCAATCAGACGTAGATTTGGTCTTTTTACATAATCCCATACTTCTTGCAGCTTTGTTCATTTCTTTTTCTTCTTTTTTCTTTAGGTTTCTCTTCTTGCTTCATTTCATTCATTTGATCCTCAATCGCTGATACTCTTTCTTCCAGTTGATCGAGTCGGTTACTGAAGCTTGTGCATTTGTCACGTATTTCTCGTGTCATGGTTTTCGTCTCTTTCATTTCGTTTAGGACCTTCTCTGCATTAATTACTCTAGCCATCAATTCTTCCACTTTTTTTTCAAGATTTTTAGTTTCTTTGCGCTGGGTACATAATTCCTCCTTTAGCTCTGAGAAATTGATGGACTGAAGCCTTCTTCTCTCATCTCGTCAAAGTCATTCTCCGTCCAGCTTTGATCCGTTGCTTGCGATGAGCTGCGCTCCTTTGCTGGGGGAGATGCGCTCTTATTTTTTGAATTTCCAGCTTTTCTGCCCTGCTTTTTCCCCATCTTTGTGGTTTTATCTGCCTCTGGTCTTTGATGATGGTGATGTACTGATGGGGTTTTGGTGTAGGTGTCCTTCCTGTTTGATAGTTTTCCTTCTAACAGTCAGGACCCTCAGTTGTAGGTCTGTTGGAGATTGCTTGAGGTCCACTCCAGACCCTGTTTGCCTGGGTATCAGCAGCAGAGGCTGCAGAAGGTAGAATATTTCTGAACAACGAGTGTACCTGTCTGATTCTTGCTTTGGAAGCTTCCTCTCAGGGGTGTACTCCTCCCTGTGAGTTGTGGGGTGTCAGACTGCCCCTAGTGGGGGTTGTCTCCCAGTTAGGCTACTCAGGGGTCAGGGACCCACTTGAGCAGGGAGTCTGTCCCTTCTCAGATCTCAACCTCCGTGTTGGGAGATCCACTGCTCTCTTCAAAGCTGTCAGACAGAGTCGTTTGCGTCTGCAGAGGTGTCTGCTGCGTTTGTTTAGTTTACTGTGCCCTGTCCCCAGAGGTGGAGTCTACGGAGACAGGCAGGTTTCCTTGAGCTGCTGTGAGCTCCACCCAGTTCGAGCTTCCCAGCGGCTTTGTTTACCTACTTAAGCCTCAGCAATGGCGGGCGCCCCTCCCCAGCCTCGCTGCTGCCTTGCCGGTAGATCACAGACTGCTGTGCTAGCAATGAGGGAGGCTCCGTGGGTGTGGGACCCTCCTGGCCAGGTGTGGGATATGATCTCCTGGTGTGCCTGTTTGCTTAAAGTGCAGTATTGGGGTGGGAGTTACCCGATTTTCCAGGTGTTGTGTGTCTCAGTTCCCCTGGCTAGGAAAAGGGACTCCCTTCCGCCTTGCGCTTCCCAGGTGAGGCAATGCCTTGCCCTGCTTCAGCTCTCGCTGGTCGGGCTGCAGCAGCTGACCAGCACCGATCGTCCGGCACTCCCCAGTGAGATGAACCCAGTACCTCAGTTGAAAATGCAGAAATCACCGGTCTTCTGTGTCGCTCGCGCTGGGAGTTGGAGACTGGAGCTGCTCCTATTCGGGCATCTTGCTCCGCCCTGCTAGCCCTGTTTTTGTGGATTCTGAGAACTGATATTTCAGATGGGTTTGAAGAGTAGAAGGACAAAGGAAATATCCTCCAAGAAAAATCGGAATGAAGCTTTCTGAGAAACCGCTTTGTGATGTGTGTTACACTACTCTTTCATGGAGGAGTTTGCTAGCACTGATTTTGTGGAATCTCAGAAGTGATATCTTGCATATCATTGAAACCCACGGTGAATCATGAAAGAACCTCAGACAAATCTGCAGAGAAGCCTTCTCAGAAACCTCTTTGATGTGGGTGAATTCAGCTCAAAGGTTTACATCCTTGTTGTCATTGAGAAGCTTGCTAACAGTGTTTTCACAGAATCTGTAATAAGACAAATGGTGGCGCTCCGAGACAACAAATAACCTCAGCCCCGAAAAGAAAGACACTTTCTGAGAAACTGCTTTGTGATATGTGAATTCCACTCACTGAGTTACAGCTGTATTTTGTGGATCCGTTGGCTAGCCCGGTTTTTGTGGAATCTGAGAACTGATATTTCAGATCCCTTTGAAGACTATAGGGGCAAAGGAAATATCCTCCGATGAAAATGAGACAGAAGCTTTCTGAGAAACTTCTTTGTGATCTGTGAATTCGTCTCACAGAGTTACAGCTCTCTCGTCATGAAGCCGTTCGCTAAGACTGTTCTCGTGGAATTGGCAAGGTGATATTTGGGAGCCCATGGAGGGCTATGGTGAAAAAGGAAATATCCTCAGATAAAAACTGGAAAGAAGCGTTCTGAGAAGCTGCATTGTGACCTGTGAATGCAACTCACAGAGTTACACATTCCTTTTCATTGATCCGTTTGCTAACACTGTTTACTTGAAATCTGCATTGGGATATTTCTTAGCACAATGAAGCTTACGGTGACAAAGGATATCCTCCATTAAAAACTAGAAAGTGGCTTTCTGAGAAACTTCTTTGTGATATGTAAATTCATCTCACCGAGTTACAACTTTGTATTCATGAAGCAGTTTGCCAACACTGTCTTCGTGGATTCTGCAAAGTGATATTTGGGAGCTCATTGAGGGCTATGGTGAAAAAGGAAATATCCTCAGATAAAAACTGGAAAGAATCGTTCTGAGAAACTGCACTGCGATGTGTGAATGCAACTCCCAGAGTTACACATTTCTCTTCATGCATCAGTTTGCTACCACAGTTTTCTTGAAATCTGCAATGGGATACTTCTTAGCGCAATGAAGCTTATGGTGACAAAAGAGATATCCTGAGATAATAACCTGAAAGAGGCTTTCTTAGAAACTTCTTTGTGATGTGTGAATTCATCTGACAGAGTTTCACTTACGTTTCATGGAGCAGTCGATTAACACTGCCTTTGAGGATCCTGAGAAGGGTTACCTGGGATCGCATTGAGCCATAGGCTGATAAAGGCAATATCCTCTCACCAGTTTTCATGATATGACGTTTCCTTTCTCACTGGAAGCCTCCGGGTGCCACTTAATATCCCTTCCCAGATTCCTCAAAGACAGAGTTTCCAAACTGCACAATGTAGTGGACGCTTTAACTCTCTGAAATTAATGCACACTCCAGAGAGCAGTTTCTTGGAACGTTTCTTTCTGTTTTTTATTTCTGATATTTCATTTTTTGCCATAGTCTTCAATGTGCTGCAAAATATCACTTTTTCAGTTTTTCAGGAACTGTGCTCAAACACTGCTATGAGAAAAAAGGTATAACGCCCTGTGTAATTCACACATCACAAGGTAGTTTCTCAGAAATCTTCTCTCCAGTTTTTATATGAAAATATCTCCTATTTAACATCAAGCACAAACGTGGTCTGAATGTCCTTTCGCAAATCCGTCCATGACGCAGTTTCAATACTGTGTAATAGGAAGAAAGTTTTTTCTATGTGAGATGCATAGACTTATCTCTCTCAAAGCAGTTTCACAGAAAGCTTCTTTCCAGTTTTTGTCTGAGGATACTTGCTTTTTCACCATAGCCGTCCATATACTCCCAAATGTCCTGTGGTAGCTTTTTCTCCAAATGGGACTACCCCATCCTCTATGAGAAGAAAGGTAGAACTCTGGGTAGAATGCACATGCAACAAAGCAGCTCCACGGAACTCTTCTCTCCCGTATCTATCTGAACACATTTCCCTTTTCACCGTAAGCCTCAAAGTGCTCCCGAGTATCCCCTAGCTGACCCACCTAAAACAGTGTTAGAATACTGGTCAATGAAAATAGAAGCTTAACAGTGCAAGTGGAATGCACGTGACCTAGAGCAGTTTCACCAAAGGTATCCTTCTGGTTTTTATTGGAGGGTATTTCTTTTTCAGCATATTCTTGAGAGTGTTCCCAAATGTTCTTTCTCAGTTTCCACAGAAACAGTGTTTTCAAACTGCTGAATACCAAGAATGATTTAACTCTATGAGAGGGATACACGCATCACAAACCTGGTTCTCCAAAAGCTTCTCTCCAGTTTTCATTCTAAGAAGTTTACTTTCTCACCCCAAGCATTCGGGCGCCACTTAATATCCCCTCACAGATTAATCAGAGACAGAGTTTCCAAACTGGTCAACGTAGTGTCAACTTTAGCTTTCTGAAATGAATGCACACGCTAGAGAGAAGTTTCGAAGAACGTTGTTTTCTGGGTTTTATTCCCGGATATTTCACTTTTCACCATATTATTCAAAGTGCTGCAAAATATCACTCTTTCAGTTTTACAGGAACAGTGTTCAAACACTGTCTTACCAGAAAAGAGGTATAACTCCCTGGGTGGAATGCACACATCACAAAGCGGTTTCTCCGGCAGCTTCTCTCCAGTTTTTATCTGGTGATATTTTCTATTTCCCCATAATGCTTAATATGTTCCCGAATGTCCCTTTAGGAATCCGTCCATGATGCAGTTTTAAAACTGCGTAAGAGAAAGAAAGATTTATCTATGTGAGATGAATAGACATATCTATTACTAAGCAGTGTGACAGCACTTCATTTCAGTTTTTGTCTGAGGATAATTCCTTTTTCACCATAGCCGTCTGTATACACCCGAATGTCCCCTGGGAGCGTTTTCTCCAAATGGGATTCCACAATCTTCTCTGAGAAGAAAGGTTTCACTCTCTGAGTGGAATGCACACGTCAAAAGCACCTCCTCGGAAATCTTCTCTCCAATATCTATCTGAAGATATTTCCATTTTCACCATAAGCCTCAAAGCACTCCCGAGTGTCCCTTAGCTGACTCACCTAAAACAGTGTTAGAATACTGCCCAGTGAAAACAGAAGCTTAAATGTGCAAGTGGAATGCACGTGACCTAGAGGGTTTCACAGAACGTTTCCTTCTGGTTTTTATTGGAGGGTATTTCTTATTCAGCATGTTGTTAAGGGTGTTCCCAAATGTCCTTTCTCAGTTTCCACAGAAACAGTGATTTCAGACTTCTCAATACAAAGAATGATTTAACTCTATGAGACGGATACACACATCAGAAACCAGGTTCACTGAAAGCTTCTCTCCAGTTTTCATTCTAAGAATTTTCCTTTCTCACCACAAGCATCCGGGTGCCACTTAATATACCTTCACAGATTAATCAGAGACAGAGTTTCCAAACTAGGCAACGTGCTGTCAACTTTAACTCTCTGAAATGAATGCACACTTCAGAGAGAAGTTTCTTGGAACGTTGCTTTCTGGGTTTTATTCCTGGATATTTCACATTCCACCATATTCTTCAAAGCACTGCAAAATATTCCTTTTTGAGTTTTACAGGAACAGTGTTAAAACACTGTCTTATGAGAAAAGAGGTATAAAACCCTGGTTGGAATGCACACATCACAAAGTGCTTTCTCCGAAAGCTTCTCTCCAGTTTATATCTGGTGATATTTCATATTTCCACATAAGCCTTAGTGTGCTCCCGAATGTCCCTTGGGAATCCGTCCATGACGCAGTTTGAAAACTACGTAACAGAAAGCAAGATTTATCTAAGTGAGATGAATAGACATATCTATTACAAAGTAGTGTGAGAGAACACTTCCTTCCAGTTTTTCTCTGAGGATAATTCCTTGATCACCATAGCCGTCTGTATACTCCCGAATATCCCCTGGGAGCATTTTCTCCAAACGGGATCCCCAATCCTCTCTGAGAAGAAAGGTTTCACTCTCTGAGTGGAATGCACACGTCAAAAGCACCTCCTCGGAAATCTTCTCTGCAGTATCTATCTGAAGATATTTCCGTTTTCACCATAAGCCTCAAAGCGCTCCTGAGTGTCCCTTAGCTGATTCACCTAAAACAGTGTTAGAATACTGCCCAATGAAAACAGAAGCTTAAATGTGCAAGTGGAATGCACGTAACCTAGAGAGTTTCACAGAACGTTTCCTTCTGGTTTTCATTGGAGGGTATTTCTTATTCAGCATATTGTTAAGGGTGTTCCCAAATGTCCTTTCTCAGTTTCCACAGAAACAGTGATTTCAAACTTCTCAATACAAAGAATGATTTAACTCTATGAGATGGATACACACATCACAAACCAGGTTCTCCGAAAGCTTCTCTCCAGTTTTCATTCTAAGACGTTTCCTTTCTCACCACAGGCATCCAGGCGCCACTTAATATACCTTCACAGATTAATCAGAGACAGAGTTTCCAAACTGGGCAACATAGTGTCAACTTTAACTCTCTGAAATGAATGCACACGTCAGAGAAAAGTTTCTTGGAACGCTGCTTTCTGGGTTTTATTCCTGGATATTTCACTTTCCACCATATTCTTCAAAGCGCTGCAATATATCACTTTCTCAGTTTTACAGGAACAGTGTTCAAACACTGTCTTACGAGAAAAGAGGTACAACACCCTGGGTGGAATACACACATCACAAAGCGCTTTCTCCGAAAGCTTCTCTCCAGTTTTTATCTGGTGATATTTCGTATTTCCCCAGAAGCCTTAATGTGCTCCCGAATGTCCCCTGGGAATTCGTCCATGACGCAGGTTCAAAACTACGTAACAGAAAGCAAGATTTATCTAAGTGAGATGAATAGACATATCTATTACAAAGCAGTGTGAGAGATTCCTAGTTTCCTGGAACGTTTCTTTCTGTTTTTTTTCCCCAGATAATTCAGATTTTGCCATAGTGTTCAACGCGCTGCAAATATCTCTTTTTCAGTTTTACAGGAACAGTACTCAAACACTGCTATGAGAAAAAAGGTATAACGCCCTGTGGAATGCACACATCAAAACGCAGTTTCTCAGAAAGCTTCTCTCCAGGTTTTTTTCTGAAGGTATCTCCTATTTAACGTCAAGCGCGAATGTGCTCCCGAATGTCCCTTCGCAAATCCGCCCACAACGCAGTTTCAAAAATGTGTAATAGAAAGAAAGTTTTATCTGTGTGAGATGAATAGTCATATCTATCACAAAGCAGTTTCACAGAAAGCTTCTTTCCAGTTTTTCTCTCAGGATGCTTGGTTTTTCACCATAGTCGTCCATATACTCCCAAATGTCCCATGGTAGCTTATTGTTCAAACGGGATTCCCCCATCCTCTATGAGAAGAAAGGTATAACTCTCTGAGTGGAATGCACACGTAACAAAGCAGCTCCACGGAAATATTCTCCCCAGTATCTATCTGAAGATATTGCCGTTTTCACCGTAAGCCTCAAAGCGCTCCCGAGTGTCCCTTAGCTGACTCACCTAAAAAGTGTTAGAGTATTGGTCAATGAAAACAGAAGCTTAAATGTGCAAGTGGAATGCACGTGGCCTAGAGCAGTTTCACAAAAGGTTTTCCCCTGGTTTTTATTGGACAGTATTTCTTTTTCAGCATATTCTTAATTGTTCCCAAATATCCTTTCTCTGTTTCCACAGAAACAGTGATTTCAAACTGCTCAATACAAAGAATGATTTAACTCTATGAGACGGACACACACATCACAAACCAGGTTCTCTGAAAGCTTCTCTCCAGTTTTCATTCTAAGACATTGCCTTTCTCACCCCAAGTATCCGGGCGCCACTTAATATACCTTCACAGATTAATCAGAGACAGAGTTAACAAACTAGGCAACGTGGTGTCAACTTTAACTCTCTGAAATGAATGCACACGTCAGAGAGAAGTTTCTTGGAACATTGCTTTCTGGGTTTTATTCCTGGATATTTCACTTTTCGCCATATTCTTCAAAGTGCTGCAAAATATCCCTTTTTCAGTTTAACAGGAACAGTGTTAAAACACTGTCTTATGAGAAAAGAGGTATAACTCCCACGGTGGAATGCACACATCACAAAGTGGTTTGTCCGACAGCTTCTCTCCAATTTTTATCTGGTGATATTTCCTATTTCCCCAGAAGCCTTAATGTGCAACCAAATGGCCCTTCAGAAATTTGTCCATGATGCAGTTTCAAAACTGCATAATAGAAAGAAAGATCTATCTAAGTGAGATGAATAGACATATCTATTACAAAGCAGTGTGAGAGAATGCTTCCTTCCAGTTTTTCTCTAAGGATAATTCCTTGATCACCATAGCCATCTGTATACTCCCGAATATCCCCTGGGAGCATTTTCTCCAAACGGGATTCCCCAATCCTCTCTGAGAAGAAAGGTTTCACTCTGTGTGTGGAATGTACACATCAAAAGCACCCCCTCGGAAATCTTCTCTCCAGTATCTATCTGAAGATATTTCCGTTTTCACCATAAGCATCAAAGTGCTCCCAAGTGTCCCTTAGCTGACTCACCTAAAACAGTGTTAGAATACTGCCCAATGAAAACAGAAGCTTAAATGTGCAAGTGGAATGCACGTGACCTAGAGCAGTTTCACAGAACGTTTCCTTCTGGTTTTTATTGGAGGGTATTTCTTATTCAGCATATTTTTAAGGGTGTTCCCAAATGTCCTTTCTCAGTTTCCACAGAAACAGTGATTTCAAACTGCTCAATACAAAGAATGATTTAACTCTATGAGGTGGATACACACATTACAAACCAGGTTCTCCGAAAGCTTCTCTCCAGTTTTCATTATAAGACGTTTCCTTTCTCACCGCAAGCATACGGGCACCACTTAATAGCCCTTTACAGATTAATCAGAGACAGAGTTTCCAAACTGGGCAACGTAGGGTCAACTTTAACTCTCTGAAATGTAAGCACACCCCAGAGAATAGTTTCCTGGAACGTTTCTTTCTGTTTTTTTTTTTTTCCGGATAATTCAGATTTTGCCATAGTGTTCAACGCGTTGCAAAATATCACTCTTTCAGTTTTAGAGGAACAGTACTCAAACACTGCTATGAGAAAAAAGGTATAACGCCCTGTGGAATGCACACATCAAAACGCAGTTTCTCAGAAAGCTTCTCTCCAGTTTTTTTTCTGAAGTTATCTCCTATTTAAGTCAAGCGCGAATGTGCTCCCGAATGTCCCTTCGCAAATCCGCCCACAACGCAGTTTCAAAAATGTGTAATAGAAAGAAAGTTTTATCTGTGTGAGATGAATAGTCATATCTATCACAAAGCAGTTTCACAGAAAGCTTCTTTCCAGTTTTTCTCTCAGGATGCTTGGTTTTTCACCATAGCTGTCCATATACTCCCAAATGTCCCATGGTAGCTTATTGTTCAAAAGGGATCCCGGTCCTCTATGAGAAGTAAGGCATAACTCTCTGAGTGGAATGCACACGTAACAAAGCAGCTCCACGGAAATATTCTCCCCAGTATCTATCTGAAGATATTGCCGTTTTCACCGTAAGCCTCAAAGCGCTCCCGAGTGTCCCTTAGCTGACTCACCTAAAACAGTGTTAGAGTATTGGTCAATGAAAACAGAAGCTTAAATGTGCAAGTGGAATGCACGTGATCTAGAGCAGTTTCACAGAAGGTTTCCCTCTGGTTTTTACTGGAGGATATTTCTTTTTCAGCATATTCTTAATTGTTCCCAAATGTCCTTTCTCTGTTTCCACAGAAACAGTGATTTCAAACTGCTCAATACAAAGAATGATTTAACTCTATGAGACGGACACACACATCACAAACCAGGTTCTCTGAAAGCTTCTCTCCAGTTTTCATTCTACAATGTTTCCTTTCTCACCACAAGCATCCGGGTACCACTTAATATACCTTCACAGATTAATCAGAGACAGAGTTTCCAAACTGGGCAACGTAGTGTCAACTTTAACTCTCTGAAATGAATGCACACGCCAGAGAGAAGTTTCCTGGAACATTGCTTTCTGGGTTTTATTCCCAGATATTTCACTTTTTGCCATATACTTCAAAGTGCGTCAAAATATCCCTTTTTCAGTTTTACAGGAACAGGGTTCAAACACTGTCTTACGAGAAAAGAGGTATAATACCCTGGGTGGAATGCACACATCCCAAAGTGGTTCCTCTGAAAGCTTCTCTCCTTATTTATCTGGTGATATTTCCTATTTCCCAAAAACCCTGATGTTGCTCCCGAATGTCCCTTTGGGAATCCATCCACGACGCAGTTTCAAAACTGCGTAATAGAGAGATTTATCTAAGTGACATGAATAGACATATCTATTACAAAGCAGTGTGAGAGAATGCTTCTTACCAGTTTTAGAGTGAGGATAATTCCTTTTTCACCATAGAAGTCTATATACTCCCAAATGTCCCCTGGTAGCCTTTTCTCCAAATGGAATTCCCCAATCCTCTAGGAGAAGAAAGGTTTAACTCTGTGAGTGGAATGTACACGTCAAAAGCACCTCCTCGGAAATCTTCTCTCCAGTATCTATTTGAAGATATTTCCATGTTCACCATAAGCCTCAAAGCGATCCCGAGTGTACCTTAGCTGAATCACCTAAAACAGTGTTAGAATACTGCCCAGTGAAAACAGAAGCTTAACAGTATGAGTGGAATTCACGTTACCTAGAGCAGTTTCACAGATGTTTACTTCTGGTTTTTATTGGTGGTTATGTCTTCCACCATATTCTTAAGGGCGTTCCCAAATGTCCTTTCTCAGGTTCCACAGAAATAGTGATTTCAAACTGCTCAATCCAAAGAATGACTCAACTCTATGAAGTGAATACACACAGCACAAAGCAGTTGCTCTGAAAGCTTCTCACCAGTTTTCATGTGAAGACTTTTCCTTTCTCACTGGAAGCCTCCGGGTGCCACTTAATATCCCTTCACAGATTCCTCAAAGACAGAGTTTCCAAACTGGGCAACGTAGTGGAAGCTTTCACTCTCTGAAATGAATGCACTCGTCAGAGAGCAGTTTCTTGGAACGCTTCTTTCTGGGTTTTATTTCCAGATATTTCACTTTTTGCCATAATCTTCAGTGCACTGCAAAATATCACTTTTTCAGTTTTACAGGAACAGTGTTCGAACACTGCCTTATGAGAAAAGAGGTATAATTCCCTGATTGGAATGCACACATCGCAAAACAGTCTCTCGGAAAGCTTCACTTCAGTATTTATCAGAAGATATTTCCTGTTTCCCCACAGGCCTTAATGTGTCTCCGAATGTCCCTTTGCGAATCCGTCTCTGACGAGTATCAATCCTTCTATGACGCAGTATCAACACTATGACGAGTGGAATGCACACGTCACAAAGGAACTCACTGAAAATCTTCCCTCCAGTATCTATCGGCAGATATTTCTGTTTTCACCGTAAGCCTCAAAGCGCTCCCGAGTATCCCTTTGCTGAATCACCTAAAACAGTGTTAGAATACTGCTCAATGAAAACAGAAGCTGAACTGTGCAAAAGCAGTTCACGTGACCTAGAGCAGTCTCACAGAACGTTTCCTTCTGGTTTTGATCGGAGGGTAGTACTTTTTCAGCATATTCTTAAGAGCGTTCCCAAATATCCTTTCTCAGGTTCTACAGAAACAGTGATTTCAACCTGCTCAATTCAAGGAATGATTTAACTCTATGAGATTAACACAAACATCACAAAGCACTTGCTCGGAAAGCTTCTCTCCATTTCTTTACGGAAGATGTTTCCTTTCTCACCACAAGAATCCTGACGCCACTTAATATCCCTTCACAGATTCCTCAAACAGAGTTTCAAAACTGGGCAACATACTGGAAGCTTTAGCTCTCTGAAATGAATGCACACCACAGAGAACAGTTTCTTGGAACGTTTCTTTCTGGTTTTTATTTCTGGATATTTCACTTTTTGCCATAGTCTCAATGCGCTGCAAAATATCACTTTTTCACTTTTACAGGAACACTGTTCGAACACTGCCTCATGAGAAAAGAGTTATAATTCCCTGATTGGAATGCACACGTCAGAAAGCAGTCTCTCGGAAAGCTTCATTCCAGTATTTATCAGAAGATATATCCTGTTTCTCCAAATGGCTGAATATGTCTCCGAATGCCCCTTCGCGATTCCATCTATGACGAGTATCAATCCATCTTTGATGCAGTATCAACATTATGATGAGTGGAATGCACACGTCACAAAGAAGCTCCTTGGACATCTTCTCTCCAGTATCTATCTGAAGATATTTCCGTTTTCACCATAAGCCTCAAGGCGCTCCCGAGTATCCCACAGCTGACTCACCTTAAACAGAGTTATAATACTGCTCAATCAAAACAGAAGCTTAACCTCGTGAATGCAATTCACGTGACCTAGAGCAGTCTCACAGTAAGTTTTCTTCTGGTTTTTATCAAAGTGTATTGCTTTTTCATCATATTCTTAAGAGCGTTCCCAAATATGCTTTCTCAGGTTATACAGAAACAGTGATTTCAAACTGCTCAATCCAAAGAATGATTTAACTCTTTCAGATGAATGCAAACATCACAAAGCACTTGCTCTGAATGCTTCTCTCCACTTCTCATCGGAAGAGGTTTTCTTTCTCACCACAAGAATCCAGGTGCCACTTAATATCCCTTCCCAGATTCCTCAAAGACAGAGTTTTGAAACTGGGAAACGTAGTGGAAGCTTTAACTCTCTGAAATGAATGCATACCCCAGAGAGCAGTTTCTTGGAACATTTCTGGATTTTACTTCCGGATATTTCACTTTTTGATATAGTCTTCAATGCGCTGCAAAATATCACTTTTTCAGTTTTACAGGAACAGTGCTCAAACACTGCTATGAGAAAAAAGGTATAACTCCCTGTGGAATGCACACATCACAACGCAGTTTCTCAGAAAGGTTCTCTCCGGTTTTTATCTGAAGTTATCTCCTATTTAACATCAATCACAAATGTGCTCCTGAATATCCCTTCGCAAATTTGTCCATGAAACAGTTTCAGAACTGCGTAATAGAAAGATAGTTTTATCTATGTGAGATGCATAGACATATCTATCACAAAGCAGTTTCACAGAAAGCTTCTTTCCAGTTTTTGTCTGAGGATACTTGCTTTTCCACCATAGCCATCCAGATACTCCCAAATGTCGTGTGGTAGCTTATTCTCCAAATGGGATTCCCCCGTCCTCTAGAGAAGAAAAGTATAACTCTGTGAGTGGAATGCACACGTAACAAAGCAGCTCCACGGAAATTATCTCTCCTGTATCTATCTGAAGATATTGCCCTTTTCACCATAAGCCTCAAAGCGTTCCCGAGTATCCTTTTGGTGACTCACCTAAAACAGTGTTAGAATACTGCCCAATGAAAACAGAACCTTAAATGTGCGCGTGGAATGCAAGTGACCTAGAGCCGTTTCAAAGAAGGTTTCCTTCTTGTTTTTATTGGAGGGTATTTATTTTTCAGCATATTCTTGAGTGTTCCCAAATGTCCTTTCTCAGTTTCCACAGAACCAGTGATTTCAAACTGCTCAATACAAAGAATGATTTAACTCTACGAGATGGATACACACATGACAAACCAGGTTCTCCGAAAGTTTCTCTCCAGTTTTCATTATAAGATGTTTCCTTTCTCACCGCAAGCATCCGGGCGCCACTTAATATCCCTTCACAGATAAAACAGAGTCAGAATTTCCAAACTTGGCAACGTAGTGTGAACTTTAACTCTCTGAAATGAATGCACACGCCAGGGAGAAGTTTCCTGGAACGTTGTTTTCTGGATTTTATTCCCGGATATATCACTTTTTGCCATATTCTTCCAAGCGCTGCAAAATAGTCCTTTTTTAGTTTTACAGGAACACTGTTCAAACACTGTCTTACGAGAAAAGAGGTATAACTGCCTGCGTGGAATGTACACATCACAAAGCTGTTTCTCCGAAAGCTTCTCTCCAGTTTTTATCTTATGATATTTCCAATTTCCCCATAAACCTTAATGTGCTCCCGAATTTCTCTTTGGGAATCCATCGATGACGCAGTTTCAAAACTGCGTAATAGAAATAAAGATTTGCCTAAGTGAGATGGATAGACGTATTTATTACAAAGCAGTGTGAGAGAACGCTTCTTTCCAGTTTTTCTCTGAGGATAATTCCTTTTTCACCATAGCTTGTGTATACTCCAAATATCCCCAGGTAGCACATTTTCCAATCGGGATTCCCCAATCCTCTATGAGAAGAAAGGTTTCACTCTGTGAGTGGAATGTACACGTCAAACTCCCTTCTTGGAAATCTTCTCTCCAGTATCTATCGAAAGATATTTCCGTTTTCACCATAGGTCTCAAAGCGCTCCCGAGTGTTCCTTAGCTGACTCACCTAAAACAGTGTTAGGATACTGCCCAACGAAAACAGAAGTTTAACAGTGCGAGTGGACTTCACGTGACCTAGAGCAGTTTCACAGAAAGTTTCCTTCTGGTTTTTATTGGAGGCTATGTCTTTTTCCACATATTCTTAAGAGCGTTCCCAAATGTCCTTCCTCAGGTTACACAGAAACAGTGATTTCAAACTGCTCAATCCATGGAATGATTTAAATATATGAGATGAATTCACACATCACAAAGCACTTGCTCTGAAATCTTCTCTCCACTTCTCATCTGAAGACATTTTCTTTCTTACCACAAGAATTCGGGTGCCACTTAATATCCCTTCACAGATTCCTCAAAGACAGAGTTTCCAAACTGGGCAACGTAGTGGAAGCTTTAACTCTCTGAAATGAATGCACACCCCAGAGAGCAGTTTCTTGGAACGTTTCTTTCCAGTTTGTATTTCCGGATATTTCACTTTTTCCCATAGTCTTCAACGCACTGCAAAATATCACTTTTTCCGTTTTACAGGAACAGTGCTCAAACACTGCTATGAGAAAAAACGTATAAAGCCCTGTGGAATGCACACATCACAATGCAGTTTCTCAGAAAGCTTCCCTCCAGTTTTTATTTGAAGATATCTCCTATTTAACGTCATGCATGAATGTTCTCCTGAACAACCCTTTGCAAATCTGTCCATGACGCAGTTTCAAAATTGAATAATAGAAAGAAAGTTTTATCTATGTGAGATTGATAGACATATCTATCACAAAGCAGTTTCACAGAAAGCTTCTTCCAGTTTTTGTCTGACAATACTTGCTGTTTCACCATAGCCGTCCATATACCCCAAATGTCCCGTTGTAGCTTATTCTCCAAATGGGATTCCTCTGTCCTCTATGAGAAGAAAGGTAAAAGTCTGTGGGTGGAATGCACAACTAAAAAGCAGATCCACGGAAATCTTCACTCCAGTATCTATCTGAAGGTATTGCCCTTTTCATCATAAGCCTCAGGGAGCTCCCGAGTTTCCCTAAGCTGACACACCTATAATAGTGTTAGAATAATGGACAATGAAAACAGAAGATTAAATGTGCGAGTGGAATGCAGGTGTCCTAGAGCAGTTTCACAGAAGATTTACTTCTGGTTTTTTTGGAGGGTATTTCTTTTTCAGCATATTCTTAAGAGTGTTTCCAAATGTTCTTTCTCAGTTTCCACTGAAACAGTGATAACAGACTGCTCAATACAAAGAATTATTTAACTCTATGAGATGGATACACGAATCACAAACCAAGTTCTCCGGAAGCTTCTCTCCAGTTTTCATTATAAGACGTTTCCTTTCCCACCGCAGGCATCCGGAAGCCACTTAATATCCCTTCACAGATTAATCAGAGACAGAGTTCCCACACTGCGCAATGTAGTGTCCACTTTAACTCTCTGAAATGAATGCACATGCCAGAGAGAAATTTCTTGGAACGTTGCTTTCTGGGTTGTATTCCCGGATATTTCACTTTTCGCCATATTCTTCACAGCGCTGCAAAATATCCCTTTTTCAGTTTTCAGGAAAAGTGTTGAAATACTGTCTTATGAGAAAAGAGATATAACTCCCTGAGTGGAATACACACATCACAAAGCATTTTCTCTGAAAGCTTCTCTGCAGTTTTTATCTGGTGATATTTCCTATTTCCCCATAAGCCTCAATGTGCTCACGAATGTACCTCAGAGAATCTGTCCATGATGCAGTTTCAAAACCACGGAATAGAAAGAAAGATTTATCTAAGTGAGATGAATAGACATATCTATTACAAAGCAGTGTGAGAGAACACTTCTTTTCAGTTGTTGTCTGAGAATAATTCCTTTTTCACCATAGCCATCTGTACACTCATGAATGTCCCCTGGGAGTGTTTTCTCCATACGGGATTCCCCAATCCTCTATGGGAAGAAAGGTTTCACACTGTGAGTGGAATGTACACATCAAAAGCACCTCCTCGGAATTCTTCTCTCCAGTATCTATCTGAAGATATTTCCGTTTTCACCATAAGCCTCAAAGCGCTCCCTAGTGTCCCTTAGCTGACTCACCTAAAACTGTGTTAGAATACTGCCCAATGAAAAGAGAAGCCTAACAGTGCGAGTAGACTTCACGTGATGTAGAGCAGTTTCACAGAAAGTTTCCCTCTGGTTTTTATTGGACTTTATGTCTTTTTCAGCAGATTTTTAAGAGTGTTCCCAAGGTCCTTTCTCAGGTTCCACAGAAACAGTAATTTCAACCTGCTTAATCCAAAAAAACGATTTAACTCTATGAGATGAATACACACAGCAGAAAGCACTTGCTCTGAAAGCTTCTCACCAGTTTTCATGGGAAGACGTTTCCTTTCTCACCGGAAGCCTCCGGGCGCCACTTAATATCCCTTCACAGATTCCTCAAAGACAGACTTTCCAAACTGGGCAACGTAGCAGAATCTTTAACTCTCTGAAATGAATGCACTCATCAGCGAGCAGTTTCTTGGAAAGCTTCTTTCTGGGTTTTATTTCCAGATATTTCACTTTTCACGATAGTCTTCAAAGTGCTGCAAAATATCACTTTTTCAGTTTTACAGGAACAGGGTTCGAACATGCCTTATACGAAAGAGGTGTAATTCCCTGAGTGGAATGCACACATCACAAATCAGTCTCTCGGAAAGCTTCACTCCATTATTTATCAGAAGATATTTCCTATTTCCCAACAGGCCTGAATGTGTCTCGGAATGTTCCTTCACGAATCCGTCCATGACCACTATTAATCCCTCTATGACGCAGTATCAACACTGTGATGAGTGGAACGCACACGTCACAAAGGAGCTCCTCATAAATCTTTTCTCCAGTATCTATCGGAAGATATTTTCGTTTTCACCGTAAGCTTCAAGGTGCTCCCGAGTATCCCTTAGCTGACTCACCTAAAACAGTGTTAGAATACTGCTCAATGAAAACAGAAGCTTAACTATGCAAATGCAATTCACGTGACCTAGAGCAGTTTCACAGAAAGTTTCCTTCTGGTTTTTATAGGAGGGTATTTCTGTTTCAGCATATTCTTAAGTGTTCCCAAATGTTCTTTCTCAGTTTTCACAGAAAGAGTGATTTCAAACTACTCAATATAAAGAATGATTTAATTCTATGAAATGGATACACACATCACAAACCAGGTTCTCCTGGTTTAATTCTCTCTCTTTAATTCTATGAGATGGATACACACATCACAAACCAGTTTCCTTTCTCACCGCAAGCATCCGGGTGCCACTTAATATCCCTTCACAAATTAATCAGAGACAGAGTTTCCAAACTGGGAAACGTTGTCAGCTTTAAATCTCTGAAATGAATGCACACACCGGATAGAAGTTTCTTGGAACGAGGCTTTCTGGATTTTATTCCCGGATATTTCACTTTTTGCCATATTCTTCAAAATGCTGAAAATAGTCCTTTTTCAGTTTTACAGGCACACTGATCAAACACTGTCTCACGAGAAAAGAGGTATAACTCCCTGGGTGGAATGCACACATCACAAAGCGGTTTCTCCGACAGCTTCTCTCCAGTTTTTATCTGGTGATATTTCCTATTTCCCCATAAGCCTTAATGTGCTCCCGAATATCCTTTCAGGAATCCATCCACGATACTGTTTCAACAGTGCGTAATAGAAAGAAAGATTTGTCTAAGTGAGATGAATAGACATATCTATTACAAAGCAGTTTGAGAGAACGCTTCTTCCCAGTTTTTGTCTGAGGATATTTCCTTTTTCACTATATCCGTCTGTATACTCCCGAATGTCGCCTGGAAGCGTTTTCTACAACCTTGATTCCCCAATCCTCTTTGAGAAGAAAGGTTTCACTCTGTGAGTGGAATGTACACGTCAAAAGACCCTCCTTGGAAATTTCTCTACATTATCTATCTGAAGATATTTCCGTTTTCACCATAAGCCTCAAAGCGTTCCCGAGTGTCCCTTAGCTGACTCACCTAAAACAGTGTTAGAATACTGCCCAATGTGAACAGAAGATTAACAGTGCGAGTGGACTTCTAGTGGCATAGAACTGTTTCACAGAAAGTTTCCTTCTCGTGTTTATTATAGGTATGTCTTTTTCAACATATTCTTAAGAGCGTTCCCAAATGTCCTTTCTCAGGTTCCACAGAAACAGTGATTTCGACTGCTCAATCCAAATAATGATTCAACTCTATGAGATGAATACGCTCAACACAAAGCAGTTGCTCCGAAAGCTTCTCACCAGTTTTCATGCGAAGACGTTTCCTGACTCACCGGAAGCCTCCGGGCGCCACTTAATATTCCTTCAGAGATTTCTCAAAGACAGAGTTTCCAAACTGGGAAACGTAGTGGAAGCTTTCACTCTCTGAAATGAATGGGCTCGTCAGAGAGCAGTTTCTTGGATCTCTTCTGTCTGGCTTTTATTTGCAGATATTTCACTTTTCGCTATAGTCTTCAAAGCACTGGAACATATCACATTTTCAGTTTTACAGGAACACTGTTCAAACACCGCCTTATGAGAAAAGAGGTATAATTCCCTGAGTTGAACGCACACATCACAAAGCAGTCTCTCGGACAGCTTCACTCCAGTATTTATCAGAAGATATTTCCTATTTCTCCACAGGCCTGAATGTGTCTCTGAATGTCCCTTCGCGAATCTGTCTATGGCGAGTATCAATCCGTCTATGACCCATATCAACACTATGACGAGTGGAATGCACACGTCATGAAAGAGCTCCTCAAAAATCTTCTCTCCAGTAACTATCGGAAGATATTTCCGTTTTCATCATAAGCCTCAAAGCGCTCCCGAGTATCCCTTAGCTGACTCACCTAAAACAGTGTTAGAATACTGCTCAATGAAAACAGAAGCTTAACTGCACGAATGCAATTCACATGACATAGAGTAGTTTCACAGAAAGTTTCTTTCTGCTTTTTATCGGAGGGTATTACTTTTTCAACATATTCTTAAGAGCGTTCCCAAATATTCTTTCTCAGCTTCCAAAGAAACAGTGATTTCAAACTGCTCAATCCAAAGAATGATTTAACTCTATGAGATGAAAAGGCACCTCACAAAGCACTTGCTCTGAAAGCTTCTCTCCACTTCTCACCAGAAGGCGCTTCCTTTATCACCACAACAATCTGTTCGCCACTTAATATCCCTTCCCAGATTCCTCAAAGACAGAGTTTCCAAATGGGGCAACGCAGTTTAAGCTTTCACTCTGTGAAATGAATGCACTCGTCAGAGAGCAGTTTCTTGGAATGCTTCTTTCTTGGTTTTATTTCCAGATATTTCACTTTTCACCATAGTCTTCAATGTGGTGCAAAATATCACTTTTTCAGTTTTACAGGAACACTGTTCAAACACTGCCTTATGAGAAAAGAGGTATAATTCCAAGTGGAATGCACACATCACAAAGCAGTCTCTCAAAAAGATTCACTCCAGTATTTATCAGAAGACATTTCCTTTTTCCCCACAGGCCTCAATGTGTCTCTGAATGTCCCTTCACTAATCCATCTATGATGAGTATCAATCCGTCTATGACGCAGTATCAACACTATGACGAGTGGAATGCACACGTCACAAAGTAGCTCCTCGGAAATGTTCTCTCCAGTACCTATCTGAAGATATTTTCATTTTCACCGTAAGCCTCAAGGCACTCTCGAGTATCCCTTAGCTGGCCCACCTAAAAGAGTGTTAGAATATTGCTCAATGAAAACTGAAGCTTAACTGTGTGAATGCAATTCACATGACCTAGAGTAGTTTCACAGAAAGTGTTCTTCTGGTTTTTATCGAAGGGTATTACTTTTTCAGCATATTCTTAAGAGCGTTCCCAAATATCCTTTCTCAGGTTCCACAGAAACAGTGATTTCAAACTGCTCAATCAAAAGAATGATTCAACTCTATGAGATGAACACACACATCACAAAGCACTTGCTCTGAAAGCTTCTGTCCACTTCTCATCAGAAGAAATTTCCTTTCTCACCACAAGAATCTGGGTGCACTTAATATCCCTTCCCAGATTCTTCAAAGACAGAGTTTCCAAACTGGACAACGTAGTGGAAGCTCTAGGTCTCTGATATGAATGCATACCCCAGAGAACAGTTTCTTGGAACGTTTCTTTCTGCTTTTGATTTCTGGATATTTCACTTTTTGCCATAATCTTCATCACGCTGCAAAACATCACTATTTCAGTTTTACAGGAGGAGTTCTCAAACACTGCTATGAGAAAAAAGAAATAACGCCCTGTGGAATGCACACATCACAATGCAGTTTCTCAGAAAACTTCTCTCCAGTTTTTACCTGAAGATATCTCCCATTTAATGTGAAGCACGAATGTGCTCCCGAATGTCCCTTCTCAATTCTGTCCATGATGCAGTTTCAAAACTGCATAATAGAAAGAAAGTTTTATCTATGTGAGACTCATAGACATATATATCACAAAGCAGTTTCACAGAAAGCTTCTTTCCAGTTTTTGTCTGAGGACACTTGCTTTTTCATCATAGCCATCCATATACTCCCAAATGTAACATGGTAGATTATTCTCCACATGGGTTTCCCCGTCCTCTACGAGTAGAAAGGTATAACTCTGCGAGTGGAATGCACACGTAACCAAGCAACTCCACAGAAATCTTCTCTCCAGTGTCTATCTGAAGATATTGCCCTTTTCACTGTAAGCCTCAAAGCGCTCCCGAGTATCCCTTAGCTGACTCACCTAAAACAGTGTTAGAATACTGGACAATGAAAACAGAAGCTTAACAGTGCGAGTGGAATGCATGTGTCCTAGAGCAGTTTCACAGAATGTTTCCTTCTGGTTTTTATTGGAGGGTATTTCTTTTTCAGCATATTGTTAAGGGTGTTCCCAAATGTCCTTTCTCAGTTTCCACAGAAACAGTGATTTCAAACTGCTCAATACAAAGAATGATTTAACTCTACAAGATGGATACACACATCACAAACAAAGTTCTCAGAAAGATTCTCTCCAGTTTTCAGTATAAGACGTTTCCTTTCTCACCGGAAGCATACGGGCGCCACTTAATAGCCCTTTACAGATTAATCAGAGACAGAGTTTCCAAACTGGGCAATGTGATGTCAACTTTAACTCTCTGAAATGGATACACACACCAGAGAGAAGTTTCTTGGAACGTTGCTTTCTGGGTTTTATACCCACATATTTCACTTTTCACCATATTCTACAAAGCGCTGCAAAACATCCCTGTTTCAGTTTTACAGGAACAATGTTAAAACACTGTCTTACGAGAAAAGAGATACAACTCCCTGGGTGGAATGCACACATCACAAAGTGGTTTCTCCGGAAGCTTCTCTCCAGTTCTTATCTGGTGATATTTCCTATTTCCCCATAAACTTGAATGTGCTCCCGAATGTCCCTTCGGGAATCCGTCCACGACGCAGTTTCAAAACTGCATAAAAGAAAGAAAGATTTATCTAAATGAGATGAATTGACATATCTTTTACAAAGCTGTGTGAGAGAACGCTTCTTCCCAGTTTCTGTCTGAGGATAATTCCTTTTTCACCATAGCCATCTGTATACACCAGAATGTCCCCTGGGAGTGTTTTCTCCAAACGGGATTCCTCAATCCTCTATGAGAAGAAAGGTTTCACTCAGTGAATGGAATGTACACGTCAAAAACCTGTCTGTGGAAATCTTCTCTCCAGTATCCATCTGAGGATATTTCCGTTTTCACCATTAGCCTCAAAGCGCTCCTGAGTGTCCCTTAGCTGACTCACCTAAAACAGTGTTAGAATACTGCCCAATGAAAACAGAAGCTTAAATGTACGAGTGGACTTCACGTGACCAAGAGCAGTGTCAGAGAAAGTTTCCTTCTGGTTTTTATTGGAGGTCATGTCTTTTTCATCATATTCTTAAGAGCGTTCCCAAATGTCCTTTTTCTGGTTCCACAGAAACAGTGATTTCAAACCGCTCAATACAAAGAATGATTTAACTCTATGAGATGGATGCACACATCACAAACCAGGTTCTCCGAAAGCCTCTCACCAGCTCTCATTATAAGTCGTTTCCTTTCTCACCGGAAGACTCTGGTTGCCACTTAATATCCTTTCACAGATTTCTCAAGGACAGAGTTTCCTAACTGGGCAACGTAATGGAAGCTTTAACTCTCTGAAATGAATGCACACACCAGAGAGAAGTTTCTTGGAATGTTGCTTTCTGGGTTTTATTCACGGATATTTCACTTTTCACCATAATCTTCAAAGTGCTGCAAAATATCCCTTTTTCAGTTTTACAGGAACAGTGTTCAAACAGTGTCTTATGAGAAAAGAGGTATAACTCCCTGGGTGGAATGCACACATCACAAAGCGGTTTCTCCAAAAGCTTCACTCCAGTTTTTATCGAGTGATATTTCCTATTTCCCCAGAAGCCTTAATGTGCTCCTGAATGTCCCTTCGGGAATCCATCCATGATGCAATTTCAGAACTGTGTAATAGAAAGAAAGATTTATATAAGTGAGATGAATACACATATCGATTACAAAGAAGTGTGAGAGAATGCTTCTTTCCAGTTTTTGTCTGAGGATAATTCCTTTTTCACCATAGCCATCAGTATACTCCCGAATGTCACCTGGGAGCGTTTTCAACAAACAGGATTCCCTAATCCTCTATGAGAAGAAAGGTTTCACTCTGTGCGTGGAATGTACATGTCAAAAGCACCTCCTTGGAAATCTTTTCACCAGTATCCATCTGAAGATATTTCCGTTTTCACCATAAGCCTCAAAGCGCTTCCGAGTGTCCCTTAGCTGACTTACCTAAAACAATGTTAGAATACTGCCCAATGAAAACAGAGCTTAACAGTGCGAGTGGACTTCACGTGACCTACAGCAGTTACACAGAAATTGTCCTTCTGGTTTTTATTGGAGGTTATGTCTTTTTCACCATATTCTTAAGTGCATTCCCAAATGTCCTTTCTCAGGTTCCACAGAAAAAGTGATTTCAGACTGCTCAATTCAAAGAATGATTTAACTCTATGAGATGAATACACACAGCACAAAGCAGTTGCTCCGAAAGCTTCTCACTAGTGTTCATGCGAAGTCGTTTCCTTTCTCACTGGAAGTCTCCAGGCGCCACTCAATATCCCTTCACGGATTCCTCAAAGACAGAGTTTCCAAACTTGGCAACGTAGTGGAAGCATTAACTCTCTGAAACGAAAGCACACCCCAGAGAGCAGTTTCATGGAATGTTTCTTTCTGGTTTGTATTTCTGGATATTTCACTTTTTGCCATACTGTTGAACGTGCTCCAAAATATCACTTTTTCAGTTTTACAGGAACTGTGCTCAAACAGTGCCTAATGAGAAAAGTGGTATAATTCCCTGAGTGGAATGCACAAATCACAAAGCAGTCTCTCATAAAGCTTCACTCCAGTATTTATCAGAAGATATTTCCTGTTTCTCCACAGGCCTGAATGTGTCTCCGAATGTTCCTTCGCGAATCCGTCTATGACGAGTATGAATCCATCTATGATGCAGTATCAACACTATGAAGAGTAGAATGCACACATCACAAAGGAGCTCCTCGGAAATCTTCTCTCCATTATCTATCGGAAGATATTACTGTTTTCACCATAAGCCTCAATGCGCTCCCGAGTATCCCTTAGCTGACTCACCTAAAACAGTGTTAGAATACTGCTCAATGAAAACAGAAGCTTAACTGTGTAAATGCAATTCACGTGACCTAGAGCAGTTTCACAGAGTTTACTTCTGGTTTTTAACGGAGGGTATTACTTTTTCAGCATAGTCTTGAGAGTGTTCCCAAATATCCTTTCTCAGGTTTCACAGAAACAGTGATTGCAAACTGCTCAATCCAAAGAATGATTTAACTCTATGAGATGAAAACACACATCACAAAGCACTTGCTCTGAAAGCACCTCTCCACTTCTCATCGGAAGACGTTACATTTCTCACCACAAGAATCCGGGCGCCACTTAGAATCCCTTCCCGGATTCCTCAAAGATGGAATTTCCAAACTGGGCAACGTAGTGGAAGCTTTAACCCTCTGAAATGAATGCACATCAGAGAGCATTTTCTTGGAACGTTTCTCTCTGGTTTTTATTTCCGGATATTTCAATTTATGCCATAGTCTTCAATGTGCTGTGAAATATCACTTTTTCAGGTTTACAGGAACAGTGCTCAAACACTGCTATGAGGAAAAAGGTATAACGCCCTGTGGAATCCACACATCACAACGCAGTTTCTCAGAAAGCTTCTCTCCTGTTTTTATATGAAGATATCTCCTATTTAATGTCATGCACGAATGTGCTCCCGAAAGTCCCTTTGCAAATCCGTCCATGACGCAGTTTCAAAACTGCGTAATAGAAGGAAAGTTTTATCTATGTGAGATGCATAGGCATATCTATCACAAAGCAGATTCACAGAAATCTTTTTTACAGTTTTTGTCTGAGAATAATAGTTTTTTCACCATAGCCATCCATATACTCCCAAATATCCCATGGTAACTTATTCACGAAAAGGGATGCCCCCGTCCTCTATGAGAAGAAAGGTATAACCCTGTGAGTGGAATGCACTTGCAACAAGGCAGCTCCACGGAAATCTTCTCTCCAGTATCTATCTGAAGATATTTCCCTTTTCACCGTAAGCATCAAAGTGCTCTCGAGTATCCATTAGCTGACCAACGTAAAACAGTGTTAGAATACTGGTCAATGAAAACAGAAGCTTAAATGTGCGAGTGGAATGCACTTGACCTAGAGCAGTTTCACAGAAGGTTTTCCTCTGGTTTTTATTGGAGGGTATTTCTTTCTCAGCATATTCTTAAGAGTGTTCCCAAATGTCCTTTCTCAGTTTCAATAGAAACAGTGATTTCAAAATGCTCAATACAAAGAATGATTTAACTCTATGAGATGGATACACACTTCACAAACCAGGTTCTCCAAAAGCTTCTCTCCAGTTTTCATTATAAGGCCTTTCTTTTCTCACCACAAGCATCCAGGCGCCACTTAATATCCCTTCACAGATTAATCAGAGACAGAGTCACCAAATTGGGCAACGTAGTATCACCTTTAACTCTCTGAAATGAATGCACACGCCAGAGAGAAGTTTCTTGGAATGTTGCTTTCTGGGTTTTATTCCCGGATATTTCACTTTTGGACATATTCTTCAAATTGCTGCTTTCTCAGTTTTACAGGAACAGTGTTCAAACACTGTCTTATGAGAAAAGAGGTATAACTCCCATGGTGGAATGCACACATCACAAGGCGGTTTCTCTGACAGCTTCTCTCCAGTTTTTATCTGGTGATATTTCCTATTTCCCCAGAAGGCTCATTGTTCAACCAAACGTCCCTTCGGAAATTTGTCCATGACGCAGTTTCAAAACTGCATAATAGAAAGAAAGATTTATCTAAGTGAGATAAATAGACATGTCTATTACAAAGTTTTGTGAGAGAATGCTTCTTTCCCGTTTTTGTCTGTGGATAATTCCTTTTTCATCAAAGCTGTCGTTTTACTCCCGAATATCCCCTGGTAGCGTTTTCTCCAAATGGGATTCCTCAATACTCTATGAGAAGAAACGTTTCACTCTGTGATTGGAATGTAAACGTCAAAAGCACCACCTCGGAAATCTTCTCTCCAGTATCTATCTGAAGATATTTCCATTTTCAGCATAAGCCGCAAAGAGCTCTCGAGTGTTCTTTAGCAGCTGAACCTAAAACAGTGTAAGAATACTGCACAATGAAAACAGAAGCTTAACATTGCGAGTGGACTTCACGTGTCCTAGAACAGTTTCATAGAATGTTTCCTTCTGTTTTTTTTTTTTATGGGAGGTTATGTCTTTTTCCACATATTCTTAAGAGCAATCCCAAATGTCCTTTCTCAGGTTCCACAGAAACAGCGATATCAAACTGTTCAATCCAAACAATGATTCAACTCTATGAGACGAATAGAGACAGCACAAATCAGTGGCTCTGAAAGCTTCTCAATAGTTTTCATTAGAAGACGTTTCCGTTCTCAACGGAAGCTTCCGGGTGACACTTAATATCCCTTCACAGGCTCCTCAAAGACAGAGTTTCCAAACTGGGCAACGTAGTGTCAATTTTAACTCTCTAAAATGAATGCACTCGTCAGAAAGCAGTTTCCTGGAATGCTTCTTTATGGGTTTTGTTTCCAAATATTTCACTTTATGCCATAGTCTTCAATGCGGTGCAAAATATCACTTTTTCAGTTTTACAGGAACAGTGTTCAAACACTGCCTAATGAGGAAAAAGGTACAATTCCCTGCGTGGAATATACACATCACAAAGCAGTTTCTCAGAAATCTTCACTCCAGTATTTATCAGAAGGTATTTCCTATTTAACCAAAGGCCTGAATGTGTCTCCGAATGTCCCTTCGCGAATCTGTCTATGACAAGTATCAATCCGTCCATGACGCAGTATCAACACTATCACGAGTGGAATGCAAACGTCACAAAGGAGCTCCTCGGAAATCTTCTCTCCAGTACCTATTGGAAGATATTTCCGTTTTCGCCAAAAGCCTCAACGTGCTCCCGAGTATGCCTTAGCTGACTCACCTAAAACAGTGTTAGAATACTGCTTAATGAAAACAGAAGCTTAACTGTGCGAATGCAATTCATGTGACGTAGAGCAGTTTCACAGAACGTTTCCTTCTGGTTTTTATTGGAGGGTATTACTTTTTCAGCATATTCTTAAGAGCGTTCCCAAATATCATTTCTCAGGTTCCACAGAAAGAGTGATTTCAAACTGCTCAATCCAAGGAATGATTTAACTCAATGAGATGAATGCACACATCACAAAGCACTTGCTCCGAAAGTTTCTCTCCACTTCTCATCAGAAGACGTTTCCTTTCTCACCACAGGAATCTGGGCGCCACTTAATATCCCTTCCCAGATTCCTCAAAGACAGAGTTTCCAAATGGGGCAACGTCATGGAAGCTTTAACTCTCTGAAATGAATGCACACCACAGACAGTAGTTTCTTGGAACGTTTCTTTCTGGTTTGAATTTCCGGATATTTCACTTTTTGCCATAGTCTTCAATGCGCTGACAAATATCACTTTTTCAGTTTTACAGAAACAGTGCTCAAACACTGCTATGAGAAAAATGGTATAACGCCCTGTGGAATGCACACATCAAAACGCAGTTCTCAGAAAGCTTCTCTGTGGTTTTTATCTGAAGTTATCTCCTATTTAACGTCAAGGGCGAATGTGCTCCCAAATGTCCCTTGGCAAATCCATCCATTGCACAGTTTCAAAACTGCATAATAGAAAGAAAGGTTTATCTATGTGAGATGCATAGACATATCTATCACAAAGCAGTTTCACAGAAAGCTTCTTTCCAGTTGTTCTCTGACGATACTTGTGTATTCACCATAGCCGTCTATATACCCCAAATGTCCCGTGGTAGCTTATTCTCCAAATGGGATTCCCACGTCCTCTATGAGAAGAAAGGTATAACTCTGTGAGTGGATGCACATGTAACAAATCAACTCCATGGAAATCTTCTCTCAAGTATCAATCTGAAAATATTGCCGTTTTCACCATTAGCCTCGAAGCACTCTCGAGTATCCCTTAGCTGACTCTCCTAAAAGAGTGTTAGAATACTGGTCAATGAACACAGAAGCTTAAGTGTGCGAGTGGAATGCACGTGACATAGAGCAGTTTCACAGAAGGTTTCCTTCTTTTTTTTATTTTAGGGTATTTCTTCTTCAGCATACTCTTAAGAGTGTTCTCAAATGTCATTTCTCATGTTCCACAGAAACAGTGATTTCAAACCACTCAATACGCAGAATGATTTAACTCTATGAGATGGATACACACTTCACAAAACAGGTTCTCCGATAGCTTCTCTTCAGTTTTCATTATAAGACGTTTCCTTTCTCACCGCAAGCATCCAGGCACCACTTAATATCCCTTCACAGATTAATCAGAGACAGAGTTTCCAAACTGGGGAACGTAGTGGAAGCTTTCGCTCTCTGAAATGAATGCACTCTTCAGAGAGCAGTTTCTTGGAACGCTTCTTTCTGGGGTTTACTTCTAGATATTTCACTTTTCGCCATAGTCTTGAATGCGCTGCAAAATATCACATTTTCAGTTTTATAGGAACAGTGTTCGAACACTGCCTTATTAGAAGGGAGGTATAATTTCCTGAGTAGAATGCACACATCACAAAGCAGTCTCTCGGAAAGCTTCACTCCAGTATTTATCAGAAGATATTTCCTATTTCCCCACAGGACTGAATGTGTCTCTGAATATCACTTCGCGAATCTGTCTATGACGAGTATCAATCTGTCTATGACGCAGTATCAAAACTATGATGAGTGGAATGCACAGGTCACTAAGAGGTTTTCCGGAAATCTCTCCAGTATCTATCAGAAGATAATTCCGTTTTTTTTTTTATTATTATACTTTGAGTTCTAGGGTACATGTGCAAAACGTGCAGATTTGTTACATATGTATACTTGTGCCATGTTGGTGTGCTGCACCCATCAACTCGTCAGCACCCATCAACTCGTCATTTACATCAAGTATAACTCCCAATGCAATCCCTCCCCCTCCCACACACTGTGATAGGCCCCGGTGTGTGATGTTCCCCTTCCCGAGTCCAAGTGATCTCATTGTTCAGTTCCCACCTATGAGTGAGAACATGCGGTGTTTGGTTTTCTGTTCTTGTGATAGTTTGCTAAGAATGATGGTTTCCAGCTGCATCCATGTCCCTACAAAGGACACAAACTCATCCTTTTTTATGGCTGCATAGTATTCCATGGTGTATATGTGCCACATTTTCTTAATCCAGTCTGTCACTGATGGACATTTGGGTTGATTCCAAGTCTTTGCTATTGTGAATAGTGCTGCAATAAACATACGTGTGCATGTGTCTTTATAGCAGCATGATTTATAATCCTTTGGGTATATACCCAGTAATGGAATGGCTGGGTCATATGGTACATCTAGTTCTAGATCCTTGAGGAATCGCCATACTGTTTTCCATAATGGTTGAACTAGTTTACAATCCCACCAACAGTGTAAAAGTGTTCCTATTTCTCCATATCCTCTCCAGCACCTGTTGTTTCCTGACTTTTTAATGATCGCCATTCTAACTGGTGTGAGATGGTATCTCATTGTGGTTTTGATTTTCATTTCTCTGATGGCCAGTGATGATGAGCATTTTTTCATGTGTCTGTTGGCTGTATGAATGTCTTCTTTTGAGAAATATCTGTTCATATCCTTTGCCCACTTTTTGATGGGGTTGTTTGTTTTTTTCTTATAAATTTGTTGGAGTTCTTTGTAGGTTCTGGATATTAGCCCTTTGTCTGATGAGTAGATGGCAAAAATTTTCTCCCATTCTTTAGATTGCCTGTTCACTCTAATGGTAGTTTCTTTTGCTGTGCAGAAGCTCTTTAGTTTAATGAGATCCCATTTGTCAATTTTGGCTTTTGCTGCCGTTGCTTTTGGTGTTTTAGACGTGAAGTCTTTGCCCATGCCTATGTCCTGAATGGTACTACCTAGGTTTTCCTCTAGCATTTTTATGGTATTAGGTCTAACATTTAAGTCTCTAATCCATCTTGAATTAATTTTCGTATAAGGAGTAAGGAAAGGATCCAGTTTCAGCTTTCTACTTATGGCTAGCCAATTTTCCCAGCACCATTTATTAAATAGGGAATCCTTTCCCCATTTCTTGTTTCTCTCAGGTTTGTCAAAGATCAGATGGCTGTAGATGTGTGGTATTATTTCTGAGGACTCTGTTCTGTTCCATTGGTCTATATCTCTGTTTTGGTACCAGTACCATGCTGCTTTGGTTACTGTAGCCTTGTAGTATAGTTTGAAGTCAGGTAGCGTGATGCCTCCAGCTTTGTTCTTTTGACTTAGGATTGTCTTGGACTTGCGGGCTCTTATTTGGTTCCATATGAACTTTAAAGCAGTTTTTTCCAATTCTGTGAAGAAACTCATTGGTAGCTTGATGGGGATGGCATTGAATCTATAAATAACCTTGGGCAGTATGCTGTTGAGTGCCACCAGACTTCATAATAATATCTAAGTCATTCAGGAGCAGGTTGTTCAGTTTCCATGTAGTTGAGCGGTTTTGATTGAGTTTCTTAGTCCTGAGTTCTAGTTTGATTGCACTGTGGTCTGAGAGACAGTTTGTTATAATTTCTGTTCTTTTACATTTGCTGAGGAGTACTTTACTTCCAATTATGTGGTCAATTATGGAGTAAGTGCGATGTGGTGCTGAGAAGAATGTATATTCTGTTGATTTGGGGTGGAGAGTTCTATAGATGTCTATTAGGTCTGCTTGCTGCAGAGATGAGTTCAATTCCTGGATATCCTTGTTAACTTTCTGTCCCGTTGATCTGTCTAATGTTGACAGTGGAATGTTGAAGTCTCCCATTATTATTGTATGGGAGTCTAAGTCTCTTTGTAAGTCTCTAAAGACTTGCTTTATGAATCTGGGTGCTCCTGTATTGGGTGCATATATATTTAGGATAGTTAGCTCTTCCTGTTGAATTGATCCCTTTACCATTATGTAATGGCCTTCTTTGTCTCTTTTTATCTTTGATGGTTTAAAGTCTGTTTTATCAGAGACTAGTATTGCAACCCCTGCTTTTTTTTGTTCTCCATTTGCTTGGTAAATCTTCCTCCATCCCTTTATTTTGAGCCTATGTATGTCTCTGCATGTGAGATGGGTCTCCTGAATACAGCAGACTGATGGGTCTTGACTCTTTATCCAGTTTGCCAGCCTGAGTCTTTTAATTGGAGCATTTAGTCCATTTACATTTAAGGTTAATATTGTTATGTGTGAACTTGATCCTGCCATTATGATATTAACTGGTTATTTTGCTAATTTGTTGATGCAGTTTCTTCCTAGCCTCGATGGTCTTTACATTTTGACATGTTTTTGCAATGGCTGGTACCAGTTGTTCCTTTCCATGTTTAGTGCTTCCTTCATGGTCTCTTGTAAGGCAGGCCTAGTGGTGACAAAATCTCTAAGCCTTTGCTTATCTGTAAAGGATTTTATTTCTCCTTCACTTATGAAACTTAGTTTGGCTGGATATGAAATTCTGGGTTGAAAATTCTTTTCTTTAAGAATGTTGAATATTGGCCCCCACTCTCTTCTGGCTTGGAGAGTTTCTGCTGAGAGATCTGCTGTTAGTCTGATGGGCTTCCCTTTGTGGGTAACCCGACCTTTCTCTCTGGCTGCCCTTAAGATTTTTTCCTTCATTTCAACTTTGGTGAATCTGGCAATTATGTGTCTTGGAGTTGCTCTTTTCAAGGAGTATCTTTGTGGTGTTCTCTGTATTTCCTGAATTTGAATGTTGGTCTGCCCTACCAGGTTGGGGAAGTTCTCCTGGATGATATCCTGAAGAGTGTTTTCCAACATGGTTCCATTTTCCCCCTCACTTTCGGGCACTTCAATCAGAAGTAGATTTGGTCTTTTTACATAATCCCATACTTCTTGCAGGCTTTGTTCATTTCTTTATCTTCTTTTTTCTTTAGGTTTCTCTTCTTGCTTCATTTCATTCATTTGATCCTCAATCGCTGATACTCTTTCTTCCAGTTGATCGAGTCGGTTACTGAAGCTTGTGCATTTGTCACATATTTCTCGTGTCATGGTTTTCATCTCTGTCCATTTGTTTATGGCCTTCTCTGCATTAATTATTCTAGTTATCCATTCTCCCACTTGAACAGACAGTCTGTTCCTTCTCAGCTCTCAAACTCCATGTTGGGAGATCCACTGCTCTCTTCAAAGCTGTGTCTTCAAAGCTGTCAGACAGAGTCTCTGTCTTCAAATCTGTCAGACAGAGTCGTTTGCGTCTGCAGAGGTTTCTGCTGCGTTTGTTATTGTTTACTGTGCCCTGTCCCCAGAGGTGGATTCTACAGAGACAGGCAGGTTTCCTTGAGCTGCTGTGAGCTCCACCCAGTTCGTGCTTCCCAGCGGCTTTATTTACCTACTTAAGCCTCAGCAATGGTGGGCACCGCTCCCCCAGCCTCGCTGCTTACTTGCTGGTAGATCACAGACTGCTGTGCTAGCAATGAGGGAGGCTCCGTGGGCGTGGGACCCTCCCGGCCAGGTGTGGGATATAATCTCCTGGTGTGCCCATTAGCTTAAAGCGCAGTATTGGGGTGGGAGTTACCCAATTTTCCAGGTGTTGTGTGTCTCAGTTCCCCTGGCTAGGAAAAGGGATTCCCTTCCCCCTTGCACTTCCCAGGTGAGGCAATGCCTCGCCCTGCTTCAGCTCTCACTGGTCGGGCTGCAGCAGCTGACCAGCACTGATCGTCCAGCACTCCCCAGTGAGGTGAACCCAGTACCTCAGTTGAAAATGCAGAAATCACCGGTCTTCTGTGTCGCTCGCGCTGGGAGTTGGAGACTGGAGCTGTTCCTATTCGGCCATCTTGCTCCGCCCCCCCCCCCGATATTTCCATTTTGACCGTAAACCTCAAGGCATTCCCGTGTATCCCTTAGCTGACTGACCTACAAGAGTGTTAGTATACTCTTCAATGAAAATAGAAGCTTACCTGTGTGTATGCAATTCACGTGACTTAGAGTAGTTTCACAGAAAGTTTCCTTCTGGTTTTCATTGTAGGTTATATCTTTTTCAGCATATTCTTAAGAGAGTTCCCAAATATCCTTTCTCAGGTTCCACAGAAACAGTGATTTCAAACTGCTTATTCCAAAGTATGATTTAATTCTATGAAAAGAATACACAAATCTCAGAGCACTTGCTCCGAAAGCTTCTCTCCACTTCTTATTGGAAGATGTTTCCTTTCTCACCACAAGAAACCAGGCGCCACTTAATATCCTTTCCCACATTCCTCAAAGACAGAGTTTCCAAACTGGGCAACGTAGTGGAAGCTTTAAGTCTCTGAAATGAATGCAAACCCCAGAGAACAGTTTCGTGAAACTTTTCTTTCTGGTTTTTATTTCCGGATATTTCACTTTTTGCCTTTGTCTTCAACGCACTGCAAAATATCACTTTTCCAAATTTACAGGAACAGTGCTCAAACACCGCTATGAGAAAAAAGGTATAAAGCCCTGTGGAAGGCACACATCACAACGTAATTTCTCAGAGGGCTTCTCTCCAGTATTTATATGAAGATATCTTCTATTTCACGTCATGCCCGAATGTGCCCCTGAATATTCCTTTGCAAATCCATCCATGACGCAGTTTCAACATTGCATTATAGAAAGAAAGTTTTATCTATATGAGATGCATAGACATATCTATCACAAAGCAGTTTCACAGAAAGCTTCTTTCCAGTTTTTGTCTGAGGATACTAGCTTTTTCACCATAGACGTCCATATACCCCAAACGTCCCCTGGTAGCTTATTCTCCACATGGGATTTCCCCGTCCTCTATGAGAAGAAAGATATAACTCTGTGAGTGGAATGCACACGTAACAAAGCAGCTCCACGGAAATCCTCTATCCACTATCTATCTGAAGATATTGCCCATTTCACTGTAAGCCTCAAAGTGCTCCCTAGCATCCCTTAGCTGACTCACCTAAAACCGTGTTAGAATACTGGTCAAGGGAAACAGAAGCTTAAATGTGAGAGTGGAATGCACATGACCTAGAGCAGTTTCACAGAAGGTTTCCTTCTGGTTTTTATTGGAGGGTAATTCATTTTTCAGCATATTCTTAAGAGTGTTTCCAAATGTCGTTTCTCAGTTTCCACAGAAACAGTGATTTCAAACTGCTCGATACAAAGAATGATTTAACTCTATGAGATGGATACACATATCATAAACCAGGTTCTCCGAAAGCTTCTCTCCTGTTTTCACTATAAGTGGTTTACTTTCTCACCGAAAGCATCCAGAGGCCACTTAATATCGCTTCACAGCTTAATCAGAGACAGAGTTTAAAAACTGGGCAACATAGTGTCAACTTTAACTCTCTGAAATGAATGCACACACCAGAGAGAAGTTTCTTGGAACGTCACTTTCTGGGTTTTATTCCCGGATATTTCACTTTTCGCCATATTCTTCAAAGTGCTGTAAAATATCCCTTTTTCAGTTTTACAGGAACAGTGTTCAAACACTGTCTTACGAGAACAGAGGTATAACTCCCTGGTTGGAATGCACACAGAAGATAGCGTTTCTCCAAAAGCTTCTATACAGTTTTTATCTGGTGATATTTTCTATTTCCCCATAATCCTTAATGTCCCTTCGGGAATCCGTCCATGATGCAGTTTCAAAACTGCGTAATAGAAAGGAAGATTTATCTAAGTGAGATGAATAGACAAATCTATTACAAAGCAGTGTGAGAGAAAACTTCTTTCCAGTTTTTGTCTCAGGATAATTCCTTTTTTACTATAGCCATCTGTATACTCCCAAATGTCCCCTGGAAGCGTTTTGTCCAAACGGAATTCCCCAATCTTCTATGAGAAGAAAGGTTTCACTCTGTGAGTGGAATGTACACGTCCAAAGCACCTCCTCGGAAATCTTCTCTCCAGTATGTATCTGAAGATATTTCCGTTTTCACCATAAGCCTCAAAACGATCCCGAGTGTTCCTTACAAGATGAACCTAAAACAGTGTTGGAATACTGCCCAATGAAAACAGAAGCGTAACAGTTCAAGAGGACTTCACGTGACTTAGAGTAGTTTCACAGAAAGTTTCCTTCTTGTATTTATTGGAGGTCATGTCTTTTTCACTATATTCTTCAGAGTGTTCCCAAATGTCCTTTCTCAGGCTCCTCAGAAACAGTGATTTCAAACTGCTCAATACAAAGAATGATTTAACACTATGAGATGGATACACACATCACAAACCAGGTTCTCCGATAGCTTCTCTCCAGTTTTCATTCTAAGCTGTTCCTTTCTCACCACAAGCATCTGGGTGCCACTTAATATCCCTTCACAGATTAATCAGCGACAGAGTTTCCAAACTGGGCAAAGTAGTGGAAGCTTTAACTCTCTGAAATGAATGCACTTGTCAGAGAGCAGTTTCTTGGAACGTTTCTTTCTGGGTTTTATTTCAGGATATTTCACTTTTCGCCATAGTCTTCAATGCGCTGCAAAATATCACATTTTCAGTTTTATAGGAACAGTGTTTGAACACTGCCTTATTAGAAGGGAGGTATGATTTCTTGAGTGGAATGCACACATCACAAAGCAGTCTCTCGCGAAGCTTCACTTCAGTATTTATCAGAAGATATTTCCTATTTCCCCACAGGGCTGAATGTGTCTCTGAATGTCCCTTTGCGAATCCGTCTATGACGAGTATCAATCCGCCCATGACGCAGTATCAGCACTATGACGAGTGGAATGCACATGTCACAAAGGAGCTCCTCAAAAATCTTCTCTCCAGTATCTATCTGAAGATATTTCCCTTTTCCTCGTAAGTCTCAAGGTGCTCCCGAGTATCTCTTAGCAGACTCACGTCAAACATGTTAGAATATGGCTCAAAGTAAACAGAAGCTTAACTGTGCAAAGGCAATTCACATGATCTAGAGCAGTTTCACAGAAATTTTCCTTCTGATTTTTATCGGAGAGTATTTCTTTGTCAGCATATCCTTTAGACTGTTCCCAAATATCCTTTCTCAGGTTCCACAGAAACAGTGATTTCAAACTGCTCAATCCTAAGAATGATTTACCTCTATCAGATGAATACACACATCAGAAAGCACTTGCTCCGAAAGCTTCTCTCCACTTCTCATGGGAAGACGTTTCCTTTCTCACCACAAGAATATGAGTGCCACATAATATCCCTTTCCAGATTCCTTAAAGACAGAGTTTCCCAACTGGGCAACGTAGTGTAGGCTTTAAACCTCTGAAATGAATGCACACCGCAGAGAGCAGTCTCTTGGAATGATTCTTTCTGGATTTTATTTCCAGATATTTCACTTTTTGCCATAGTCTTCAATGTGCTGCAAAATATCACTTTTTCAGTTTTACAGGAACAGTGTTCAAACACTGCTATGAGAAAAAAGGTATACTGCCCTGTGGAATACACACATCACAATGCAGTTTCTACGAAAGCTTCTCTACAGTTTTTATTTGAAGATATCTCCTATTTAACATCAAGCACGAATGTGCTACCGATTGTCCGTTCGCAAATCCGTCCATGACGCAGTTTCAAAACTGCATAATAGAAAGAAAGTTATATCTTTTCATGTGTCTGTTGGCTGTATGAATGTCTTCTTTTGAGAAATGTCTGTTCATATCCTTCGCCCACTTTTTGATGGGGTGGTTTGTTTTTTTCTTGTAAATTTGTTTGAGTTCTTTGTAGGTTCTGGATATCAGCCCTTTGTCAGATGAGTAGATTGCAAAAATTTTCTCCCATTCTGTAGGTTGCCTGTTCACTCTGATGGTAGTGTCTTTTGCTGTGCAGAAGCTCTTTAGTTTAATGAGATCCCATTTGTCAATTTTGGCTTTTGCTGCTGTTGCTTTTGGTGTTTTAGACGTGAAGTCTTTGCCCATGCCTATGTCCTGAATGGTACTACCTAGGTTTTCCTCTAGCATTTTTATGGTATTAGGTCTAACATTTAAGTCTCTAATCCATCTTGAATTAATTTTCGTATAAGGAGTAAGGAAAGGATCCAGTTTCAGCTTTCTACTTATGGCTAGCCAATTTTCCCAGCACCATTTATTAAATAGGGAATCCTTTCCCCATTTCTTGTTTCTCTCAGGTTTGTCAAAGATCAGATGGCTGTAGATGTGTGGTATTATTTCTGAGGACTCTGTTCTGTTCCATTGGTCTATATCTCTGTTTTCCTACCAGTACCATGCTGTTTTGGTTACTGTAGCCTTGTAGTATAGTTTGAAGTCAGGTAGCGTGATGCCTCCAGCTTTGTTCTTTTGACTTAGGATTGTCTTGGAGATGGCCATCAGAGAAATGCAAATCAAAACCACAATGAGATACCATCTCACACCAGTTAGAATGGCGATCATTAAAAAGTCAGGAAACAACAGGTGCTGGAGAGGATGTGGAGAAATAGGAACACTTTTACACTGTTGGTGGGATTGTAAACTAGTTCAACCATTATGGAAAACAGTATGGCGATTCCTCAAGGATCTAGAACTAGATGTACCATATGACCCAGCCATCCCATTACTGGGTATATACCCAAAGGATTATAAATTATGCTGCTATAAAGACACATGCACACGTATGTTTATTGCAGCACTATTCACAATAGCAAAGACTTGGAATCAACCCAAATGTCCATCAGTGATAGATTGGATTAAGAAAATGTGGCACATATACACCATGGAATACTATGCAGCCATAAAAAAGGATGAGTTTGAGTCCTTTGTAGGGACTTGGATGCAGCTGGAATCCATCATTCTTAGCAAACTATCACAAGAACAGAAAACCAAACACCGCATGTTCTCACTCATAGGTGGGAACTGAACAATGAGATCACTCGGACTCAGGAAGGGGAACATCACACACCGGGGCCTATCATGGGGAGGGGGGAGGGGGGAGGGATTGCATTGGGAGTTATACCTGATGTAAATGACGAGTTGATGGGTGCAGCACAGCAACATGGCACAAGTATACATAAGTAACAAACCTGCACGTTATGCACATGTACCCTACAAGTTAAAGTATAATAATAATAAATAAATTAAAAAAAAAGAAAGTTATATCTATGTGAGATGCATAGACATATCTATCACAAAGCACATTCACATAAAGCTTCTTTACAGTTTTTGTCTGAGGATACTTGTTTTTTCACCATAGCCGTCCATATACTCCCAAATGTCTCATGGTAGCTTATTGACCAAAAGGAATTTCCCCGTCCTCTATGAGAAGAAACTTGTTACTCTGTGACAGGAATGCACACGTAACAAGGCAGCTCCACGGAGATCTTCTCTCCAGTATCTATCTGAAGATATTGCCCTTTTCATTGTAAGCCTCAAAGCGCTCCCGAGTATCCCTTAGCTGACTTACCTAAAATAGTGTTAAAATACTGCCCAATGAGAACAGAAGCTTAAATGTGCACGTGGAATGCAGGTGACCTGGAGCAGTTTCAAAGAAGGTTTCCTTCTAGTTTTTATTGGAGGGTATTTCTTTTTCAGCATATTCTTAAGAGTGTTCCCAAATGTCCTTTCTCAGTTTCCACAGAAACAGTGATTTCACACTGCTCAATACAAAGAATGATTTAACTCTATGTGCAAAGGCAATTCACATGATCTAGAGCAGTTTCACAGAAATTTTCCTTCTGATTTTTATCGGAGAGTATTTCTTTGTCAGCATATCCTTTAGACTGTTCCCAAATATCCTTTCTCATCACATCACAAACCAGGATACACATCACAAACCAGGTTCTCCAAAAACTTCTCTCCAGTTTTTATTTAAGACATTTCCTTTCTCAGTGCAAGATCCAGCGCCACTTAATATCCCTTCACAGATTCCTCAAAGACAGAGTTTCCAAACTGGGCAATGTAGTGGAAGCTTTAACTCTCTGAAATGAATGCACACCCCAGAGAGTAGTTTCTTGGAACGTGTCTTTGGGGTTTTTAATTCCAGATATTTCACTGTTTGCCATAGTCTTCAACGTGCTGCAAGATATAACTTTTTCAGTTTTACAGGAAGAGTGCTCAAACAGTGTTATAACAAAAAAGGGATAACTCCCTGTGTAATGCACACATCACAACGCAGTATCTTAGAGAGCTTCTCTCCAGTTTTTATATGAAGATATGTCCTATTTAACGTGAAGCGTGAATATGCTCTGGAATGTACCTTTGCAAATTCGTCCATGAGGCAGATTCAAAACTGCATAATAGAAAGAAAGTTTTATTTATGTGAGGTACATACACATATCTATCACAAAGCATTTTCACAGAAAACTTCTTTCCAGTTTTTGTCTGAGGATACTTGCTTTTTCACTGTAGACATCCATATATTCCCAAATGTCAAGTAGTAGCTTATTCTCCAAATGGGATTCCCCTGTCCTCTATGAGAAGAAAGGTATAACTCTGTGAGTGGAATGCACACATAACAAAGCAGCTCCAAGGAAATCTTGTCTCCTGTATCTATCTGAAGATATTGCCCTTTACACCGTAAGCCTCAAAACGCTGCCAAGTATCCCTTAGCTGACTGATCTAAGACAGTGTTAGAGTACTGGTCAATGAAAACAGAAGCTTAGTTGTGTGAGTGGAATGCACGTGACCTAGAGCAGTTTCACAGAAGGTTTCCTTCTGGTTTTTATTGGAGGGTATTTCTTTTTCAGCATATTCTTAAGAGTGTTCCCAAATGTCCTTTCTCAGTTTCCACAGAAACAGTGATTTCAAACTGCTCAATACAAAGAATGATTTAACCGTATGTGATGGATACACACATCACAAACCAGGTTCTCCGAAATCTTCTCTCCAGTTTTCTTATTTATTTATTTATTTATTTATTTATTTATTTATTTATTATTATTATACTTTAAGTTGTAGGGTACATGTGCATAACGTGCAGGTTTGTTACATATGTATACTTGTGCCATGTTGCTGTGCTGCACCCATCAACTCGTCATTTATATCAGGTATAACTCCCAATGCAATCCCTCCCCCCTCCCCCTTCCCCATGATAGGCCCCGGTGTGTGATGTTCCCCTTCCTGAGTCCGAGTGATCTCATTGTTCAGTTCCCACCTATGAGTGAGAACATGCGGTGTTTGGTTTTCTGTTCTTGTGATAGTTTGCTAAGAATGATGGATTCCAGCTGCATCCAAGTCCCTACAAAGGACACAAACTCATCCTTTTTTATGGCTGCATAGTATTCCATGGTGTATATGTGCCACATTTTCTTAATCCAATCTGTCACTGATGGACATTTGGGTTGATTCCAAGTCTTTGCTATTGTGAATAGTGCTGCAATAAACATACGTGTGCATGTGTCTTTATAGCAGCATAATTTATAATCCTTTGGGTATATACCCAGTAATGGGATGGCTGGGTCATATGGTACATCTAGTTCTAGATCCTTGAGGAATCGCCATACTGTTTTCCATAATGGTTGAACTAGTTTACAATCCCACCAACAGTGTAAAAGTGTTCCTATTTCTCCATATCCTCTCCAGCACCTGTTGTTTCCTGACTTTTTAATGATTGCCATTCTAACTGGTGTAAGATGGTATCTCATTGTGGTTTTGATTTGCATTTCTCTGATGGCCAGTGATGATGAGCATTTTTTCATGTGTCTGTTGGCTGTATGAATGTCTTCTTTTGAGAAATGTCTGTTCATATCCTTTGCCCACTTTTTGATGGGGTTGTTTGTTTTTTTTCTTGTAAAGTTGTTTGAGTTCTTTGTAGGTTCTGGATATTAGGCCTTTGTCAGATGAGTAGATTGCAAAAATTTTCTCCCATTCTGTAGGTTGCCTGTTCACTCTGATGGTAGTTTCTTTTGCTGTGCAGAAGCTCTTTAGTTTAATGAGATCCCATTTGTCAATTTTGGCTTTTGCTGCCATTGCTTTTGGTGTTTTAGAAATGAAATCTTTGCCCATGCCTATGTCCTGAATGGTACTACCTAGGTTTTCCTCTAGGATTTTTATGGTATTAGGTCTAACATTTAAGTCTCTAATCCATCCTGAATTAATTTTCGTATAAGGAGTAAGGAAAGGATCCAGTTTCAGCTTTCTACTTATGGCTAGCCAATTTTCCAAGCACCATTTATTAAATAGGGAATCCTTTCCCCATTTCTTGTTTGTCTCAGGTTTGTCAAAGATCAAATGGCTGTAGATGTGTGGTATTATTTCTGAGGACTCTGTTCTGTTCCATTGGTCTATATCTCTGTTTTGGTACCAGTACCATGCTGTTTTGGTTACTGTAGCCTTGTAGTATAGTTTGAAGTCAGGTAGCGTGATGCCTCCAGCTTTGTTCTTTTGACTTAGGATTGTCTTGGAGATGCGGGCTCTTTTTTGGTTCCATATGAACTTTAAAGCAGTTTTTTCCAATTCTGTGAAGAAACTCATTGGTAGCTTGATGGGGATGGCATTGAATCTATAAATTACCTTGGGCAGTATGGCCATTTTCACGATATTGATTCTTCCTATCCATGAGCATAGTATGTTCTTCCATTTGTTTGTGTCCTCTTTGATTTCATTGAGCAGTGGTTTGTAGTTCTCCTTGAAGAGATCCTTTACATCCCTTGTAAGTTGGATTCCTAGGTATTTTATTCTCTTTGAAGCAATTGTGAATGGAAGTTCATTCCTGATTTGGCTCTCTGTTTGTCTGTTACTGGTGTATAAGAATGCTTGTAATTTTTGCACATTAATTTTGTATCCTGAGACTTTGCTGAAGTTGCTTATCAGCTTAAGGAGATTTTGGGCTGAGACAATGGGGTTTTCTAAATATACAATCATGTCATCTGCAAACAGGGACAATTTGACTTCTTCTTTTCCTAACTGAATACCCTTGATTTCTTTCTCTTGCCTGATTGCCCTAGCCAGAACTTCCAACACTATGTTGAATAGGAGTGGTGAGAGAGGGCATCCCTGTCTTGTGCCAGTTTTCAAAGGGAATTTTTCCAGTTTTTGCCCATTCAGTATGATATTGGCTGTGGGTTTGTCATAAATAGCTCTTATTATTTTGAGGTACATTCCATCAATACCGAATTTATTGAGCGTTTTTAGCATGAAGGGCTGTTGAATTTTGTCAAAAGCCTTTTCTACATCTATTGAGATAATCATGTGGTTCTTGTCTTTGGTTCTGTTTATATGCTGGATTATGTTTATTGTTTTGCGAATGTTGAACCAGCCTTGCATCCCAGGGATGAAGCCCACTTGATCATGGTGGATAAGCTTTTTGATGTGCTGCTGGATTCGGTTTGCCAGTATTTTATTGAGGATTTTTGCATCGATGTTCATCAGGGATATTTGTCTAAAATTCTCTTTTTTTCTTGTGTCTCTGCCAGGCTTTGGTATCAGGATGATATTGGCCTCATAAAATGAGTTAGGGAGGATTCCCTCTTTTTCTATTGATTGGAATAGTTTCAGAAGGAATGGTACCAACTCCTCCTTGTACCTCTGGTAGAATTCAGCTGTGAATCCATCTTGTCCTGGACTTTTTTTAGTTGGTAGGCTATTAATTGTTGCCTCAATTTCAGAGCCTGCTATTGGTCTATTCAGGGATTCAACTTCTTCCTGGTTTAGTCTTGGAAGAGTGTAAGTGTCCAGGAAATTATCCATTTCTTCTAGATTTTCCAGTTTATTTGCGTAGAGGTGTTTATAGTATTCTCTGATGGTAGTTTGTATTTCTGTGGCGTCGGGGGTGATACCTCCTTTATCATTTTTAATTGCGTCGATTTGATTCCTCTCTTTTCTTCTTTATTAGTCTGGCTAGCGGTCTGTCAATTTTGTTGATCTTTTCAAAAAACCAACTCCTGGATTCATTGATTTTTTGGAGGGTTTTTTGTGTCTCTATCTCCTTCAGTTCTGCTCTGATCTTAGTTATTTCTTGCCTTCTGCTAGCTTTCGATTGTGTTTGCTCTTGCTTCTCTTGTTCTTTTAATTGCGATGTTAGAGTGTCAATTTTAGATCTTTCCTGCTTTCTCTTGTGGGCATTTAGTGCTATAAATTTCCCTCTACACACTGCTTTAAATGTGTCCCAGAGATTCTGGTATGTTGTATCTTTGTTCTCATTGGTTTCAAAGAACATCTTTATTTCTGCCTTCATTTCGTTCTGTACCCAGTAGTCATTCAGGAGCAGGTTGTTCAGTTTCCATGTAGTTGAGCTGTTTTGATTGAGTTTCTTAGTCCTGAGTTCTAGTTTGATTGCACCGTGGTCTGAGAGACAGTTTGTTATAATTTCTGTTCTTGTACATTTGCTGAGGAGTGCTTTACTTCCAATTACGTGGTCCATTTTGGAGTAAGTATGATGTGGTGCTGAGAAGAATGTATATTCTGTTGATTTGGGGTGGAGAGTTCTATAGATGTCTATTAGGTCTGCTTGCTGCAGAGATGAGTTCAATTCCTGGATATCCTTGTTAACTTTCTGTCTCGTTGATCTGTCTAATGTTGACAGTGGAGTGTTGAAGTCTCCCATTATTATTGTATGGGAGTCTAAGTCTCTTTGTAAGTCTCTAAGGACTTGCTTTATTAATCTGGGTGCTCCTGTATTGGGTGCATATATATTTAGGATAGTTAGCTCTTCTTGTTGAATTGATCCCTTTACCATTATGTAATGGCCTTCTTTGTCTCTTTTGATCTTTGATGGTTTAAAGTCTGTTTTATCAGACACTAGCATTGCAACCCCTGCTTTTTTTTGTTCTCCATTTGCTTGGTAAATCTTCCTCCATCCCTTTATTTTGAGCCTATGTATGTCTCTGCATGTGAGATGGGTCTCATGAATACAGCAGACTGATGGGTCTTGACTCTTTATCCAGTTTGCCAGTCTGTGTCTTTTAATTGGAGCATGTAGTCCATTTGCATTTAAGGTTAAGATTGTTATGTGTGAACTTCGTCCTGCCATTATGATATTAACTGGTTATTTTGCTCGTTAGTTGATGCAATTTCTTCCTAGCCTCAATGGTCTTTACATTTTGGCATGTTTTTGCAATGGCTGGTACTGGTTGTTCCTTTCCATGTTGAGTGCTTCCTTCAGGGTCTCTTGTAAGGCAGGCCTAGTGATGACAAAATCTCTAAGCATTTGCTTATCTGTAAAGGATTTTATTTCTCCTTCACTTATGAAACTTAGTTTGGCTGGATATGAAATTCTGAGTTGAAAATTCTTTTCTTTAAGAATGTTGAATATTGGCCCCCACTCTCTTCTGGCTTGGAGAGTTTCTGCTGAGAGATCTGCTGTTAGTCTGATGGGCTTCCCTTTGTGGGTAACCCGACCTTTCTCTCTGGCTGCCCTTAAGATTTTTTCCTTCATTTCAACTTTGGTGAATCTGGCAATTATGTGTCTTGGAGTTGCTCTTTTCGAGGAGTATCTTTGTGGCGTTCTCTGTATTTCCTGGATTTGAATGTTGACCTGCCCTACTAGGTTGGGGAAGTTCTCCTGGATGATATCCTGAAGAGTGTTTTCCAACTTGATTCCATTTTCCCCCTCACTTTCAGGCACCCCAATCAGACGTAGATTTGGTCTTTTTACATAATCCCATACTTCTTGCAGGCTTTGTTCATTTCTTTTTCTTCTTTTTTCTTTAGGTTTCTCTTCTTGCTTCATTTCATTCATTTGATTCTCAATCGCTGATACTCTTTCTTCCAGTTGATCGAGTCGGTTACTGAAGCTTGTGCATTTGTCACGTATTTCTCGTGTCATGGTTTTCATCTCTTTCATTTCGTTTATGACCTTCTCTGCATTAATTACTCTAGCCATCAATTCTTCCACTTTTTTTTCAAGATTTTTAGTTTCTTTGCGCTGGGTACGTAATTCCTCCTTTAGCTCTGAGAAATTTGATGGGCTGAGGCCTTCTTCTCTCATCTCGTCAAAGTCATTCTCCGTCCAGCTTTGATCCGTTGCTGGTGATGAGCTGCGCTCCTTTGCCGGGGAGATGCACTCTTATTTTTTGAATTTCCAGCTTTTCTGCCCTGCTTTTCTCCATCTTTGTGGTTTTATCTGCCTCTGGTCTTTGATGATGGTGATGTACTGATGGGGTTTTGGTGTAGGTGTCCTTCCTGTTTGATAGTTTTCCTTCTAACAGTCAGGACCCTCAGCTGTAGGTCTGTTGGAGATTGCTTGAGGTCCACTCCAGACCCTGTTTGCCTGGGTATCAGCAGCAGAGGCTGCAGAAGATAGAATATTTCTGAACAGCGAGTGTACCTGTCTGATTTGCTTTGGAAGCTTCCTCTCAGGGGTGTACTCCTCCCTGTGAGGTGTGGGGTGTCAGACTGCCCCTAGTGGGGGATGTCTCCCAGTTAGGTTACTCAGGGGTCAGGGACCCACTTGAGCAGGGAGTCTGTCCCTTCTCAGATCTCAACCTCCGTGTTGGGAGATCCACTGCTCTCTTCAAAGCTGTCAGACAGAGTCGTTTGCATCTGCAGAGGTGTCTGCTGAGTTTGTTTAGTTTACTGTGCCCTGTCCCCAGAGGTGGAGTCTACAGAGACAGGCAGGTTTCCTTGAGCTGCTGTGAGCTCCACCCAGTTCGAGCTTCCCAGCAGCTTTGTTTACCTACTTAAGCCTCAGCAATGGCGGGCGCCCCTCCCCCAGCCTCGCTGCTGCCTTGCCAGTAGATCACAGACTGCTGCGCTAGCAACGAGGGAGGCTCCGTGGGTGTGGGACCCTCCCGGCCAGGTGTGGGATATGATCTCCTGGTGTGCCTGTTTCCTAAAGTGCAGTATTGGGGTGGGAGTTACCCGATTTTCCAGGTGTTGTGTGTCTCAGTTCCCCTGGCTAGGAAAAGGGACTCCCTTCCCCCTTGCGCTTCCCAGGTGAGGCAATGCCTCGCCCTGCTTCAGCTCTCGCTGGTCGGGCTGCAGCAGCTGACCAGCTCCGATCGTCCGGCACTCCCCAGTGAGATGAACCCAGTACCTCAGTTGAAAATGCAGAAATCACCGGTCTTCTGTGTCGCTGGCGCTGGGAGTTGGAGACTGGAGCTGCTCCTATTCGGCCATCTTGCTCCGCCCCCTTTCAGCATATTCTTAAGGGTGTTCCCAAATGTTCTTTCTCAGTTTCCACAGAAACAGTGATTTCAAACTGCTCAATACAAAGAACAATTTAACTCTATGAGAGGGATACACACATCACAAACCAGGTTCTCTTAAAGCTTCTCTTCAGTTTTCATTCTAAGACGTTTCCTTTCTCACCGCAAGCATCCGGGTGCCACTTAATATCCCATCACAGATTAATCAGAGACAGAATTTCCAAACTGGGCAACGTAGTGTCAACTTTACCTCTTGGAAAAGAATGCTCACTCCAGAGAGAAGTTTCTTGGAACGTTACTTTCTGGGTTTCATTCCCGGATATTTCACTTTTCACCATATTCTTCAAAGTGCTGCAAAATATCCCTTTTTCAGTTTTACAGGAAAAGTGTTGAAACACTGTCTTTCCAGAAAAGAGGTATAACTCTCTGGGTGGAATGCACACATCATAAAGTGGTTTCTCCAAAAGTTTCTTTCCAGTTTTTATCAGGTGGTATTTCTTATTTCCCCATAAGCGTTAACGTGCTCCCGAATGTCCCTTAGGGAATCCGCCAATGACGCAGATTCAAAACTACATGTTAGAAAGAAAGATTTGTCCAAGTGAGATGAATAGACATATCTATTACAAAGCTGTGTGAGAGACACTTGTTTCCAGTTTTTGTCTGAGGATAATTCCTTTTTCACCATAGCCGTCTGTATATGTCCAAATGTCCCCTGGTAGCCTTTTCTCCAAACAGGATTCCCCAATGCTGTATGAGAAGAAATGTTTCACTCTGGGAGTGGAATGTACACATCAAAAGTACCTCCTCGGAAATCTTCTCTCCAGTATCTATCTGAAGATATTTCTGTTACCACTATAAGCGTCAATGCGCTCGCAAGTGTCCCTTAGCTGACTCACCTAACATAGTGTTAGAATACTGCCCAATGAAAACAGAAGCTTAACAGGGCGAGTGAACTTCACGTGGCCTAGAGCACTTTCACAGAATGTTTCCTTCTGGTTTTTATTGGAGGTTATGTCTTTTTCAGCATATACTTAAGAGTGTTCCCAAATGTCCTTTCTCAGGTTCCACAGAAACAGTGATTTCAAACTGCCCAATCCAAAGAATGATTTAACTCCATGAGATGAATACACACATCACAAAGCACTTGCTCCGAAAGCTTCTCTCCACTTCACATCAGAAGACGTTTCCATTCTCACCACGGATGTCAGAGTACCACTTAATATCCCTTCCTAGATTCCTCAAAGGCAGAGTTTTCAAACTGGCAAAGAGTTTTCAAACTTGGAACGTTTCTTTCTGGTTTTGATTTCTGGATATTTCACTTTCTGCCATAGTCTCCAATGCACTGCAAATATCTCTTTTTCAGTTTTACAGGAACAGTAGTCAACACTGCTATGAGCAAAAAGTTATAACGCCCTTTGGAATGCACACATCACAACGCAGTTTCTCAGAAAGCTTCTCTCCAGTTTTTATCTGAAGATATTTCCTATTAAATATCAACTGCGAATGTGCTCCTGAATATGCCTTCGCAAATCCGTCCATGACACAGTTTCAAAACTGTGTAATAGAAAGAAAGTTTTATCTATGTAGGATGCATAGACATATCTATCACAAAGATGTTTCACAGATAACTTCTTTCCAGTTTTTGACTGAGGATACTTGCTTTTTCACCATAGTCGTCCATAGACTCCTAAGGGTCCCGTGGTAGCTTATTCTCCAAATGGGATACCCCGTCCTCTATGAGAAGGAAGGTATAAATCTGTGAGTGAAATGCACACGTAACAAAACAGCTCCACGGAAATCTTCTCTCCAGTATCTACCTAAAGCTATTTCCCTTTTCAACACAGGCCTCAAAGCACTCCCAAGTATCCCTTAGATCACTCACCTAAAACAGTGTCAGAATACTGGTCAATGAAAACAGAAGCTTAAATGTGCTAGTGGAATGCTCGTGACCTAGAGCAGTTTCACAGAAGGTTTCCCTCTGGTTTTTATTGGAGGGTATTTCTTTTTCAGCATATTCTTAAGAGTGTTCCAAATGTCCTTTCTCAGTTTCCACAGAAACAGTGATTTCAAACTGCTCAATGCTAAAGATGTTTTAACTCTATGAGATGGACACACACATCACAAACCAGGTTCTCCGATAGCTTCTCTCCAGTTTTCATTCTAAGACGTTTGTTTTCTCACCGCAAGCATCCGGGCACCACTTAATATCCCCTCACAGATTAATCAGAGACAGAGTTTCCAAACGGTGCAACATAGTGTCAACTTAAACTCTCTGTAATGAATGCACACGCCAGAGAGAAGTTTCATGGAACGTTGCTTTCTCATTTTTATTCCCGGATATTTCACTTTTTGCCATATTCTTCAAAGCACTGCAAAATATCCCTTTTTGAGTTTCACAGGAACAGTGTTCAAACAGTTTCTTACGAGAAAAGAGATATAACTCCCTGGGTGGAATGCACACATCACAAAGTGCTTTCTCCGAGAGCTTCTCTCCAATTTTTATCTGGTGATATTTCCTATTTCCCCATAAGCCTTAATGTGCTCCCGAATGTTCTTCGGGAATCCGTCCATGACGCAGTTTCAAAACTGTGTAATAGAAAGAAAGATTTATCTAAGTGAGATGAATAGACATGTCTATTACAAAGTATTGTGAGAGAATGCTTCTTTCCAGTTCTTGTCTGAGGATAATTCCTTTTTCACCATAGCCATCTGTATACTCCCGAATGTCCCCTTTTAGCATTTTCTCCAAACAGGAGTCCCCAGTCCTCTATGAGAAGAAAGGTTTCACTCTGTGAGTGGAATGTACACGTCAAAAGCACCTCCTCGGTAATCTTCTCTCCAGTATCTATCTGAAGATATTTCCGTTTTCACCATAAGCCTCAAAGCACTCCAAAGTGTCCCTTAGCTGACTCACCTAAAACAGTGTTAGAATACTGCCCAATGAAACAGAAGCTTAAGAGTGTGAGTGGACTTCACATGACCTAGAGCAGTTTCACAGAAAGTTTCCTTCTGGTTTTTATTTGTGGTTATGTCTTTTGTACCATACTCTTAAGGGCATTCCCAAATGTGCTTTCTCAGGTTCCACAGAAACAGGGATTTCAAACTGCTCAATCCAAAGAATGATTCAACATTATTAGGTGAATATGCACAGCACAAAGTAGTTGCTCCGAAAGCTTCTCACTAGTTTTCATGCGAAGACGTTTCCTTTCTCACCAGATGCCTCCGGGAGCCACTTAATATCCCTTCACAGATTCCTCAAAGACAGAGTTTCCAAACTGGACTACATAGTGGAAGCTTTCACTCTCTGAAATGAATGCACACCCCAGAGAGCAGTTTCTTGGAACGCTTCTTTCTGGCTTTTATTTCCAGTTATTTCACTTTTTGCCATAGTTCTCAATGAACTGAAAAATATGACATTTTCAGTTTTACAGGAACAGTGTTTGAACACTGCCTTCTGAGAAAAGAGGTATAATTCTTTGAGGGGAATGCACACATCACAGAGCAGTCTTTCAGAAAGCTTCACTCCAGTATTTATCAGAAGATATTTCCTAATTCCCCACAGGCCTGAATGTGTCTCTGAATGTCCCTTTGCAAATCCGTCTATGACGAATATCAATCCGTCTATGGCGCAGTATTGACACTATGATGAGTGGAATGCACACGTCACAATGGAGCTCCTCGGATATCTTCCCTGCAGTATCTATCGGAAGATATTTCTGTTTACACCGTAAGCCTCAAGGCGCTCCTGAGTATCCCTTAGCTGACTCACCTAAAACAGTGTTAGAATGCTGCTCAATGCAAACAGAAGCTTAACTGTGTGAATGCAATTCACGTGACCTAGAGCAGTTTCACAGAACGTTTCCTTCTGGTTTTTATCAGAGGGTATTACTTTTTCAACATATTCTTAAGAGCGTTCCCAAATATCATTTCTCAGGTTCCACAGAAACAGTGATTTCAAACTACTCAATCCAAAGAATGATTTATCTCTCTGAGAAGAATACACACATCACAAAGCACTTGCTCTGAAAATTTCTCTCCACTTCTCATTGGAAGACGATTACTTTCTCACCAGAAGAATACGGGCGCCACTTAATATCCCTTTCCAGATTCCTCAAAGTCAGAGTTTCTAAACTAGGCAACGTATTGGAAGATTTAACTCTCTGAAATGAATGCACACTCCAGAGAGCAGTTTATTGGAACCTTTCTTTCTGTTTTCTATTTCCAGATATTTAACTTTTCGCCATAATCTTCCATGTGATGCAAAATAACACTTTTTCAGTTTTACAGGAAGAGTGCTCAAACACTGCTATGAGAAAAAAGGTATAACGCCCTGTGGAATCCACACATCACAACGCAGTTTCTCAGAAAGTTTCTCTCCAATTTTTATCTGAAGATATCTCCTATTTAACATCAAGCGCGAATGTGCTGGTGAATGTCCCTTCGCATATCCGTCCGTGACACAGTTTCAAACTGCGTAATAGAAAGAAAGATGTATCTAAGTGAGATGAATAGACATATCTATTACAAAGCAGTGTGAGACAGTGCTTCATTCCAGTTTTTGTCTGAGGATAATTCCTTTTTCACCATAGCCGTCTGTACTCCAGAGGGTCCCCTGGGAGCGTTTTCTCCAAATGGGATTCCTCAGTCCTCTAGGAGAAGAAAGATTTCACTCTGTGAGTGGAATGTACATGTAAAAAGCACCTCGGAAATCTTCTCTCCAGTATCTATCTGAAGATATTTGCGTTTTCAACATAAGCCTCAAAGTGCTCCCGAGTGTCGCATACAAGACGAACCTAAAGCAGTGTTATAATACTGCCCAATGAAAACAGAAGCTTAACAGTGCAAGTGGACTTCACGTGGCTTAGAGCAGTTTCACAGAAAGTTTCCGTATGGTTTTTATTGGAGGTTATGTCTTTCTCAGCATATTCTTAAGATCGTTCCCAAATGTCCTTTCTCAGGTTCCACAGAAACAGTGATTTCAAACTGCTCAATCCAAAGAATGATTCAATTCTATGAGATGAATACACACAGCACAAAGGATTTGTTCCGAAAGCTTCTCATCAGTATTCATGCGAAGACGTTTCCTTTCTCACTGGAGGTCTCTGGGAGCCACTTTTATCCCTTCACAGATTCCCCAAAGACATAGTTTTCAAACTGGGCAACGTAGAGGAATCTTTCACTCTCAGAAATGAATGCACTCGTCAGAGAGCATATTCTTGGAACGCTTCTTTCTTGGTTTTATTTCCAGATATTTCAATTTTCACCATAGTCTTTAATGTGCTGCAAAATATCACTTTTTCAGTTTTAAAGAAACAGTGTTCGAACACTGCCTTATGAGAAAAGAGGTATAATTCCCTGAGTGGAATGCACACATCACAAAGCAGTCTCTCAGAAAGCTTCACTACAGTATTTGTCAGAAGGTATTTTCTATTTCCCCACAGGCCTGAATGTGTCTCCGAATGTCCCTTTGCGAATCCGTCTGTGACGATTATCAATCCGTCTATGACGCAGTATCAACACTATGACTAGTGGAATACATATGTCACAAAGGAGCTCCTCAAAATCTTCTCTCCAGTATCTATCTGAAGTTATTTCCCTTTTCACCATAAGCCTCAAGGCGCTCCCGAGTGTCCCTTAACTGACTGACCTCAAACAGTGTTAGAATATGGCTCAAAGTAAACAGAAGCTTAACTGTGCAAAGGCAATTCACGTGATCTAGAGCAGTTTCACAGAAATTTTCCTCCTGGTTTTTATTGGAGGGTATTTCTTTGTCAGCATATCCTTTAGAGTTTTCCCAAATATCCTTTCTCACAGAAGCAGTGATTTCAAACTGCTCAATCCTAAGAATGATTTACCTCTATCAGATGAATGCACACGTCACAAAGTACTTGCTCCGAAAGCTTCTCTCCACTTCTCATCGGAAGACGTTTCCTTTCTCACCACAAGAATCCGGGCGCTATGTAATATCCCTTCCCAGATTCCTTAAAGACAGAGTTTCCCAATGGGCAACGTAGTGGAGGCTTTAAAACTCTGAAGTGAATGCACAACACAGAGAGCATTTTCTTGGAACGTTTCTTTTTGGTTTTTATTTTTGGGTATTTCACGTTTGCCATAGTCTTCAACGTGCTGCAAAATATCACGTGTTCAGTTTTACAGGAACAGTGCTCAAACACTGCTATGAGAAAAAAGGTATATTGCCCTGTGGAATGCACACATCACAATGCAGTTTCCCCGATAGCTCCTCTCCAGTTTTTATTTGAAGATATCTCCTATTTAACGTCAAGCGCGAATGTGCTACTGAATCTCCTTTCACAAATCTGTCCATGACGCAGTTTCAAAATTGCGTAATAGAAAGAAAGTTATATCTATATGAGATGCATAGACATATCTATCACAAAGCACATTAACATAAAGCTTCTTTACAGTTTTTGTCTGAGGATACTTGTTTTTTCACCATAGCCGTCCATATACTCCCAAATGTCTCGTGGTAGCTTATTCACCAAAAGGTATTCTCCCGTCCTCTAGAGAAGAAACTTATTACTCTGTGACAGGAATGCACACGTAACAAGGCAGCTCCACGGAGATCTTCTCTCCAGTATCTCTCTGAAGATATTGCCATTTTCACCTTAAGCTTCAAAGCGCACCCGAGTATCCCTTAGCTGACTAACCTAAAATAGTGTTAGAATACTGGTGAATGAAAACAAAAGCTTAAGTGGGCGAGTGGAATGCTCGTGACCTAGAGCAGTTTCACAGAAGGTTTTCTTCTGAATTTTATAGGAGGGTATTTTTTTTTTCAGCATATTCTTAAGAGTGTTCCCAAATGTACTTTCTCAGTTTCCACAGAAACGGTGATTTCAAACTGCTCAATACAAAGAATGATTTACCTCTATGAGATGGATAAACACATAAAAATCCACGTTCTCCGAAAGCTTCTCTCCAGTTTTCATTATAAGACGTTTCCTTCCTCACTGCAAGCATCCGGGCGCCACTTAATATCCCTTCGCCGATTAATCAGAGGCAGAGTTTCCAAACTGGGCAACATAGTGTCCACTTTAACTCTCTGAAATGAATGCACACTTCAGAAATAAGTTTGTTGGAACATTGCTTTCTTTGTTTTATTCCCAGATATTTCACTTTTCCCCATATTCTTCAAAGCGCTGCAAAATATCCCTTTTTCTGTTTTCCAGGAACAGTGTTCAAAGACTGTCTTACGAGAAAAGCAGTATAACTCCCTTGGTGGAATGCACACAATACAAAGCGGTTTTTTGAAAGCTTCTCCCCAGTTTTTATCTGGTGATATTTCCTATTTCCCCAGAAGGCTTAATGTGCAACCAAACGTCCCTTCAGAAATCCGTCCATGATGCAGTTTAAAAACTGCATAATAGAAAGATTTATCTAAGTGAGATGAATAGACATATCTATTAGAAAGCCTTGTGAGACAGTGCTTCTTTCCAGTTTTTGTCTGAGGAAAATTCCTTTTTCAACGTAGGTGTCTGTATACTCCAAAATGTTCCCTGGTAGCCTTGTCTCTAAACGGGATACCCCAATCCTCTATGAGTAGAAAGTTTTCACTCTGTGAATGGAATGTATACATCAAAAACACATCCTCCAGAATCTTCTCTCCAGTATCTATCTGAAAATATTTCCGTTTTCACCATAAGCCTGAAAGCGCTTCCGAATGTCCCTTAGCTGACGCACCTAAAACAGTGTTAGAATACTGCCCAATGAAAAGAGAAGCTTAACAGTGTGAGTGGACTTAACATGGCCTAGAGCAGTTTCACAGAAAGTTTCCTTCTGGTTTTTATTGGTGGTTATGTCTTTTTCACCATATTCTTAAGAGCGTTCCCAAATTTCTTTTCTCAGGTTCCACAGAAACAGTGATTTCAAACTGCTCAATCCAAAGAATGATTCAACTCTATGAGGTGAATACACACAGCTCAAAGCAATTGATCCGAAAGCTTCTCACCAGTTTTCATGCGAAGACGTTTACTTTCTAACCGGGAGCCTCCGGGCCCAACATAATATCCCTTCACAGATTCCTCAAAGACAGAATATCCAAACTGGGCAACGGAGTGGAAGCTTAAAATCTCTGAAATGAATGCACTCGTCAGAGAGCAGTTTCTTGGAACGCTTGCTTCTTTCTGGGTTTTATTTCAAAATATTTCACTTTTCACCATAGTCTTCAATGCGCTGCAAAATATCACTTTTTCAATTTTACAAGACCAGGGTTCCAAGACGGCCTTATGAGAAAAAAGATAAAATTCCCTATTGCAATGCACACATCACAAAGCAATCACTCGGAAAGCTTCACTCCAGTATTTAAGAAGATATTTCCTATTTCCCCACAGACCTGAATGCTCCGAAAGCTTCTCTCCTCTTCTCATTGGAAGACGTTTCTTTTCTCACCACAAGAATCTGGACGCCACTTAATATCCCTTCACATTTTCCTCAAAAACAGAGTTTCCAAACTGAGCAACGTAGTGGAAGCTTTAGCTGTCTGAAATGAATGCACACCCCAGAGAGCAGTTTCTTGGAACGTTTCTTTCTGGTTTTTATTTCTGGATATTTCACTTTTTGCCATAGTCTTCAGCTCGCTGCAAAATATCACTTTTTCAGTTTTACAGGAACAGTGTTCAAACACTGCTAAGGTATAACGCCCTGTGAAATACTCACTTCACTACTCAGTTTGTCAGAAACTACTTTCCAGTTTTTATCTGAAGACACATACTATTTAACATCAACCGCGAATGTGCTCCCGAATGTCCCTTCGCAAATCCGTCCATGACGCAGTTTCAAAACTGCATAATGGTAAGAAAGTTTTATCTATGTGAGATGCATAGACATATCTATCACAAATAGTTTCACAGAAAGCTTCTTTCAAGTTTTTGTCTGAGGATACTTTCTTTTTCACCATAGCCATCCATATACTCCCAAATGTCCAGTGGTAGCTTATTCTCCAAATGTGATTACCTCGTCCTCTATGAGAAGAAAGGTGTAACTCTGTGAGTGGAATGCACACCTAACAAAGCAGCTCCACGGAAATATTCTCTCCAGTATCTATCCTTTTCACTGTAAGCCTCAAAGCACTGTCAAGTATTCCTTAGCTGACTCACCTAAGACAGTGTTAAAATACTGCCCAATGAGAACAGAAGCTTAAATGTGCACGTGGAATGCAGGTGACCTGGAGCAGTTTCAAAGAAGGTTTCCTTCTAGTTTTTATTGGAGGGTATTTCTTTTTCAGCATATTCTTAAGAGTGTTCCCAAATGTCCTTTCTCAGTTTCCACAGAAACATTGATTTCAAACCGCTCAATACAAAGAATGATTTAACCCTATGACATGGATACACACACCACAAACCAGGTTCTCAGAAAGCTTCTCTCCAGTTTTCATTGTAAGATGTTTCCTTTCTCACCACAAGCATCTGGGCGCCACTTAATATCCCTTCACAGATAAAATAGAGTCAGAGTTTCCAAACTTGGCAATGTAGTGTCAACTTTAACTCTCTGAAATGAAGGCACACACTTAGAGAAGATTCTTGGAACATTACTTTCTGGGTTTTATTATCGGATATTTCACTTTTCGCCATACTCTTCAAAGCGCTACAAAATATCCCTTTTTCAGTTTTACAGGGATAGTGTTCAAACACTGTCTTATGAAAAAAGAGGTATAACTCCCTGGATGGAATGCACACATCACAAAGTGGTTTCTCAGAAAGCCTCTCTCCAGTTTTTATCTGGTGATATTTCCTATTTCCCCAGAAGCCTTAATGTGCCCCAGAATGTCCCTTTGGGAATCTGTCCATGACGCAGTTTCAAAACTGCCTAATAGAAAGATTTATCTAAGTGAGATGAATAGATATATCTATTACAAAGTAGTGTGAGAGAACGCTTCTTTCCAGTTTTTGCCTGAGGATAATTCCTTTCTCACCATAGCCGTCTGTATACTCCCGAATGTCCCCTGGAAGCATTTTTTCAAAACGGGATTCCCCAATCCTCTATAAGAAGAAAGGTTTCACTCTGTGAGTGGAACGTGCACGTCAAAACACCTCCTCGGCAATCTTCTCTCCAGTATCTATCTGAAGATATTTCCATTTTCACCTTAAGCCTCAAGTGCTCCCGAGTGTCCCTTAGAAAACGAACCTAAAACAGTGTTAGAATACTGCCCAATGAAAACAGAAGCTTAACAGTGCGAGTGGACTACACGTGGCCTAGAGCAGTCTCACAGAAAGTTTCCTTCTGGTTTTTTTCAGAGGGCATTACTTTTTCAGCATATTCTTAACAGCGTTCCCAAACGTTCTTTCTCAGGTTCCACAGAAACAGTGACTTCAAACTGCTCAATCCAAATAATGATTCAAATCGATGAGATGAATACATGCAACACAAAGCAGTTGCTCCTAAAGTTCCTCACTACTTTTTATGTGAAGATGTTTCCTTTCTCACCAGAAGCCACTGGGTGCCACTAAATATCCCTTCACAGATTCCTGAAACACAGAGTTTCCAAACTGGGCAACGTAGTGGAAGATTTAATGCTCTGAAATGAATGCACTCGTCAGAGAGCAGTTTCTTGAAATGCTTCTTTCTTGGTTTTATTTATAGATATTTCACTTTTCACCATAGTCTTCAATGAGCTGCAAAACATCACTTTTTCAGTTTTACAGGAACAGTGTTCGAACACTGCCTTATGAGAGAAGAGGTATAACTCCCTGGGTGGAATGCACACATCCCAAAGCAGTCTCTCAGAAAGCTTCACTCCAGTATTTATCAGAAGATATTTCCTATTTCCCCTCAGGCCTGAATGTGACCCCGAATGTCCCTTTGCGAATCCGTCTACAATGAGTATCAATCCATCTATGACGCAGTATCAACACTATGATGAGTGGAATGCACACATTCCAATGGAGTTCCTCAGAAATCCTCTCTCCAGTATCTATCGGAAAATACTTCCATTTTCACCCTAAGCCTCAAGGCGCTCCCAAGTATTCCTTAGCTGGCTCACCTAAAACAGTGTTGGAATACTGCTCATTGAAAACAGAAGCTTAACTGTGCAAATGCACTTCACGTGACTTAGAGCAGTTTCACAGAACGTTTCCTTCTGGTTTTAATCGAAGGGTATTTCTTTTTCTGCATATTCTTCAGCGCATTCCCAAATATCGTTTCTGAGGTTCCACAGAAACTGTGATTTCAAACTGCTCAATCCAAAGAATGATTTAACTCTCTGACATGAACACACACTTCACAAAGCACTTGCTCCGAAAGCTTCTCTCCACTTCTCTATGGAAGACGTTTCCTTTCTCACCACAAGAATCTGGACGCCACTTAATATCCCTTCACATTTTCCTCAAAGACAGAGTTTCCAAACTGGGCAACGTAGTGGAAGCTTTAGCTCTCTGAAATGAATGCACACCCCAGAGTACAGTTTCTTGGAACGTTTCTTTCTGGTTTTTATTTCTGGATATTTCACTTTTTGCCATAGTCTTCAACGCGCTGCTAAATATCACTTTTTCAGTTTTACAGGAACAGTGCTCAAACACTGCTATGAGAAAAGAGGGATAACACCCTGTGGAATGCACACATCACAACGTAGTTTCTCAGAAAGCTTCTCTCCAGTTTTTATCTGAAGTTATCTCCTATTTAACGTCAAGTGCGAATGTGCTCCCGAATGTCCCTTCGCAAATCCCTCCATGACTAGTTTCAAAACTTCGTAATAGAAAGAAAGTTTTATCTATGTGAGATGCATAGACATATCTATCAAAAAGTAGTTTCACAGAAAGCTTCTTTCCAGTTTTTGTCTGAGGATACTTGCTTTTTCATCATAGCCTTCCATGTACTCCCAAATGTCCCTTGGTAGTTTATTCTCCAAATGAAATTCCCCTGTCCTCTATGAGAAGAAAGGTATAACTCTGTGAGTGGATTCTCACGTAACAAAGCAGCTCCACAGAAATCTTCTCTCCAGTATCTATCTGAAGATATTTTGTTTTTCACTGTAAACCTCAAAGCGCTCCCGAGTATCCCTTAGGTGAGTCACCTCAAACAGTGTTAGAATATTGGTCAATGAAAACAGAAGCTTAATGTGTGAGTAGAATGCACGTAACCTAGAACAGTTTCACAGAAGGTTACCTTCTGTTTTTTATTGGATGGTATTTCTTTTTCAGCATATTCTTAAGAACGTTCCCAAATGTCCTTTCCCAGGTTCCAAAGAAATAGTAATTTCAAACTGCTCAATCCAAAGAATGATTCCACTCTATGAGATGAATACACACAGTACAAAGCAGTTGCTCCAAAAGCTTTGTAGAGGACTGTGTGCTCACAAACGAGATGTTCCGAATAAGCCTTGCTCTTGCAAACAAATCAGGACAGTCCTTCTCTGCAAACAAGAAGGATAAAGGAGCCAGCTGTAAACAGCAGGCTCTGGGAACTGGTCATTGTTTTCTGATCTTGCGAGTCAAGGAAAAGTCAGAGAAACAACACACATCCCGTGACTTGGCAACATTCCACAAACGGCTGGATAAAATATAGTAGAGTGTGCCGTTCGTGGCGGCCGCCATGTATGTCTTCTCCTGTGTTGTCTTGTGTGTTCATTCCTTTGTTTAGGAAACACGTGGACCCCAAAAACTGGTGCAGCGAGCAGGGTCCGTGGCTCCAAGAGAGCAAGGAACTGGAGAGGGAGCACCCCGGGTGTGTAAGTACAGAAGGGGGACCCACGGGATAATTATGGGCAATTCCACCTCTCTGGTTTCAGAATATTTACAGCTGTTTCAAGGACTGTTGTTGTCTATAGGAGTAGAAGTGAAAGAAAAAGACTTTGAAGTGATTGTTTGCCCATGTTGAACAACATTGTTACTGGTTTCAGTATCAGACTAAAGTGCAGCTGAATCGGAGAGAATGGTTACAGGTAGTAAAAGCTTTGTTTAGAGCTCACCAGTTAGGGGATATTATGCCTCTAAATTTGTGGACCTTGTGTAACTCTATCACTCAGGCATTAGAGTTACTTGAGATTGATTCAGAGTGTGGTGATGTAGCCACAGGAGGAAAGGCATCTGAGGATTTGGGAAAAAATAAATCTGAAATGGAGCCCATTTATGCCAGGGTAACAGAGGATGGGGGGTTAGCAAAAGGTGGAGAAGAGGAAGAGCCAACTCTTCCTTCTTCTAAGGGGATTTCTGACATGCAGCGTATTATGGGAATGCTTCAACAGATATTACAGATACATTCTTCTAATTCACCTTTGCAAGCTTTCCCTGTTTCTTTTCCTTCTGCCCCGTTAGAAGGGGATTTTCCAGTGCCTCCAACCCTCCAGTTCCCTTACCTTTGTCTGGCAAAGTTTTCTCAGTGCCTTTCCTGCCATTAGGGGAGGGAAAAAAAATAAGAAAATTTGAGGAGCTGGATCTGTTTCCAATTATTCGTGCTTCTTTTGCTCCTAATGCTCAGTTTACAAATGGTGGCAATAATGTCCAAATTAATGCCTTACAATTTAAATTTTTGAAAGAAATGTAAGCTGACATTTGTATCTATGGACCTCAATCTCCTTTTATCCTTGGTCTTCTTGATGCTTTTTCATCAGAAAATTTGATGATTCCTATAGACTGGGAGACTTTGGGGAAGGCTTTTCTTGATCGTTCTCAGTGGTTACAATTGCACTGCTGGTGGATGGACAAGGCGCATGTACAGGCTAGAACAAATGCTATGTGTGATCCCCCAGGACCCCCTGAGGAACAACTCACAGGCACGGGCCAATATGCTATTCTTAATGCTCAGGCTGACCTAGATGATGTCGCCCTTACTCAAATCAAGACTTTGTTTTTAAGGGCCTGAAATAAGGTAAAAATAGCAGGAAAATCTTCCCTCTCCTTTGTAAGATTTTACAGGACACAAATAAACCATATCCAAATTTTGTAGCCCGTCTTCAAGATGCTGTCTTAAAAACTGTGGGTGTTGGCCCTACTTCAAAAATTTTGTTACAAACATTGTCTTTTAAAAATGCTAATGCTGACTGTCAAAAATTGTTGAGACCATTAAAGGCCAGTGGGGCCAATTTAGATAAATATATTAGAGCTTGTACTGGTGTTAGAGGGGCTATTTATAATGCTCAATTATTTGCTGGAGCCCTATCTACAGCCTTAAAAGAAAATAACAAACAAGGTGTTTGCTTTCAATGTGGTAAACCTAGATATTTCAAGAAAGAATGTCGTAAAAATTGAACACTTTTATCCCTCAAGGCAGAAAGCTGCCCTCACTGATGTACAAACGTTGTGGCAAAGGTCGACATTGGACAAATAAATGTCGTTCCAAAACTGATAAAAGTGGAAATTTACTGTCTCCTCTCCCAGGAAATGGGAGCCGGGGCCCACAGGCTTGGAGCCCCAACAATTACAATACAAGTCTACTACAATACCCAGTAAGCAATGGCCTACAAGACCAAGGAATAAATTCGAGTCCTCCGTAAGGATCCCACACCTTACCCCAGTTTCCCAGCTTTATGTGACAACTAAGCAGAGTGCCACTACTGATTTAACTGTTACTCAGCCTTATACCTTGTCTCCTAATAGAGGAGTATATAAATTAGCTATTAGAGTGTGTGGCCCTTTGCCAAAAGGACATGTAGGACTTTTGTTAGGTCAAAACAACAGTGCTATACAGGGGTTAATGGTAATTCCAGGAATCATAGATCCAGATGTTACTAATAAAATTCTTATTATGGTACAAGTCTCACAATTTATAAGCCTAGCGGCAGGGGAGCGTATTGCAAAATTACTTTTATTGCCTTTTTTTCCGTTCCTATCTAGGGAGATATCTCGACAGGGAGGGTTCAGTAGCACAAAAAAACCTGTTTTTTTGGGAAACTTTGGTTTCTGATCAAAAGCCCTTATGTTCATTACACATTAATAAAATAGTTTTTAAAGGGTTAATTAACACGGGGGTGGATGTGTCTATCATTTGCTTAAATCAGTGGCCTATATAATGGGAAAAAAAGACAAGTTTCAGTTACACTCACTGGCTTTGGTGCTGCTTCTGTAGTTTATCAAAGTGTAGAACCTTTAACCTGTGTCAGTCCTAAAGGTCAACAAGGTCAAGTGTTTTTTTATATTGTTCCTATCAATATTCATCTTTGGGGATAAGATCTTTTACAACAATTTGTTGCTTTTTTAAACATTCCTCATATTTCCTCAGCTGCCAAAAATATGATGTTCAAAATGGGCTACAATCCTTTAAACTCATAGCCACTGTTCACCCACCTCAAGTTTTATAATTAAAGTGGAAAACTACCACTCCTGTTTAGGTGAAACAGTGGCCATTATCTAAAGAAAAACTTAGGGCTTTAAAAGAGTTAGTCAAAAAACAATTGGCCGAGGGGCATAAAAAGCCAAGTACTTCTGCATGGAATTCCCCTGTCTTTGTCATGTTAAAAAAAAAAAGGGAAAAAAGGTGTTTATTAACTAATCTTAAAACTATAAATGTTTACATTCAACCTAGGGAAAGTTTACAGCCTGGTCTTCCTAATCCTGCCCTTATCCCACCAAGTTAAAAATTAATAGTCATAGATCTCAAAAATTGTTTTTTCTCTATTCCATTACAACCTCCAGATTGTAAAAAGTTTGCCTTTACTATTCCTAAATATAATAATGGGCAGCCCATTCAAAAATATCAGTAGAAGCTTCTTCCCCAGGGTATACTTAATAGCCCTACTTTATGTCAAAAATTCATACATAGGACTTTAAATCCTGTAAAAAATCAGTTTCCAAGTGTGTTAATTTATCATTATGTGGATGATATTTTATTGGCTACCCCTGACGTAACCCTCCAAAATCAAGTTTTTAAGGTTTTACAACAACAGTTAATTCATTATAATTTACAAATATCTCCTAAGAAGGTACAAACTCAGTTCCCCATTCAATATTTGGGGTATCTATTGGCTAAAAAACAAATCCGCCCACAAAAGATTCAAATTAGGAGAGATCAACTTGTGACCCTTAATAATTTTCAAAAATTGTTGGGAAATATTAATTGACTTCGTCCCATCTTAAATATTCCTACTTATAAATTACAACATTTGTTTGCTACCTTAAAAGGAAATTCAGATTTAAACAGTTCTCAACAATTATCCCCTACTACAAAAAAAAAAGTCTTTTATACAAAAAAAATTAGTAAAGTTCACCTTAATTATATTATACCCGATCTTCCACTCTCTTTATGTCTTTTTCATACTGCTCATTCACCAACAGCCATCTTACATCAGGATAATAACATTCTAAAGTGGCTAGTTTTGACTAATGAAGCCATTAAAAATTTTACCCTTATATTAATAAATTGGCTAAATTAATTATTAAAGGACAACATAAAACTCATCAATTACTTGGAACAAACCCTGTAAAAATTATTACCCAATTATCTAATCAATACATTAAATCTATACTAAAAACTCATAAAAAATAACAAGTGACTTACACTAAGTATACTATACTTTTCTCAACACTATCCCAATCATAGATTATTTACTTTTCTACAACAATATTATTTCCTGCCCTATAATCCTGTTTCTTATACTCCGGTTAAAGGTCCCACCTTTTTTACTAATACTTCTAACAATAAAAAAAACTAAATACTGGACATCAAATAATTCAAAAATTTCTCACTATCCATTTAAATCTGTACAAAAAAAAAAAAAAACTTTTTGCCATTCTTATGGTACTACAAAATTGGCCTCAAACCCCTTATAATATAGTTAGTAATTCCCAATATACTGTATATGTGACTAAGTATATTTCTCAAAGTTCTTTACCATTAACCCAAAAACCCCTTTACAAAAAGTATTTTCCTTATTGTTCTTGACTCTTACATCCCATACAACCCCCCTTTTTGTCACTCATATTCGTTCACATTCAGCTTTACCAGGACCTTTAACTTTTGGTAATAGCCAAATTAATTCTTTACTTGTTGATAATGTCCAACAGACTCAAGATAAACATCAATTACATCATACTAACAGTTTAAAATTACAATGGCGATTTTCTATAACACGCCATCAAGCCCAAACTATTGTCAAAACCTGTCCATCTTGTGCTCCTATTATTGCACCCTTTTTAAGTCCAGGTATAAATCCCCAAAACACTCAACAAAATCATATTTAGCAAATAAATATAGCTTATATTTCTTCTTTTGGTCATTTAAAATATATTCATTGTACAATTGATACTTAGTCACACTTCCAATGGGCTACACCATTACCCTCTAAAAAAGCTAATTCTGTTATTACTCATTTACTTACTTCCCTTACCGTTATAGAAGTTCCTATTAAATTAAAAACTGACAATGCTTCTACTTACTACTCTCAAAAATTGGCTGTCTTCTTCTCTTCATACCACGCTCGTCATTCCACTAACATTCCATTTAACAGTCAAGGTCAAACAATTATTAAAAAAAAAAAAAAAACTAATACTACCTTAAAGTGACAACTTCTAAAACAAACAAGGGGAAATGGACGAGATTCCCCAAAACATCAAATTCTGAAAGCTCTTTTTACTTTAAATTTTCTTAACTATTGGTGCCAATTACAGCAATCTACAACAATAAAACATTTTCAACAACCATTAGAAAAGCCACAAGCTAACAATTTGTGTGTGTACTATCCTTCATTACAAGGCCAATATTTAAAAGGAAAACTTTTACAGTGGGGTCGAGGTTATGCTCTCATTCGTACAGGTGCCGGAGATGAGTGGTTCCCATCCTGACGGTTAAAGCAGTGCCATGGCGAAGAGGAGCCGGCCGGAAGACTTCCTGGTGGCATTTCAAAAATTAAATCTGAGTACTCAGAAAACCTTCGCCTACGAAACTCGTCAAGCAGAACCCCTGACATGGGGTCAACTGAAAAAACTTACTCAAGAAGCTGAAGGGTTGTTCAACAAGCTGGACAGCCCAAAACCTCACTGACCTTATTTCTGGCTATACTAGCTATAGTGACTTGCCAAATAACAGCTGGAGAATTCACATATTGGACTTATATTCCCTTTTCACCCTTATATCAAGGTGTGGCCTAGGGAGACAAAGAAGTTTTAGTATTTACTAATGATACTACTTGGATACCCTCACCTTTTTAAAATCAGGATCCTGAGTTAGACACGGGTGCAGCAAACAGTTCATATCAATTTGGGGTGGAAGGGTTACCTATATGTCTTGGGAACAGTCCACATTGTTTACATCCTTCTCATGAGGCTTGGGCTGTGCACTAAAATCATAGTAACATTGCTGCCTTTGCTATGATTGCTGTTACTCAGAGTTTTAAATATAATCATACTGCTCTACTTAATGAAACCTTGCCTACTACATTATCCTTATGTCCTATTCCTGACGTGTCTGGAGGTGTTTCCCAATTAAAGTGGACTAGATGTAAAAGAAGTAGGCCATGATAATTATTAGAGGTAAAAGGTAGACATTATAGATACCTTGTCACTGACTAGAGGGTGCATGGAAATTTTCAGACTAAGTTTAGCCACTTTAGCCTATGATGGCATAAAAATAATCACAACATTTATGCTGATGGTAACAAAACTATTATTTGGCATGATGGTGGCTTGTCACCCCCTATGCCACATTTGGCCAACACCTCACAAATACAAAGTCATATAGGGCAGTTACTAGCTGCTGGCAAACCAATGTCTACTTTTAAGGGAAACATGTCCTTAAATACCACTAATCTTTCTAATCCTTTCCATATATCTTTACATCGAAATAGATCTAGATATGTCATTGCCTGTGTTAAAAAAAAACCTTACTTGTTGTTAGCAGGAATCTTTAAATGGGATAATAATACAGGAAGAGTTAACTATACGGACAATTGTACATTTTTAAACTGTATAAATACTACTTGATGGCATAATAAATGGAATGAGACTCACTCCAATATATATATTTTAAGAGCCAGAAAAGAAACCTGGTTACCTGTGAACTTGACATGCACCTGGAGTGAATCTACGGGGGTTGCTCAAATTTAAAAGTAATGCAAGATCTTGTCCACCACAGCCAGAGAGCAGTTGGGATCGTCGTAACAACAGTAGTGGGACTTGTGGCCAATGCTTCCACCGCTGCTGTTGCTGGACTGGTGTTACATCAGAGTATCCAAAATGCAGAGTTCGTGCAACAATAGCATGAACAATCTCACTTGTTGTGGCAACAACAATGAGACATCGATGCTCATTTGACTAAATGAGTAGATAACTTCAACAAGTTGTTTCTTGGATAGGGGATCAGCTGACAGTGTTAAATACTTGAGCATTGTTAAAATGTGACTGAAATACTACTCAATTTTGTATTACCCCTGTTCCTTTTAACAGCACTGTACATAATTGGACAGAGATAAAAAGGCTTTTAATTGGCCATAGCAATCTTTCCCTGAAAATATAGAACTAACACACAATATTTCTAAAACGTTTCGTAATCAGTTACCATTGTGGACTGGCACAGATTTAATGACTGATATTGCGCAAAGCCTAAAATCTTTAAACCCTACGAGTCCTGTAAAAACTTTACTGACTTCTGTTTCTAGTAATGCATTGATTGTTGTTTTTGCCTTTGTCATTTTCACAGTGTACTGGAAACGGTGCCCAAGGGCAAACACCAAATCCCAGTGAGCCCAACATGTAATAATGGTTAAAAAAAAATTCAAACCTGTAAATAAATAAGGAGGAGATATAGAGGACTGTGTGCTCACAAACGAGATGTTCCCAATAAGCCCTGCTCTTGCGAACAAAGCAGGACATTCCTTCTCTGCAAACAAGAAGGATAAAGGAGCCAGTTGTAAACAGCCGCCTCTGGGAACTGGTCAATGTTTACTGATCTTGCCAGTCAAGGAAAGGTCAGAGAAGCAACACATGTCCCATGACTTGGCAACATTCCACAAACGGCTGGATAAAATAAAGCAGAGTGTGCCGTTCGGGGTGGCTGCCATGTATGTCTTGTCTTGTGTTGTCTAGTGTGTTCATTCCGTTGTTTAGGAAACACGTGGACCCCAACAAGATTTTCACCAGTTTTCATGCAAAGACGTTTCCTTTCTCACTGGAAGCCTCTGGGCGAAACTTAATATCCCTTCACAGGTTCCTCAAACACAGAGTTTCCAGACTGGTCAATGTTGTGGAAGCTTTAACTCTCTAAAATGAATTCACTCCTCAGAGAGCAGTTTCTTGGAATGCTTCTATCTGGGTTTTTTCCCCAGATATTTCACTTTTTGCCATAGTCTTCAATGCACTGCAAAATATCACTTTTTCAGTTTTACAGGAACAGTGTTCGAACACTGCCTTATGAGAAAAGAGGTAAAATTCCCTGAGTGGAATGCACACATCACAAAGCAGTCTCTCGGAAAGCTTCACTCCAGTATTTATCAGAAGATATTTCCTATTTCCCCACAGGCCTGAATGTGTCTCTGAATGTCCCTTCGTGAATCCGTTTTATGAGTATCAATCCATCTATGATGCAGTATCAACACTCTGACTAGTGGAATGCACAAGTCACAAAGGACATCCTCGGAAATCTTCTCTCCAGTTTTTATCTGAAGATATCTCCTATTTAATGTCATGTGCGAATGTGCTCCTGAATGTCTCTTTGCAAATCCGTCCATGACGCAGTTTCAAAACTGCGTAATAGAAAGAAAGTTTTATCTATGTGAGATGCATAGACATATCTATCATAAAGCAGTTTCACAGAAAGCTTCTTTCCAGTTTTTCTCTGAGGGTACTTGCTTTTTCACCATTGCCATCCATATACTCCCAAATGTCCCGTGGTAGCTTATTCTTCAAATGAGATTCCGCCATCCTCTATGAGAAGAAAGGTGTAACTCTCTCAGTGGAATGCACACGTACCAAAGCAGCTAAACAGAAACATTCTCTCCAGTATCTACTGAAGATATTGCCCTTTTCACTGTAAGCCTCGAAGAGCTCCCGAGTATCCTTTAGCTGACTCACCTAAAACAGTGTTAGAATACTGGTCAATGAAAACAGATGCTTAAATGTGTGCGTGGAATGCACGTGACCTAGAGCAGTTTCACAGATGGTTTCCTTCTGGTTTTTATTGGAGGGTATTTCTTTTTCAGCATATACTTAAGAGTGTTCCCAAATGTCCTTTCTCAGTTTCCACAGAATCAATGATTTCAAACTGCTCAATTAAAAAAATGATTTAACTCTATGAGATGGATACACACATCACAAACCAGGTTCTCCAAAAGCTTCTCTCCAGTTTTCATTCTAAGACATTTCCTTTCTCACGGTAAGCATCCAGGCGCCATTTAATATCCCTTCACAGAGAAATCGGAGACAGAGTTTCCAAACTGGGCAGCGTAGTGTCCACTTTAACTCTCTGAAAGGAATGCACACGCCAGACAGAAGTTTCTTGGAACGTTACTTTCTGGGTTTTATTCCCAGATATTTCACTTTTCGCCATATTCTTCAAAGCACTGCAAAGTATCCCTTTTTCAGTTTTACAAGAACAGTGTTCAAACAGTGTCTTACCAGAAAAGAGGTATAACTCCATGGGTGGAATGCACATGTCACAAAGCGGTTTCTCTGAAAGCTTCTCTATAGGAAATAGGTGGTATTTCCTATTTCCCCATAAGCCTTAGTGTGCAACCAAACGTCCCTTCGGAAATTTGTCCATGACGCAGCTTCAAAACTGCGTAATAGAAAGAAAGATTTACCTAAGTGAGATGAATAGACGTATCTATTACAAAGCAATGGGAGAGACCGCATCTTTCCAGTTTTTGTCTGAGGAAAATTCCTTTTTCACCATAGCCGTCTATATACTCCCAAATGTCCCCTGGTAGTGTTTTCTCCAAATGGGATTCCCCAATCCTCAATGAGAAGAAAGGTTTCACTCTGTGAGTGGAATGTACATGTCAAGAGCACCTCCTCGGAAATCTCCTCTCCAGTATCTATCTGAAGATATTTCCGTTTTCACCATAAGCCTCAAAGCGCTCCTGAGTGTCCCTTAGCAGATGAACCTAAAACAGTGTTAGAATACTGCTCAATGAAAACAGAAGCTTAACAGTGTGAGTGAACTTTACGTGGCCTAGAGTAGTTTCACAGAACGTTTCCTTCTGGTTTTTATTGGAGGGTATTACTTTTTCAGCATATTCTGAAGAGTGTTCCCAAATATCCTTTCTCAGGTTCCACAGAAACAGTGATTTCAAACTGCTGAATCCAAAGAATGACTTAATTCTAGGAGATGAATATACACAGCACAAAGCAGTTGCTCCTAAAACTTCTCTCCACTTCTCATCGGAAGACGTTTCTTTTCTCACCACAAGAATCCGGGTGCCACTTAATATCCCTTTACAGATTCCTCAAAGACAGAGTGTCCAGACTGGGCAACGTAGTGGAAGCTTTAACTCTCTGAAATGAATGCACACCCCAGAGAGCAGTTTCTTGGAACATTTCTTTCTGGTTTGTATTTCCAGATATTTCACTTTTTGCCATAGTCTTCAACGCGCTGCAAAATATCACCTTTTCAGTTTTACAGGAACAGTGCTCAAACACTGCTATGAGAAAAATGGTATAACCCCCTGTGAAATGCATACATCACAACTAGTTTCTCAGAAAGCTACTTTCCAGTTTTTATCTGAAGATACATCCTATTTAACATCAACCGCGAATGTGCTCCTGAATGTCCCTTCTCAAATACGTCCATGATGCAGTTTCAAATCTGCGTAATAGAAAGAAAGATTTATCTATGTGATGTGCATATACATATCTATCACAAAGCATTTTCACAGAAAGCTTCTTTCCAGTTTTTTTCTGAGGATACTTGCTTTCTCACCATAGCCATCCATATACACCCAAATGTCCGGTGATAGCTCATTCTCCAAATGGGGTTCTCCCATCCTCTATGAGAAGATAGGTATAACTCTGTGATTGGAATGCAGACATAACAAAGCAGCTCCACGGAAATCTTCTCTCCAGTATCTATCTGAAGATATTTCCCTTTTCACTGTAACCCTCAAAGTGATCCTGACTATCCCTTAGCCGACTCAACTAAGACAGTGTTAGAATACTGGTCTATGAAAACTGAAGCTTAAATGTGCGAGTGGAATGCATGTGACCTAGAACAGTTTCACAGAAGGTTTCCTTCTGGTTTTTATTGGAGGGTATTTCTTTTTCAGCATACTCTTTTTTTTTAAATTTATTTATTATTATTATACTTTAAGTTGTAGGGTACATGTGCATAAGGTACAGGTTTATTACATATGTATACTTGTGCCATGTTGGTGTGCTGCACCCATCAACTCGTCATTTACATCAGGTATAACTCCCAATGCAATCCCTCCCCCCTCCCCCCTCCCCATGATAGGCCCCGGTGTGTGATGTTCCCCTTCCTGAGTCCAAGTGATCTCATTGTTCAGTTCCCACCTATGAGTGAGAACATGTGCTGTTTGGTTTTCTGTTCTTGTGAAAGTTTGCTAAGAATGATGTTTCCCAGCTGCATCCATGTCCCTACAAAGGACACAAACTCATCCCTTTTTATGGCTGCATAGTATTCCATGGTGTATATGTGCCACATTTTCTTAATCCAGTCTGTCACTGATGGACATAAGGGTTGATTCCGAGTCTTTGCTATTGTGAATAGTGCTGCAATAAACATACGTGTGCATGTGTCTTTATAGCAGCATGATTTATAATCCTTTGGGTATATACCCAGTAATGGGATGGCTGGGTCATATGGTACATCTAGTTCTAGATCCTTGAGGAATCGCCATACTGTTTTCCATAATGGTTGAACTAGTTTACAATCCCACCAACAGTGTAAAAGTGTTCCTATTTCTCCACATCCTCTCCAGCACCTGTTGTTTCCTGACTTTTTAATGATCGCCATTCTAACTGGTGTGAGATGGTATCTCATTGTGGTTTTGATTTTCATTTCTCTGATGGCCAGTGATGATGAGCATTTTTTCATGTGTCTGTTGGCTGTATGAATGTCTTCTTTTGAGAAGTGTCTGTTCATATCCTTTGCCCACTTTTTGATGGGGTTGTTTGTTTTTTTTCTTGTAAAGTTGTTTGAGTTCTTTGTAGGTTCTGGATATTAGGCCTTTGTCAGATGAGTAGATTGCAAAAATTTTCTCCCATTCTGTAGGTTGCCTGTTCACTCTGATGGTAGTTTCTTTTGCTGTGCAGAAGCTCTTTAGTTTAATGAGATCCCATTTGTCAATTTTGGCTTTTGCTGCCGTTGCTTTTGGTGTTTTAGACATGAAGTTTTTGCCCATGCCTATGTCCTGAATGGTACTACCTAGGTTTTCCTCTAGCATTTTTATGGTATTAGGTCTAACATTTAAGTCTCTAATCCATCTTGAATTAATTTTCGTATAAGGAGTAAGGAAAGGATCCAGTTTCAGCTTTCTACTTATGGCTAGCCAATTATTCCAGCACCATTTATTAAATAGGGAATCCTTTCCCCATTTCTTGTTTCTCTCAGGTTTGTCAAAGATCAGATGGCTGTAGATGTGTGGTATTATTTCTGAGGACTCTGTTCTGTTCCATTGGTCTATATCTCTGTTTTGGTACCAGTACCATGCTGTTTTGGTTACTGTAGCCTTGTAATATATTTTGAAGTCAGGTAGTGTGATGCCTCCAGCTTTGTTCTTTTGACTTAGGATTGTCTTGGAGACGCGGGCTCTTTTTTGGTTCCATATGAACTTTAAAGCAGTTTTTTCCAATTCTGTGAAGAAACTCATTGGTAGCTTGATGGGGATGGCATTGAATCTATAAATTACCTTGGGCAGTATGGCCATTTTCACGATATTGATTCTTCCTATCCATGAGCATGGTATGTTCTTCCATTTGTTTGTGTCCTCTTTCATTTCACTGAGCAGTGGTTTGTAGTTCTCCTTGAAGAGATCCTTTACATCCCTTGTAAGTTGGATTCCTAGGTATTTTATTCTCTTTGAAGCAATTGTGAATGGAAGTTCATTCCTGATTTGGCTCTCTGTTTGTCTGTTACTGGTGTATAAGAATGCTTGTGATTTTTGCACATTAATTTTGTATCCTGAGACTTTGCTGAAGTTGCTTATCAGCTTAAGGAGATTTTGGGCTGAGACAATGGGGTTTACTAAATATACAATCATGTCATCTGCAAACAGGGACAATTTGACTTCTTCTTTTCCTAACTGAATACCCTTGATTTCTTTCTCTTGCCTAATTGCCCTAGCCAGAACTTCCAACACTATGTTGAATAGGAGTGGTGAGAGAGGGCATCCCTGTCTTGTGCCAGTTTTCAAAGGGAATTTTTCCAGTTTTTGCCCATTCAGTATGATATTGGCTGTGGGTTTGTCATAAATAGCTCTTATTATTTTGAGGTACGTTCCATCAATACCGAATTTATTGAGCGTTTTTAGGATGAAGGGCTGTTGAATTTTGTCAAAAGCCTTTTCTGCATCTATTGAGATAATCATGTGGTTCTTGTCTTTGGTTCTGTTTATATGCTGGATTATGTTTATTGATTTGCTTATGTTGAACCAGCCTTGCTTCCCAGGGATGAAGCCCACTTAATCATGGTGGATAAGCTTTTTGATGTGTTGCTGAATCCGGTTTGCCAGTATTTTATTGAGGATTTTTGCATCGATGTTCATCAGGGATATTGGTCTAAAATTCTCTTTTTTTGTTGTGTCTTTGCCAGGCTTTGGTATCAGGATGATGTTGGCCTCATAAAATGAGTTAGGAAAGATTCCCTCTTTTTCTATTGATTGGAATAGTTTCAGAAGGAATGGTACCAACTCCTCCTTGTACCTCTGGTAGAATTCAGCTGTGAATCCATCTTGTCCTGGACTATTTTTGGTTGGTAGGCTATTAATTATTGCCTCAATTTCAGCGCCTGCTATTGGTCTATTCAGGGATTCAACTTCTTCCTGGCTTAGTCTTGGAAGAGTGTAAGTGTCCCGGAAATTATCCATTTCTTCTAGATTTTCCAGTTTATTTGCGTAGAGGTGTTTATAGTATTCTCTGATGGTAGTTTGTATTTCTGTGGGGTCGGTGGTGATATCCCCTTTAATATTTTTAATTGCGTCGATTTGATTCTTCTCTCTTTTCTTCTTTATTAGTCTTGCTAGCGGTCTGTCAATTTTGTTGATCTTTTCAAAAAACCAACTCCTGGATTCACTGATTTTTTGGAGGGTTTTTTGTGTTTCTATCTCCTTCAATTCTGCTCTGATCTTAGTTATTTCTTGCCTTCTGCTAGTTTTCGAATGTGTTTGCTCTTGCTTCTCTAGTTCTTTTAATTGCAATGTTAGAGCGTCAATTTTAGATCTTTCCTGCTTTCTCTTGTGGGCATTTAGTGCTATAAATTTCCCTCTACACACTGCTTTAAATGTGTCCCAGAGATTCTGGTATGTTGTATCTTTGTTCTCATTGGTTTCAAAGAACATCTTTATTTCTGCCTTCATTTCGTTCTGTACCCAGTAGTCATTCAGGAGCAGGTTGTTCAGTTTCCATGTAGTTGAGCTGTTTTTATTGAGTTTCTTAGTCCTGAGTTCTAGTTTGATTGCACTGTGGTCTGAGAGACAGTTTGTTATAATTTCTGTTCTTGTACATTTGCTGAGGAGTGCTTTACTTCCAATTACGTGGTCGATTTTGGAGTAAGTGCGATGTGTGCTGAGAAGAATGTATATTCTGTTGATTTGGGGTGGAGAGTTCTATAGATGTCTATTAGGTCTGCTTGCTGCAGAGATGAGTTCAATTCCTGGATATCCTTGTTAACTTTCTGTCTCGTTGATCTGTCTAATGTTGACAGTGGAGTGGTGAAGTCTCCCATTATTATTGTATGGGAGTCTAAGTCTCTTTGTAAGTCTCTAAGGACTTGCTTTATTAATCTGGGTGCTCCTGTATTGGGTGCATATATATTTAGGATAGTTAGCTCTTCCTGTTGAATTGATCCCTTTACCATTATGTAATGGCCTTCTTTGTCTCTTTTGATCTTTGATGGTTTAAAGTCTGTTTTATCAGAGACTAGTATTGCAAACCCCGCTTTTTTTTTGTTCTCCATTTGCTTGGTAAATCTTCCTCCATCCCTTTATTTTGAGCCTATGTATGTCTCTGCGTGTGAGATGGGTCTCCTGAATACAGCAGACTGATGGGTCTTGACTCTTTATCCAGTTTGCCAGTCTGTGTCTTTTAATTGGACCATTTAGTCCATTTACATGAAGGTTAATATTGTTATGTGTGAACTTGATCCTGCCATTATGATATTAACTGGTTATTTTGCTCGTTAGTTGATGCAGTTTCTTCCTAGCCTCGATGGTCTTTACATTTTGGCATGTTTTTGCAATGGCTGGTACCGGTTGTTCCTTTCCATGTTGAGTGCTTCCTTCAGGGTCTCTTATAAGGCAGGCCTAGTGGTGACAAAATCTCTAAACATTTGCTTATCTGTAAAGGATTTTATTTCTCCTTCACTTATGAAACTTAGTTTGGCTGGATATGAAATTCTGGGTTGAAAATTCTTTTCTTTAAGAATGTTGAATATTGGCCCCCACTCTCTTCTGGCTTGTAGAGTTTCTGCCGAGAGATCTGCTGTTAGTCTGATGGGCTTCCCTTTGTGGGTAACCCGACCTTTCTCTCTGGCTGCTCTTAAGATTTTTTCCTTCATTTCAACTTTGGTGAATCTGGCAATTATGTGTCTTGGAGTTGCTTTTCTCGTGGATTATCTTTGTGGCGTTCTCTGTATTTCCTGGATTTGAATGTTGGCCTGCTCTACTAGGTTGGGGAAGTTCCCCTGGATGATATCCTGCAGAGTGTTTTCCAACTTGGTTCCATTTTCCCCCTCACTTTCAGGCTCCCCAATCAGACGTAGATTTGGTCTTTTTACATAATCCCATACTTCTTGCAGGCTTTGTTCATTTCTTTTTCTTCTTTTTTCTTTAGGTTTCTCTTCTCACTTCATTTCATTCATTTGATCCTCAATCGCTGATACTCTTTCTTCCAGTTGATCGAGTCGGTTACTGAAGCTTGTGCATTTGTCACGTATTTCTCGTGTCATGGTTTTCATCTCTTTCATTTCGTTTATTACCTTCTCTGTATTAATTACTCTAGCCATCAATTCTTTCACTTTTTTTTCAAGATTTTTAGTTTCTTTGTGCTGGGTACGTAATTCCTCCTTTGGCTCTGAGAAATTTGATGGACTCAAGCCTTCTTCTCTCCTTTGCCGGGGGAGATGCACTCTTATTTTTGGAATTTCCAGCTTTTCTGCCCTGCTTTTTCCCCATCTTTGTGGTTTTATCTGCCTCTCGTCTTTGATGATGTTGACGTACTGATGGGATTTTGGTGTAGGTGTCCCTCCTGTTTGATCGTTTTCCTTCTAACAGTCAGGACCCTCAGCTGTAGGTCTGTTGGAGACTGCTTGAGGTCCACTCCCGACCCTGTTTGCCTGGGTATCAGCAGCAGAGGCTGCAGAAGATAGAATATTTCTGAACAGCGAGTGTACCTGTCTGATTCTTGCTTTGGAAGCTTCCTCTCAGGGGTGTACTCCACCCTGTGAGGTGTGGGGTGTCAGACTGCCCCTAGTGGGGGATGTCTCCCAGTTAGGCTACTCAGGGGTCAGGGACCCACTTGAGCAGGGAGTCTGTCCCTTCTCAGATCTCAACCTCTGTGTTGGGAGATCCACTGCTCTCTTCAAAGCTGTCAGACAGAGTCGTTTGCATCTGCAGAGGTGTCTGCTGCATTTGTTTAGTTTACTGTGCCCTGTCCCCAGAGGTGGTGAGTCTACGGAGACAGGCAGGTTTCCTTGAGCTGCTGTGAGCTCCACCCAGTTCGAGCTTCCCAGCAGCTTTGTTTACCTACTTAAGCCTCAGCAATGGCGGGCGCCCCTCCCCCAGCCTCACTGCTGCGTTGCCGGTAGATCACAGACTGCTGTGCTAGCAATGAGGGAGGCTCCGTGGGTGTGGGACCCTCCTGGCCAGGTGTGGGATATGATCTCCTGGTGTGCCTGTTTGCTTAAAGCGCAGTATTGGGGTGGGAGTTACCCGATTTTCCAGGTGTTGTGTGTCTCAGTTCCCCTGGCTAGGAAAAGGGATTCCCTTCCCTCTTGCACTTCCCAGGCGAGGCAATGCCTCGCCCTGCTTCAGCTATCGCTGGGTGGGCTGCAGCAGCCGACCAGCACTGATCGTCTGGCACTCCCCAGTGAGATGAACGCAGTACCTCAGTTGAAAATGCAGAAATCACCGGTCTTCTGTGTCGCTCGCGCTGGGAGTTGGAGACTGGAGCTGTTCCTATTCGGCCATCTTGCTCCACCCCCCCAGTGCTGAATTGAAACAGTGATTTCAAACTGCTCAATCCAAAGAATGATTTAACTCTTTGAGATGAAGACACACATCACAAAACACTTGCTCCGAAAGCTTCTCTCCACTTCTCTATGGAAGACGTTTCCTTTCTCACCACAAGAATGTGGGCACCACTTAATATCCCTTCCCAGATTTCTCAAAGTCAGAGTTTCCATGCTAGGCAACGTATTGGAAGCTTTAACTCCCTGAAATGAATGCACACCCCAGAGAGCAGTTTCTGGGAATCTTTCTTTCTCGTTTTCACTTCTGGATACTTTGCTTTTCACCATAGTCTTCCACGTGGTGCAAAATATCACTTTTTCAGTTTCACAGGAAGAGGGCTCAAACACTGCTATGAGAAAAAATGTATAACGCCCTCTGGAATGCACACGTCACAACGCAGTTTCTCAGAAAGCTTCTCTCCAGTTTTTATCTGAAGATATCTCCTATTTAACGTCAAGTGTGAATGTGCTCCCGAATATCCCTTTGCAAATCCGTCCATGACGGAGTTTCAAAACTTCGTAATAGAAAGAAAGTTTTATCTATGTGAGACACATAGACATATCTATCACAAAGCAGTTTCACAGAAAGTTTCTTTCCGGTTTTTGTCTGAGGATCCTTGCTTTTTCACCATAGCCGTCCATATACTCCCAAATGTCCCGTGGTTGTTAATTCTCCAAATGGGATTCCCCTGTCCTCTATGAGAAGAAAGGTATAACTCAGTGAATTGAATGCACACATAACAAAGCAGATCCACCGAAATCCTCTCTCCAGTATCTACCTGAAGATATTGCCCATTTCACCAGTAGCCTCAAAGTGCTCCCGAATATACCTTAGCTGACTCACCTAAAACAGTGTTACAATAGTGGTCAATGAAAACAGAAGCTAACTGTGTAAATGCCATTCACATGACCTATAGCTGTTTCACAGACAGTTTCCTTCAGGTGTTTATCAGAGGGTATTCCTTTCTCAGCATATTCTTAAGAGCGTTCCCAAATATCCTTTCTCAGGTTCCACAGAAACAGTGATTTCAAACTGCTCAATCCAAAGAAGGATTTAACTCTGTGAGATGAATACCCACATCACAAAGCACTTGCTCCGAAAGCTTCTCTCCTCTTCTCATCGGAAGACGTTTCATTTCTCACCACAGGAATCCGGGCGCCACTTGATATCTCTTCCCAGATTCCTCAAAGACAGAGTTTCCAAACGGGGCAATGTAGTGGAAGCTTTAACTCTCTGGAATGAATACAAACCCCAGAGAGCAGTTTCTTGGAACGTTTTTTTCTGGTTTGTATTTCCGAATATTTCACTTTTTGTCATAGTCTTCAACGTGCTGCAAAATATCTGTTTTTCAGATTTACAGCAACAGTGCTCAAACACGGCTGTGAGAAAAAACGTATAATGCTCTGTGTAATGCACACATCACAACGCAGTTTCTCAGAAAGCTACTTTCCAGTTTTTATCTGAAGATACATCCTGTTTAACGTCAACCGGGAATGCGCTCCCGAATGTCCCTTCACAAATCCGTCCGTGATGCAGTTTAAAAACTGCGTAATAGAAAGAAAGTTTTATCTATGTGAGATGCATAGACATATGTATCACAAATCAGTTTCACAGAAAGCTTCTCTCTAATTTTTGTCTGAGGATACTTGCATTTTCACCATACCCGTCCATATAATCCCAAATGTCCCATGTTAGCTTATCCTCCAAGTGGGATTCCCCCATCCTCCATGAGAAGAAAGGTATAATTCTGTGGGTGGAATGCACACGTAACAAAGCAGCTCCACGGAAATCTTCTCTCCAGTATCTATCTGAAGATATTGCCCTTTACACCGTAAGCCTCAAAGCGCTCCCTGGTTTCCCGTAGCTGACTCAGCTAAAACACTGTTAGAATACTGGTCAATGAAAATAGAAGCTTAAATGTGCATGTGGAATGTACGTGACCTAGAGCAGTTTCTCAGAAGGTTTCCTTCTGGTTTTTATTGTAGGGTATTTCTTTTTCAGCATATTCTGAAGAGTGTTCCCCAATGTTCTTTCTCAGTTTCCACAGAGACAGTTATTTCAAACTGCTCAATACAAAGAATAATTTAACTTTATGAGAGGGATGCACACATCACAAACCAGGTTCTCCGAAAGCTTCTATCCAGTTTTCATTCTAAGATGGTTCCTTTCTCACCACAAGCATCCGGGCACCACTTAATATCCCTTCACAGATTAATCAGAGACAGAGATACCAAACTGGACAACGTAGTGTCAACTTTAACACTCAGAAATGAATGCTCACTTCAGAGAGAAGTTTCTTGGAACGTTGCTTTCTGGGTTTCATTCCCGGATATTTCACTTTTCACCATATTCTTCAAAGTGCTGCAAAATATCCCTTTTTCAGTTTTACAGGAAAAGTGTTCAAACACTGTCTTTCCGGAAAAGAGGTATAACTCTCTGGGTGGAATGCACAGATCACAAAGCGGTTTCTCCAAAAGATTCTCTCCAGTTTTTATCGGGTGGTATTTCCTATTTCCCCATAAGCCTTAATGTGCTCCCGAATGTCCCTTCTGGAATCCGCCCATGACGCAGATTAAAAACTACGTGTTAGAAAGAAAGATTTGTCTAAGTGAGATGAATAGACATATCTATTACAAAGCTGTGTGAGAGAATGCTTCTTTCCAGTTTTTGTCTGAGGATAATTCCTTTTTCACCATAGCCGTCTGTATACTCCCGAATATCCTCTGATAACCTTTTCTCCAATGGGTTTCCCCAGTCCTCTATGAGAAGAAAGGTTTCACTCTGTGAGTGGAATGTACATGTCAAAAGCACCTCCTTAGAAACCTTCTCTCCAGTATCTATCTGAAGATATTTCCTTTGCCACCATAAGCGCCAATGCGCTCCCAAGTGTCCCTTAGATGACTCATCTAAAACAGTGTTAGAATACTGCCCAATGAAAACAGAAGCTTAACAGTGTGAGTGAACTTCACGTGGCCTAGAGCACTTTCACAGATTGTTTCCTTCTGGTTTTTATTGGAGGATATGTCTTTTTCAGCATATTCTTAAGTGCGTTCCCAAATGTCCTTTCTCAGATTTCACAGAAACAGTGATTTCAAACTGCTCAATCAAAGAAGGATTTACCTCCATGAGATGAATACACACATCACAAAGCACTTGCTCCAAAAGCTTCTCTCCACTTCACATCGGAAGACGTTTCCATTCTCACCAGGGATATCAGGGCACCACTTAATATCCCTTCCCAGATCCCTCAAAGACAGAGTTTCCAAACTGGGCAATGTAGTCTAAGCTTTAACTCTCTGAAATGAATGCACACCCCAGAGAGCAGGTTCTTGGAACGTTTCTTTCTGGTTTTGATTTCTGGATATTTCACTTTCTGCCATAGTTTCCAACGTGCTACAAAATATCTCTTTTTACGTTTTACAGGAACAGGGCTCAAACTCTGCTAATGAGAAAAAAGGTATAACGCCCTGTGGAATGTACACAGCACAACGCAGTTTCTCAGAAAACTTTTCATCTGAAGATATTTCCTATTAAATGTCAAGTGCGAATGTGCTTCTGAATATGCCTTCGCAAATCTGTCCATGACACAGTTTCAAAACTGTGTAATAGAAAGAAAGTTTTAGCTATGTAAGATGTATAGACATATCTATCATAAAGAAGTTTCACAGAAAACTTCTTTCCAATTTTTGTCTGAGGATATTTGCTTTTTCACCATAGCCGTCCATAGACTCCTAAGGGTCCCGTGTTAGCTTATTCTCCAAATGGGATTCCCCCGTCCTCTATGAGAAGGATGGTATAAATCTGTGAGTGGAATGCACATGTAACAAAACAGCTCAACGGAAATATTCTCTCCAGTATCTACCTAAAGCTATTTCTCTTTTCACCACAGGCCTCAAAGCGCTTCCGAGTATTCCTTAGATCACACACCTAAAACAGTGTCAGAATACTGGTCAATGAAAATAGAAGCTTAAATGTGTGAGTGGAATGCTCATGACCTAGAGCAGTTTCACAGAAAGTTTCCCTCTGGTTTTTATTGGAGGGTATTTCTGTTTCAGCATATTCTGAAGAGTGTTGCCAAAGGTCGTTCTCAGTTTCCACAGAAACAGTGATTTCAAACCACTCAATGCTAAGAATGTTTTAACTCTATGAGATGGACACACACATCACAAACCAGGTTCTCTGATAGCTTCTCTCCAGTTTTCATTATAAGACTTTTATTTTCTCACCACAAGATTCCGGGCGCCACATAATATCCCATCACAGATTAATCAGAGAGAGAGTTTCCAAGCAGGGCAACGTAGTGTCAACTTTAAGTCTGTAATGAATGTACGCACCAGAGAGAAGTTTCATGGAATGATGCTTTCTCGTTTTTATTCCTGGATATTTCACTTTTTGCCATATTCTTCAAAGTGCTCCAAAATATTCTTTTTGCAGTTTTACAGGAACAGTGTTCAAACACTCTCTTACGAGAAAAGAGGTATAACTCCCTGGGTGGAATGCACACATCAAAAAGCGCTTTCTCCGAGAGCTTCTCTCCAATTTTTATCTGGTGATATGTCCTATTTCCCTGTAAGTCTTAATGTGCTCCTGAATGTTCTTCAGGAATCCATCCATGACGCAGTTTCAAAACTGCATAATAAAAAGAAAGATTTATCTAAGTGAGATGAATAGACATATCTATTACAAAACAGTGTGATAGAATGCTTCCTTCCAGTTTTTCTCTGAGGATAATTACTTTTTCACCATAGCCCTCTCTATAATCCTGATGTCCCCTGGTAGCCTTTTCTCCAAACGGGATTCCCCAATCCTCTAGGAGAAGAAAGGTTTCACTCTGTGAGTGGAATGTACACGTCAAAAGCACCTCCCCAGAAATCTTCCCTCCATTATCTGTCTGAAGATATTTCCGTTTTCACCATAAACCTCAACACGCTCCCGAGTGTCCCTTAGCTGACTCGCCTAAAACAGTGTTAGAATACTGCCCAATGAAAACAGAAGCTTAACAGTGCGAGTGGACTTCACGTGGCCTAAAGCAGTTTCACAGTAAGTTTCTTCCTGGTTTTTATTGGAGATTATGTCTTTTTCCACATATTCCTAAAAGTGTACCCAAATGTCCTTTCTCAGTTTCCACAGAAACAGTGTTTTCAAACTGCTCAATCCAAAGAATGATTTAACTCTATGAGATGCATGCACACAGCACAAAGCAGTTGCTCTGAAAGCTTCTCACCCGTTTTCATGCAAACACGTTTCCCTTCTCACCAGAAGCCTCCCGGTGTCACTTAATATCCCTTCACAGATTCCTCAAAGACATAGTTTCAAAACTGGGCAAGTTGTTGGAAGCTTTAAATCTCTGAAATGAATGCACTCATCAGAGAGCAGTTTCTTGGAATGCTTCTTTCTGGGTTTTATTTCCAGATATTTCACTTTTCGCCATAGTCTTCAATGCGCTGCAAAATATCACATTTTCAGTTTTACAGGAATAGTGTTCAAACACTGGCTTACGAGAAAAGAGATATCATTCCCTGAGTGGAATGCACACATTACAAAGTCGTCTCTCAGAAAGCTTCACTCCAGTATCTATCAGAAGATATTTCTTATTTTCCCACAGGCCTGAATGTGTCTCGGAATGTCCCTTCATGAATTCGTCTATGACGACTATCAATCCGTCTATGACGTAGTATCAACACTATGACTAGTGGAATGCACACGTCACAAAGGAGCTCCACGGAAATCTCTCTGGCAACTAAGGAAGATATTTCCGTTTTCACCGTAAGCCTCAAGGTGCTCCCGAGTATCCCTTAGCTGACTCACCTAAAAAAGTGTTAGAAAACTGCTCAATGAAAACAGAAGCTTAACTGTGTGAATGCAATTCACGTGACGTAGAGCAGTTTCACAGAAAGTTTCCTTCTGGTTTTCATTGGATTGTGTTACTTTTTAAGCATTTTCTTAAGAGTGTTCCCAAATATGGTTTCTCAGTTTCCACAGAAACAGCGATTTCAAACTGCTCAATCCAAAGATCGATTTAACTCTTTGAGATGAATACACACATCACAAAGCACTTGCTCCGAAAGCTTCTCTACAGTTCTCAACTGAAGACGATTCCTTTCTCAGCACAAGAATCTGGGTGCCACTTAATATCCCTTCCCAGATTCATCAAAGACAGGGATTCCAAACTGGGCAACGTAGTGGAAGCTTTAACTCTCTGAAATAAATGTACACGCCACAGATCAGTTTCTTGGAACGTTTCTTTCTGGTTTTGATTTTCGGATATTTCACTTTTGGCCATAGTCTTCAACGTGCTGCCAAATATCACTTTTTCAGTTTTACAGGAACAGTGCTCAAACACTGCTATGAGAAAAAAGGTATAATGCCCTGTGCAAAATATCACTTTTTCAGTTTTGCAGGAAGAGTGCTCAAAAACTGCTATGATAAAAAAGGAATAACGCCCTGTGGACTGCACAACTCACAACGCAATTTCTTGGAAAGCTTCTCTCCAGTTTTTACCTGAAGATATCTCCCATTTAACGTCAAGCACGAATGTGTTCCCGAATGTCCCTTCGCAAGCCCATCCATGACACAGTTTCAAAACTGCGTAATAGAGAGAAAGTTTTGCCTAGGTGAGATGCATAGACATATCTATCACAAAGCAGTTTCAAGAAAGCTTCTTTCCAGTTTTTGTCAGAAGATACTTGCTTTTTCACCATATCCGTGTATATACTTCCAAATGTCTTGTGATAGCTTATTCTAAAATGGGATGCCCCCGTCTTCTTTGAGAAAAACGGTATAACTCTGTGAGTGGAATGCACACTTAAGAAGGCAGCTCCACGGAAATCTTCCCTGCAGTATCTATCTGAAGATATTTCCCTTTTCACCGTAAGCTTCATTGCGTTCCCGAGTATCCCTTAGCTGACTCACCTAAAACAGTGTTAAAATACTGGTCAATGAAAACGGAAGCTTAATAGTGTGAGTGGAATGCACATGACCTAGAGCAGTTTCACAGAAGGTTTCCTTCTGGTTTTTATTGGAGGGTATTTTTTTCTCACCATATTCTTAAGAGTATTCACAAATGTCCTTTCTCAATTTCCACAGAAACAGTGATTTCAAACTGTTCAATAACAAGTATGATTTAAGTCAATGAGATGGATACACACAGATTGATCAGAGAGAGTGTTTCCAAACTGGGCAAAGTAGTATCAACTTGAACTCTCTGAAATGAATGCACACGTCAGAGAGGAGTTTCCTGGAACGTTGATTTCTGGGATTTATTCCCGGATATTTCTCTTTTCGCCATATTCTTCAAAGCACTGCAAAATATCCCTTTTTCAGTTTTACAGGAACAGTGTTCAAACACTGTCTTACGAGAAAAGAGGTATAACTCCCTGGGTGGAATGCACACATCACAGAGCAGTTTTTGTGAAGCTTCTCTTCAGTTTTTATCTTATGATATTTCCAATTTCCCCATAAGCCTTAATGTGCTCTCGAATTTCCCTGTGGGAATCCATCGATGACGCAGTTTCAAAACTGCGTAATAGAAAGAAAGATTCGTCTAAGTGAGATGAATAGACGTATCTATTACAAAGCAGTGTGAGAGAACGCTTCTTTCCAATTTTTGTCTGAGGATAATTCCTTTTTCACCACAGCCGTGTGTATACTCCCGAATATCCCCTGGTAGCGTTTTCTCCAAACGGGATTCCCCAATCCTCTATGAGAAGAAACATTTCACTCTGTGAATGGAATGTACACGTCAAAAGACCCTCCTTGGAAATCTTCTCTCCAATATCTATCTGAGGATATTTCCGTTTTCACCATAAGCCTCAAAGCGCTACCTAGTGTCTCTTAGCTGAGTCATCTAACCAGTGTTAGAAAACTGCCCAGTGAAAACAGAAGTTTAACAGTTCGAGTGGACTTCACGTGGTCTAGAGCAGTTTCACAGAAAGTTTCCTTCTCGTTTTCATTGGAGGTATGTCTTTTTCAACATATTCTGAAGACCATTCCCAAATATCCTTTCTCAGGTTCCACAGAAATGGTGTTTTCAAACTGCTCAATCTAATGAATTATTCTACTCTATGAGATGAATACACACAGCACAAAGCAATTGCTCCAAAAGCTTCTCACCAGTTTTCATGCAAAGTCATTCCTTACTCACCAGAAGCCTCTGGGCGCCACTTAATATCCCTTCACAGATCCCTCAAAGAGAGAGTCTCCAAATTGGGAAACGTAGTGGAAGTTTTAACTCTTTGAAATGAATGGGCTCGTCAGACAGCAGTTTCTTGGAATGCTTCTTTCTGGGTTTTATTTCCAGATATTTCACTTTTCGCCATAGTCTTCAATGCGCTGCAAATTATCACTTTTTCAGTTTTACAGGAACAGTGTTCGAACACTGCCTTATGAGAAAAGAGGTATAATTCCCTGAGGGGAATGCAAATATCACAAAGCAGTCTCTTGGAGCTTCACTCCAGTATTTATCAGAAGATATTTCCTATTTCCCCACAGGCCTGAATGTGTCTCTGAATGTCCCTTCACGAGTCCGTCTATGAGGAGTATCAATCTGTCTATGAGACAGTATCAACCTTATGACGAGCGGAATGCACACGTCACAAAGCAGCTCCTCGGAAATCTTCTCTCAATTATCTTTCAGAACATATTTCCGTTTTCACCGTAAGCTTCAAGGCGCTCCCAAGTATCCCTTAGCTGACCCACCTAAAGCAGTGTTAGAATACTGGTCAATCAAAACAGAAGCTTAAATGTGCGAGTGGAATGCACGTGACATAGAGCAGTTTCACAGAAGGTTTCCTTCTGGTTTTTATTGGAAGGTATTTCTTTTTCAGCATATTCTTAAGAGTGTTCCCAAATGTCCTTTCTCAGTTCCCACAGAAACAGTCATTTCAAACTGCTCCATACAAGGAATGATTTAACTCTATGAGATGGATACACACATCACAAACCAGGTTCTCTGAAAGCTTCTCTCCAGTTTTCATTCCAAGACGTCTCCTTTCTCACCACAGATATCAGGGCACCACTTAATATCCCTTCTCAGATTCCTCAAAGACAGAGTTTCAAAACTGGGCAATGTAGTCTAAGCTTTAACTATCAGAAATGAATGCACACCACAGAGATCAGGTTCTTGGAACGTTTATTTCTGGTTTTGATTTCCGGGTTTTTCACTCTTTGCCATAGTCTCCAACGCGCTGCAAAATACAACTTTTTCAGTTTTACAGGAACAGTGATCAAACACTGCTATGAGAAAAAGTGTATAACGCCCTGTGGAATGCACACATCACAGCGCAGTTTCTCAGAAAACATCTCTCCAGTTTTTATCTGAAGATACCTCCTAATTAACATCAAGCACGAATGTGCTCCCAAACGTCCCTTCCCAACTCCGTCCATGATGCACTTTCAAAACTGCGTAACAGAGAGAAAGTTTTATCTATGTGAGATGCATAGACATATCTATCACAAAGCAGTTTCACAGAAGGCTTCTTTCCAGTTTTTGTCTGAGGATACTTGCCTTTTCACCATAGCCATCCATATACTCGCAAATGTCTCGTGGTAGCTTATTCTCCAAATGGGACTCCTCTGTCCTCTATGAGAAGGAAGGTATAACTTTCTCAGGTTCCACAGAAACAGTGATTTCAAACTGCTCAATCCAAAGAATGATTTAACTCTATGAGATGAATACACACAGCAGAAAGCAGTTGCTCTGAAAGCTTCTCACCAGTTTTCATGTGAAGTTCTTTCCTTACTCACCAGAAGCCTCCGGGCGCCACTTAATATCCCTTCACAGATTACTCAAAGACAGAGTTTCCAAACTGGACAACGTAGTTGAAGCTTTAACTCTTTGAAATGAATGCACTCGTAAGACAGCAGTTTCTTGAAATGCTTCTTTCTTGGTTTTATTTCCATATATTTCACTTTTCGCCATAGTCTTCAATGTGCTGCAAAATATCACTTATTCAGTTTTACAGGAACAGTTTTCGAATACTGCCTTATAAGAAAAGAGGTATAATTCCCTGAGTGGAATGCACACATCACAAAGTAGTTTTTCAGAAAGCTTCACTCCAGTATTTATCAGAAGATATTTCCGATTTCCCCACAGGCCTGAATGTGTCTCCGAATATCCCTTCGCAAATCAGTCTATGACAAGTATCAATCCATCTATGACGCAGTATCAACACTATGACGAGTAGAATGCACATGTCACAAAGGAGCTCCTTGGAAATCTTCTCTCCAGTATCTATCGGAAGATATTTTCGTTTTCACCGTAAGCTTCAAGGTGCTCCCTAGTTTCCCTTAGGTGACTCACCTAAAACTGTTAGAATACTGCTCAACGAAAACAGAAGCTTAACTGTGTGAATGCTATTCACGTGACCTAGAGTAGTTTCACAGAAATATTCCTTCTGGTTTTGATTGGAGGGTGTTAATTTATCATCATATTCTTAAGAGCGTTCCTAAATATCCTTTCTCAGGTTCCACAGAAACAGTGATTTCAAACTGCTCAATCCAAAGAATGATTTAACTCTATGAGATGAATACACACATCACAAAGCACTTGCTCTGAAAGCTTCTCCCCACTTCTCATCGGAAGACGTTTCAATTCTCACCAGAAAAATCCGGGTGCCACTTGATATCCTTTCCCAGATTCCTCAAAGACAGAGTTTCCAAACTGGGCAATGTAGTGGAAGCTTTAACTCTCTGAAATGAATGCTCACCCCGAGAGCAGTTTCTTGGAATGTTTCTTTCTGGTTTGTATTTCCGTATATTTCACGTTTTGCCTTAGTCTTCAACGCGCTGCAAAATATTACTTTTTCAGTTTTACAGGAAGAGTGCTCAAACACTGCTCTAGGGAAAAAGGTATAACTCGCTGTGGAATGCACACATCACAACGCAGTATCTCAGAAAGCTTCTCTCCAGTTTTTATCTGGTGATATTTCCTATTTCCCCATAAGCCTTAAGGTGCTCCCAAAGTCCCTCCGGAATCCATCCATGATGCAGTTTCAAAACTGCATAATAGAAAGAAAGATTTATCTAAGTGAGATGAATAGACATATGTATTACAAAGCAGTGTGAGAGAACGCTATTTTCCAATTTTTGGCTGAGGATAATTCCCTTTTCACCGTAGACATCTGTATACTCCCGAATGTCCCCTGGGAGCGTTTTCTCCCAACGGGATTCCCCAATCCTCTAGGAGAAGAAAGGTTTCACTCTGTGAGTGCAATGTACACATCAAAACCACTTCCTCAGAAATCTACTCTCCAGTATGTATCTGAAGATATTTCCGTTTTCACCATAAGTCTCAAAGCGCACCCGAGTGTCCCTTAGCTTACTCACTAAAACAGTGTTAGAATACAGCCCAATGAAAACTGAAGCTTAACAGTGCGAGTGGACATCACGTGACCTAGAGCAGTTTAACAGAATGTTTCATTCTGCTTTTGATTGGGAGGTTATGTATTTTTCAGCATATTCTTAAGAGCATTCCCAAATGTCCTCTCTTAGCTTCCACAGAAACAGTTGTTTCAATCTACTCAATCCTTAGAATGATTTAACTCTATTACATGAATGCACACAGTACAAAGCAGTTGCTCCAAAAGCTTGTCACCAGTTTTCATGCAAAGACGTATCCTTTCTCACCAGAAGACTCCGGGCACCGCGGAATATCCCTTCACAGATTCCTCAAAGACAGAGATTCCAAACTGGGCAACGTAGTGGAAGCTTTTACTCTCTTAAATGAATGCACTCGTCAGAGAGCAGTTTCTTGGAACGCTTCTTTCTGGGTTTTATTTCTAGATATTTCACTTTTCGCCAGAGTCTTCAATGCACTGCAAAATATCACTTTTTCAGTTTTACAAGAACAGGTTTGGAACGCTGCCTTATGAGAAAAGAGGTAAAACTCCCTGACTGGAATGCACACATCACAAGGCAGTCTTTCAGAAAGCTTCACTCCAGTATTTATCAGAAGATATTTCCTAGTTCCCCACAGGCCTGAATGTGTCTCCGAATGTCCCTTCACGAATCTGTCTATGACGAGTATCAATCTGTCTATGACGCAGTTTCAACACTATGACGAGTGGAATGCACACGTCACAAAGGATCTCCTCGGATATCTCCTCTGCAGTATCTATCGGAAGATATTTCCGTTTACACCGTAATCCTCAAGGCACTCCCGAGTATCCCTTAGCAGGCTCACCTAAAACAGTGTTAAAATGCTTCTCAATGCAAACAGAAGCTTAACTGTGCGAATGCAATTCACGTAACCTAGAGCAGCTTCACAGAACGTTTCCTTCTGGTTTTTATCGGTGGGTATTACTCTTTCAGCATATTCTTAAGAGCATTCCCAAATATCATTTCTCAGGTTCTACAGAAACAGTGATTTCAAACTGCTCAATCCAAAAAATGATTTAACTCTGTGAGATGAATACACACATCACAAAGCACTTGCTCAGAAAGCTTCTCTCCACTTCTCAACAGAAGACGATTACATTCTCACCAGAAGAATGCACACACCACTTAATATCCCTTCCCAGATTCCTCAAAGTCAGAGTTTCCAAATTAGGCATCGTAATGGAAGCTTTAACTCTCTGAAATGAATGCACACTTCAGAAAGCAGTTTCTTGGAACCATACTTTCTGGTTTCTATTTCCAGATCTTTAACTTTTTGCCATAGTCTTCCATGCGGTGCAAAATAACACTTTTTCAGTTTTACAGGAGGAGTGCTCAAACACTGCTATGAGAAAAAATGTATAATGCCCTGTGGAATGGACAGTTCACAACGCAGTTTCTCAGAAAGCTTCTTTCCAGTTTTTATCAGAAGATATCTACTATTTTACATCAAGCGCGAATGTGCTCTGGAATGTCCCTTAGCATATCCGTCCATGACACAGTTACAAAACTGCGTAATAGAAAGAAAGATTTATCTAAGTGAGATGAATGCACATATCTATTACAAAGCAGTGGGAGACAGCGCTTCATTCCAGTTGTTGTCGGAGGATAATTCCTTTTTCAACATAGCCGTCTATATACTCCACAATGTCCCCTGGGATTGTTTTCTCCAAACGGGATTCCCCAATTTTCTATGAGAAGAAAGGTTTCACTCTGTGCTTGGAATGTACAAGTCAAAAGCACCTCCTTGGAAATCTCCTCTGCAGTATCTATCTGAAGATACTTCCAGTTTCACCATAAGCTTCAAAGTGCTCTGGAATGTCCCATAGAAGACTAAACTAAAAGAGTGTTAGAATACTGCCCAATGAAAACAGAAGCTAAACAGTGCAAGTGGACTACACGTGGCTTAGAGAAGTTTCACAGGAAGTTTATGTATGGTTGTTATTGGAGGTTATGTCTTTTTCAGCATATTCTTAATACCGTTCCCAAATATCCTTTCTCAGGTTCCACAGAAACAGTGATTTCAAACTGCTCAATCCAAAGAATGATTCAACTCTGTGAGATGAATACACACAGCACAAAGCAGTTGCTCTGAATCCTTCTCACCAGTTTTCATGCGAAGACGTTTCCTTTCTCACCAGAAGCCTCCGGGCACCACTTAATATTCCTTCACAGTTTCCAAACTGGGCAACGTAGTGGAATATTTCACTCTCAGAAATGAATGCACTCGTCAGAGAGCAGATTCTTGGAATGCTTCTTTCTTGGTTTTATTTCCAAATATTTCACTTTTCGCCATAGTCTTCAATGTGCTGCAAAATATCATTTTTCAGTTTTACAGGAACAGTGTTCGAACACTGCCTTATGAGAAGAGACGTATAATTCCCTGAGTGGAATGCACACATCACAAAGCAGTCTCTCAGAAAGCTTCACTCCAGTATCTATCAGAAGATATTTACTACTTCCTCACAGGCCTGAATGTGTCTCCGAATGTCCCTTCGTGAATACGTCTATGACGAGTATCAATCCGTCTATGATGCAGTATCAACACTATGACGAGTGGAAAGCACATGTCACAAAGGAGCTCCTCAGAAATCTTCTCTCCAGTATCTATCTGAAGATATTTCCCTTTTCACCATAAGCCTCAAGGTGCTCCCGAGTATCCCTTAGCTGAATCACCTCAAACAGTGTTAGAATACTGCTCAATGAAAACAGAAGCTTAACTACATGAATGCAATTCATGTGACCTCAAGCAGTTTCACAAAAAGTTTCCTTCTGCTTTTTATCAGAGGGTATTACTTTTTCAACATATTCTTAAGAGCGTTCCCAAATGTCCTTTCTCAGGTTCCACAAAAACAGTGATTTCAAACTGCTCAATCGAAAGTATGATTTAACTCTATGAGATGAATACAAACATCACAAAGCACTTGCTCTGAAAGCTCCTCTCCACTTCTCATCGGAAGATGATCACTTTCTCAACACAAATATCTGGGTGCCACTTAATATCCCTTCCCAGAATCCTCAAAGACAGAGTTTCCAAACTGTGCAATGTAGTCTAACATTTATCTCTCTGAAATGAATGCACACCCCAGAGAGCAGGATCTTGGAATGTTTCTTTCTGGTTTTGATTTCCGGATATTTCACTTTATGCCATAGTCTCTAACGTGCTACCAAATATCACTTTTTCAGTTTTACAGGAACAGTGCTCAAACACTCTTATGAGAAAAAAGGCATAACGCCCTGTGGAATGCACACATCGCAACGCAGTTTCTCAGAAAGCTTCTCTCCAGTTTTTATCTAAAGATATTTCCTACTTAATGTCAAGCGCGAATGTGCTCCTGAATGTCCCTTCGCAAATCCCTCCATGATGCAGTTTCAAAACTGCATAATAGAAAGAAAGTTTTATCTGTGTGAAACTCATAGACATATCTATCACAAAGCAGTTTCACAGAAAGCTTCTTTCCACTTTTGTTCTGAGGATACTTGCTTTTTCACCATAGCCGTCCGTGTACTCCCAAATGTCCCGTGGTAGCTTATTCTCCAAATGGGATTCCCCTGTCCTCTATGAGAAGAAAGGTATAACTCTGTGAGTGGAATGCACATGTAAGAAACCAGCTCCATGCAAATCTTCTCTCCAGTATCTATCTGAAGATATTGCCCTTTTCACCATAAGCCTCAAAGCTCTCCCAAGTATCCCTGAGCTGACTCACCTCAAACAGTGTTAGAATACTGGTCAATGAAAACAGAAGCTTAAATGTGCGAGTGGAATGCACGTGACCTAGAGCAGTTTCACAGAAGGTTTCCTTCTGGTTTTTATTGGAGGGTATTTCTTTTTCAGCATATTCTTAAGAGTGTTCCCAAATGTCCTTTCTCAGTTTCCACAGAAACAGTGATTTCAAACTGCTCATAACAAAGATTGATTTAATTCTATGAGATGGATACACACATCACATACCAGGTTCTCGGAAAGCTTCTCTCCAGTTTTCATTCTAAGACGTTTCCTTTCTCACCACAATCATCCAGGCCCTCTTAATATCCCTTCACAGATTAATCAGAGACAGAGTATTGAAACTGGGCAACGTAGTGTCAACTTTAACTCTCTGAAATGAATGCACACGCCAGAGAGTTTTCATGGAATGTTGCTTTCTGGGTTTTATTCCTGGATATTTCACTTTTCTCTGTATTCTTCAAAGCGCTGCAAAATATCCCTTTTTCAGTTTTACAGGAACAGTGTTCAAATGCTGTCTTATGAGAAAAGAGGTATAACACCCTGGCTGGAATGCACACATCAGAAAGCAGTTTCTCCAAAAGCTTCTCTCCAGTTTTTATCTGGTGATATTTCTTATTACCCCATAAGCCTCACTGTGCTCCTGAATGTCCCTTCGGAAATCTGTCCATGATGTAGTTTCAAAACTGCGTAATAGAAAGAAAGATTTATCTAAGTGAGTTGAATAGATGTATCTATTACAAAGAAGTGTGAGAGAAGGTTTCTTTCCAGGTTGGTGTGAGGATAATTCCTTTTTCACCATAGCCATCTGTATAATCCTGAATGTCCCCGGTAGCATTTTCTCCAAACAGGATTCCCCAATCCTCTATTAGAAGAAAGGTTTCACTCTGTGAGTGAAATGTACACGCCAAAAGCAACTCCCCAGAAATCTCTCCATTATCTATCTGAAGATATTTCCGTTTTCTCCATAAGTCTCAATGCGCTCCCGAGGGTCACTTAGCTGACTCACCTAAAACAGTGTTACAATACTGCCCAATGAAAACAGAAGCTTAACAGTGCAAATGGACTTCACGTGGCCTAAAGCAGTTTCACAGAAAGTTCCCTTCTGGTTTTTATTGGAGGTTATGTCTCTTTCCACATATTCCTAAGAGCATACCCAAATGTCCTTTCTCAGGTTCCACAGAAACAGTGATTTCAAACTGCTCAATCCAAAGAATGATTTAACTCTATGAGATGAATACACATAGCACAAAGCAGTTGCTCTGAAACCTTCTCACCAGTTTTCATTCTAAGACGTTTCCTTTCTCACCACAAGCATCCGGGCGCCACTTAATATCCTTTCACAGATTAATCAGTGACAGAGTTTTCAAACTGAGCAACCTAGTGTCAACTTTAACTCTCTGAAATGAATGCACACGCCAGAGAGAAGTTGCATGGAACGTTGCTTTCTGGGTTTTTTCCCGGATATTTCACTTTTCACCATATTCTCCAAAGCGCGGTAAAATATCCCTTTTTCAGTTTTACAGTAACAGTGTTCAAACACTGTCTTACGAGAAAAAAGTTTTCACCATAAGCCTCAAAGCGCTTCTGATTGTCATTTATCAGATGAACCTAAAACAGAGTTAGAATACTGCCCAATGAAAACAGAAGCTTAACAGTGCAAGTGGACTTCATGAGGCCTAGAGCAGGTTCACAGAAAATTTCCTTCAGGTTTTTATTGGAGGTTACGTCTTTTTCAGCATATTCTTAAGAACGTTCCCAAATGTCCTTTCTCAGGATCCACAGAAACAGTGATTTCAAACTACTCAATCGAAAGAATGATTCAACTCTATGAGATGAATACACACAGCACAAAACAGTTGCTCCAAATGCTTCTCACCAGTTTTCATGCAAAGACGTTTCCTTTCTCACCAGAAGCCTCTGGGCGCCATTTAATATCCCTTCACAGATTCCTCAAAGACAGAATTTCCAAACTGGGCAACGTAGTGGAAGCGTTCACTCTCTGAAATGAATGCACTAGTCAGAGAGCAGTTTCTTGGAATGCTTCTTTCAGGGTTTTATTTCCAGATATTTCCCTTTTCGCCATAGTCTTCAATGCGCTGCAAAATATCACCTTTTCAGTTTTACAGGAACAGTGTTCGAACACAGCCTTATGAGAAAAGAGGTATAATTCCCTGAGTGGAATTCACACATCACAAACCAGTCTCTCATAAAGCTTCACTCCAGTATTTATCAGAAGATATTTCCTATTTCCCCTCAGGCCTGAATGTGTCTCCCAATATCCCTTTGGTAATCCATCTATGACGTGTATCAATACGTCTATGGCGCAGTATCAACGCTATGATGAGTGGAATGCACACGCCACAAAGGATCTCCTCAGAAATCTTCTCTCCAGTATCTATCAGAAAATATTTCCCTTTTCACCGCAAACCTCAAGGCACTCCTGAGTATCCCTTAGCTGACTCACTTGAAACAGGGTTAGAATATTCCTCAATGAAAACAGAAGCTTAACTGTGTGAATGCAATTCATGTGACCTAGAGCAGTTTCACAGAAGGATTCCTTCTGGTTTTTATCTAAGGGTAATACTTTTTCAGCATATTCTTAAGAGCATTCCCAAATATCCTTTCTCAGGTTCCACAGAATCAGTGATTTCAAACTGCTCAATCCAAAGAAAGATTTAACTCTATGAGATGAATATACACATCACAAAGCACTTGTTCCAAAACCTTCTCTCCACTTCTCATAGGAAGATGTTTCGTATCTCACCACAAGAATCCTGGCGCCACTTGATATCCCTTCCTAGATCCCTCAAAGACAGAGTTTCCAAACTGGACAATGTAATGGAAGTTTTTACTCTCTGAAATGAATGCACGCCCCAGAGAGCAGTTTCTTGAAACGTTTCTTTCTGGTTTGTATTTCTGGATATTTCACTTTTTGCCTAGTCTTCAACGCACTGCCAAATATCAGTTTTTCAGGTATACAGGAACAGTGCTTAAACACTGCTATGAGAAAGAAGACATAACGCCCTGAGGAATTCACATATCACAACGTAGTTAATCAGAAAGCTTTTCTCCAGTTATTATCTGAAGATATAACCTATTTAAGATCAACCACAAATGGGCTCCCGAATGTCCCTTTGTAAATCCATCCATGACACAGTTTCAAAACTGCGTAAAAGAAAGAAAGTTTTATCTATGTAAAATCCATAGACATATCTATCACAAAGCAGTTTCACAGAAAGCTTCTTTCCAGTTTTTGTCTGAGGATACATGCTTTTTCACTATAACCGTCCATATACTCCCAAATGTCCCATGATAGGTTACTCTACAAATGGGATTCCCCCATCCTCTATGAGAAGAAAGGTATAAATCTGTGAGTGGAATGCACACGTAACAAAGCAGCTCCACCGAAATCTTCTCTCCAGTATCTATCTGAAGATATTGCCCTTTTCACTGTAAGCCTCAAAGCGCTGACAAGTATCCCTTAGATGACTCAACTAAAACAGTGTTAGAGTACTGGTCAATGAAAACAGAAGCTTAAATGTGCGAATGCAATGCAAGTGACCTAGAGCAGTTACACATAAGGATTCCTTCTGGTTTTTAATGGAGGGTATTACTTTTTCAGCATATTCTTAAGAGTGTTCCCAAATGTCCTTTCTCAGTTTCCACAGAAACAGTGATTTCAAACTGCTCAATACACAGATTGATTTAACCCTATGAGATGGATACACACATCACACACCAGGTTCTCCGAAAGCTTCTCTCAAGTTTTCATTATAAGACGTTTCCTTTCTCACCCCAGGCATCTGGGCGCCACTAAATATCCATTCACAGATTAATCAGAGACACAGTTTTCTAACTGGGCAACGCAGTGTCAACTTTAACTCTCTGAAATGAATGCACACGCTAGAGAGAAGTTTCGAAGAACGTTGCTTTCTGGGTTTTATTCCCGGAGATTTCTCTTTTTGCCATATTCTTCAAAGCACTGCAAAATATCCCTTTTTCAGTTTTACAGGAACAGTGTTCAAACACTGTCTTACGAGAAAAGAGGTATAACTCCCTAGGTGGAATGCACACATCACAAAGTGGTTTCTCCGAAAGCTTCTCTCCAGTTTTTATGTTGTGATATTTCCTATTTCCCATAAGCCTTAAGGTGCTCCCAAATGTCCATCGGGAATCCGTCCATGATGCAGGTTCAAAACTGCATAATAGAAAGAAAGATTTATCTATGTGAGATGAATAAAAATATCTATTACAATGCAGTGTGAGAGAATGCTACTTTCCTGTTTTTGTCTAAGGATCATTCCTTTTTCACCGTAGATGTCTGTATACAGCCGAGTGTCCCCTGGGAGTGTTTTCTCCAAACGGGATTCCCCAATCCTCTATGAGAAGGGTTTCACTCTGTGAGTGGAATGTACACGTCGAAAGCACCTCCTCAGATATCTTCTCTCCAGTATCTACCTGAAGATATTTCCATTTTCACCATAAGCCTCAAAGCGCTCCCGAGTGTCCCTTAGCTGACTCACCTAAAGAGTGTTCGAATACTGTCCAATGAAAACAGAAGCTTAACAGTGTAAGTGGACTTCACGTGGCCTAGAGAAGTTTCACAGAAAGTTTCCTTCTGGTTTTTATTGGAGGTTATGTCTTTTTCAGCATATTCTTAAGAGCGTTCCCAAATGTCCTTTCTCAGGTTCCACAGAAACAGTGATTTCAAACTGCTCAATCCAAAGAATGATTCATCTCTGTGAGATGAATATAAACAGCAGAAAGCACTTGCTCTGAAAGCTTCTCACCAGTTTTCATGCGAAGACATATACTTTCACTCCAGAAGCCTCCGGGCGCCACTTAATATCCCTTCACAGATTCCTCAAAGATAGAGTTTCCAAACTGGACAACGTGTGGAAGCTTTGACTCTCTGAAATGAATGTACTCATCAGAGATCAGTTTTTCTTACCCGTTTTTCTTGGTTTTATTTACAGATATTGCACTTTTTGACACAGTCTTCAATGCGCTGCAAAATATCACTTTTTCAGTTTTACAGGAACAGTGTTCGAACACTGCCTTATGAGAAAAGAGGTATAACTCCCTGGGTGGAATGCACACATCACAACGTAGTTTCTCAGAAAGCTTTTCTCCAGTTTTTATCTGAAGATATATCCCATTTAACATCAAGCGTGAATGTGCTCCCGAATGTCCCTTCACAAATCCGTCCATGACGCAGTTTTGAAACTGCATAATAGAAAGAAAGTTGTATCTATGTGAGATGCATAGACATATCTATCACAAAGCAGTTTCACAGAATGCTTCCCTTCAGTATTTTTCTGAGGATTCTTGCTTTCTCACCATAGCCGTCCGTATAATCCCAAATGTCGCGTGGTAGCTTATTCTCCAAATGGGATTCTTCCATCCTCTATGAGAAGAAAAGTATACCTCTGTGAGTGCAATGTACACGTTACAAAGCAGCCACGCAAATCTTCTCTCCAGTATCTATCTGAAGATAGCGCTGTTTTCACCATAAGCCTCAAAGCGCTCCCGAGTATCCCTTAGCTGACTCACCTAGAACAGTGTTAAAATAGTGGTCAATGATAACAGTTGCTTAACAGTGCGAGTGGAATGCACATGACCTAGAGCGGTATCACAGAGGGTTTTCTTCTGGTTTTAATTGGAGGTATTTCTTTTTCAGCCTATTGTTAAGAGTGTTCCCCAATGTCCTTTCTCAATTTCTACAGAATCAGTGATTTCAAATGGTTCAATACAAGGAATGATTTAACTCTATGAGATGGATACACACAACACAAACCAGGTTCTCCTAAAGCTTCTCTCCAGTTTTCATTATAAAATGTTTCCTTTCTCACTGCAAGCATCTTGACATCACTTAATATCCATTCACAGATTAATCAGAGACAGAGTTTCCGAACTGGGAAATGTAGTGTCAATTTTAATTCTGTGATATGAATGCACACGCCAGAGAGAAGTTTCCTAGAATGTTGCTTTCTGGATTTTATTCCCGGATATTTCACTTTTTACCATATTCTTCAAAGAGTGGCAAAATATCCCTTTTTCAGTTTTTCAGTAACAGTGTTTAAACACTGTCTTATGAGAAAAGAGGTATAACTCCCTGGGTGGAATGTACATATCACAAAGCGGTTTCTCCAAAAGATCTCTCCTGTTTTTATCTGGTGATATTTCCTATTTCCCCATAAGTCTTAATGTGCCCTAGAATGTCCCTTCGGGAATCTGTCCACGATGCAGTTTCAAAACTGCATAATAGAAAGAAAGATTTATCTCAGTGAGATGAGTAGACATATCTATTACAAAGCAGTGTGAGAGAACGTTTCTTCCCAGTTTTTGTCTAAGGATATTTCCATTCTCACCATAACGGTCTGTGTACCCCTGAATGTCCCCTGGGAGCGTTTTCTCTAAATGGGATTCCGTAATCCTCTATGAGAAGAAAGATTTCACTCTGTGAGTGGAATGTACACGTCAAAAGCAACTTCTCCGAAATCTTCTCTCCAGTGTCTATCTGAAGATATTTCCGTCTTCGCCATAAGCCTCAAAGCACTCTCGAGTGTCCCTTAGCTGACTCACCAATAACAGTGTAAAAATACTGCCTGATGAAAACAGAAGCTTAACAGTGTGAGTGGACTTCACGTGCCCTAGACCAGTTTCACAGAAAGTCTCCTTCTGATTTGTATTGGAGGTTATGTCTTTTGCAGCATATTCTTAAGAGCGTTCCCCAGTGTCCTGTCTCAGGTTCCACAGAAACAGTGATTTCAAACTACTCAATCCAAAGAATGATTCAACTCTACGAGATGAATACACACAGCACAAAGCAGTTGCTCCGAAAGCTTCTCACCAGTTTTCATGCAAAGACGTTTCCTTTCTCACTTGAAGCCTCCAGGCGCCACTTAATATCCCTTCACATATTCCTCAAAGACAGACATTCCAAAGTGGGCAACGTAGTGGAAGCTTTCACTCTCTGAAATGAATCCACCAGTCAGAGAGCCGTTTGTTTGAAAGCTTCTTTCTGGGTTTTATTTCCAGATATTTCACTTTTCGCCATAGCCTTCAAAGCGCTGCAAACTATCACATTTTCAGTTTTACAGCAACAGTGTTCAAACACTACCTTATGGGAATAGAGGTATAATTCCCTAAGTGGAATGCACACATCAAAAAGCAGTCTTTCGGAAAGCTTCACTCCATTATTTATCAGAAGATATTTCCTATTTCCCCACAGGCCTTAATGTGTGTCCGAATGTCCCTTCGCGAATCCGTCTATGATGAGTATCAATCCGTCTGTGACACAGTATCAACACTATGACGAGTGGAATGCACATGTCACAAAGGGGCTCCTCGGAAATCTTCTCTCCAGTATCTATCGGAAGATATTTCTGTTTTCACCGTAAGCCTCAAAGCGCTCCCAAGTATCCCTTAGCTGAATCACCTAAAAGAGTGTTAGAATACTGCTCAATGAAAACAGAAGCTTAACTGTGCTCAAGCAATTCACGTGACCTAGAGCAGCTTCCCAGAACGTTTCCTTCCGGTTTTGATTGGAGGGTATTACTTTTTCAGCATATTCTGAAAAGCATTCCCAAATATCCTGTCTCAGGTTCCACAGAAACTGTGATTTCAAACTGCTCAATCCAAAGAAGGATTTAACTCTAGGAGATGAATGCACACATCACAAAGCACTTGCTCAGAAAGCTTCTCTCCACTTCTCATCGGAAGACGTTTTCTTTTTCACCACAAGAATCCGGGAGCCACTGAATATCCCTCCCAGATTCCTTAAAGACATAGTTTCCAAATTGGGCAACGTAGTGGAACCTTTGAATCTCTGAACTGAATGCACACCCCTGAGAGCAGTTTCTTAGAACGCGTCTTTCTGGTTTTGATTTCTGCATATTTCACTTTTTGCCATAGTCTTCAATGCGCAGCTAAATATCACTTTTTCCATTTTACAGGAACAGTGCTCAAACACTGCTATGAGAAAAAAGGGATAACGCCCTGTGGAATGCACACATCACAACGCAGTCTCTCAGAAAGCTTCTCTCCTGTTTTTATCTGAAGATGCCTCCTATTTAACGACATGCGCGAATGTGCTCCCGAAAGTCCCTTCGCAAATCCGTCCATGATGCACTTTCAAAACTGCGTAATAGAAAGTTTTATCTATGTGAGATGCATGGATATATCTATCACAAAGCAGTTTCACAGAAAGTTTCTTACGCGTTTTTGTCTGAGGATACTTGCTTTTTCACCATAGCCATCCATATACTCCCAAATGTCCCATGGTAGCTTATTCTCCAAATGGGATTTCCCGGTCCTGCAGTGTCTATCTGATGATATTGCCCTTTTCACCGTAAGCCTCAAATCGCTCCCGAGTATCCCTTAGTTGACTCTCCTAAAAGAGTGTTAGAATACTGGTCAATTGAAACAGAAGCTTAAATGTGCGAGTGGAATGCACGTGACCTAGAACAGTTTCACAGAAGGTTTCCTTCTGGTTTTGATTGGAGAGTCTTCCTTTTTCAGCATATTCTTAAGAGTGTCCCTTAATGTCCTTTCTCAGTTTCCACAGAAACAGTGATTTCAAACTGCTCAATACAAAGAGTGGTTTAATTCTATGAGATGGATACACCCATCACAAACCAGGTTCTCCGAAAGCTTCTCTCCAGTTTTCATTCTAAGACGTTTCCTTTTCAACACAAGATCCGGGCGCAACTTAATATCCCCTCACATATTAATCAGAGAAAGAGTTACCAAACTGGACAACGTAGTGTCACCTTTAACTCTCTGAAATGAACGCACACGCCAGAGATCTGGTTCTTGGAACGTTGCTTTCTGGGTTTTATTCCCGGATATTTCACTTCTCGCCATATACTTCAAAGCGCTACAAAGTATCCCTTTTTCTGACGAGTATCAATCCTTCTATGACGCAGTATCAACACTATGACGAGTGGAATGCACACGTCACAAAGGAGCTCAATGAAAATCTTCCCTCCAGTATCTATCGGCAGATATTTCTGTTTTCACCGTAAGCCTCAAAGCGCTCCCGAGTATCCCTTTGCTGAATCACCTAAAACAGTGTTAGAACACTGCTCAATGAAAACAGAAGCTGAACTGTGCAAAAGCAGTTCACGTGACCTAGAGCAGTCTCACAGAACGTTTCCTTCTGGTTTTGATCGGAGGGTATTACTTTTTCAGCATATTCTTAAAAGTGTTCCCAAATATCCTGTCTCAGGTTCCACAGAAACAATGATTTCAAACTACTCATTCCAAAGAAGGATTTAACTCTATGAGATGAATGCACACATCACAAAGCACTTGCTCCGAAAGCCTCTCTACACTTCTCATCGGAAGACGTTTTCTTTCTCACCACAGGAATACGGGAGCCACTTAATATCCCTTCCCAGATTCCTTAAAGACAGAGTTTCCAATTTGGGCAACGTAGTGGAACCTTTAAATCACTGAAATGAATGCACACCCCAGACAGCAGTTTCTTGGAACGCTTCTTTCTGGTTTTCATTTCTGGATATTTCACTTTTTTCCATAGTCTTCAAAGCACTGCAAAATATCACATTTTCAGTTTTACAGCAACAGTGTTCAAACACTACCTTATGGGAATAGAGGTATAATTCCCTGAGTGGAATGCACACATCAAAAAGCAGTCTCTCGGAAGGCTTCACTCCAGTATTTATCAGAAGATATTTCCTATTTCCCCACAGGCATTAATGAGTCTCCGAATGTCCCTTTGCTAATCCATCTATGACGAGTATCAATCCGTCTATGACGGGGTATCAACACTATGACGAGTGGAATGCACACGTCACAAAGGGGCTCCTCGGAAATCTTCCCTCCAGTATCTATCGGAAGATATTTCTGTTTTCACCGTAAGCCTCAAAGCGCTCCCGAGTATCCCTTAGCTGAATCACCTAAAACAGTGTTAGAATACTGCTCAATGAAAACAGAAGCTTAACTGTGCGCAAGTAATTCACGTGACCTAGAGAAGCTTCACAGAACGTTTCCTTCCGGTTTTGATCGGAGGGTATTACTTTTTCAGCATATTCTGAAAAGTGTTGCCAAATATCCGGTCTCAGGTTACACAGAAACAGTGATTTCAAACTGCTCAATCCAAAGAAGGATTTAACTCTAGGAGATGAATGCACAAATCACAAAGCACTTGCTCCGAAAGCTTCTCTCCACTGCTCATTTTCTTTTTTTTATTATTATAATTAATATTATACTTTAAGTTCTAGGGTACATGTGCATAACGTGCAGGTTTGTTACATATGTATACTTGTGCCATGTTGCTGTGCTGCACCCATCAACTCGTCAGCATCCATCAACTCGTCATTTACATCAGGTATAACTCCCAATGCAATCCCTCCCCCCTCCGCCCTCCCCTCTCCCCATGATAGCCCCAGTGTGTGATGTTCCCCTTCCTGAGTCCAAGTGATCTCATTGTTCAGTTCCCACCTATGAGTGAGAACATGCGGTGTTTGGTTTTCTGTTCTTGTGATAGTTTGCTAAGAATGATGGTTTCCAGCTGCATCTATGTCCCTACAAAGGACACAAACTCATCCTTTTTTATGGCTGCATAGTATTCCATGGTGTATATGTGCCACATTTTCTTAATCCAGTCTGTCACTGATGGACATAAGGGTTGATTCCGAGTCTTTGCTATTGTGAATAGTGCTGCAATAAACATACGTGTGCATGTGTCTTTATAGCAGCATGATTTATAATCCTTTGGGTATATACCCAGTAATGGGATGGCTGGGTCATATGGTACATCTAGTTCTAGATCCATGAGGAATCGCCATACTGTTTTCCATAATGGTTGAACTAGTTTACAATCCCACCAACAGTGTAAAAGTGTTCCTATTTCTCCACATCCTCTCCAGCACCTGTTGTTTCCTGACTTTTTAATGATCACCATTCTAACTGGTGTGAGATGGTATCTCATTGTGGTTTTGATTTGCATTTCTCTCATGGCCAGTGATGATGAGCATTTTTTCATGTGTCTGTTGGCTGTATGAATGTCTTCTTTTGAGAAGTGTCTGTTCATATCCTTTGCCCACTTTTTGATGGGGTGGTTTGTTTTTTTTTCTTGTAAATTTGTTTGAGTTCTTTGTAGGTTCTGGATATTAGCCCTTTGTCAGATGAGTAGATTGCAAAAATTTTCTCCCATTCTGTAGGTTGCCTGTTCACTCTGATGGTAGTTTCTTTTGCTGTGCAGAAGCTCTTTAGTTTAATGAGATCCCATTTGTCAATTTTGGCTTTTGCTGCCGTTGCTTTTGGTGTTTTAGACATGAAGTCTTTGCCCATGCCTATGTCCTGAATGGTACTACCTAGGTTTTCCTCTAGGATTTTTATGGTATTAGGTCTAACATTTAAGTCTCTAATCCATCTTGAATTAATTTTCGTATAAGGAGTAAGGAAAGGATCCAGTTTCAGCTTTCTACTTATGGCTAGCCAATTTTCCCAGCACCATTTATTAAATAGGGAATCCTTTCCCCATTTCTTGTTTCTCTCAGGTTTGTCAACGATCAGATGGCTGTAGATGTGTGGTATTATTTCTGAGGACTCTGTTCTGTTCCATTGGTCTATATCTCTGTTTTGGTACCAGTACCATGCTGTTTTGGTTACTGTAGCCTTGTAGTATAGTTTGAAGTCAGGTAGCGTGATGACTCCAGCTTTGTTCTTTTGACTTAGGATTGCCTTGGAGATTCGGGCTCTTTTTTGGTTCCATATGAACTTTAACGCAGTTTTTTCCAATTCTGTGAAGAAACTCATTGGTAGCTTGATGGGGATGGCATTGAATCTATAAATAACCCTGGGCAGTATGGCCATTTTCACAATATTGATTCTTCCTATCCATGAGCATGGTATGTCTTCCATTTGTTTGTGTCCTCTTTTATTTCACTGAGCAGTGGTTTGTAGTTTTCCTTGAGGAGGTCCTTTACATCCCTTGTAAGTTGGATTCCTAGGTATTTTATTCTCGTTGAAGCAATTGTGAATGGAAGTTCATTCCTGATTTGGCTCTCTGTTTGTCTCTTACTGGTGTATAAGAATGCTTGTGATTTTTGCACATTAATTTTGTATTCTGAGACTTTGCTGAAGTTGCTTATCAGCTTAAGGAGATTTTGGGCTGAGACAATGGGATTTTCTAAATATACAATCATGTCATCTGCAAAGAGGGACAATTTGATTTCTTCTTTTCCTAACTGAATACCCTTGATTTCTTTCTCTTGCCTGATTGCCCTAGCCAGAACTTCCAACACTATGTTGAATAGGAGTGGTGAGAGAGGCCATCCCTGTCTTGTGCCAGTTTCAAAGGGAATGTTTCCAGTTTTTGCCCATTCAGTATGATATTGCCTGTGGGTTTGTCATAAATAGCTCTTATTATTTTGAGGTACATTCCATCAATACCGAATTTATTGAGCGTTTTTAGCATGAAGCATTGTTGAATTTTGTCAAAAGCCTTTTCTACATCTATTGAGATAATCATGTGGTTCTTGTCTTTGGTTCTGTTTATATGCTGGATTATGTTTATTGATTTGCAAATGTTGAACCAGCCTTGCATCCCAAGGATGAAGCCCACATGATCATGTTGGATAAGCTTCTTGATGTGTTGCTGAATCCTGTTTGCCAGTATTTAATTGAGGATTTTTGCATCGATGTTCATGAGGGATATTGGTCTAAAATTCTCTTTTTTTGTTGTGTCTCTGCCAGGCTTTGGTATCAGGATGATGTTGGCCTCATAAAATGAGTTAGGGAGGATTCCCTCTTTTTCTATTGATTGGAATAGTTTCAGAAGGAATGGTGCCAACTCCTCCTTGTACCTCTGCTGGAATTCAGCTGTGAATCCATCTGGTCCTGGACTTTTTTTGGTTGGCAGGCTATTAATTATTGCCTCAATTTCAGAGCCTGCTATTGGTCTATTCAGAGATTCAACTTCTTCCTGTTTTAGTCTTGGAAGGGTGTAAGTGTCCCGGAAATTATCCATTTCTTCTAGATTTTCCAGTTTATTTGCGTAGAGGTGTTTATAGTATTCTCTGATGGTAGTTTGTATTTCTGTGGGGTCTGTGGTGATATCCCCTTTATCATTTTTAATTGCGTCGATTTGATTCTTCTCTTTTTTCTTCTTTATTAGTCTGGCTAGTGGTCTGTCAATTTTGTTGATCGTTTCAAAAAACCAACTCCTGGATTCATTGATTTTTTGGAGAGTTTTTTGTGTCTCTATCTCCTTCAGTTCTGTTCTGATCTTAGTTATTTCTTGCCTTCTGCTAGTTTTCGAATGTGTTTGCTCTTGCTTCTCTAGTTCTTTTAATTGCGATGTTAGAGTGTCAATTTTAGATCTTTCCTGCTTTCTCTTGTGGGAATTTAGTGCTATAAATTTCCCTCTACACACTGCTTTAAATGTGTCCCAGAGATTCTGGTATGTTGTATCTTTGTTCTCATTGGTTTCAAAGAACATCTTTATTTCTGCCTTCATTTCGTTCTGTACCCAGTAGTCATTCAGGAGCAGGTTGTTCAGTTTCCATGTAGTTGAGCTGTTTTTATTGAGTTTCTTAGTCCGGAGTTCTAGTTTGATTGCACTGTGGTCTGAGAGACAGTTTGTTATAATTTCTGTTCTTGTACATTTGCTGAGGAGTGCTTTACTTCCAATTATGTGGTCGATTTTGGAGTAAGTACGATGTGGTGCTGAGAAGAATGTATATTCTGTTGATTTGGGGTGGAGAGTTCTATAGATGTCTATTAGGTCTACTTGCTGCAGAGATGAGTTCAATTCCTGGATATCCTTGTTAACTTTCTGTCTCGTTGATCTGTCTAATGTTGACAGTGGAGTGGTGAAGTCTCCCATTATTATTGTATGGGAGTCTAAGTCTCTTTGTAAGTCTCTGAGGACTTGCTTTATGAATCTGGGTGCTCCTGTATTGGGTGCATATATATTTAGGATAGTTAGCTCTTCCTGTTGAATTGATCCCTTTACCATTATGTAATGGCCTTCTTTGTCTCTTTTGATCCTTGATGGTTTAAAGTCTGTTTTATCAGAGACTAGTATTGCAAACCCCGCTTTTTTTTGTTCTCCATTTGCTTGGTAAATCTTCCTCCATCCCTTTATTTTGAGCCTATGTATGTCTCTGCATGTGAGATGGGTCTCCTGAATACAGCAGACTGATGGGTCTTGACTCTTTATCCAGTTTGCCAGTCTGTGTCTTTTAATTGGATCACTTAGTCCATTTACATTTAAGGTTAATATTGTTATGTGAGAACTTGATCCTGCCATTATGATATTAACTGGTTATTTTGCTCGTTAGTTGATGCAGTTTCTTCCTAGCCTAGATGGTCTTTACATTTTGGATTTTATTTCTCCTTCACTTATGAAACTTATTTTGGCTGGATATGAAATTCTGGGTTGGAAATTCTTTTCTTTAAGAATGTTGTATATTGGCCCCCACTCTCTTCTGGCTTGTAGAGTTTCTGCTGAGAGATCTGCTGTTAGTCTGATGGGCTTCCCTTTGTGGGTAACCCGACCTTTCTCTCTGGCTGCCCTTAAGATTTTTTCCTTCATTTCTACTTTGGTGAATCTGGCAATTATGTGTCTTGGAGTTGCTCTTCTCGAGGAGTATCTTTGTGGTGTTCTCTGTATTTCCTGGATTTGAATGTTGGCCTGCCCTACTAGGTTGGGGAAGTTCTCCTGGATGATATCCTGAAGAGTGTTTTCCAACTTGGTTCCATTTTCCCCCTCACTTTCAGGCTCCCCAATCAGACGTAGATTTGGTCTTTTTACATAATCCCATACTTCTTGCAGGCTTTGTTCATTTCTTTTTCTTCTTTTTTCTTTAGGTTTCTCTTCTCGCTTCATTTCATTCATTTGATCCTCAATCGCAGATACTCTTTCTTCCAGTT